>NW_024104229.1:0-1200000 GCF_003945595.2 Pipra filicauda | reverse complement strand
AGGCTCCAAGAGAGATGCAGAGGGATTTTGGACAAGAGCATGGAATGATTGGACAAGGGGGAATGGCTTCACAGTGAGAAAGGTATGTTTAGATTGGATATTAGGAAGAAATTCTTCCCTGTGAGGGTGGTGAGGTGCCGCTGCAGGTTGCCCAGGAAGCTGTGGCTGCCCCATTCCTGGAAGTGTCCAAGTCCAGATTGGACAGGGCTTGGAGCAACCTGGTCTAGCTGAAGGTGTCACTGCCCATGGGAGGGGTGTTGGAACTAGATATCTTAAAGGTCTCTTCCAACCCCAACCATTCTTTGTCTTTATGATCTTCTCTCCCTCTCTGAAGAGAAAACTTATGATATTACAGATATTACAGAAGAGCGGTGTGCTGGATGTATCAGGCATGTGACTATCATACAATGACAGATTGTGTGTATGTGAATTTATCTTGATCTGTAGAATGAACTACATTAAACAAGAAATCATATGGTAACAAAGTCAAAAATTGTGAGTTTTATGACCTGCCTCCCCATTTACAGTCAGTTTGGAACCCTTGTACTTCTCTGATATGGTCTGTAACAATGCATGCTTACACCAATTTCCCCCATGAACCCAAATTCAGCCAAAATTGCTTATTCCAATGAAAGGCATTATATTTTTATAAACCTAAAGATATTATATTTTAATAAAGGCACATTAGGGGGGAAAAAAAAAGGCAAATACTTTGCTCTGGCAGATAAATTAGACAAGACAATTTCAAAGACTATCTTAGCCAGGGACAACTCCCACCCAGAAAAAAAAGACTGCCAATTTTCTACTAGGACACCCACAAGACAAAGTAGGGTAGGGGCAGTAAAGTGCTGCTTTTTCAAAGGGGAGGAAAAGACCCCTTGAACTTTGTTCTGCCTAAATGATCACCCATGCCACTGTAGCTGACTGCAAGTGAAAGACTAAGCACTACATGTCATTATTAGTTCCATGCTCTTCCTCTTGTGTTCTAATGTAGAGGACTAAGCCAGTGATATCAATACTCCAGAATACTCCCATACTGAGTCACCTACCAGAGAGGCCCTGAGAAGCTGACTTTAGTCATGGGATGGGTTGTGGTGGTGCATCCCCCCTACCTAACGCTCATTAGGCCTCGGACTTGACAAATTGCACCCGGGCTAAGAACCTCTTGAGATTATCAGAAACACTGTCTGTTCCCAGGAACTCGTGGTGTCTAGTGAGCATCTGTTTTTTAACAAACAGCCTTGGAAACTTATTTTTCTTGCCTGAATAGTAACGTAAGTGGAATAGTATTTTTGTTACTGAACTTTCAAAGAAAGTTACTGGCCTGAATTGCAGCCAGAATGAAAAATTAATACGACTAAAGGCCCTATAAACAGCAATGCAAAGTGAGGTCCTTTGAGCTCTCAACTATAAGGAGCTAATGCATACTGAATCCCACTCTTTAAGGACCCTATAAACAGTGGTCCAAAGTGAGACCCATTGTGCTCTCGACTCCCAGAAGTTAAGGGATTAATGTGTATGTCTCAGACAACGATAACCGGATGGCTGTAGAGCCACCCAAGGACTGTTAGCAGCAACAGACAAGAATTGTTGGTAATAAGGACCATTGGTATTAACGTGCTATGACAAAGAACAAGTTTTGGCTGGAGAAGGGGGGGCAGGTGGAGATAGGGCAGCACTTTTCTGTGAGAAAGAACCACATACAGTACAGCACAAGTGCAAGAATGAGCGGCAAGAAGTAGGCATGGATTATAAGGTTGGATTAAGACCACCAAAGACCCCCAAAGCCCTCTGACCCATTTCCAGAAAGGCCTGAAAGAACAGATGGCTCATGATAACTAATTTACATAGAAAGTAAGAAACCTAAAAAAACCCCTCAAGCCTAGGCGACACCTCTAGTACCCTGGACATCTCATGGCCCAGACTGAGGCAGCTGGATCACCACGTGCTCTCACACCACTTATCAGCTGGATCAATGCTGGTGATCTCTTTTCCTTCCTTCCTTCCTTCCTTCTCTTTCTTTCTCTCCTTCACTCCTTCTTTCTTTCTTTTTCTTTCTTTTCATTCTTTCTTTCTCTTCTTTCTTTCTCTCTCTTTCTTTCTTTGTTTTTCTTTCTTTTCTTTCTTTTTCTTTCCTTCTTTCTTTCTTTCTTTCTTTCTTTTCTTTCTTTCTTTCTTTCTTTCTTTCTTTCTTTCTTTCTTTCTTTCTTTCTTTCTTTCTTTCTTTCTTTCTTTCTTTCTTTCTTTTTCTTTCTTTTCTTTCTTTCTTTCTTTTTCTTTCTTTCTTTCTTTCTATCTTTCTTTTTCTTTCTTTCTTTCTTTCTATCTTTCTTTCTTTCTCTTCCTTTTTAAATTTTCTCCTCCAGACAACCGAGAACAAACACTGATTTGTTAGTCCCTTCCTTACACCTACTCCTTTGTATGACTATAAGTAGCTGTTTACTGAGACCTGCTCTTCAATGCTGCCCCTTAGTGGGGACATTTGAGAAATTCATAGAATCATAGAATGGCCTGGGTTGGAAGGGACCTTACAGATCCTCTGGTTCCAATCCTGGTCAGGGACAAGGAGATCTTTCTCTAGACCAAGTTGCTCAGAGCTCCATCCAACCTGGCCTTGGAACACTTCCAGGGATGGGGCATCCACAGCTTCTCAGGGCAACCTGTGCTGGTGCCTGACTACCCTCACAGTAAAGAATTTTCTACTAATATCTAACGTAAACCTACTTTCTTTCAGTTTGAAGCCATTCCCCCTTGTACTGTCACACCATGCCATTGTAAATAGCCTCTCTCCATCTTCCTTGAAGGCTCCCTTCAAGTAGTACAAAGCTACAATTAGGTCACCCCAAAGCCTTCTCTTTTCCAGGCTGAACAAATCCAGTTCTCTCAGCCTTTCCTTATATGAGAGGTGCTTCATCCCTCTGATCATCTTGGTGGCCTCCTCTGGACTCACTCTGATGTTCCTCCTGTACTGTGAACCACAGAGCTGGATGCAGCACTCCAGGTGGGGGTCTCACCAGAATTTGTCCTTCTCATGTCACACAGTCTCTGAAGACAACTTGAGTAGAACTGGATCACAACAGTATAATCTTGCTCCTTTCTTGTGCCTAGGATGGTACTCCCTAATTTAGTGCCCCCACTGAGACTCCAAAACCACATCCTGCTTGCTTGCTCCCCCCACCTTTTCCCCTCCCCGTTGCAGTGGATTGGAGAGGCGAATTGGAGGCACAAAAGGGAAAGACCATGATGTAAGGTGGTATAGAATAAACTCCTAGCCATGCCCACATAGCTCCAGGCTCCACCACCTCACAGCTACTGCAAAAAATTAACTCTGTCCTGGCTGGATCCAGGTTATTATCCACCCCTTATTCTATAACATCTACATCATGCCCAGATCCTACATCTTCCAACTATAAATATATATATTTTAATATACATATATTTTTTTAATATATATACACACACATGCACAGGTATCATTTCCATAGTCAATGGTCATTCCTCCAGGTTGTCTCTTGAGTTCATTTAGTCTGTGACTGTGGGTTCTATCTGTCCTAGATATCTCCCAGGGCAGGAAGGTTGGTGTGCTGTTGGGCTGGTTGCAAGCTGCATCAAGAGCTCACAACTGGTGTATTCCAGTCCATACTCGTTGTCTATGGTAGTTATGGCATACAGAAGCAGTGTCATTCAGCAATGAATATTACACAATTCAACCTTGCAGACTCTTGTCACTCAAAAAACCAAATCCCCTTAAGGTACACATCGTGTTCCCCATCTCTGCATTACCGGCCAAATGCACCTGGGTCGTTCAGCAAAAACAGTCCCACGGATGGGTTTGCCTTTGCTTGAGGCAGGACTAATCCAAACTGTCTTCCCTAACACTTTTCTCATATGCACCACAGGGACTTTATCCCCTTCTGTGGTATGTGGAGGTTTGGATTGGGTGGGGCCAACTCCATTGGTAGGTCCCACCACCCATTGCTTTCAATGCAGTTTTTAACAGTCCATTCAATTGTCCCAGAGGCTGGTGCATGACAGGGCATATGATATCCCTCCTCCATACTGTGCTGTCTGGTCCATGTGTCCAAGAGACTATTTTTTAAATGAGTCCCATTGTACGACTCAATTCTTTCTGGGGTGCCATGTTGCCACAGGACTTGCTTTTCAAGGCCCAAGATGGTGTTGCAGCGGTGGAATGTCTCCAGGGTATGTCTCCAGCCATCTGGTGGTTGTTTCCACCATTATAAGCACACAGCGCTTGCCTTGGTGGGTTTGCAAGAGTGTGATGCCAGGCCTCCCCATATTTATAATTTGACCATTGTCCACCATACCACAGAGGCTTCACCCACTTGGTCTGCTTGACTGCAGTGCATGTTTCACAGACAACCTGGGAGATGGTGTCCATCCACTCCTCGATCACAAGACCACCTCTGTGTTGCATCTCTTCCCTGATGACCCGAGGCATTATGGGCCCACTATACCAGAAATAATTCACCCTTATGATGCCAGTCCATATCCACCTGAGTCAGTTTAATCTTGACAGCTCAATCCACCTGTCCGTTGTGGCAATGTTCTTCAGTGGCGCGACTCTTGGGTATGTGGGCACCTACATAATGTACTTTTACAGCCAGCTTCTCTACCTGGGCAGTGATGTCTTGCCACAATCCAGCAGCCCAGATGGGTCTGCCAATCGATCTTTTTCCATTGGTCTATTCTGTGGTCCCACATGTTCTGTGGTCCATTCCCACAGAGCATTTGCTGCCATCCATGAGTCAGCGTAGACGTAGAGTGCTGGCCATTTCTCTCGTTCAGCAATATCTAAAGCCAGCTGGACAGCTTTCAGATCTGCAACCTGACTTGATCCACCTTGTCCTTGAATAGCTTCTGCAATTCACTCCATAGGACTCCATATGGTACTTTTGAGGTATCCTTATGATATGGTAGGAACTGTCAGTGAAGAGAACATATCACTTTTCATTTTCAGGTAGCTGGTTATATGGGGACTCCTCAGCATGTCTCACCTTGTCCTCCTCCTCCCCTGATGGTAGTCTGAAATTTTCACCTTCGGGACAGTTTGTGAGAACTTCCAAGATGCCGGGGTGATTGGGATTTCCTATTTGAGCTCGCTGTGTGATCAGCATGACCCACTTACTCCACATAGCATCAGTGGCATGATGTGTGGAAGCCAGAGAGTCCCTTACTCCCCCTCCCCAGCAATGACACACACAGCCCCAGGCTCTGCCTCCTCACAACTACTGCAAAAAATTATATCTCTGTCCTGTCTGGAACCAAGACATTATTTACCCCTTACTCTATACCTTACTCTGCCTTGCACCACTTCTTTCTGCAAAGGTGGTGTCTTCTGGGGCAACTTATCCAAAGTGTTTGTGAGTGATCAAACAAGACAAATACTCTTGCAGAGTTTCTGCAGTGTTGGGGAACGCACATGACTGCTTCCTAAAGCTGCGGCATGCTGATGTTCAAAGTAAGAGTGATGGTATGGCTCGCTGCCACATACTGTCCCATTTCAAAACTGATTTAATGACTTCTGCCATCTCCTTGCCACTTCGCTGACAAGAAGAATATCTGTTAGTGGATCAAAATAACTGACATAATGCTGTAGTAGATATTTTGGACCATTTTCATGCAAGAGAATGATTAGCAGAGAATCTGTTGTGAATCTCACAGGTAGAATCATAGAATATTCTGAGTTATTGGATAATGCTTCTTGAGCTCTGGCAGACTTGGTGCCATAACCATTTCCATGGGGAGCCTGTTCCATCGCCCCCAACCATCCTCTGAGTGAAGAATCTTTTCCTAATATCCAATCTAAACCTTCTCTGACACAGCTTCATGCTGTTCCCTCGGGTCCTCTCCCTGGTCAGAGAGAAGAGATTGGTGCCTGCTCCTCCACTTTCCCTCATGAGGAAGTTGTAGAATGTGATGAGGTTCCCCTCAGTCTCCTCTTTGATGTCCATATTTTAGTCAACAGAACTCAGAACCTGGACCATAAAAATGCGTAATGAACATTTGGACATTCATTTCACTGTACTATGTTAAAAAAAAGAAATTAAGAAGTTCAAATGCATCACAGATAAAATTTATTTTTGATAAGCAATGAACACCTAGTCTGCAAGTTAGTAAGATAAGCAATACGGATGATGAAAAGCAGTTTGGACAATTATCCTTCAAAAGCAAAAAAAGGCAGAGATTTCTTTACAGCTTGATTACAGTTTCAAGAATTTTAGCCCCATTACAGGGTTTGAAACTAAATCTGCCTGATAGCCAACAGGGAAAACTACTACTACTACTGAGTCACGGATGTGGTGTTCATAGAATCATTAAGGTTGGAAAACACCTCCAAGATCATTGAGTCCCAAGTTTGAGCGAACACCACTGTGCCACCTTCATCTTGGAATTCCAGTGTCTGGTAATATCCTGTAGCTTCCCTTAGCCTCATTCTCATTTCACCCATTCCTTTTGTAGTATGCAAAGCATTCGCAGATCAAATAACAAATTCACTGAAATCTGAGTGAACAAGTGTTTCAATAGCTTTGCATATCATTACAGCATGGTACAAACATTTGTTTCTCTTGATTAGATGTCCATCAGGGTGATTTTCTTATTAAATAAATTGCCAGGACTTTAACTTTCTTTTTTTTTTTTTTATTGTATATACCACAACACTGGTACATTTGCAATTATTTCTTTTGAAGTTGTTTATTTGAAAATGTTCTTTGCTTATTCCTTGTATGTAAACTGTGTTGCACTGCTTAAATGATACCTTGATAACTGCCCGTAATGATTTTATTTGTATATATATGTCACTTTATTTTTCCTCTGCTGTGGTGTGATGGACTGAAATGTCAGTAATGTCTCAAAGATTGTCAAAATCGTAGAAAGACTTTTTGTCAAACTGCAAAGAAGCAACTGCCTGTGTGTGACCACTGAGGCAGCTTCCCCTCCCAGTGCCTCCTGACTGGAATTTGGACTGTGACTGGGGACTTAAGATACTATTATCTAATCATCTCTAGTCTGAGGAGAAGTAAACAAGTCTCAGAAAGAAGAATGCAACTGTGTTAAGAATCTGCCCTAGCTGGGCTCAGAGGGTGGTGGAGGAGAAGGGTTTTAGGTGTGTGATAGTGAAATCTTTACACACCACCCTGCTCTGGGAAGATCATGCACACACGGGACATTCACGTGAGAGGCAGCTGAGAAGGGGTCATAAACCATCAAAGACCCCCAAAGCAACTCCCCCTCAACTGATTCCTGAGGCCTTCTACCACCAGAGGACTGCACGGTGATCCAAGTGAGGCAACAAATCCAGAGCCTGTCACAAAAGACTGCAAAGCTTCCCTCCCCCTCCAGGTGAAGTGTCTGGCATCTCCTGAACATATATTAATCCACTGGGCTCTGTGTTTTGTGGGACCCTCACCACTGAGAAGACCAGAAGAACTGGACCGATGGGACACCACCAGGTTCCACAGTGGTGATACATTTTCTATTTTAATCTCTGTCACTTTCTTTCTTCCCCCCCTCCTTTTTCCTATTTCTTTCTCTCTCTCTTTGTCTGCCTCACAGTAACCATTAAATAAAACCCATACTCTTGACTTTGGCATCTGGTCTTGTTTGCATCTTAATTTGGGCAGAGGCGTTTCTAATAATTTTAATAACTGGATCATAACATTATTTTGGTGCAGCGAAAGCAGGGTAATCTCCTCTGGCCCGAAGTGCCTTTGACAGTAGCATGGTCTCCTCTGAGGGGGCTGTGTGGTTGTTTTGTGTGGTTTCCTTCTGTAGGAACTCTTGGTAAGTCTGACACAGCTCCCTCTGAGAGAGTTGAGGAGGTTGAGGTCTCTTCTGCAGAGAACTGAACTTTTGAAAACTTTGCCTCAGCTTCCCTCTGAGGGAGGTTGTGAGGATCCTTCTGTAGGAACTTTTGGAGAAAATGTCTGTCCTGGGTGGCCAGTGTAAAGAAAACATTTTGTTGTCCTTCACTGAAAAATTTCTTAATCACCTTTCTGCCCCTGGAGTGGAGAAGGCGGGAGAAAATTTGGATAATGAAGGAGTGGTTACATAGAAATCTGAAATAATATTGTCTTTACTAGATTCAGTTAAAGAATTGTATTTTCAGATAAATGACGAAAAGGAAAAAAGGCTGCAAGCGGAGGCATTGCTTGGGCATTGCTTGCTGCCAAGCATGATCATGTCCAAAAACTTCAGGTGGAGCTCTGGAATGTGCATGAGAGGCAGAGAATCTTATGGGAAGATTTGCAGGACGCAGAACTCACAATATTCTCTGAAACAAAGTCTTGTAACTCAAACTTACTGTGCCCAGTGGAGGAACTGAGAGACAGTAAGCCAGTCTGTTTTTCTGATAAGGAGAAAAACCTAGTGTTTGCATTGACATCTGATGACGAGGAAGTAGCATGTTGACCCTTCATTAAAACTGACCAGGGTCAGCAAACTGCTACTAAAATGGTGCCATGTATGGCTACAGAGATATCAAAGCCTGGCCATAAATCAGGCAAGATTGAAATCCAGTCAATATTAATGCAGTGGGATGCCAAGAAGCTGGATCCTCTTCCCAGACGGCAAAAAGTTAAAACCACTGGAGTAAACAGAGCAAGTGTTATCTCACGAATTGATAAGAGTGAGAAGCAGAAGCCTCCTAAAAACCCTAAAAGAAACCTAGACCAAGTGGCAGTTCTTGTCAAATTTTTACAAGCAGTCTCACTCCCTCCAAACATGAAATTAATTGGAGGAGACTCCCCTGAAAAGATGGGGCAAGCAACAATAGCAGTGCAGCAAGCACTTCATGAAATAGAAGTTAAAACTTCACCTGAGAGATACCAAGTTCATGCAGTTAAACAACTCAATCCACTAACAAGTAACTTGTCAGAGAAGTTTGTGTTATTCTCTTTTCCTAGGAATGCCAGCACCCCCCCACTGAAGGTCAAAGGAAGCAGTTTGGACTGGGGGAACTGCCAGCAGATTTACAGGAGAAAGCTCACAGAAAGCAGCTGAGATCTGATAACCACTTTTCGTTTCGATCAGTCACATTTGTGAATGGCAGCATTTCAAACTCAAGCATTATACCAGCCTTCCTTTTAATAATCAATCTGTATTAGGCCAAATTTTCACTTCTCTTTTATAGGAACCTGACAACAGAGGAGATGGAGCTGTGTGGAACCAACAAAACTTTTAACCATCCTATAATTGCTTGTATTATCAGTTTATTAATTCTTGTGATTTGTTAGTGTTTCCATCAAGAACAATTTGTTGGGAGAAAAATATTAGCAGGACTATATAAGACAAAGCACTAATCCACTGGACTCTGTGTTTTCTCCTGAAGATCTAGTACTGGTTTAGACCATCCTTAGAAAATTCCAAATTGGGAATCTAAGTCAAGACATGACACAGTGAAGAGAGGAGACTACAGATCTCAGTGACCCAGGCACCAGCCATCATAAATTGCGGTCTTGACCTCAGAATCCTACCTTTTCAGCTATATTTTTCTTTCTGCTTAGTGTCTGCAGAGCTGAGAGAAATTCAAATCAGGTGTGGTAGTAGCTTGTTTCCAGGAGTCTGCAGACAGTTGTTATTTATTCTACTCTTCATTACTTCATTTGGATACTATTTCTGCAGAAGTCTATTCAATGCTGAGCCTGCCACTCTCTTCCACTATTTCCTATGCTTTCTAATTACAGACTAAAATTCCTATTTCCCTCACTCTCCAAATTAGTGTTCTCCAAGTTTCCACAACCACATAGGTACTGATAAGTTCTTCCCACCCTACAAGAACAGCTGAACTTTCAATAGCAGTCAGCTTGGATTTCCAGGTATTTCCAGGCTCCTGTGCACTGCACTGGAAAAAAGTTCCCATATGACCAAGCTGAAAACTGAAAAGAGGTGTTTCTCTAGCCCCTATCTGATCCTGGATTTCGCCTCCTCATGGAAAACAGAACTCACCATCTAGAAGACTTGTCATTTTTGCCCAATTATATTTTTTTTTCTTATGATATCAAAACAAGAAGGATCTCAACAACTTTGCTTTCACTCACGGAGTAGAGGCTGTTGAATCGTATTTTGGTGTGTACTGTACCAATGTCACAACATGATTTTATAGCTTGACTGTACCTGCAACACAAAATCAACATAAACTCCACTGATACCTTTCTGAGACTATCATCCTTTCCAATTTGCTTGTTTAGAGGAACTTCTGAATTCTTGTCACTTGTGCAGGTAGAATCACAGAATTGTTTAGGTTACAAAAGACCTCTAAGGCCAACTGACTGAGTCCAACTGTTCTCCCGGCACCACCCAGCCCACTGCTCATCTACATATCTTTTAAATACCTTCAGAGATGGTGACTCCACCACTTCCCTGGGCAGCCTGTTCCAATGCTTGATAACCCCTGTTATGAAGAAATTTTTCCTAATATCTAACCTAAACCTCCCCTGGTGCAACTTGAGGCCATTTCCTCTCATCCTATTGCTTGTTATCTGGGAGAAGAGACTCACTTATACCTGGCTACCTCCTTTCAGGTAGTTGTAGTAGGTCCCTCCTGAGCCTCCTTTTCTCCAGACTAAACACCTCCAGCTCCCTCAGCTGCTCCTCATCAGGCTTGTGCTCCAGATGCTTCACAAACATCCTGGATCCTTAACTCAGCTGGGGACTGGCTTCACTACTTTAATATGTCAACATTGTCAAACAATTTAATTTACTGCTTCCATGGAAAGGCAATACTCCTCTAAAATCCCCAGAAGTGCTTTCCATTGACTCAAGCTAACTGGATTAGCTACAGCAGAGAGAGCATACACTGAGATAAGAATACCAAATGGTATGGAAATCTTTCTTTCCTGATCAGCTTGCAATCCTCTGCACAAGCAAGAGAAGCCCAGGATGAGGGTAGTGTTTAACCCAGGACTTGTAGAGCAATGACCTAAGCTGTACTTAGTTGATTAGGCTTACTCTAGTTGATTAGACTGTTTCTTCTCATTATGACACAAGTATGTCATGATTCTCTGTAAACTAGGTATGGTCCTCAGCCTTCCCTCAAGATGCCATACACATATTTTTCACTAGCCAGGTGTCAGTGTTATTGGACAAACACAGTTGTTATACTCACACTTCAGCAGATACTTTTCTATCCCTCATTTTCCATTGCTTGGGTTCCCACAGTTGAATAAACTAAATAAACAGAAATTAACCCTCTGTCCTTTTTATGAACTTCCTGAGATCCTGTTAAAATTTTACCACCCTAGAATTTAACAAACAAGTGCCTACAGATAAACTGGGGATTTCCATGTGTACAGTAATAGATTTTAGCTGATGAAAGTGCAGCCAACTGCTAATAGCCAACCCTCTGACCTTTGGATGGTCCTTTAACATGGCAATGTCTGTGCAGAATATAAATGGTGTAGATGCATAGCTAAAAAAAGATCAAGGCCAAATTAAAGCTGTGATTAGACAGCGAGTCCAAAATAACTGCTGGTTATAACACAAAGAAATGTTCTAGTGATAATTGAATACAGATTAGTACATATGTATATTGCCTATATTCATAGTCACAAACATACATGTATATTTTGACTTTAGTGGTATTCTGGCTTTAAAAAAGTAGCTAGCATAAGCTTCAATAAAAGCACTGGACAAAGAGGGCAGTTCCAGAAATAATAGCATTATAGAACGTTCTGGCTTGGAAGGGACCCACAAGGATCATCAAAGTCCAACTCCTAGTGCTTCACAGGACAGACACAAGAATCCCACCAGGTGCCTGAGAGAGCTGTCCAAATGCTTCTTGAATTCTGGAAGGCTTGGGGCTGTGACCACTTCCATGGGGAGCCTGTTCCAGTGCCCAACCACCATCCGAGTGAGGAGCCTTTTCCTAATATCCAACCTAGACCTCCCCTGACACAGCTTCATGCCGTTCCCTTGGGTCCTGTCACTAATCACTAAAGAGCATAGTGCCAGCCCCTCTGCTTCCCCTTGTGAGGAAGCTGTAGACTGCTGTGAGGTCTCCCCTGTCTTAGTTCTGGTCAGGGAAAGGTTAGTTTTTGCAGGAGGGGGCATGGCCAGGACCTGGAAATTATTCTATACTACCTTGCACCATTGCCAGAGGCAGGGTTAAGGGAATCTCTTCAGTAGAGAAGGGGTCTCTTTTAGTCAAGTAAGTGCGGTGGAGGGGGGCAGTTGGGTATTGTCTACTGTCAGGGGGTTTCTGTGTGAATCATTATTTCTTTTACCCTCTGTCATTAGTATTGTTGCTATTACTGTTTCCTTTCTTATCTCATTGCCGTTTTCAGTAAATTGTTCTTATCTCAACCTGTGATCTTTACCTTTTGTGCCTCCAGTTCTCCTCTCCAGCCTGCTGCAGGCAGACTGGGGGTGGAAGGTAGTGAGTAGTGCATGGTTTCAGTGGGAGCACTTAACTAGGGAGTACTATTCCTAAACCAGAACACCGCTCAGTCTCATCCTCTCCAGGCTTGAACAAGCCAAGTGATCTCAGCCGCTCATCATATGAGTCCCCCTCGAGACCCTTCACAGTCTTTGTAGCTGTCCTTTGGATGTTCTCTAACAGTTTTATATCCTTCCGATATTGTGGTGCCCAAAACTGCACACAGACTTGAGGTGAGGCCACCAAGCACAGAGTAGAGCAGGACAATGACCTCCTTTGACTGGCTGGTGATGATGTACGTAATACACCCCAGGACATGGTTTGTGCTCCTGGCTGCCAGGGCACTGCTGACTCATACTCAACTTGCCTTTGACTGGGACCCCCAGGTCCCTTTCCATGATGCTGCCTGCTCTCCAGCATCTCATTCCCCAGTCTGTCTGTAAATCCAGGGCTGTGACATCCCAGGTGCAGAATCTGCGCTTGCCTTTGTTAACCTTCATACAAATATCTGGAGACAGCATAAGACACAGAAACACTGCTGCCCTGTCTCCATCTCCCCTTGTGCCAGTGCAAAGTTTTGCACAGCTATGTAGTGAGCAGGAAAGCTGAAAGCTGGCCAGGCTGCTTTGGGGTTAGTCTTAATGCAGATCAGTTCCCTAATCTGATTCATCACATGGATGCACAGATATTTGGCAAGAGAAGATTTGAGAGAAGAGGAAGGAGAATGCAGAGGTGAGACAAACAGCCTTAGATGGGACTGGCTTTATGGCCACAGTCCCTGCTTAAAATAATGGACTTTGAGTGTAGAATTGCTGGGCAACACCAAATTCATGGCTGCAATATTATGAGCAGAAACACACATGGGTAAATTTAATTCTCCAAGCAAAACCAACTCTTAGGAATAATCCTAAACTGGTGAGAACTGGACAGCCAAAATGCTGAATGAGAAGAGTTGAGTCTTTCACCCCCAAGTTGCTTATTTTACTCGAGTGGAGTTGAGTTATTGAAAAGCACCATGCAATGCTGTGATAGTTACTACTGGCCTGAGTGAACTGACTTTGCTTTTTGCTGTAGTTCCAACATTACACAAGTTAAATTTTCTGTATATAACTCACTTCAGAGACTAATTAAATAACAGCATTTTAATTATCAAAGAGTCAGTAAGGGAATGTCAGCTTCCTAGTCTGATGAATGCTCACAATTGTCAGACAATAACAACCCTTGATTTAATTTCTGAGCTAACACTTACTAAGGTTCTGATGAAACAAGTGCTTTGGAGAGATCATCCCTGAAAAATCAGAGAATATAGGTCAGAAGTTATGGAAAGATAAATATTCAGCCTTTCATGTTATGGAAAGATTGTAATGAATGTAAACTTGAGAAGTGTTTTTAATAGTAAAATCCCATTTCTTTATTATCCTACATACTATTTGTTGCCTTGATTTGTGTAATAACACCGAGCACCCAGGCTTTCACAACTCTGAAGTAAATAATCAATGCCTCTCTCAAGTGTGTAATTATTGGCTTGTTGCACACCAGGTAATGAATTCGATTTTTGTGGACAACAATGGGGCAAGAGGGAATGGCTTCAAACTGAAAAGTAAGTAGGTTTATATCAGATATTAAGAAGAAAGTCTTTACTGTGAGGGTGGTCAGGCACTGGCACAGGTTGTCTAGAGAAGCTGTGGCTGCTCCATCCCTGGCAGTGTTCCAAGGTGAGGATGGATGGAGCTCTGAGCAACCTGGTCTAGTGGAAAGTGTCCCTGCCCACGGCAGGGGGGTTGGGACCAGGTGATCTTTAGGGTCCCTTCCCACTCAAACGGTCCTGTGGTTCTAGGATACTTATTTTTCGTATCTGTGCATTGCGCTTCCACTTGGACAAGTCAGATAAGAACTAGGCAAAACACTTGACTGGAATCTGCTCAGTTTTATGACCAGTGCTTGCCACTGGTGCCCAAGGAAGACTCTGCACTGCTTCTGGGACTTGTATTACAAAGTGTCCTGAGGAACGCCTTGGGAATGGTATGCTGAGCTCGACAAGGAAAGGAAGGCTCTGAGGGAGCCGGCCCCAGCCCTGTATTGGCGGGCGCGCCTTTCCCGACGCTCTTCCCGCTGCGGCGCCCACCGCCCCCGGGCGGCCCAAGGCCCACCTCCCTCCCTCCCTCCCTGCGCCCCTCCCGCGCTGAGGGGCGGAAGGACGGCCCGGCCCCGCCGCGCGCCTGCGCCGCCCCGCGCTCCCGCCGTGCCCTGCGCGCCGCGGCCCCGCAGCGGAGCGGAGATGGCGCTGCACGTCCCCAAGGCCCCGGGCTTTGCCCAGATGCTCAAGGAGGGGGCGAAGGTGAGATCATCTATGGATGGATGGATGGGTGAATGGATGGGTGAATGGAAGTTGGGTGGGTGCAGGAGGAGTCTCAGGGCGGTGGCGCGGGGAAGGCGCTGGAAGGCCGGCGGGGCCCGGCGGTACCACGTGCCCCGCGGGGCGGGGGCCCGGCGGTTCGCGCACTGCCCCCCGCCCGGCCCGGGCCCCCTCCGCGGTGGGGATGGGCTCCGGCCCGGGCCCGCGCTGCTGGAGGGTGGCGCCTGGCGCACGCAGCCTTCGAGAAAGCTCTGCCGGGCCCTTTCGAGCTGTGTGCCCCACTCGTGCCCGCGCGGTTTGGAGAGCTTTTACAGCAACATTCGGCCGGGCCCTGTCGTTGAAGCTGTTCAGAAGTGTCCGACTTGTTATAGAAACTGCTTGACTCTCCCTGTGTCTTTAAGAGAAGGACCTTTGTCAGCGCTGCAGATCAGTGCAATATTTTCCATATAATTCTTTTCCATAAATCCATATTCATTGTATTTCATGTTAGCATAATGGAGATTTTGGTGTTATGGAAGGACTGTGCCTTAATGAAGCAACAGCTTTCTTTGAAAAGAACAGAAAGCCAGCAGGTGTAGGTTTTTTTCTTCTTATTCACAGAATCAACCGAAGGCTTTGGATTGGAAGGGACCTTAAAGATCATTTAGCTTCCACCCCCCTGCCATTGGCAGGGATACCTTCCACTAGAGCAGGTTGCTCCAAATCCCATCCAACCTGGCCAGGAACATTTCTAGGGAAGGGGCATCCACAGCTTCTCTGGGCAACCTCACCATCCTCACAGGGAGGAATTTCTTCCTGATGTTTAATCTAAACCTGCTTTCTTTCAGTGTGAAGCCATTCTCCCTTGTCCTGTGGGAGGCCCTTGTGGAAAGTCCCTCTTTCCAAGCAAGGGACTTCTATTACAGGGAAAAAATATGAAAATTTCTGTTTGCTGGTACTTAATAGGAAGAAGAGTGAAGTTAGCAGTTCTGAAAGCCCTTTGTGTTTCTTTTTAGAATCGTTGGAGCCAAATAATGGCATATGTCAAGGGCAGGGGCAGAACAGGGAAACAAAGTGGCCTTACTGCTGGTTCACTAAAGGAGAATTCAAGGCCTAAACAGCAAGAGCTGTCTTCTTCTGCAAAACAAAGGAGTCAGCTGGCATTCTAAGATGTTTTTGTATTTAGAGAGTATACATTAGAGAGTACCTTTCTCTCTTATAGGCCACACAGTATGTTTTGTCCTACTCTTTCTTCTTTCTTAAGGCCCTTTCTGGGGATCCTGTCTTTTCTTAAGGTTTCAAAACTGAAGCCAGGCTGATCACAGCCTTAAACACAAATATTTTACTAATGATTCTTCTGAATTTTCAAAATGCACATGTTTGAACATAGAACTGAGTTAAATGATTTTTGTGGAATACAGAGCTGTGAATAAAGAAGCACGTACAAAAATCTCTGCTAACAAAAACCCCCTTACCCCTCTCCAGTCTTGTCTTGGTTGTTTTCTGTTTTCCTTTGTCATGTCACAAACTTTTTTGGAAGACTGAGGGGGTGCAAACTGTATTGAAAGTTGAGTCACTGTTCAGATTTTTAGTTCAGAAGCTTTTTGTGCCTGCTGAGCTGCCTAGTTGAGAAGGAGAAAAGTAGTTCTTTTCTCGCCGTCTTTGGGTAAGGTTTGGTTTCCATTTAAACTGTAAGTGACATCAATTTAAATGAATAAAAAATTTTCAGGGCCTCACTAGATTGATGCTGCTTTGATGAGAAGTTACTAACTCATGACTTTTTTTTTTGTGAGCCTAATTCTGATCAGATCATTTTTCTGTTTAGCATTATTCAGGACTAGAAGAAGCTGTCTATAGGAACATCCAGGCGTGCAAAGAACTTGCTCAGACCACCCGTACAGCTTATGGACCAAATGGTAAATAATTCCTAAAATTGTTGCCACTTTTTTGAGACAAATACTGTGTTTGGAGACTAAACATACCTTGACAAAGAAGCAGCTGTTTGTTTCTTGAGGAAACACACTGGAATTGCTGTAGAATTGTAAATATATCCTTGTGACTATACAAATCAGATTTTGTTTTGTTAGCTCTTGAGTTAAGTGCAGTGTATCTGCCTTTGCCGTGTTTTTGTAGCAGTTACTGTGTTCTCTTTGCTGCCCTACTGCCATATGAAAGAGCACAAAAACTAAAGGAAAGATGATAACATGACAGATAGTGAACTTAACCATAACCATGGCCAGTCAGATATACGAAAACAAACTGCATTCTCCTGGATTGGTTAATTAAATAACATGCTAGTATTTCTGAAGAGAGAACTGCTTATTCAGAAATTATTGGTTTTTCCCTCATGTAACATATTTCCAAGTGTTATTTGGAAAAATATTTTAAGTTCTTAAATTATAAATAGGGAGGGCCAACATTTTAATATGCAGGATATACCTGAAAGTTTTAAAACTGTCTGCGTAAAAAATATTTGCATAACGAATTATTTTTAATTTTTTTTTTGTTTCCCTCATTAGGAATGAACAAAATGGTTATCAATCATCTGGAGAAGCTTTTTGTAACAAATGATGCTGCTACTATCCTGAGAGAGCTGGAAGTAAGTTTTCTTGCCTCAGAAGATGTCAGCTGTGAACTGGTGTTTCTGTTCATGAGTTGCTATGATTCTGACTGTCAATAGGGAAATGCATGTCACTGTGGCAGATTATTTACATATGCCACTTTGTAAATAATTTACCTTTTTCACTGAATTTGAGATCCACAGTGAGGAATATAACTCTGTAAAGCAGCATTAAATAGTTGTAGGAGAAGCTTAATAATTCCCTACTTTTCCCCAAACCACTGTGTAGACTTAGAAGAGGGTATGTCTAGAAATACAGTGTTCTGGAAAAGTCTGAAGGAAATAGTTGTTGTTTGTTAGTCTCCCAGTGTTGTTGGTTGCCATGTTCTCCTGTCTGCTTAGAATCCATCAGGAGAATTTAAGAAGCTGTGGGTATAGCAGCATCCTCCTGTAAATACTGTGAAAGCATAAAAAGGCTGTTCTGTCCTAACTTTTCCTTGTACTATCAAATTCATATTTGTGACACAGCACAAATAATATTTTACTGAATTCTATACTTACTGACAGAAACTGTGTAAATATTAAGTATTTCCTTACTGAATGCGTTGTGTTAGTGTTCAGTATGAGTAGAATAACTGGAAGTCTCAGTTCTGTTTTTAAAAAATAATCTGCATACTAGTGACCTTATCTGATGAGTTTTGTATGTTACTTTCTGGTATAAAATGCCAACTGCTCTGATTTTATTCAAGAATACAGTGTTTTGTTGCATTTATTTGAAAGAAAGGGGAAGCAGCGCAATCTTTTAGCAGAAAAAAACCCCACTAAAATTAAGTTGTAATTTAGATGTCTACTTTGTTACACATGAATTCAGCCTGAAGATCTAAACTCTAGAGTGCTTTCTTGTTGCAGAGCTTAGTTGTGAAGCCACTGCATCCTGTAAAAATAGCACAGAACCAATATCAAAGATGTATGATTCATGTTGTAGGGGCAACGTTCAGTTCTCTGATTTTGTTTTAATATAAGTTTGTACTTTTTCTTATTAGGGAAGTCAACCAATTAAGGTAATCTGTGCTGCTTTCTTTTCCAATTTTGTGTGTTCTTAATATCTCTAGATACAATTTGAAATAAGGGAGCTTATACTGGATGTGCAGAAAAGCCTGGAGCTGCATTCTTAGGTGGGATGTTAGTAACCAAGATGTATACCTTCTTTTAAAGGTCCAGCATCCTGCAGCAAAAATGCTTGTTATGGCTTCCCACATGCAAGAACAAGAAGTTGGAGATGGAACAAATTTTGTCCTTGTTTTTGCTGGAGTTCTTCTGGAGTTAGCAGAAGACCTTCTGAGGATGGGGTTATCTGTCTCAGAGGCAAGTTGTATTGTTGTTGCAATTCACGTAGCTTGAATCTAGATTACCACTGGTCAGTATTTCTAGGTTGTAATATTGTGAGTCACCTGTTTTCTTATGAACTAATTTTTTTAGATAAAGATGTTTGAAGGAGAACTGTTTTGCTGCTTGTGATTGCTAGCTTCCCTTGAAAACTTCTGCATTCACTGATGTTCTATGACTGTTTGAAAAGGAGAGAAAAGCTGTATGAAGCCATGTAGTGAATATTTATTGTTTGATGCACAGGTGATTGAAGGATATGAAAAGGCTTGCAAGAAAGCCCTAGAAATTCTTCCAGACTTGGTGTGCTGTTCTGCAAAGAACCTTCGAGATGTTGAAGAAGTGGCATCTTTGTTGCACACTTCAGTGATGAGCAAACAATATGGCAATGAACGTTTCTTGGCAAAGCTTATTGCTCAGGCCTGTGGTAAGTGGACAAGAATAGATGTGTGCATGCATCTAAAAATCTGGGTAGGTTTGCTTATGGTCGTTACAGCTGCACGTAAGACAGAAAGTATGGTTAGTCTAACAGATTGGATTGGGTGGAATGCTTTAGCCTCTGAAATAGGGCTAACCTTTCTCCTGTTTAACTCTTCATTGGCATTGTGGCTCAGAAAAGGTTTGTGTTTCCCACTAAACGTTTATAGAAATAGCTTTGTGGTCTTTTTAATGCAGAAACCCCTCTTTCTCCCTCTTTTTTTATAATTAGGAAGATGTATTGGTCTTCAGATAAGCTGTTAGTAGTCTCAGCCACAGAACAATGGAAGCAAGACTGTAGTTCTGTTGAGTTGTTCTTTCCCTTTAGATTTCCAAGAAGCCTTCATGTTTAGTTCCAGTGTTTTCTCAAATATTTAGAGTCAGACTTTTCTCTTGAATGTACATGTATGAATCAATATTTGAACTCAGTTACTGAGCAGCTTGAATAAGTGTTGTTTATTGATTACTACATTGTAAAAAACCAAAGTTTCTGTTTCTCTTGATGCCAGTTGTTAGCGGGTGATAATTGTCTTGAATTTAGGTAGGCATCTTAAACCATTGAAATTTAGTACTTCTGAAAAATTCCAGGGATTTTTTATGATGCCGTTGCTCTACTTTATTCATTAAACAGCACGAATTAATTTTTTTTTTTTTTTCCCAAACAGTTTCCATTCTTCCTGATTCTGGTCATTTCAACGTTGATAATATCAGAGTGTGCAAAATTGTGGTAAGTTTGAAGTAGCTAGCTTTACTGTATTATTAACTGTACACAGTTTAATGAAGGTTAATCTCTGAACTTTGAAAGAGCCTTTTCTAATTTCTGTTGTGCTGTGGCATACATAGTAGATTTTGAAAATGGGTCTTTATTTTCCTTGTTTAGTGCCCAGTAGCAGCTTTCAGAAACAAAAATCATTGGTATTGAAAGTAATCTCAAATGGGGACAACGTAAGACAGTGTTTGTTGTTGCTGAATAAGCTAAAGTCTTTTTTCTTTAAGCTGCAATGATAACTTAGTGTGTTACATGCAAATGATTGTAAGATCTGCTTTTCATGCAGTGTAGTGCAGCATTCTGAAAATATGATGTTCCCTCATTTACAGAATCATAGAATCACAGAATGGTTTGGGTTGGGAGAGACCTTAAATCCATCTAGGCCTCTGCCATGGGCAGGGACACCTTCCAGTATCCCAGGTTGCTCCAAGCCCTGTCCAACCTGGGCTAAAACACTTCCAGGGATGGGGCAGCCACAGCTTCTCTGGCAACCTGCTCTAGTGCCTCACCACCTTCACATTAAAGTATTTCTTCCTAATATTTAATCTAAACCTACTCTCTTTCAGTTAAAAGCCATTCTCCCTTGCCCTATCGCTACATGCCCTTGTAAAAAGTCTCAAATTCCATTTATTTCCTTTCAGGGTGCTGGTATTTCTGCTTCCTCAGTACTGCATGGCATGGTTTTTAAAAAAGAAACTGAAGGAGATGTTACTTCTGTCAAAGATGCAAAAATAGCTGTGTATTCCTGCCCTTTTGATGGGATGATAACTGAAACTAAGGTATGTTGAAGCTCAAAATAAGTTACCTCTCTAAAAATAAGAGCACATAAACATAGACTTTAATATTTATATTCTTGACACTTGGTGATTGAGATATTTTGGTTAATATTGATTTATTAGTTTAAAAAAGTTCACAGAAAATGTTTGAACCTAATTTTGCTTCACAGGGTTTTTGAGACTGGGGAAGTAATGTTGGTTTTTTTGGGTTATTTGAGCCAAACTGCATGCTTGAATGTCTGAACCTCAAGGTTGTCTAGAAATACCAGAATTGCCCCTTTGGTTCTTTTTTTTTTGACTTGTTTTACTTTGTTGCCTATGAAAGGTATCAGTATTACAAAATAAGATGACTTGAGGTTTATGGATAGGTTGGGAGACAGAATGGTTTGTCAGAGACTTGTAGGCCTGTGGTTTAGTGCTGAGATGATAACGGTGTATGTGTTTCACTAGGGCACCGTCCTCATAAAGAATGCCGAGGAACTGATGAACTTCAGTAAAGGAGAAGAAAATCTTATGGATTTGCAAGTCAAAGCTATTGCTGACAGTGGTGCAAACGTAGTAGTAATGGGTGGCAAAGTGGCAGACATGGCTCTTCATTACGCCAATAAATACAACCTTATGTTAGTCAGGTAAGTACTAGAAGAGCATAAAAACGTTTGGTCTGCCAGATTTATGAAATGCACTCACCATCTTGTCGCTTAGCTCTCATACGAATTACCAAAAAAATACTGCGGATTAGTTGTTTTTCTAGTGAGTCAAAATCTGACCTACAATTTGGTTGTTTCACAGCTTAAGTTTCTTGGTAGAATTTCATCTCCGTATGACAGCTAATGGAGGAGTAATTTGTGTATAGGGTAGTTAATGTGCTTTAAGTGTTTCTATAGCACACTGAAATCAAGAACATCAAAATTTCTAGATCTAGTAAAGAGGGATGTGACCTCAAAGGCATGTGAGACTATTCCATAATGTTTTCTCCTCATCACAGTCTTCTTGTGATGATTTAGCAATGATGAGAATGTCTTCGTGCATCACTAATGTGTTTATAGATGGCAATTCTTAATAACTGTGTGTCTTTTTTCTATTCTGTTTGTCTTCTTACTTATAAATAAAGCATATTTGTAGATCCTCAAAATATAGTCTGCATAACATAAAGTCAGATTTACCAGCAGCAGCTCTCAACGTCTCACAAAAATAGGTGGTGCTTTGTTGAAAACTGTAAATTTATTGGCGGTGTCCAAAACATTTGCACTTCTGGAAATGGAATGTGGTTCTGTAATGTCTTGTATAACAAAGGATTATTACAGAGGCATTGTAAAGATCAATTCAAGTTTTTTGCATTAGAGGAGGAAGTTTGATAATTTCCATGTGTTTGAACCTCTTACTTGTTTTTAAATTCTTAGAAAATAGTCTTTGCACAGCATCACTGAAAGTAGATAATTATAACTCAAAAAAGTAGTTGAATGGATTTAATAACTTGATGCAGTAAATTTTGATGTTGTCACTGGTTTACAAAATGCTGTTGAGTTAAGAGAATATTCTTATGTATTAATGTTGTTCTGGAAACTTGTTTTTAAAGATTGAACTCCAAGTGGGATCTGAGGAGACTCTGCAAAACTGTTGGTGCAACAGCCCTACCCAGACTGGTATGGACTTTTCAAATGAGGAGCAGGAGGGTGAGAAGTGATGAGCAGTTTCACCTCTTAACTCTTGTTTTTCTTTCCAGACTCCCCCTACTCTTGAAGAAATGGGTCACTGCAGCAGTGTGTATTTATCAGAGGTTGGGGATACACAAGTTGTTGTGTTTAAGCATGGTATGTATGTTCTATAGAACTGCTAGCACTGCTCTTCTAGAAAGTGTGATGTTCATAAGTGTTTTATCTGTAAGAGTTAATTCAGTAATGCATATGTCTGAACAGAAAAGGAGGATGGTGCCATTTCCACTATCCTCATTCGTGGATCTACAGACAATCTGATGGATGACATAGAGAGAGCAGTGGACGATGGTGTCAATACTTTCAAAGTACTCACAAGGGTAAGTAGCGAGAACACGCAAGTTGTCAAAAGTGAGCAGTGGATCACTTTGAGGCAAGACTTGTGCCTGCTTTGTGCTCATTTGCTACAAAGGCTGTAGCAGGTATATATGTTACCTGCTTAGGAGCCTTTTGGAGTTGTAGAGAAGGCTGTGTTGTACTGAGGTGTAGAGAGCTCTCTAGAGAAGATTGCTGCCAACGCTGTTGTGAATATAGGATACATAAAAGGTGGTGCTCAGCATGTACTGCACTCATTTTTTCCAGTAGTGAGTGAGTGCTTGAAGGTAGATTAGTTTTGTCACTTTTTAATGACAGTCAGCTCTTTCTTGATTTACTCTCTAAATGTTTTGTAATGTTTTGTAATGAGACCAGGCACAGAAGAAAATCTAGATAGCTTTGTCATTCGGGATCAGGAGGAACTGCTTGGTTGCAGACTAAATTTCTAATTCATTTGTATGAAGACATGCTTCCTCCACATGATACAGATATGCTTTTATGGAAAGAACTCAGTCGTACAGGTTTTTTTTTTCTGAGCAGCTTTTGTGGACTTGGCTATTATTCTTTCTTTTTTTTTAGTACATAGGATGTTTCTGTATTTACTTGGAAAAAGGCATGCAAAAATTGTTAAAACTGTTGGATCCTTAATCTCCTGCACATACCAAGACATGCACATTAATTTAGAGCACAGAAACACTGTGCGTTTATGATTGTCTCCAGGAGTTTTCCTGGCTTACAATTTATGATGATTACTTTTTGGTTTAAAAGATCAGAGTTAATAGGTAAATGCCTAATTTAAAATGAAAGAAAACAGAAACTCCCAACACCTTTTGATACCTGTTGACATGTTAAACTTGGTGTACAGTGGATTGGCTTTCTGCATGATATTTCCCACCAAAATAATAGAAAAGATGAGAAAATCTAGGAATGCTATTATTAGTTAGCCAAGAGTTGAAATTGTTTAAAAAAAGCCAAACAATCCCAGACACAAACCCCACTGCATTATTATTTTGCTTTTTATAAAACGAATGAGTAAATTCTGTTAGGTTTCCCTTATAATGCACGTTTGTTTGGAAGCCGTTTCTTAATAAGTCTGTGTGGAATGAAGTTCTGTTGCACTCTTGATGGAGTATAAAAGTTCTGAAAAGTAAAAATTAATAGATGCTTCAAGCAAAAAAACTGTTTTGGTGTGGTCTTGTTCACAGGATAAACGTCTTGTTCCTGGAGGTGGTGCGACAGAGATCGAATTAGCCAAGCAGATCACATCTTACGGAGAGGTACAGCAAATGGGCTTCTTCACTTCTCATTTTTTCACATCTCTTACAAAAAATACAAAAATTACTTCATACAAACATATATATGTGTGTGTGAAGTAATAAAAAATGTAGGGGAAAATGCCATCCTGTCTTAAGGTTTTTGAAATGCTGACATGGTTTTCAACTTCACTTTAGTCCTGTCCTGGGCTTGACCAATATGCCATCAAGAAGTTTGCTGAGGCATTTGAATCCATTCCTCGAGCACTGGCAGAAAACTCCGGAGTAAAAGCTAATGAGGTCATCTCCAAACTTTATGCTGTGCATCAGGAAGGGAAGAAAAATGTTGGATTTGATATCGAGGTAAATAGTCTCTCATGTTACTTGGTGCCCTGCAGCGCAGGATTATATTTAAAAGTACTTCTATTGGAATGAAGTATTTATAGATTATTTTAAATCATTGGAAGCTCTGCATTGCACAGTCTGGAATAGTAACTTGTTAGAATTGAAATACTTTAGTGTTCTAATCAGCAAGCAGTTAAATTCAGCACAGTGTAGTGGCCCTGTAGGCCAGTAGGAGGTGAGGTGGGATACTGAACTAATGGGACTGCAAATAAGTCTTCAGTAATTATTGGTTTTGTCTTCCTGCCAATGGATTAGGAATGAAGGTTTTCTGAAGGGAGACGATGAGATCAGAGAAGTGATAATATCTTGCTAGGTAAAAGCCTGAGAAAGTTTTGAATGATGTTTTTCCCCCATCTGATAGGCTGAAGCTGCTGCAGTGAAGGATATGTTGGAAGCTGGTGTATTAGACACATATCTTGGAAAATTCTGGGGTATCAAGCTAGCTACAAATGCGGCAGTAACTGTCCTAAGGGTTGATCAGGTAAGCTTACAGTAATTTGGGTGCTGAACTGAAACCTTGCAGAACCCTCATGCAAAGCAGGTGAATCTTCTGGGAATGCAAGGTGTAAAAATTAATGGTACTTGAAAATGTGGTTTGTTTATTTCTTATAGTGAGGAAGTAATTTGTTCAAGAGCTTGTAATCTGGAATGGTGCTGCTTCTATGGCAGTGCTATTAATGTTTGTTAATTTTGAGTTTTTTTTTCTAAAGATTGGACAGTTGATACTTGTATTCAGAAAGTTGTCCTGACTTCTTTAGGAACAAGATGTCAGAGAAGAAACCTTCTCTCATGTATTGTTTTTACACGAAAATCCAATTTTTAGGAATAATAGAGGTTACAATCTTAATGATAAAAGTCTTTATTTATTTTGTGAAACTTTAGCAAAAATGTATTTGCATGTAAAATTTCTGTAGATTATTATGGCAAAAACAGCAGGCGGTCCAAAAGTCCCTAAGCAACAAGGACATTGGGATAAAGATGACTGGAAAGATGAGCCTGAAAAATAGTGTGCAGTAAGCTCTGTTTTCTCTAGCAGAGAGGTGTCTGTGTGTGAGTGCATGCCTGAGTTCATTGACCAGCACGTGGCAGGTTGTATCTTTGTTGATGACACATAACACTGCTGCCTTCTGCTGTGTGCTGATGGCTACACCCCGTGTTTGTGCCTTTGCAAATGAATTTTACTCCTAAACCCAAATTTTCATGGAAGGAATGACAAATGCAGTTTCAGTTTTACCTTACTTGTCACTATAGCAAGTGCAGAGAATGAGCCTTTAACATGGGAGGACTAATGGACTTCACAGTTTTAAAGTGTGATATTTAGATGTGATAATTCAGAACAATAGCTCTGATACTGCTGCTTTCTGTAGCGTGCATCCTGTAAACTAGTCTGTTGCCAGTCTGTTTAAGCACTCACTTTCTGTGGACTAACTGGTCTGAATTTGCATGCAGAAATGAGGTAAAATACCTTTTTTATTGTATCAGGATTCAGCTTCTGCCTTTTTCAAGAAAAAATAACTAAGTTGTGAGTATATTGATTAGATGGATAATAGTAATCACTGGCTTAGGCTCAGAGTAGGGAAACTGCATGAATTTAGTGAATGCTAACAGCATCAGTGGCTGTAAGAGTAGGGGAAGAGCTTGATTCTAACGTTAGTTTTTTCTACTTCTCTATTCTCTTCAAGATCATTATGGCAAAACCAGCTGGTGGCCCTAAACCTCCATCAGGAAAGAAAGACTGGGACGAAGACCAAAATGACTGAACAGTTTACCTGTATTTCTTAAGTGACGTGATTATGTGAGGTTTTTAATATCCCAGTTGGAACCTGTTGCAATGTTTTGCTTTTGCCTTTAAGTTATGAACAATGTACAACGGAGTGCAGAACTTCAAACACTTCAATAAACATACTCACTGTTAAAATGCTAACACTCATTTTATTTGGACCTAGCATGACTTGGTTGCTCCCAGTCCATGAATGTGTAGGATGACAGTGTGTGGGTGTGGTGAGCTGACCTTGACTGGCTGCCTGACACCCTCTCCCAATGAGGAAGGAGACAACTTCTCAGGCTCTGAGGTAAAGATTGGAGATCACATACCAGTGACTGTCACAGGCAAAACCGACTCAACATACAGGGACACCAAATGAGCGTGCTGCAGGGAGCTCATAATCTGTACTTGTTGCAGCTGTTTGTGCTCTTATTTGTGCTCCTTAGCCAATACTTTGAGTGTAAACAGTCAAATGAATATTGAAAGTGGGGCAGCAGGTCTGTGGTCCCTGCCACAGTAGCCCCTCTACTCTGCTCTCGTGAGACCCCCGCTGGCATATGGCTTACAGTTCTTGTGCCCCCAACATCAGAAGGGCATAGAACTGTTAAAGCAAGTCCAGATGAGGGTGACCACGTCAATAAGGGGACCAGAGAACCTCCTTTACGAAGAGGCTGAAAAAGCTGGGGCTGTTCAGCCTGGAGAAGGTTGCATGGAGACCTCATAGCAACCTTTCAGTCTGTGAAGGGCGCTATAGGAAGCCAGAGAGGAACTCTTCATCAGAAACTGTAGTGACAGGACAAGGGGGAATGGGTACAAACTAAAAGAGGGGAAATTTAGGTTAGATATATGGAAGAAATTCTTTACTGTGGAGGTGATGAGGCCCTTGAACAGGTTGTTCAGAGGAATGGATGCCCCATCCCTAGAAGTGTTCAAGGCCATGTTGGATGGGGCTTTCCAACACAAACCATTTTGTGATTCTGTGATTCATTTTTGTTACATGCATCTATATCCTCACCCTTTTAGAGTTGCCATGCTCTCAAAACAGGAGCTTGACAGCAGTGAACTGCATCACATTCTAATGACCTTAAAAATAAATGCTGAGCAGCACTAGCTGGCATGATACAGAGCGCTGGCATCTTTCAACTGAAGTCCCCTGTTAAGATTTGTCTTAGAAAGCAAACAAACAGCTTGTGTGTCTCCAAGTAGCTTGAAAGAAGAACTGCACTTGAAATTCAAGCCACTTCACTAATTAATCCTTTTATTACTTTTGCCAGTGCTACTCTGTCTCACAACCAGAAAGGAGTGGAAGGCTAAATCAAGTCTGGAACTGTCATATGCCTAAATAAGGCTTCCATACAACAGCTCTTATGCTTGCTTTAGGCAGTTGGTAGTATGGCTGCAAAATAAACTCAGCTAGTTTTCTGAGGGATTGGCATACTGCTGCATGAGTGCTAGTGCTGATGGCTGTAAGGGTTATAAGAACACATAAGACTGCCCATTTTCCTAGTAATGCCGTTGTGAAAAATGCATTGAATGTAAGCAGCTGCTGTTCTAACATGCAGGAGCCAAGATTTTATTTACTTGAAAGTCAACATGAAGCCTAGCTTGTGGAGAAGTGAACTTGGAAGTTACAAGTCACTGCAGGACTAGTTTTCCTAAGCCTGCAGTGCAGAAAGGGCTACACTGGACTGTACTGAACGGGAGAGAGAGGCAAGTGCTGAGCCTTGCCAAAACACCAGCACAAGAATTCTTAGAGAGTTTGCAACTTGAGGGCTCCTCCAATGGACATAAACCAACAGTGGAAAGGGAGCTGACACTACAATTTTCTCTAAGATGTGTAGGAAGAAACAGCTTCTTATGCTTGGAACCCAGGTCTGAAAAACACAGGGAACACATGATGGCCGAGAGAACTATAGTTCAAAATTATAGCTGGACACTTTAAAATGAAAAAGCTGCTGGCCAAGATTTATAGCATCTGCAGGAAACAAAAAGGAGCAGTTGCTTGTCTAAGTCAACACCCAAATTACTGAATGGAAGCTCAAAGCTGTAATTTTGAGAAAAACTTTTATTGAAAAGTAGTGAAAACACTGGAAAAAGTATAAGTTAACCACTTGTCAGTGTGTTTAAGAAGCATAAAGTGAATTCCTGTTGTTGTATACAGTAGCTCCAACACATTAAAAACATGATTTGCAAGTCTCTGCCTTCGCTCAGACCACCTGAAGAAGGTGACTGCACGCACAAAAAGGCTCTTCTGCTGAGTTACAGCAGCCGCTCATAGAACAGAAGATAGGCTTGTGAGCTCAGCACTTTGGATGCAGAGACAGCTTGTACGTGGGTATCGCTGATGTGGAACCACTGCCCTTTGACTGGTTCAGTTTCTAAAGCTGAGAAAGGAAAAATTGAGGAGTAAAAAGTTATTACAAAGAATCAAAACAATTCTACTATGGTTCTTTAGTAAGAATTGTAGAGTAGAATTACAGAATCTTTAAGGTTGGAAAACACCTCTGTGATCATCAAGTCCAGCCTTTGACTGATTATTGCCTTGTCAGCTAGACTGCAGCACAAAGTGTCATTTCTTGGATCACTTCAAGGGATGGTGACTCCACCACCTCCCTGGGCAGCCCACTCCAACGATTAACCACCCATTCAGTGAAGAAATTCTTCCTCATTGAATCTGAACCTTCCCTGGTGCAACTTGAGGCCATTTCCTCTCGTCCTGTCGCTGGTTGCCTGAGAGTAGAGGCTGACCCCCACGTGGCTACAACCTCCTGTCAGGCAGTTGTAGAGAGTGATGAGGTCTCCCCTGAGCCTCCTTTACTCCAGGCTAAACAGCCCCAGCTCCCTCAGCTGTTCCTCATACAACTCCATCAGCTTTGTTGCCCTTCTTGGAGCACGTACATGCCATGGCAGGGGATTGGAACTAGATGATCTTTAGGGCTCCTTCCAACCCTTCTGTGATTCTATGAGTAAGAATATGTAAAACATTTCTAATGATTTACCTTGAGGAGATTGTCCTCGAAGGACGAGATCAGAGAGGTGGTTGTTCATAGTTCTCATTTTAACATAGGCAGTGTAGTGCCCAGACCTCATTGTTCCGCTGTGTTCAACAACTCCGTAGAGAGAGTACAATACCTTTGTATTCCCTTCAGCCACGTTCTAGAAAAGCAGAAGTTTAGCTATGTCAGTCAGGTAGTGGGTTTTGAAGAATGTAAACTGATTTGTTTGCTGATGAAATGGAAGCTGGTCATTACAGATTCAGGCAAGCACGACAGCCATGATCAGCGCAGTACACCGACTCGAGTACAAGTTATCTGGTATTATCACACAAAATAACAAGCTTGACAAGCATTCTACAAAGATTCTGCTAATCAGCTTCATTGTGGAAGCACATTAGAACACGTGAAAGGATAATCTGATTGTTTTCCCACTTACTTTACATTTAGCTGTGCAGAAAGGAGCCAAGTCTATCACTTCTGGAAACTTGATATGCCTGTTAACCTTCTGCAGATTAAATCCAGCCTTAAACAGCCAAAGTAGAGGAAAACCCCATAATGTTAAAATGGAGCATATTAAAACCATGCTTAGTTACTATATGTTTCAGGTTAATGTTTCAACAATACAAAATTAGTTTTACATTACACAAAACTGGGAAAAAGCAACATTTTTATTTTTTTTTTTTCCTCCAGCGTCCAATTTTCCAGCATTACCTCCTTGCCCCCACATGCTGCACTGGAGCACAAGTTAAGACGGCTCTTCAGCTCACTCTTACATTAACTTAATGGTAGCAAAAGTGGAAAAAGAATCAGCTCCAATGTACTTCAGTAACTATGAGTAACTCTTGATTCTCAGATACTGTAACGTGCCTGAGGATCTAATCTTACAGCATCAAAAGTGATGCAACTTGTGCTCCCACCTTAATCAAATAATTGTTCAGTATCAAACTGGAAAAACAAAATAGATGATGACAAATGTTATTTTCTTCATATTACAGTCTCTTGGAATAGGCTACACATTTCCATTTTCTATATGAAATTGTTTTTCATCTAATTAAAGTTGGCTCCCCTATTTTTCAATTATCTTGTCCTAAACACCAAACAATTTTAAATTTAGAAGAGGCAGTACTGTCTCCCTTTCCTCCTTCTCTCTTGAAAAGCTAAAACTCTAAAATTTTTTTCTACAACTTGGGAATAAAGAGGTAAGGCACTTTACTTCAGTGTCTGTATATAAAACTTAAGTTGCTTTGCTTTGCTTTGCTTTCCTTCTCCCCTCTGCCCCTTACAAGGCTTAGAATCCTCTCTTTTCCACTTCTGCCAACTTATTTGTTGCACTTATTTAGTAAGGGATCATATTCTACCTATACCTACTGAAATGTAAGAGTCCAGGAATTGCTGTAATAGTAGGAAACCATTAGTGCTAAGATGCTGCCTGATACAGTAAGCAATAAGAAAAATGAGGAAATACGTTGTAAATAAGCTCACAAAACAGTGTTTTCCAGCTAATTAAGGGAATATCTTTCAGGAAAACACACCCTAACACCTCAGAGACCATAAAACCCAATGCTGCACACCAATGCCTTCCAAACTGGGAAAAAGACCAAAAGTTTAGGGAAATATAACTGATGTTAGCATATTTTCAAATTGAGCCAGTACTACGTGCATGTATACATATTAAACTGATACTATATACCTACATCAGCCTGGTACTTACGTGTTGAAACCTCTTTAAGTGAAGAGTTAAAATTGGAGGAGCAAGAGAGATTAGCATCTGTTTTTTGGCATTAGTATAAACATATTTCTTTTCACCTGCAGAAAAGAAAAACCACCATTGATTAACATCAAAACAAATGTTACAGCAAGAATTCCTTTAATTTCACTATATAAACTGTTATGTCATCTACTACAACAACTGAGAAGCTGAACATTCCCCTTTAACATGATGAACTGTACAATGGAAGTAGACAAAGTTATAAAGACACCACTTTAGAGGTATTCCCACCACCCTTACCCACCCAAACAGCGGATAGGAACATATTTAAAGTTTTCTTTTAAAAAATAGTTTGTCATACTTTTTATGTTGTTCTTTGGTCCACAATGTCTTTGTGTACATACATCACACAGTAGTTTATTGGTCTCAGTAAGTGTTTCATTACGGGTAAATTGATACAAACAGTGATGGATTGAACCTTCTTCTGGGTTCAGGTCTTCCCTGTTTGCCAGAGTACAAAATGCCATTTCGGGATCTTCTGTCGATACTTTGCATGTCTTGTTGGAAACAGTCTGAAGGTCATCTGAGGTACTCATATCAGATTCATTGGCACCCAAGTGTAGTTTTGCCAAGTCAGTAGCAAGCTCTTCCTCATCTGCATTGTCATCATCCTTATCTTTCAAAGACAGGTTGTCAAGGCCATTGACAAACTTCATAGGAGAATCCAAGCCTTCCATAGGGAGATTCACGAGACATTCATTTTCTACACACTCTTGTTCTGGCTTTCCCGTATTTTCATGCATGCTCTGAACTTCCGTTTTATTTCCCTGTAGAGTCAACTCTTTTTGAGTTAAGCTGTGATCTTTGCACTCATCTGATGACTCCTCTTCTTTCTTCATATCAAGAGTTTCAGAGTTAATTTCTGTCTCTGATTCTTGGTTATACTCGACATCTATCTCTGACTGTCCAGTTGCACACAGATCTGTCAAGTGAAGCACCTTTCCTTGAAGTTTTTGCTGGCGGCGCTGGCTCTGCACATTTGAATACATAATATAAAAGGGTACAAAACCCACAGTAAGTATAAATTATATTTAACCTTTCTTACCACTTCTTTATCAAATTTTTAGTGGCATGCCATAGATGCACAAGGAAGGAGGAGGGGAGAATAAACTGATTTAATGATCAGAGGTGATCAGTTCCACCAATACTGAATTTATCCTCACTGAGATATAGTTCCCACTGCTCCTTTTTACACAATATCATCAAAATACAAATAATGATCCACCTGCTATCTTCCTGATCCTTTCTTATGTCTGTATTCTAAAGTTTTGTGAATATTCTTACAATCAATGACTGGAAAACAGCTGTCTGCTACCAATTAAGGCTACTTCATACAGGCAAACAAATTCAACATTACTCTGGATATTAGGTTATTCCTAGCACAGCAACGCTTAATAGAACATATAACTTCTTAACAGCAAAGATGTAGATATAATTGGTCTTTTCAGTTGTGCATTTGAGTGAGGAGAAATTCTAAGTTGTCTCCTCCTTCATCTAAACTAAGGGAGCAAAAATAATTGGTTTTAACAGAAATTGCAAGCACAAAGTGAAATACTCATCAAAACCAACCTTGGCTTGTTTTTTGGCCTGTTTCTTTGCTTTTTTCTGAAGGTGCTTACTTGTACCAGAGGGCTCATCTTTCTGCTTAAGGTAATGGTCATTGATTTTATCCTCTTCATCTTCAGATTCCTTTTCTTTGGTTTTTTTGATGTTTTCTCTCTTTGTAATTTTTACTTTCTACAAAACCCAAAAAGCCACAAAACAACCACAGAATTAGCGATGTTACTGTCCCAAATAACAAACTACTATTCCAAAGAAAACTGTAGGGATGAGATGTTATCTGAGTTTTCAGCTCAAGATACAACATTTTCATGATATAACATACAACTAACTCACCCCCTAATGTTTATGAAGGAGTGTTTCACTCCAGAGGGGGTCCATGTGAAACAAGGACTTGCAGAATGAAACAGTATGTATAATTAAGGCTATCAAGGGCCAAATTCTGAACCTGTACGGGGGCAACATGATGTTTGCCTCTGGCAGATGTCGTTAAAGAACTGAAGAGTAACATTTTACACAAGTGGAGACATCTTCAGTTGAAGTGCCTGCCACAGAATTTGTTTGCTTCTGCTAAAATGAAATTTGTTTGTGGCAGAAGACATGTGATCCCTTTGGCTGTGGGGGTTTCATTTCAATATTTACTCATTAACTTCTGTGTGAGCAAGTGCTACACAACAAATCTGAAATATTACATATACAGATTATCAATACAAAACACAAAGCAAATCAAGTCTTTTGAGTGTCTGGAGACTGATAAAATTAAATAATATTGATCAAATAAGTATTCACATACTATCCTATCAAGGTTTCTTAACTTTATTCCATAACCTGAATATTAGGAGAAGTGTTCTTGGACTCAGTGGAGAAAAATGGATGAAAAAAGTGGGAAAAAACCTCAAAGCATTCAAGCAACCTGTGTGATTTTCCAGACACAGTTTATGAGCCACAACTTACAGGCATTTACACGGCACTTAAAAGATAGTTTGCGGAAGAGACTTCTAGAAAGATGCTTGAATTGACTCCCTAATGATTGTATAATAAAAGTATTTCATATAAGCAAAAAAAAACTAAGCCAAAAAGCAAACATGTACAATTTCTTACCTGAGCATCTAGTACAGGAAGTGACAAATCAAGGAAAGACTCACGGACCAAGGATACCTTTAAATGAATAATCAAGAATCCAATTTAATTTTGTTTGGAAGCAGCTGGCTTGCTGTCAATAGGCTTATGTGCATATTCACATTCACGTCCTGCTTTCACTTGTGCAGACAAATGTAAAACACAGCTCATCTACCTTCACAAATGACCAAAATCTAGCAGTTCCATTGCCACAGAAATAAGCAAGAAGTATTTTTACAAATTTCAGTGATCTAGTGGTCTAGAATGTGAGAATGCACCTTAGGGTCTAAGAGACTGATAGCTGCAATCTATCATGATATCTACCCAGCCCACTTGCTAATACCCTCAATTACTTAATTATCAGGGTATATCCTCCCAGTAAAGCCTTCTTAACTGTTCACCAATCCCACGGTCATTTCAGGGTGGGAAATGATGAAAAAAAGGAAAGGGCTCCTGACAGCATATTCCTGGTAGCAGAAAAATTCATTTGCTCTACAGTTTGTACTGACAGAAAGTGTTCACTGGGAATCTAAGACGGAATTTTTCTGGCAGAGGCAGCTTGTTGTTGCTGACCTCTTGTTCTGGAAGGCTTTTGAAAAGAACTGAAAGATTAGTTTTATAACAGAAGGAAAGAAAGATTCCAGCCAAATCATGCCCCTTTTTGAAAAGCATGCAGCTAGTCAGCTCTCATCTCTACAGACAGTCACTTTGAGGCTCTCCTGCAGATTACACAATATTATACTCTAGGCTTTTCAAAGTGGACAGTTTACTTACAGTTCTGCATTCCTCACACATGATTGTGCTGGTTAATTCTCCACCAAAGATTCGATCTACAAAACTTTGTATTCCATTTTTCTTTTCATATTCTGAGAATTAAAAAAGTATATAGTAAAGTTAATACAATATATTGGCAGCCAATTTCATTATGGCATACCAAATTAAAAAAAGAGAATACAATATGCAATGTGTGTAATGGAACATGTTGGCCTGTTCTAGTTTCCTCAGGACAGCAAGTACAGCAAGATTCTTAAATTAACCATCTTTTGTATATCAAAGGAAGGGGGGGAACACATTTGCAGAAAACAGCTTGGTTAAACCAACACCTTTACCACTTTCTCCACTTTAGATGCATTTACCTATTTTCTCAGAAGTACTGCATCCCAGTAAGAATTCCCGTTTTCTCTCAAGAGTTAGCAACTATCTGAACTTAAAAAACAAGCACCAACTTCTGTCTCTATAGGCACATGACAAGCAAAACCAATTTCCTCAAGTTGTATTTTCAGAGTAGCACAGAGTCTGCATTTAAATTTTCTCTTCGTCCTAAGTCATGTCAAAAAAGTTTAAAAATTCTTCTGTTTGCTGTTCGGGGGTTTTTATACCACTGTTGAGTAACAGTTATTAGGGGCTGCATAAATTACATTCACATGCTAATATTTTAACTTAAGGATTAATCACTACCCAAACATAATGTACGATGTCTACAGAATCAACTCTCTCTTATCCTGTTACAAAGGAAATGCCACCAACTTCAGCAAGAGACTTAAATATAGACTGAAAATATTGAGCCTCATATTCTAGATACACACATATTCAGGAGGCATAAAGTTATACAATTAAACATGTATCTTTTAGTTGATACTATTAATGTTACTTTATATACTTCAGCAAAACAGAAGATTTTATATGTTACTGATGTTAATTTATTTTACCTTTAATTTTCTTTTTAAGTTCTTCTTCATTTTGTTTGTTAGACTCAGTCAATGCCTTCAGTATTCCAACACTTATTTGCTGAAATTTAAAAAAAATACACACTGTAAAATTTCCTAAATTTATTCAGTTAACCACTTCACTTTACGAAATGTTTCAGAGGGAGGAAAAATAATAATCTTCACCAATTAAGAGAATCAATACAAACCCCACAAATATCTGCAGAGACACAAAATAGTTCCTGCAGATATTAAAAAAAATAATAATCTGGCTTGCAACCATAATGTTCCAATTAATGTATAAGAAAATCAGTCTAAGGATGAAATACTTGCCCAAACTAAAACTGGCAAAAAAAAAAAATAATTATGCAATTTCCACAAGTGCATTTCAGAAATTAAGACAAAAAGACACTCTTTACGGTGACTACACATACTCCAAACCCACTTTTTGTGGGGGTTCTCTTTGCTAATCTGCTTCAAATAAGTGCTATAGGCAGCACAACCACTCTACAGAGGCTGATGTATCTCAGTATGACGGTTCTTTCTCCCCTCAGCAGAGGGGAAAGTCTGGGTCTGGGGTATGGAGAAGAAACGTATGCACAACTGTGAAATTAGCACTCACCTGGATTTCTTCTGCTCTCATTCCATCAAGTAAGTAACGAAGCAATTCATGACTGTCTTGCTGCTGATAACCTTTAAATCGTATTGCTCTGTTAAATGAAACATTACTTGTAAAGTGTAACTGAACCCAGAGATAAACAAAGCAAAACCAACTCACACCAGGCACACAAGGACAAAGTCTTCCTAATGTATGTATACAAAAACAAGTGTCTACATATGGTATTTTCTAAAAATACAAAGCCAAATAATCACTATATGTCACTGAATATCTTTCATTTTACTGCTGTTCATTTATATTTTGCACTTTACTCTCTTCTGTCAAAGCTTTTTAAGTATTCTACAAATTTTATATGCTGTGATGTGAGCTTGTGTTAAAAAAAAGGGAAAAAACTGACCGTCTTTTAAACAACAAACTTTTTCATGGTCACTATGACATGCAATTGTACAGATACTCACTTTTTACAAACCTGAGCAAAAAGTTCCTTAGGAGTAACTACCCCTTTTTTTGTCTCTTGCATTTCTGTCAGAAACTGATGCATGGCTAATGTCAAAGGACATGGCTGATCTAGTTTTATCATCTGAGGTTCCTGTTTGAAAGAAAAGCAAAGGAGCTGTTTTGCCTTAATTTAGTGACTGATTCTTCTATAGTAAGTTTTTCCTTATGTAAACCCTTCAGTGTTTGAAAACTTCGTTGTAATATAGAATATACAAAATTCCAAAATGGCAATAAGTTAACCTGACAAAAACAACACATGGTTTATCATGAAATGATACCAAAAGTCATTAGTTATGTATTGCTTAGTTCCAACTCCAGATTTCTTGCTTTTACTAGGAAAAAAATCCCCAATTTCTTAAAAAAAAAGTGTGACCTTTCTTTCCCATCCAAATCCCTACCTGGACCCATCCAAATCCCTAACTGTAATGACAGGTGCATTATTTAAGTTAGTGCTACAGACATCCTCTAGTTTCCTATTTTGCATTTAGACAAATGACACTACAGTAAGAGTCACGTATTGTCATCCTTTAAATAACTTAATCATAATGCAAGCACTTCTTTTACAACAACTAGTAGTTATTGAATCAATGCTCTTTCACTCTGAACAAAAAACCTCCACTGAATTCAGAAGCAGGTTTACAGAAGTCAATGGTGAAGTTCCTGCTGATTTTACCTCTTAATCTTGTTAGTATTTAGCTGAAACAGCTTTAAAATCCAGAGGTAAGTATTGCTTTTTCCCTTAACAGACTGGAAGGTGGGGACAAACGCTATGGAGGTCAAAGCATATTACCATGGATAACTCAGGTGACTCAATTTTAACTGTTGTACCAGGCATTTTAGCTTCTTTAAGCAGCTCCCTCAGGACTGGAGTTTGTGATAAATTCTGTAGAACATAAAAGACAGAAAGAGGTTGTTAACTGGGGACAACAGGAATTCCACTAGTCATGGAATTTGTAGCAACTAGATTAGCAGCAATTTATTTTTCCCAAACACAGAACTAGAATTGTTAACTACTACTCTGGAATTTCCATACAGCTAATGAGACTTCCAAGTGCCTTCTATAAATACTACTTTAAATTGCAGAAACCGTAAATCTGTTGTTTTTCTACAGATTGATCTTTTGACAAGTGTATTTACTAGTGCCTGTTTCTAAAAATCAAAAGATAAAATGCGGTGTGGGTGGTTTAAAAAGTGTTTAAAAATAAATCAAAAGCGAACAGTTTACTAAAATCTGCAAGTACAGTGGGGATTTTGTTTTAGTAAAGCTTCAGTATCAAGAGCCTAAGAGCACAAGATCACATGTGAGTTTTAATACACATCTTAGCTGAACAAGACACAAGATGGCAATGCATGCAACATGCTCATCCTGTTAACATTTACTTTTGATCTCCCGTTGCTGAGAGAGACATTTTTGTTTCAGTAAACACCCATGCTCTTGGAGTACTAATCTCATATTCTAAGAGGTCAGCAAGGGTGATGTGTCAGACTATTTCATAATTTTATTAAACTAGGAAGGTGGCATGCTTAATTACGTCAGTGAAAAATGCTGTCCCCTCACAGACAAGGCAGTTTTTTTTACTTCCCCTTAGAGCAAGTCTGAACATGCAGCTCCATTTCTATGAATTTCTCTGGGCCAACACACTATTTTTAGAAAGAACCCATCATTCTTGGCAGCTGAAAAAAATCACAGTCTAACTGTGTCGCTGTAAAATGCTGAGGTGGGGGGGTTGTTGTGGCTTTTTCGTTTTGTTTAGAGCTTTTTTTTCTATTCAAAGTTGGTTTTTTTTTTTTAAATACCAATAACTTCTGTACCTGCATCACTGCATTAAAGAAACATGTATTCCCCAAGTTACTAAGTCCTTTCACAGTGACTTCCAAGTTAGTAGTTGAATGGGAATTCTCTTCTTTAAGCGAGACTTCTTTTTCTTGCTCATTTTTGCTGTCTTTTTCTACTTTTTTATTTTCAAGTTCTTTGTTCTCTTGCTGTTTTTCTACTGAAATAATTAAAAAAAACATACCACATATTAACTCACTAACAGGGAATAGGCTAGGAAAAGGTTATTATAGGCAGCAGCAATCTACAATGTTTAAAACTTACACATATGATAATTAATTCTGTAATTGTATAAGTGTAACAATACTGGTTTAGGTTCTTAAACTGTCTAGGTAACAGAAGTTAAAAAATAAACAGAACAAAACAACGACAACAAATACAAATCAAGATCCACCTGAAATGCCATTTCAGGTTAGCATGCAAATTGAAAATGCCTCTTGGCCCAAGAGCCATTCATGCCAACCTCTGAAGCTCTGCAAGTGTTGTCTCAATTTTCATTCCTGTGTCAAAATCACCTACGTTAGGGCTTTCTACAACATCCAACCGGCTCCTGCCGTCAAAGCATTCTCATGTTCATTTTATATACACAGAAGGTTTGTATTTTTAAGACACGTTACAAATATTACCCCCCAAATTACTTTAGTGTATTGCTCAAAGTTTCAATGACCTGTTTAATAAAAACACAAGGGGATTTCAGGCAATTTCCACAGTAACACCCACACTTGTTCTGCCAGCTTGGCAGTCAGTGATTGATTAGACTTCTGATAAACAGGGCTATGAGTTAATATTAACTTTAAAATCAAGTAATGCCAGCTCAGAGAAAGCAAGGAAAACTGACAATACAATCTCTGGACAATGAAGAGATGGCTGGATAACAACAGATGGAACATGTGAAATGGACAACAACTGCCTGTTGGTATTCATCCATTTTCCAGTTCAAACCTGAGAAGAAAATTTTGGCAACTGATATGAAGTTCAAATATTAGATGTAGAGAAACTACGCGTGTGGAAAAGACCACTCAAAAGATTCTGCTTCCTGTGGGAAAATCTCAGCTGCTTTCTGAACAAATTGAATTTGGAGACAGCCACGTTGGCATTGCTGGATGTTTGTGATCCATTTCCCAAGGGGCCTGTGATTTCACCCAAGTGTAGGATGGTGTTGGAATTTTTAAAAGCCATTTTTTACAGCATTTATTTTTATATGCAAATTCTTCCAAGTTTTCTAGTGGGAAGTTGTACAAAACCAATTTTTTTTGCCATTGTGGAAACTGTGAGGTTTTGCTGGGTTTGTTTGCTTTTAAACAACCATGTTTTACAGAAAGACTGCAGGCTAAACACAGTATTTAATAGTTCTGAAAGCACTGCAGTTGCCTATTCTAAATGTACAGACCCCGTGAAAAAACCTCTTGTGTACTCCTTCCATTGGGAAATGTGCTGCAACAGGTGGAGACTTAGTCATTCTAGCTGATACATTCACAAGTACCTAGAAAAATACTTAAGAAAAATCAAATCAAATTATCCTTAAGCAACGACAATTTTCCTTTAGATCTCAAGAGAGACTGAGTGACACTGATGAATAAACACAGCATGGTTAAGTACTGGAAGTCAATTCCATATTCACAGAAAAAGTGAATGTCATTCTTTAAAAAGTCACAGTAAAACTGTCTTTTTTTCCTCCTGTTCTTCTATGTCTTATCTGTAGAAGTTTAGGGGACACTGAGCAAAATCCTGATCCAATCAGGTCCATGAGCTAGGACACTACTTACGCTATCAGAATTGTGACGAAAAAGGGGGAAAAAAGGGAGAAAAAACTTTTTCCTTTACCCTAAGGTGCTAAATCTAATTTAATGTAAATTCTGGATTTACAGTACTGTCTCCTACATTTAGCATACTTTCTGATTTACTGTATCTATACTACAATTACTTACCTGGACGTGATGAGTCAATACAAACTTGTTTTCTAACAAAATCCACAGTCTGGCCCAATTGGGTTGAAGTTTTATACGGAACTTCATTATCACATATGTAGCACCTGCCTCCGCCGCCCCCAAAAGAAAAACAATTAATGCTATTTTTTTCTGTTATTTAAAAATCCTGAACTATTTGCTTGTTTGATGTGATTCATTATACAAAGTTATAAAATTAGAAGATTTAGTTTCAGATTTAGAAGTTTTAGAGAAGAGTTCAATCTACTTCTGATCATGAAAATAAAATGTTTAAAAATTATCTGTAGTAAATTATTTCGGTGACTGGTGGTTGCAATTTACAAATATAAACTAGACTCTGAAGAGACGTGCTTAGAAACCTCACTGCCAGAAAACTTGAAGGAAAATAAAAAATTTTGCCCCAAATCAAGAAACTAAGATATCGGTCCCTAAAGGAAATGACTTACGAATGTTACGGCATGGAAAAATATTCTGAGTATTCTAGCCAAGCAAGTACTTAGTTATATTTAAATTGGATCAGAAATAAATCAGTGTCCACCACTAGACCTGTGGACTTTTATTTGCTCTTCTGTTGCTGATACAAACCCTATTTGTCTCTTTGTGAGCAAAGAAGTGCATGGTTAGGTCAGTAATCTGCTTTAAACTAAAAATTGTGAGACAAGCTGCAGTGATAAAGACTCAAGAAGGGTAAAATTCTGCCAGAACACACACAGCTGAAGGAGTTTTACATATATCAATTTTGTAGTTCAGCTCTTTGAGGAGGTAAAAAAAAGTACTGAAGAGACTACAAATACTTCTGCACTTTGGAACACACCACTCACAGTTCTTAGGTACAAATCATTCAGCAGATTTCAGGATCACCTTAAGTTAGATTCAATTTTCTGATATAAAAAGCAGGAGAAGTCTGCAGCAAAGTGCTTCCCTAGCATTAGCTGCAATCTCTAGCATCCCTGGCATTAGCTGCAATTGTCATATTTCTTCATATCTCATTAAAAAAAAGTGGCTCAACTTGTGGATCCCCGATTGTATCTCTATTGTCTGGTTAACCATAAAAATAGGCATTCTCACTCCTGGAATAACAAATGATAGTTACTTCCATGGGCAGTTTTAACATCATAAGCCTTGATCTGTCAAAAAATTTGTAGGCAACCTTGAAAGAATCGAGGGATTGGAAAAAGTTTTGTTAGCAATGGCTGCTTGACCAACGGGGCAAAACCACAAGTAGATCCGACTGCTGTGCCATACTAGCACTGAAAATGTGTACAACAGCACTTATAAATGCAAAAGAGCAGAACACTCCTCTTCCTCTCCAAGCTTAAAACATTTCTTTTAACTGTTTACAGGTATTATGCATATCCAATTTGAACCACGTATGCATGCACACCATAGAGAGATTTATTCACATATTCATATCATTAATAAAAGCAAAAGCAGTTTTGATCAGAATTTATTTACTAGGCCCACTGTGTGTAATATAGTTTTTGACTGTTTTGATTTATAACAATAACTTATAGCCAATATATCAATCTCTGAATCATTTCTTGGGCAACTTTGTACAACCAAGAAATTCTAGGAGGAAGCAAAAACATCCTCCTTTGACAACTTCCTCTCATTCACAAATACTTTGATTAAAAACAGGGGAAAAAAAGCACTTAAAGCCCCACAATTTTAACACTAATTTAAATTCGCAAAAAGAATTCAGTAGTTCATTAGTAATACATGTTATTAATAATGTCCATTTTCATTCCAAAGTTCAATACACGTAAGTGCTAAATATGATCAAGTAAAACAGGTAATGTTATATAAAATGAACATAATGACAGATATGAAATCATCAAACAAAGTTACTAAGCAAAATGAAAACTCTTTACATCAGGTACAGTACTTCTGTAGCATAGTTTAGAAAATTAGGGTTCCTCCTTCCATATAGTAACGTATAATTCCTTTTAAGAGAAGGAAATACTGCCAGGGAGATGGATTTTGTATTGCTTGATTCAGTAGCATTTTCTAATTCTACAGCTGTGCTTCCTGACTACATGTGATACCAAAAAATCATATTTACTGAGAAAATAAAAGTTTCTCAGTAAGTGCATATCAGAAAGAACCTTCTCCCAAGGTCTAAAGTTATGATTTAGAGCTACATATCAACATTTGTTTCCATTTGTCAGGATTCTGACCAAGTAAAAGCAGTAAAATATGAAGTCAACCACATTTACTAATTGGTCTATTTCAGCCTTGATTATGAAAATTTTCTAATTATAAATTTTACAAGAAAATAACATTTATTCTGCAAATCTCAGCAAAGACTGCTGGGACTTATGCGTATGGAAATACTTTAATATACACCTAGAGGTAAGTCCTAGAATTCACAAAAAAAAAAGACAAATTATAACCCAGCCTCTGTTGTCCTTCAGCTATGTCTTTTAAGTGTCACCTGACAAACTCACCACACACTCCAGTTGTCCAAACTGAGAACCAAACAGTGAGGATCTGATCTTGGCTTTTCATAATGCTTTAAAGCATGCTGGTCAGGAGAATTTCTGTCACAACCCTACAATGTTGACAACCAGAAGTGTCACAAAATCCAGCTGACAATCAATGAAACATACATAAAGTCACAGTATAAACAAAGTTCAAAATTAATACTGTTTAATTATGTTAAACTAATTAGGATCAACAGATGGGTCTCTATGAGTTATTTCTGCAGCTAGAAAGGCAATTTACTGGGTGCAGAATAACTATAAAGCTGCTCTGGGACTGAACATTTAATTTACAAATTTCAGTTTGAACACCTGAAAGAACGAAACAGAACAAAACCCTCTTCAGCATGCAGAGTTCTAAGTTTAATGAATTAATGTGAGCATTAAGATCTTACTGTAAAAAAAAATCACAAATTAGGAGCATTTTTACTTTCTCAGCAAAATAATTTGAACTTTCTAGGAAAACAAGTCCTCAAGATGGTGTTTTAGCCTAAAGCTTGCTAAATGCCTTTGTGCCAAGCTTTCAAGTACTTCATTTGACATTTAGAGCAGACATTTTTTAACTACACTACAGCATACAAAATCATTTAGGTAGCAACACCTTTAAAATAAAAAAAGAAAGAATATTAGAGTTTAATTAGAAGCTCTCTTGTTCTACTATGTTATGAGACCCTGAAAGATATTAAGACACATTAACAACAAAAGATACCCTATGTCCACATTTTAGGCATAACCATATCGAAGGGCCTTCATCAGTCTCCTCCTCCTCAGACTTCTCTTGGGTCTTATTGTCTGCCTTGCAGTCCTGACAAACATGCCATTCCACGTTCAGCAGTGCCTTTTTCAGATGACCTTGGTCCAATCCTTTACGAATATGTTTGCATGTAGGTTCTATAAGATAAAAAGCACAAGAAGGATGTAGGTATCATAACAAATGCAAATGTTAAGGACACAGGCAGCAATCCAGAAGTTGGGATAGTCTTTCTAGAGTCAAAGAAACATTGACAATTTATCAGATGTATCAGAAAGAAACCCTTTATTATCCTCATTCAGAATCTAGGGATACCGTTGCTGCATCCCAAACTATTGTATTGCTAAAAGTATCCCACAGAGTTACATCTAGTTAGAGGAGTTGACAGAACTTTTGGATACACACTTACCTAGTATGTCAGGCTTTTATTATTGTGGTGTTATGATTCCCAAACCTCCCATGGAGCAGCCACAGCCCACCACCACAGTTTCCCATCACCAAGGCCGCACCTGCCTGTCTTACAGAAGTGGAGATTATGGAGTCTCTGCTTCCAGCTGAGCTGCCTCAGTGAAATTATGCAGCAGATTATGGTAAAAAAAGAATGGCAGTCATAGTTCTCGTGCTGTTATCACTTTGCACTGCGATACTACAACCTAACTGCACCTTCTGGGCCTGGTGTGAACTCCATCTATTTAACCAAACTTTGCTAAGAATGATTACACCAAGAACAGGCATCTGTTGCTAAGAGCCACTTTTCAGGAGTTTAACTATCTTATTTCTTCCTGTTTAATTTTTCAAGTTGTTGGTTACATTTCTGCAAAACAGCTATTGACAAGAATTATACCACTGTTTGCATAATTAAGCTGTCTTAAGTCCTGTTCTTTGAGGTATTTTTATTGCTCAGATAGTGTAACAGCTCTGAATCCATCTTTGTTGAGGATCCCATGCAAGATTACAGCCTCAAAATAGCAAACTGGTGCAAATTTTGGACCTACAGTTCTGTTCCTGTCCAAGATTACAGGATTTTAGCACAGTGCAAATGCTAGCCAACAAAAGACAAATACAGATATTTAGATGCGTTCTTTAAGCCTTTTAAAAAAACACAAGCTTCATCTACAACTTCAAATTTTTTAAAAAGAAATCCAAACCTTTTGTATTTTGCCAACTACTATTACAGTTGAATTATTCATAATAAGTCTTAGTTTCTTTTGTGGCTTTATAGAACTCTGTCATGGTAAAATAAGCTATTTATAGCCAAAGAGGTGAAATGCCATCAGCAATGACACCATAACTGATCTCTCTGCTGGAGAAGAAGAGGAACCGTTACAGCACACATGGACCTAGACTCCAGGAAACAAATAAAAAACCCCAAAACCCCAAACCAACACCCCCCAGAAACCCAAACAACCAAACCAGACAAAAGCAGCTAAAAAAGCCTCTCCCATCGGAGACAGAAGCCACCCAAAGAAGACCAGGACACCGAGGAACACGAAGTACAGTAGACTTGAATTTAAACAGGCCATCACACCAAGCCTCCTGGCTGAACTTGTAAGTGCACTCTCTCACAGATAAATCAGCATGGCTCAATTCACTGCCCCAGTCGGGATCACTGAAACAGATGAGCAAGATGCAATCTGTGACCTGGTAGACAAGGTGGTAGAAGAGAACGCTACACAGCACAAGGAAAAACAAAACCTACAATAACCAGGGTAAACAAGATAAATTAAATTTCAAGATGGGGTGAGATCAAGTAGAGCTAGAATAAAATTTACTATTTGGGATTAGGAACTATTAGGAACGGAAGGAAAGGAAGATATTTTAACCAAAATTCTCTATGACTAGAGAGCTGAGCTGTCCAGGGTCAGTACTAAATTAGCAGCTACAATAAAGACAAATTATTTCACAGAAAATACTTCAATCACAGCCCTTATTGCTAAAGCAAGAATCTTCTGTAACAAAATTTTCATTAGGAGAATGCTACTTAAGCCTTAAGCTTAACAGCTGACCCTTTATATTTTGAGAAATTTTATACAACCTGTGTATCAGTAAAGAACTGTGTGTCTGAGTTTCCTAAAAGCCAGAAAACAATATTAGTTTTCAAGATGAGATTATTATTTTCTAGCATACTTAGAAAAGTAGCAACACGTTTCTTGTTAGACCTCAGTTTCAATTTAAAAAATCCACATTTTGTAAATGAGACTCCAAGGACAGTGACTAGTGTAAGGGCCTTCTAATATTAACCAGCTTTCAAGCCTTCTTTGAGGGTAAAAAAACATTAGGTTCACAGACTTCTCTGGGGAAACATACTCAGTATATCCGGAGACTCATCAAACTGTGCAGTTTTGCCTTTGATGCGTTTCTTTCCCATTTTTGTAGTTTTTAATTGTTCTTAAAAGGAAGAGTGACCTAGGAAAGAAAAAATAGTAAAATTAGAAAGTAATTTTGGCTTTACTTGTTCATTGCTACACAAGTTATTTCTATGGCTAAGCTGTCCCTTGAGGTGAACTAACTTGCCTTGATTTGACATTTTGAAAAGAAAAAAAATAGTAATTATATTTTAACATGAAACAATTGTAGCTGTTGTACAGACAAGATCACAGTGTGAATTACAAAACCCAAATGACTGAAAATCTTAAGTCAAAAGCATTGCACAAACCGAGAAGATTGGAAACTTTAGTATCAAAAATACTATGACTCGTTAGGATTTGTACTCTAACTAATAACAACAGAGGGATTTTATGAAAAAGAATTAGTTTTGTCCCAATTGAAGTTATTTGCAATTACAATCTTTCTGTTTTGTTTATTCCAAATTCCTTGTGTCTTTGATGAAGTCTGACACATGCAAAAACTCTAATATAATTGAAAATACACAGACGACGGGAGTTCCAATTTTTTAATTTCTTCACTGGGAAAGATTTATCATCACCTTCCCCACACATCAAGCAAATAATTCAGATGGGTCTGTTATTTGCTATGCCTGTAGACTCTTCTCGACAAGAGTGATCTACCACTACAGAAACCTAAACCAAATGCTTGGCTTCAAAAAGGTGGCTACTGCACATATGGTAGGGCATTTTTAGTTTCTAGTCTGTAGCCCCTGTAGTAAAGATCATCCAAAAAGCTCAGGTAAACTTAAAACTCGACATATTCTATACAACGAAAACAAGGAAGCTAAAAGGGTTCCAAATGAAGTCTCTGCAGTCTTTGCAGGCTAGCCTAACCCTGCAGTCCACCCTTCACTTAAACACAGTCAGCACTAAATCTGACCTGTATCAGCCCATCCTTTCAAACCCCTTTCTTAGCTCATACTCGGCAGCACACCAGCCACAGAGCACAGCTGCCTGCTCGCAGTGGTCGCAGCCAAAAAATGAAGCCACACCAAGAGAATCAGAGAAAAACTAAGCGGGGAAGAGCTTAGGCATGATACTCACAGACGACTTTTTTTATGAAAAGCCTTTTACAAACACGTTTGCACGAGCATGTGTACGTGAGCATGCTCTTAGGGCAGATGACCCAGTTGCTGATGGAAGCTTGACAGACATTTCATTAAGGGCAGAATTATCAACTTTTGCAACTTAGCATTCGATTAGTTCACAAAAAGAAATGACAGTTCATCCAACAACCCTTCCCTAGACCGCATTTTTATGCAAAAACTACAATACGTACCTTATACGAACAACTTTTAATTGTTAAAATCTTTTCCAAATTGTCCTTGCTCCTGCCAGGAAGGTAGGACAGCAGGAACACGTGTAGCTATTAATTTAACCCACGCTGTGCCTGGGCAGACTTCTCTGACAGGTTCTGCACTAGCCTTTTCAGGGCACAGCCCTCACCACGAAACGCGCTGCACCGCCTAAACGACTAATACATTTTATTTAGTATTTTTTGAGATAAGATAGAGCACTCTGCAAATGCGCACCTGCACCTGACACCCTGGCAAAACGCCCTCAGAGGCTCACCTGGGAGCCACCGGGGTGTGGTGGGGAGCAGGCTGGGCTCCAATGGCTCTGCCGGGCTCCTGTCGCCAGCCGACAGCCCGGTCCTGAGGGGAGCAGGGGCAGCCCGCCACGACGGGGAGCAGGTGTGCCTTGTGGGCGGGCACAGCCCGGCTGGGCATTCACCTGGGCACTCGGTGGGTGCTCAGGTGGGCACTCGGCACTCAGGTGGGCACTTGGTACTCAAATGGGTGCTCAGGTGAGCACCCGGTATTTAGGTGGGCGCTCAGATGGGTACTTGGTACTGAGGTGGGCGCTCAGGAGGGCGCTGAGGTGAGCACTCGGCACTCAGGTGGGCTCTCAGGAGGGCGCCCAGATGGGCGCTCCGTACTCAGGTGAGCGCTCAGGCGGCCGCTCCGCCCGTCCCGTTCCGCAGCCCCGGGGCCGCCCCGCGCCCCCACCCCACGTGCACGCCGCCCCCACGCCGCGCGCCGCTGCCCCGCCCCGCCCGCTTCCCATTGGCCCGCGCCCGCCTCCCGCGCCATCACTGACAGGCACCGCAGCCAATCGGGAGCGCCGCGTGTCCCGGCCGGAGCGGTGGCTTCGGAGAGAGCTCCGCGCTGGGAGGAGAAGAGAGGCCGCGGCGGTAGGAGCGCGGCGGTAGGAGCGCGGCGTTAGCCGCGCGGGGCTCCCGTCCCTCACCTGCCGGTGCCGAGGGGCGAACAACTCGGTGGTACATGGCTCCGTCTCGGGGCAGACGGCAACCTCACCTCATCCCCCAGCGGCGGGGCAGCGGTCACCGGCTGCCATGGGCGCTTCCGGCGCGCTGCATTGTGGGGCCGTGACGAGGCTGGGAGCGGGACGTGTCCGCGCATGCGCGGGCGCCACCGCTCCGAGCTCCGTTGTGATGTTGGTGAGCGCCGGGCGAGGACAGGGACAGGGACAGGGGTAAGGGCAAGGACCGGGACCGGGACAGGGACCGGGACAGGGACAGGGACAGGGACAGGGACAGGGACCGGGACAGGGACAGGGACAGGGACAGGGACAGGGACAGGGACAGGGACAAGGCAGGGTCAGGGTAGGGACAGGGCAGAGACAGTGACAGGACCTGAGGGAACGGCATGAAGCTGTGTCAGGGGAGATTTAGGTTGTATATTAGGAAAAGGTGTTTCACCCAGAAGGTGGTTGGGCACTGGAACACTCTCCCCGGGGGCGGTGGTTGTGGCACCAAGCCTGAGGAAGTTCAAGAAGTGTTTGGACAATGCTTTCAGGCACATGGTGTGACTCTTGTGAGTGTCCTGTGCAGGGCTAAGAGTCGGACTCAATACCGCTGGTGGGTCCCTTCCAACTTAAAATATTCTGTCATTCTATAATATGATTTATATAGGGATAGTTAATGAAATCTGTCCCACATTCAAGCTGTATTTTTCTTCCCTAAATTTTTCTTTGCTCAGGGAACAACAGAAATGACTAACCAAGAAGAAGCAGAGATGCAGATTTCAGAGTTAGATTTACTGTCTAGCATGTTTCCTTATGAGGAGGAGTTTGCTGTGACAGACCAGCTGGCTCTAGCTGAACTGAAACACTATGCTGAAAATGAGTCTGCAGAGGTGCCGTCTTCGAAAGTTCAGTTTGTACTGAATGTAAAGGCTGAGGTCCCTAATGCCTCTGTGGTACTGTGAACATATATTTTTTTTGCTTTATTTTATTTTATTTTTTTGTGGGATTTTAGGGCTTACTTGAACTAAGCATTTGCTCCTTTGTTTTCAGGTGGAATTCTCTATGGCCTGTGCTTTGCCATTTAAATATCCAACTGTTCTACCGGAAATCACTGTGAGGTATGGCAGCTCATAAAAGCATTTAAAAGTTATTGTGTGTTACAAAAATACAGTTATTATAAGAGAAAGCAGTCCTCTTTTTTGATGGTTTACTGCCAGATTAGGCTGGGTGGACAAGTGTTGAAGAAAATCAAATCTTAAAAGGTTATGATTTCTCAGCAAATAAGCAAAGGGAAAAAGTGTATAGGAGTGCTGTCGTCTGTACAGAAAGGTTACTGTAGATACTGTTCATAGGTCTCATGCTCAAGAAGAGAGACCGTTGCCTGTTTTGATAAAGCTTAACACTAACTAAAGGAATGAGTAGCCAGTGGTCTTATTTTTCCCCTGTCACAATGCTGTTGCTCCCAGCCTTCTGATATTTTTTACTTCTGTTTAAAGAAGTAGCCTTGCATATTATGGGAAATTAGTCCAGCCACCATACTTACTTTTGAAGTGCCTTTTTCTTGATTTTGATTTACAGATTGGTAGTACTGTGTGTGAATTTAAGAGTTAGCACACCAATTAAATACTAATTGAGACATTTTCACAGCTAATGTGACTTAAATATCAGTAGCAAGTGCATATCATGTAAATATGCCTGATTTTCTTGGCAGCTTGAAGTAAAACTTTTGAAAAGTTATGAAGCTTGGGAGGGGTCTAGAGAGTAAGTTGTATAAAGAGTGGCTGAGGGAGCTGAGGTTGTTTAGTCTGGAGTAAAGGAGGCTCAGGGTAGACCTCTCCCTACAGCTATCTGAAAGGACATTGCAGCAAGGTGGGGGTTGGCCTCTACTCCCAGGCAACCAGTGACAGGATGAGAGGAAATGGCTTTAAGCTGCACCAGGGAAGGTTCAGGTTGGACACAAGGAAGAATTTCTTGATGGAAAGGGTTGTCAAGCATTGGAACAGGCTTCCCAGAGAGGTGGTGGAGTCACCGTTCCTGGAGGTGCTCCAAGAAATGACTGGATGTGGCACTCAGTGCTCTGGTCTAATTGACAAGGTGGTGATTGGTCAAAGGTTGGGCTCAATGATCTTGGAAGTCTTTTCCAACCTTAACAATTCTATGATTCTGTGATTCTAAAAACATGCTAAATTGTAAGCACATAGTAACTGCATTTGTACTTTCCTTTAGGTCGTCGTTATTAAGCCGCTCTCAGCAGATTCACCTGAACTCTGATCTAAAAACATATTTGATGCAAAACTGCCGTGGTGAGCCCTGCATGTTGAGTGCAAGGCAATGGGTTAAAGACTACGCAGCTGCTTACATTGACAAAGAGCTTTCATCTTCCTCAGTGACAACTGCAAGTGCCATTCAGGCAGAAGTCACTACATTCACTCGATTGTGGATCTATAGTCATCACATTTACAACAAGCAAAAAAGAAAGAATATTATTGACTGGGCTAAGGAGCTCTCTCTTTCAGGGTTTTGCATGCCAGGGAAACCAGGTGTTGTTTGTGTAGAAGGTTTACAAAGTAATTGTGAAGAGTTCTGGTCAAGGTTAGTTTTTCTTTGTACTTAAATGCCATTAGCAGTTAGAATATTACATTTTTTCATGTTGTACCTGTGGCCAGAAGGTGGGAAATCCAATCACCTTCCAAGATTAAAGATCTGCCAAGTATTGATGATTTAGATGAGGGGATTGAGTCCATCATCAGCAAATTTGCTGATGACACTAAATTGAGAGGGAGTGTCGACCTGCTGGAAGGCAGGAGGGCTCTGCAGAGGGATCTGGATAGACTTGAGAGATGGGCTGATTCCAATGGGATGAAGTTCAATAAAGCCAAGTGCCGGGTCCTGCACTTTGGCCACAACAACCCCCTGCAGCGCTACAGGCTGGGCACAGAGGGGCTGGAAAGCAGCCAGGCAGAAAGGGACCGGGGGGTACTAATTGACAGGAAGCTCAACATGAGCCAACAGTGTGCCCAGGTGGCCAAGAAGGCCAATGGGATCTTGTCCTGTATCAAAAATAGCGTGGCCAGCGGGAGCAGGGAAGTGATCCTTCCCCTGTACTCTGCGTTGGTGAGGCCACACCTTGAGTATTGTGTTCAGTTCTGGGACCCTCAGTTCAGAAAGGATATTGAGGTGCTGGAGCGGGTCCAGAGAAGAGCAACGAGGCTGGTGAAGGGACTGGAGCATAAGTCCTATGGGGAGAGGCTGAGGGAGCTGGGGTTGTTTAGCCTGGAGAAGAGGAGGCTCAGAGGTGACCTCATCACCGTCTATAACTACCTGAAGGGAAGTTCTAGCCAGGTGGGGGGTGGTCTCTTCTCTCAGGCACTCAGCAATAGGACAAGGGGGCACGGGCTTAAGCTCCGCCAGGGGAAATTTAAGTTGGATATCAGGAGAAAATTCTTTACAGAGAGAGTAATCAGGCATTGGAATGGGCTGCCCAGAGAGGTGGTGGATTCACCATCCCTGGAGATTTTTAAACGCAGATTGGACGTTGCACTGAGTGCCATGATCTAGTAAATGGACTGGATTTGGACCAAGGGTTGGACTCGATGATCTCGGAGGTCTTTTCCAACCCAATCGATTCTATGATTCTATTGCATTTATAATAATGTATTTACAACTCTGAATATCCACTGTACTGTTGGTTGCAGCAATCAAAGCAACCATGGTGCACATTTATTTCTGTTTTATTTTCCTCTGTGTGTCACTTTTCTAAGGATGGGCAACAGTTATGTTAGATATGTATGCTCTTATATCACTTTATGTTCGTGTTTTATTCTGCTTCCATCATTTATACTTCTGGGCGATGCAGACTAAATGAACACTGTAATTTGATTATAACAGCTAAGAGAGTATGAGAATTCTTAGCATGGGGAAGGCAGAAGTGAGCACCGAAATGAAAAACACATCTTCATTAATTATTTTGTGAGGAATGACATTAAGGTTTTGGAATCCTGAGGAGATATAAAAAAACAAGCTCCTCCTTATGAGAGTGTTTGCATGTGAGCAGTATTTCTATGACCAGCTCATGAACCATTATCTCTGTCTATGTATGTATATATATATATATAATATATATATGTATACAGAAAAAACAGAATTTTTTGACTCTTGTGATAATAGTTATTCCATAGTATTTCCTAAAACAGTCTTTATTTTATAGACAGATTAGTATTTCTCCAATTGCTTTCAGAGTAAGAAGACTAACGTGGAAAAGAATTCTCATTCGGCACAGAGAAGATGTTTCTTTGGAAGGTGGAGGACATGCTGAGATTCAGAACCAACGGAAGTTTTCCACTTTGGAAGAAAAATGTTTTGATGCACATGGTGCCAGGGGAAATCATATGGATTTGGGGCAACTCTATCATTTTTTAGAAGAAAAAGGATGTGCTGACATTTTTCAAATGTACTTTGGGGTTGAAGGGCATTGAAGGGTTTGAAGATCAGCACAGGCCCCAGCACTTATGATTGGAATTTAATCCTCATAACAGATTCCTTAGCTGTTCTGCAACAGTTGATCAGAGAGGGAATTAATAATTCATGGTTTATGTCATGAATACAGTTTTCAATGAAAACAAATATCCAGTGAAATCCCGAATAATGAAAATGACTACACGAATACTTTATTACTTCATTTACTTTCTGATTTTAAGGAGATTTAGGGTACATACCTAATTACAATTAAAAAAAATGCATTTGATAACCAACTGGGCAGTTATGGAATTACAGATGAATGAATAGATGGAATATAGGGAATGAATATATGAATAAGAAGTTACAAAAATGCAGTGTGGATGTCTCAGGAGGGGAAATGTTATGTTTACATTAATTGCTACTGTTTACATACACTACACAAAGACTTTTTTGTAACAATCTTCTACTTCCTACATGAAAATTTATTAAGCCATGAGATCAATATTTTATTTAAAAACAAACAAAAGGAGGGAGCAAATTTACAAGAGTCTTGCATATGCTAAGAAGCTGAGCTAGGATGCCTACTCTAAGGTGTAAGAGTTTTTTGTAGGTACAAGTGTGTATGCAGGTAAGAGAAATACCACGGTGGTTTCACTACATCTGTAGCTGAAGAGTTTATTTTTATTTGTGTAGAAGCAACAAAGATGAAGAATCAAGGATGGGCTCCCTTACAGCGCACTCCAAAACTGTGAAATGATCCTCAGCCTTCTGAGTTCACAAGTTTTCATTCCTGTAATATAAAGTGCATTATGCTGCGTGTGTTTTTGAGTCCAGTTTCAACAAAGTTGTACTAATTAATCCTAATTTTATCGATACTGTATCTAAATCCCACGTCTGAAAAAGCACAAATTGGTCGCTTTGGATTAAATATTTTTAATAAATATTGATTAAATATTTCTGTACAGATCCAGTAAAATTTGTAGCGATACTTCGGAGTGACGTCATTCGGCAAGTGCGGTTTTGCCTCTGGATGAAATTCCCAAATCCCGCGTCCCTTTAAGCGTACGAGGAGGCCGCAGCTCCGTAAAAGCGCCACGGGAGGCTCGAAGTCTCCGCGCGTTTAAGATCGATGGATTTTTATTCTCCAGTGGATTTTTTGAGCTCCAGGGTGTCCCCGTCAGCCCCGGCCCCGCCCCGGAAGTGCCGCTCGGTCCCTGTCGGGGCCGGCCCGTCCCGGTGCCGCCGCCGCCGCCATGGGGGGGAAGAACAAGCAGCGAACCAAGGGCAACCTGCGGGTGAGCGCGGGCCGTGGGACGGGGAACGGCCGCCCCCCGGGTCCTCGCTCAGCGGGGCCGGGAAGGGCGGTGCGGGCCGGGCCTCGGGGGCTCGCGGGGCCCGCCCCCCCGGCTGCCGTGGGCCGCCGAGGCCCAGCTCTGGCGGGGAGGCGGCGCGGTCGGCGGGTCCGGTGGCGGTAGCCGGGGCCGGGGCCGGGGCCACGTCTGGGCCTGGGGCGTGCTTAGGGGTGTGTGACTGCTGTCGCCGTGGTGTTTGTACGGAGAGGGGCGGCGGTAGGGGCACGTAACTACAAAATCACCGCGGGGCTAAGTTCAGCAAAGTTCAGCGTGGTTTTCTGTGGAGAGTCTTAGAATTCACCTGTTTTGGTGTCTCTGTCTTGCCACCAGGCCAGTGGTGGTGTGAAATCTGTCCTATGTGGTACTCTCAGGATGTGTGCGAAACCTTGTGTTCAGGTTCTGTAATTCCTCCGTGGATTTAGAGAAGACTAGGGAACACAGCACAGCATGTCCTTAATAGTTGAGGGATCACATTCAGAAAAGATTACTTAAACCCCACAAGCTCACAAAACTGCAACTGCTGGTAGGAAGTAAAAGGTGTTTGGAATATGAGGTATCGCAGAGAACACTAAAGCATCAGTCGGTTGTGGGGCAGTCTTTCCAAAGGAGTATGGTGGAAATAAACGTGAGCCAGTGGTACAGTGAGCAACTGGGGCAAACTGGAAGAGATGCTAAATTCGAAAACACACGCCGTAATACTAACTGGTATTATCCTGTTTTACAGGATAATACCCTTTACTCCATTCTTCTATATCCTTTTTGGCCACTTTGTTACTGGGAGAATGTTTTGTGTATCTGCTTTTATTTTTCCCAGTGATACAAATAGCATTTCCTGGGAGCCCTTATTAGCCCATGAGAAGAACTAGGAAAAACGAAAGTATTGAAGGAGGATAAATAGTTTCTTAATAAATTGTTTGCTTACAGAAGGACTTTCCTGTTACGCTTTTTTGTGTGTGTATAAATCCAATAAAACTTTCCATAAGTTATCATGGATTATGAGAAAAGGAAATGCTGATTGATAGAATCAGAGAATAGAATCACAGAATGGCTTGGGTTGGAAGGGACCTTAAGGCCATCTAGTTCCAACTGTTTGCCATGAGCAAGGTTGCTCCGAGCTCCATCCAGCCTGGCCTTGAACACTTCCAGGGATGGAGCATCCACAGTTTCTCTGGGCAACCTGTACCAGGGCCTCACCACTCTCACAGGGAAGAATTTCTTCCTCATATGTCATTTAAACCTACTCTCGGTTTGAAGCCATTCCCCCTTGTCCTGTCACTGTAGTTCCTGACGAAGAGTCCCTCTCTGGCTTCCTTGTAGGCTCCCTTCAGATACTGAAACTCTCCCCAGAGCCTTCTCTTTTCCCAGATGAACAACCTCAACTTTCTCAGCTTGATTCTAAAGCGAAGAATAATTTTCTAGGTCAAACTTCTATGTTTAAAGCATAGGTGGCCTTTTGTTTGTGAGACTTTATTTTAATTAGAAGGTTAATCGTACAATATAAGTAGGATCATCATGTCAAATGCATGATGCATGCAAAATAAAATTAAATACATAATTGACCGCTGTCCCTGTTTTTTGTCAGCCTTCTAGCAGCGGCCGAGCTGCAGAGCTCCTTGCCAAAGAACGTGGAACAGTGCCTGGGTTTATTGGCTTTGGAACATCTCAGAGTGATCTAGGATATGTTCCTGCAATTCAGGGAGCAGAGGAAATAGACAGCCTTGTGGATGCCGATTTCCGAATGGTGTTGCGAAAACTTTCTAAAAGGGACATCACAACAAAGTTAAAAGTAAGTGTGTCCTTTGTCTCCCATAATTCTTTTTTTTGTTGGAAAACAATACACTTTTCTTAAGGATGGGAGAGGAATATGTGAACATAACTAATATTAATTTCATATTGGTAGATTTGCTAGAATTGCAATCCAGAAGTTATCTTGGATAATAGGAAGGTCCATCGTGCAGTTATCTCTATAGATGCTCAATTGCAAGAGATGAATTGATTTTTTTAAAAAGAGAGTTGCAGTTTCAGATATAAGCTGGTAAATTACAGAAAATATCTGTCTGACTTCTTAAGTCATTCTCTTGATATTTTGATTTTAGGCTATGCAAGAGTTTGGGACAATGTGCAAGGAAAGAGAAGCAGAAGTTGTTAAAGGTGTTCTTCCTTACTGGCCAAGAATTTATTGTAAAATTTCACTAGTAAGTACTGAAGAAACTTCTCTGTATACTTCCTCTCTCTGGAACAACCTCCAAGGTGGTCTTTATTGATGTTATCTACCTTTGTTGGAATTACTGACTTGTTCTAGGAAAAACATGAAGTTGAAGGAAATTATTGTTCTTAATTGTGGAGATATTTCAGTTTTGGCAGTGCATGGAGTCTTGAACTTTTGGGTGTCTGGCCTTTATTTCATAGATGGAGATATCTGTTGTTAGATCTTTATGTTTAAAAGATGGTAGGATATTTCTTCTCAGGAAAAGTTCTTTTATGTGCATTCTAGAATGGCTAAAGAGACTGTTTAGTTAATATAATTATAAATCTTTTTGACCTGGGACTAATATCTGACCAGACTTAAAATAAAAAAACGCCCAAAACCAAACCCAAACATGGAGGACCATGGGTAGCCAGATAATAACTAATTTTTTGATATATTTAATACATTTTAAACTCTCTGGACTGGCTACTCTTGAAAACATGATAGGGGACAGAATGGGTCACTATTCTTATCCATTAGAGCAATTCCTAGTGTTTCTTTCAAGAGCCAAGAGCCTAGCAAGTCATGATGTTGTAAATTCATATGCAAATAAACAATAATGATGCAGTGTTTCTGTAGACTTATGGTAGTTCTAATTCAAAAGATGTCTTCGAGGTTTCCTGTTTCTCTTGCCTCTTGTCTTTCTGTTAAATGTTTTTATAAATTGGAAACAGATACTGTATTTAGGGATATTGGGAAAAGGTTACAACTGTGAGTGTCCAACATTTTTGGGAATATGATGCTACTAAGTTGTGGCTCTCCCCATATCTAGGGATAACAAGACTTTATTGTCATTGGTGTCTATTTTCAAATCTAGGTAGCCCAGTTAATCACAAAAATGGCTTTTTAATCATCACCTCTGCTTTGAAGTATCTGGCATCAAAGGTGCCTTTTTTAAACCAGCAAACATTAACTTTCCTTTCTTTTTTATTCTGACAGGATCATGATCGCCGTGTTCGAGAAGCAACTCAGCAATCTTTTGAGCAACTGATTCTTAAAGTAAAAAAACACTTAGCTCCTTACTTAAAAAGTATCATGGGATACTGGCTGATTGCTCAGTGTGACACTTACTCTCCTGCTGCTTCTGCTGCAAAAGTAGCTTTTGAAAAAGCTTTTCCTTCAAGCAAACAGCCGGAAGCCTTAGTGTTTTGTAAAGATGAAATTCTTAATGTGAGTTTATACTTTTATGTTTCTTTAAGGCTTTGTGTATATCAACTATTATTGTAAATTTAAAACTCATCGTGCTCCCATCCATTCTTCACTGTTAAATTTCTTTCTCACCTGAAACTTTGAGAATATAGAACAGTGTGGGTTGGAAGGGACCTTAATGATCATCCAGTTTCACTCCCCTGCCATGGGCAGGGTTACCTTTCACTATCCCAGGCTGCTCCAAGCCCCCTCTAACCTGGCCTTGAACACTTCCAGGGGTGGGGCAGCCACAGCTTCTCTGGGCAACCTGTGCCAGGGCCTCACCACCCTCGCAGGGAAGAACTTCTATAAATAAATATAAAAGAATATGGTAATAAGAACACTGTGATGAACACAGAGGAATCAATAGTGAATTTTCTTGTGTGCATTTCTATGTAATGATGCTCAGTCAACACTTAATGTTACTGGCAGACGGAATAAAGATGCTGGAGTACTTCAGCTGCAGTGAAAAAGGAATAAAGAATGCTGAGCAGTGTTTCAGCCTCTACAAGTTTAGTAATGACTAAGGTTAATGCTCTTATGCCAGTCTTACATGAAACTGAATTGACTGGATTAAAAAAGTAAAAGATTGCATTGCTGGCCCATGTATGCAAACAGAACTATTTTTGTTTTCCTCAGTTTGGCTTCTTTGTAGCAGAAGCACACTGGCACAGGGCTGCAACTTACAAAGTGTTACGGAGCTTTAATTCAAACAGCTACTATGTTGATCATGAGTCAATTAAGTTATTTTCTTTTTCACTAGTTTGTCTAAAATAGACAGCTCAGAGGTTGGGAAATTTTATTGTAGAGCTGTTTCTGAATAATGTATGGACTATATTGTTCACATATAAATATTGCATTTCTTTGTGTTTATGTTTGTTGGGTTTTTTCCCCTTAGGTACTTCAGGATCACCTTCTGAAAGAGACAGCTGATACACTCAGTGACCCCCAGTATGTTTGCCTGCTTTAATGTGTATGGTTTAAGTACTGGTCTGTATTGGGTTCTCTGTCCCTGGAGGTAGTGGATTTAGTTTTGTTTCAAGAGGCAGAGTATTTATTTGAGTCCAGTTCCTAGTGACTTTCTTTGGGACTTAAGTTTAAATGCTTTTGAAAGTGTTACCAGTTATCTAATTCTTGTTTCAGCTGTTTTAGGAGTAGCATTTGTGCTTAGGCAGAATATGAGATGACTTGAAACTCTTTCGAACACTTCATAATGTAATTTAGAACCTATGGAAAGTTTATGTATTTATATTGCTAGCACCTGAAATCAAAAGAACACAGAAAAACTGAAGACAGTTTAGTTTAGAAGAACTTGGGAAGCCTACTGATTTATTTGTTGTTCACTTTAATTTTTTTGTTTGTTTTGCCTTCTGAGAACTGTTCCAGAAGAAGAAAGGGAAGCCAAATTTTTTCGGATTCTGACCTGTTCCTTGTTAGCTTTAAAAAAGTTGCTTAACATGTTGCCCAAAAAAGAGATGCATTCATTAGAGGAAAAGTTAATGTCGCTTCTATCCCAAAACAAATTTTGGAAATACAGCAAACACAACATACCACAGGTGACTTTTTAATTTCTTCTTTATTTTGGTTGGTTTTAGTTAAAGGTGATACACTTAACCTAAGGAAGTATTAGTTGCTTGTATTCTACAGGAATGAACTTTGCACTTTGCTTATGTTTGAAACAGCCTTCAGGTTTCTAGGCCTTAAATAGACAATATTGCTCTAAAATTTACCCAGCAGACCAAACTGTTATTTCTATATCATCATGATCTACTTCTTGGCAATCTGCCATCATTTAAAATTCATCTAAAAGATACAAACTCTGTCAGCTTACTGATTGTGTTCTTAGTGCTTTGGAATTTTCAGTTTTTAAACCATTTTACTGGTCTTTAATCTGCTAAGACCAGTAGTGCACAGAGTGATGAAGTGATGAGGTAGTATTTTTTAACAAGTTTCAAGTTGCTTTTGGGAAAAAATGCCTTTTGAGAAGTATATTAAAATACAACTGAACGAATTGCTGTAAAACATTTGATAAGCCTGTTTAATAATTGCTTTATTTTTCTTTAATAATATTTAAACTTTTGCTGATATAATAAAATATGGGGACCAGACGTTGTAAGTTATGTTGACTTTAAAAGGAACGTTATAAACTACATGTAGTGACAAATTTTGGTTTTTTCCCTGTGGTCTCTGTCAGGTTCGCTCAGCTTTCTTTGAGCTGATTTCTGCTTTTTGCCAGCACTTGCCTGAGCTGGTGAGAGCTGAAGCACCAAGAGTTTGTCCTGCTGTTCTTCTGAGCATTGATGACAGCGATGCAGTGGTGTGTCCTGCTCTTTGGGAAGCTGTACTTTATACTATCACCACTATTGAGGTAATGGGGAAAACTAAGAGGCAGATATTTTCCTCAAACTTAACTTTTCACCAAGTTCTCTGTATAGAATTTGGAAGAAGGGCTTGACTGGGTTTTCTTTATGATTAATAACATGGACTCCTCAAGGCTACATACTCCTTCTTCCCCTTAGGGTTTCAGTGTAACTTTATTGTGTCCAGCGTATTTGAAAATTAGAGTTGTTTTATGAGTTTAATTGAATTAACCTGAATCCCTTTCATTAAATGTAGTTACTAGTAAGTCAAATAATGTTTAAAACCTTTTACTTGGTTAAAGACAGTTAAAAAAAATGACCTGCAGTGCATTTTTGGTTTGTTTGTTTCCCCTTCAAGTTTAAGGGTTCTATAGCTTTTCTTTTTTTTTTTTTTACTGAATTTTAACTGAAATACCAGATTTAAATTTAGTAGCAGGATGAGGTGTTGCCAAAGACTGTGATGTTTTGAGACCTTAATAATGAAGATCTCTTTTGTAACTGCTAGTATGAACTGTAACAATTTGTGTGGAAAAAAAACCCCAAACAATATTTGCTCAACCTTTTATAAATATAGGTATCTGGAACTATACTGAGTATTATAATAAATATGATAGATCTGATGGCAAAAAATTTTGGGGAGGAGAAAGTGCCAAAGTATTTTGTAACCATCAGGAAATTTTTGAAGAGAGTTTCGAAGTGAGTGATGCTTCTAAAGTCAGTATCACTTGATAATGAGAACTTAAAATTAAATACTGGGCTAATTACAATGATGACTTTTATGAAGCATCGTGAAAGCATTATTAAAGAGAAGCCTTTGATTCCAGCTGGCTAATAAGGAAGGTCAGTTGATTTTAAACAGTGCAGAAATTTTTTTGTCATGTTAACTTCTTAAATTCACAAGCTGAAATAGGGAGAAAGTGATTTTAAAAAATACTGGAAAGAGAGTAACTTAAGAGAATTTAAATTTTACGATAACTTGTTTCAGCTGCAATGTGGGGAGGTAGGTTAAATGTCTAGCTTGGGAGTTCTTCTGAGGCAACATATTCTTGTTTGATTTACAGAAAGTGAATTTCTTTCTATAGGACTGTTGGAGTCATGTAAATGCCAAAAAGGGAGTTCTGCCAAAGCTGTGGACAGTGCTTCGAGAAGGTGGACGAGGGCTGGCTACTGTTATATACCCCAACCTCTTGCCCTTCATTAGCAAGGTACCTCCTGCTGTTATGAAACCGAAGCTGGAATATTTCAGAACTTTTTTCGGCTCTTTAATTCAAGGGTATGAACCACAAATTTATTTATTTGGAATCAATCTCTTTTACATTTGGAAATAAGAGAACTAATCTTCTTCAAGCTTTTAAAAATGAATTAAAATTATATTTTAAAAATTCTTTTAAATATCTAAAACTAGAGTCAGTCCTTTGTGCCTGTTCCTGTCATCAGAAACCTTTCCTCTTGATTTTATTACATCTTCCTTATATAAAGCATTCTTATCTTTCCTTGTCAAAACTTTATGTTTATTCCGTGACAAATTTTAAAATGAGAAATTAATTTAAAATTAAGAGTGACTCTTAAGAATCAGGCTCTTCTCACCAGTGTATAATTTTTACAGAGGTTATTGGGGATTAGCGTTGTGATAGTGAAATTTCCTGTATGCAGGAACCTTAATTCTTATGATACTGATTTTTAAAGGATTGAAACTGCTATCACTTTTTACCTTTAAAATGCATCAAAACCAACCTTCTGTCAAATCTCATTTAAATAGATACATGTGCATTGTGTACTCAAAAGCATAGAGAAATTATTTTATGAAAGACTAAAGTGCCATTTATTTAAACAAAAATCAGTTCTCAACTGATGTTGGTGTGGCCTGTATCAGAACTCTTGGAGAAGAGAGTTATGTATGGGTTGGTTTTGAAAAGTGTATCAAATGTTATTACAGGTAGTAAAATGATGACCCTGAGATTGGCTCAGTTGGTTAGAGCCAATCTCAGGTTGTGAGTTGGTTAGAGCCACCAAGGTTGTGAGTTTGATACCCATATGGGTCATTCACTCAGGAGCTGGACTTGGTGATCCTCGTGGGTCCCTTCCAACTCAGAATATTCTGTGATTGTAATATTTCTCTGGTAATTTCTGTGATCTAATTTTCGTTAAAAAGCAAATGAATTCCAGTTCTTCAAGCTCAAACTGGTTACTGGGAAACTGGCTTTAGGTGGCTTTGTTTTCTTTTTCTTACCTGTAATGACAGAAAGTGACACTTTCTGAACCTTTGTGGCGTGCGTAGAAAATTGCAAAGGAGTTTTGACAGCTAGCTGAAGCATGTGAAGTATGCTTGACTGGATCTGGTTCCTCTGTTTACATAGATATTTCTTTGTGAATGCTAAGACTGGATGAAGAAGTTATTTTAATATAAGTTATATTAATTGCCTCGGTTTATTAACTCTTTATTTTGAATTTATTTTCATCTGACTCCTGTAAATGATTCTATGATCCTATATTCTCATATTGGTGTTGTCTGGATCAGAACAACATAACAGAGGGTATATTCATGGCATTCATATGGGGTTTCTTGGAAGCACAGTTGCCTGAGTGTGCCCTCCCTCTGATGTTGCCTCTCACAGGTTGTCAAGTGAGCGGGCAATAGCCAGCCCTTCAGAAAGTTCAGCAATTATAACTGCATTTATGGAGTGTCTGTGCTTTGCTGTACTACAGAAAATAGAAGAGGATGACCAAACCCAAATTCATCAAATGCTTATATCTGACCAGGTATTTATTAGAAATATGGAATATTTTTGTGTGCACATTTAATAATTACCATTATTATTAATTAGCGTTATTAATATTTTAATAACATTAAAGAAAAATGTGAAATTTAGGTGAGGATTTACTTCTCTGTTGAAAGTTTCCCTAGATTTAAAAAAAAAATAAAAATCACACAAAATCACCCAGGTTGGAAGAGACCTTCAAGATCATCTAGTTCCACCCTCAACCCAGTACCACCATAACTACCCCATAACCACATCCCCAAGTGCCACGTCCAGACACCTCTTGAACACTTCTAGAGATGGTGACTTCACCACCTTCCTGGGCAATGTATTCCAATGCCTGACCACTCTTTCAGTGAATTTTTTTTTCTTATGTCTGGTCTGACCCTCCTCCGGTGCCATTAAAGACTGTTTCCTCTCATCCTTTTATTTGAGACGTGGCAGAAGAGACTGACCCTCACCTTGCTACAACCTCCTTTTAGGCAGTTGCAGAGAGCCATGAGTAACAAAAATAATGCTACTGAATTTAGTAATTTTTTTTCTTCCTATAAAATCATCCTTTTAACTGTGCAGTTTAAATTATATTTAAGGAAAAAAAAAACATCCTGTATATTTTCAAGCATGAGTGTTCAAGTGTTCGAGCTTGAGTAATTCCGGTATTTTTAGAATTGCTTCTGCAATGTTTTTCAAAATTATATAATTTTGTGGCATGACAAAGAATAAAATGATTTTTTAACTGGATCACTGTTCTTTAATAAATTTTTTTTCTTTATAGCTAATTCCTTTCACCAGTGCTGTTCTTAAGGAGCCCATGTTACAAAGTGGACCATTATTTTATCAAATAGCAGAAATGCTGAGCTCCTGGGAAGCTAAAGCAGAACTCTCCAGTGATGATGGCACAGATGAAGTTTTCCAGAAACTGTTGTCAAATTTTTGGGACCATCTTTTAAAAATGTGTGTACTTCATGTTGATAGGTTGGATGCTGATGAGAAATCATTGTTTGCCATATCTGGTATGCTAGAAATTCTTCAGAATCCAAAGAGTGCTACCAAACCAAACAACAAAAAATTTCTGAAAATCAGATTTACAGACGAGGATGAATCTGAAAGAAACACAGAGAATGGAAAGCTCACAGAAGTGAGAAAAGGTGACTCTGAAATACAGGCTGACTTGCAGCATAGTTCACATCTAAGGAAAGAACCTTTAGAGAACTTAGTCTGCAACCTTGCTGAGCTGAGCATTGTGTATGTCAATGAACAGAAGTCAGAACAGCATTTGAAATTTCTCTCTGCCCTGCTCAACTCTTTTTCCTCAAACAGAGTTTTCCAAGTACTTTTAGAGCAGGGTAATGATGCAAGCCATGCTCAAGCTGAATCCCAAAACGAAATGAAAGCTCATAACAGAAGTCCATCTGTACAATTTCTGTATATGAATTTAATAACTTGGCTGAAAGAAGACTGGAGAAAAGACACCCATTTCCTAGTTGATATTTTATACAGTGTGCTTCGTTGTTGCAACAGTAATGAAGAAAGGAAAATCATTCTTGATGATTTAGCAAAGGTATGACTTGTACATTATGTCATTAATTTTTATCAAAGTCATGACTGTTTTTGTGGGCTGTTGTTCATTAATAATCTTATATTGGCACTGCCATATAGAAAAAATTCTACATGAACTTGAGTAAGATCAATTTAAGGAAGGTAGATTTAGGAAAGCTTGACATGACAGTGAAAGGTTACGACATCTGTTCCTTTCTGTATGGTAAAAATCATTAAAAAAAAGGAACATCAGAATTTCTCTGCTTTTACTTCTCTATACAGTGTGGTTTTATACTAGTCATTGGTGGCCCTTCTTTTAAATGAAGTCCCTTATTGATTTTGTTACTGAAATTTAGCAACTTCCTCTTAATCCCTGCAGAACAGTTAAAATGGTATTAATGCTTCCTATTCAGCAAAAAAATTTGTTAAATATTGTGGAATTTTGATTTTCTTTTCAGATGGATCTGAAATGGATTATTTTCCTCCAGATAATTCAAAAGGTACCCCTTAATATTTAAATTTTTTTGTTCTGGTTATGCGTAATTTTGAATATTTCTCTGGTGTTAGCTTTGAGACTCACATGTGTTTGAATGACTTTTTTTTTTTTTACCTACGTAGTGATAATTTCCATAGTTTGAAAATCTTACATTAATAGTTTCAGAGTAGTGTTTGTTTTAAATGCATTTAAATCTGGAGACAGTTTTAAAAATGAAATGATGATACCAAAACAAAAGAATCTTTGTCCCTTCTATTTTTGGTCAGTTTGCTTTTTGAGCCAGAGGGATTCCTGATTTGTTGGTTATCCGTGCTAAGCTAGAGAGAATGGAGCTGGGGATTAGACCAATAACTTAAATGATCATTTATATCATCACCCTTACATGATGCTTACAAGGAAAAGGTAGTATTCCATTTTTTCCCACCCAATATTGAGACTGACATTTAAGTAATTGCATGGGATGCAATAGGAAGTGTATGACAAACGTTTGGACAAAAGCTCATTGCACTGGGTTTATAATCCAGTGCGTAGACCACAGTATCTTCCCTCACACATGCTGTGTATTTTAGGAATACTCAATTTTTATGATTTTGTAACTTAGAGTGCCTCATCACCAAAATAATGTTTTTGATTTGTGACCCTCCATTTCTTTTTAAAGAAATTCAGGTGCTGTAAATGGATTTTATGTTGTAAGTAGGTTTTATTTCAGCCAACTTGGTCATCCGAAAGTTATTTTTGTAATTCCAATGTAGGAATTCCCTGGGCTCTATAGTTGAAGAAAAGGAAAACGAAGCATTTTCAGAAGGTGACTTTTTTTGCTCTACAGCAGAGGTCTGACCTAGCCATAAGCTGCTGTCTCTGACCAAAAAGAAAGCTGGGGGGATTCTTGCAGATGTAAACACCTAAAGACTTATTGTTTGTGACAGATGATATGATTCCCACTCTATGTGTGGGTTTGACATAGTAATCTTATGCTTACTTAGTAATAATAGTTAAAAACAAGTTGCCCAGAAAGCTGTAGATGCCACATCCCTGGAAGTGTTCAAGGCCTGGTTGGATGGGGCATGGAGCAATTTGGTCTAGAGGAAGGTATCCCTGTCTGTGGCAGGGGGGGTTGGTGCTTGAATGGGAACATGGAAGATGATCTTTAAGGTCTGTTCATATCCAAACTATTCTATGATTCTATACTCTTAAAAGATTCTTAGAATTATTTTCTCATGATTCAGGCATGCTCAAGCACAACAAAACTTTCCTTAGTCTCTGACTGGCTGAAGGGAGATACACTTGGAGAAAGACTGGTGATGCTGGCAGATGATCTGTGCCACCTGTGTTTAAAACCTAGCACAGCCTCATCAGACTCAGCCTCTTCAGAAAGGTGGACCCTCCTGAGCTTGGTGTTGTCACAGCACATTAAAAGCGGTAAGCATGTATAATCCTTGGAGTTTGTGAACTGTAAATACTCCAGTCCTTGGAGTTTGTGAAGTGTAAAGCGTAAGTGAAGTGCACTTATGCTTTGCATAAGGTTGAAAAGAATTTGAAATCTTCCAGAATACTTAATTTGGAACATTTAGGCTTTCTTCTTGTGGTTCATTTGTTGGTTTGAAGTTTTTGTTTATTTCTTTTGGGCTTTCTTTTTTTATACCTGAGCCGTTTTTTTTGGTCCATATTGCAGTGAAAGTGATTAGGGATGAGGTTGTGCTAAAGAGCTATAAAATCATAATTTGTATGGAAAATGCAAATAGGAAGAAACTTTTCATTGTTTTTTTCAGTGGAAGAACCTGAGTTGCTAACAGATGTTTAGATAACAGTCTTGAGGGAAAAGTACACTTCTTCATCCAGTTTAGATTTAAATAATGGAACTCATTGCCACAGGGTGTTGTGGAGTTTGAGGATAAATGGGATTGGCCTGCTTGGATCCCACAAAAAAGGAGCCAAGCATGTTCACAGAAGACTGGTCTGCTTGGGGTAATTATATGCAGTCCAAGTGTAATCTTGGGCTCACAGTGGATTGTCAGAAGCTAGGAAGGCATAAAAGGGGGAGAGATCAGTCTGCACTTGCTCTATTTTATATACCTTTTTTGAAGTTGCTTCAGCTGGTTTAGAGAGGAGATAATTGGCAGTGTGAAACTTTGGCTGGGTGATCCTTGATGTCTGTGAAATAATAGAGTTTATGTATACATTAGAGTGAAACTGCTTTGCACTTTATTTTGGTTTCAGAATCAGTAAATATTAACCAAATTGGTCCATATTAATATGACGTCTTTGAATGACCATGTTTATCAAGAAATCAAAGCATGCTGTTGTTTTCCTCTCCCCCATAGAATCATTGATTGATGAAACTTTTATTGAAAGGATTATTGATAAACTTCAAGCAGCTCTATCTAAAGCAAAGGATCTTTCTGAAGCTGGAAATACTGAGCCATCAGTATCTTTCATCTGTGATGTAGCCTCAAGCTTTTTCAGCTCCGTTAAAGGGTGTTTACTGATGCCATCCTCAGAAGACCTGCTGCTTACCATCTTCCAGCTGTGTGCTCAGAGGCAGGATGCAACACACTTAACAGGTAATCTAGAAAAAGAACTTCAACCAAACTTTCTCACAGGTGATGATTACATCTGAATTCTTCTTTTTCATGAAATGGATTCAAGTATGTAATAGAATACTGAATTCACATACATTGAGCACTTGCAGCTGTAACTGATACAAAAATTTATGCTTTAATTTACAGTGCCCATAGTTATTACTAAACATCAAGTCCTGTACATCTCTTTACAAGGATTTTTAAACTTCTTTGATGTTAACTTTGAGGCTGTGATATTGCACACTTTTCGGAGTGTTATGTAAGTTATTTAAAGTCTATGAAATACAAGAAACGAGCATTTTTTTGGTTAATTTTGTAGTGTAGGGATTCTATGAAAAAATGTGTGCAATCACTTCAGACACATGTATTTATTCTGAAACCATTTGTATTGGTTAAGTTGCCCAGACAAACTGTGATCCATACCTCTTTAGCAGCATCTCATGTTCAGACTGAGATCCTCGTTTATATTCTTTGAAGGCAGAATTTGAGAGTGATAAATTTGTACATGCATTTACTGACATCAACACAAATAAATACAATGTTTCAGAGTTGCCATAGAAATGAAGTAGGACAATACTAGCTTGAGAACCACTGCTGCTTTGCAAATGACTATTGATGCCATGAATGTTCAGTATTTCAGTAAAAAGATCTGTGGTTTTGAAGACCATGTGGATATATTGTAGTAGACAACAGGAACATCACTTATTCTCCATTAAATTAAATTTTACCTGTGTGTCATAGTTAATTTAAAATTGCTCTGCAACAAGAGAGCTGTATATTTGCCCTTGATAGTTTTTCCATGTAACCACATAGAAAAGAGAATTGTTTTCCTACTCAAGGACCTTTAGACATGCTGTCCATGTAGATTGTAATTAGAGTTTACCTGTTTGTGGTGGTCTTCTTGTCCATTTGTTATTGTTTTGTTTTGTTTTTTCTTTTCCCTACAATAGATTTACTTGTATGCAAATTAAAACACACTTGGATGTCTGGTGTAAATTCACTTGTGCATCAGCTTCAGAGCACACACAAACAGAGTACCTTTTTGATTAAAGCTGCACTGTGGGTCAAGAATCAAATTCAGTCTTCCTCTTTGGACGTGAAAAGGTAATTGGGATGCACATGTCTGCTTCATAATATGTTGTTCTCTAAAACAAAGATCAGTGCTATACTATTTTTTATTTAATGGTCATTTGTATTGCTGAGAGACTTTTCAGCCTGTTGAAGGCAGTGGGCAGAGCAGAAAACCACCACTGGTACAACAGGTATAGAGCATTGGTACGACATATAGAGCACTGTATCAATGTAGAATACACAGCTTGCTTCTACTGGAGAGTGCCAAACTTGTTTGCAGTGTTTTCTCCTTTTCTCAGTCTTCAGATGTTGATCTCTGCAGTTAGTGATTTGTTGTCGAAGCTCATGGAAGCTGATGGACAATCTGGATACCTTGTGAGAGCTTTTGTTGAGCATGTCACACCGAACAAAACGGAGTGGGGGAAGTTGCATGAGTCTCTATCTACTGAGGTATGGAAATGATAATGGGCTTGCCTGGGGTAGTCAATCTTTCCTCAAGCCTCTCTCCCTTAGGGTGGTAAGCATTCTTTCTTCTGACATGGCACTGCAGTTATGAATACCCATATGCCTGTGCAGAGGTTCTTTTCAGCCTCTATCCGTGAAAAAGACAAAATCTCTATGTTTATGGATGCATCCAGTACGACTGGAGAAAATCAGAATTACCCTTTTCTGCATGAAACACCAGCAACTTGCTTAAAAATTCTGGAATTTTTTCTGACAAAATGTACATTGTGAAGATGTACTTTAATTCTTCAAAAAGATTAATTTTGTGAAAGACGCCAATATCTGCAGAGGAACATGGTGTGCTGACTATCAACAAAATGCTGACATACGTATAGTAGAGAGTGGAGAAGGACATAAATTTCCTATCCAACCACCCAGCTTCAGTAAACCTAGTATTTCTTGTAAAATATGTAGAATTCTAAAGAAACATACTTGTTTCTGAAGCAGCAAGGCAGTTTCAAATTACTGCTGTGCATTTAGGTTTTTTAATACACTGGAGTGGGTCATTGTGCTTTTATTGTCAATTTATATGTTTCGTGGTTATTTTTTAGTAATTCTGAATTTTCAAGATTAAAGAGATCATAGCTCTTCTGTGCGTTATTAAAATACCAGTTATTTGTTCACACTCTTTTTGTGCACATATTACAGTGGATACACAAACCTCTTTTGGAAGGAAGGCTTAGTATGAATTGTGAACCTCTGGGATCAAGTGTCAAGCTGTGTGACACAACTAAACTTCCAGGCCATTTGTGTACTTCAGCCTTATTAAGTAAAATGGTTCTTCTTGTACTGGAAAATGCTGCAGTCCATGGAAATGATGATGCTGAAAGAAAGAAAATTGACAATATAAGTAAGTTACAATGGTAAAACTTAAAGGAATTTTATCTTATAGTAGTTGTAACCTGGATTGATAATTAGAAATGCATAGTTAAAGACTGGCTTACAGGTATGAGAAATTATTCTTTTACCTTTTGTTATTGTTTTGTTTCGTTTTGGTTTTTTTTCTTTTCTTCAAGTCTCCTTTAAAAGTGTAAGTATGTACAAGTGTAGTGCTTATATCCTTGGGACCTTTTTTGATTATATAAATCCTACCTCAACAGAACTTTCAACTGGGAGATGTTTGAATTTTTAATGAGCTTCAGATTTGTTCATTGCCAAAACACACAGTGCATTGGCATGAGTGGTCAATAGGAACTGTATCCCTGCCCTGAGGGTTTAGCCATAATGTAAATATAGCTTGAGGCAGCAATTTTTCTTAATTCCACCAGGTGGAATGTAGTTTCTTTTTATTTTTAGGGTGCTCAAATGAAATTAATAATTCTATCTCCAAAAATCTCACCATGATGAGAAGTGTAATTGCTTAGTGTGGGTCTTTGTAAGCTAATGAAGGAACCACATGCTAGCTCTTGTCATCAAATTTGTTTGGTTTTCTTCTGGACTTAGATCTTGATTGTCTTGTCTGCAAGAAGTATATGTCAAAAAAAAAGAGGAGAATAGAGAGGAGTTGTAATTTGTGTCATGCTTGCTTGATTTGCTTTAAAATTTCTTGAATATCTAGAACAGATTACTGTAGCTTTTTGTTTTCTTATATTTTATGGTACAATGGTAAATATCCAGTTCATGCTCTGAAGCACCTGAGATTGTGTGTAAATATAATACTTTTAATGCATTAAAAACATTAAAAAAACCCAACAAAAACTTGACTTGAAACATCTTACTTATGCACTGAATATATTCAGCAGTCATTTGTAAACAACAGTTTCTGTTGTTTAATTAGTTGCAGAACTGTTGTACTCCTTACAATGGATTGAAGAACTAGAGAATCCTCCTTCCCTGCTTCTAGAATATCTTCATATGTTAGAAGAGATGCACATCACATACAAGAAGTTCAGTACACTAAGTAATACAGCTAGTCTTCAGCAAACTATATTTGATAGGTGAGTACAAGTAAAACAACTCTTAACTCTGTCTTCACATTTTGTGTTGTATAGAGTATTAAGTGCCACTATATTTCCTTCTCTGTGTTGATTCAAACTTCATCCAAATGCTTTTGTGGTGCTCTGAGCATCTGTATATATTAACCAGGGTCTTTCCTCTTCTTTGAAGATCAGAGGAACATGGAAGACTGTGGTCCTTAACCGTGGCTAAAGTGATCCGTGCGGAAAACACTGTATCCTGGGAGAGGAGAGAACTTTTTAAGACAACAGAAGGGTATCTTAATACTGCTGCCTCTAAACTTCCAGTTTGTTGTGAATGTTGATAATGTTAAATAATCCTTATTCTGACAAATGACTACTGAGGACTGAAAATTAAGTGCTATATGTGTGTGTATGTAAGCGATATATGTATGAAAGTGAGACTGCGTTTTAGTGTGTGGGATTAGTTACATCAGAGGATATTAGATCATTATGAAACAATTTACATTTTGTTTCCTAGTTAAATTTTTGGGTTCATTTCATTCTTGATGTTTTGCTTGTATTAATAGGTTTCTGCCATTAACAGAGGGCAGATTGCATACACTTCAGTGTTTATCACCTTTCTTAATTGAGGAGGAAAAGAGAGAACTTGTCTTCCACTGTGTGGCTAAACTTATGACATGCACACAGACAGATCTTTCCAGCACTGATGGTGAGTATGTTCTTACCTCCCTCAGTCTAGTTCATTAGAATTTAAGAATGCTATTTTGTAATAATGTTTGCTTTTAGGTAAAATGTTTTAACTATAATAATATTATTTTTTCTAGAAAGAAATGTTTTCTCTATTGCATATTTCTTTCAGACAGTTTTCTGCCTTATTCAGAAAGTATAAGCTATACTGCCTGGTACAAAATTGGAACTAAAGGACTTAGGCTGAATTGTTAAGAACATTTTGATATTGTTGTACTTCTTGTGTGGTCTATCTTATTTAAACACATCTGTAAATATCAAAGTTTTCAGTTAACCATTTAGGCTTTACACAGTATGCAAAAATATTACTATTGTCAACTGGCAGTGTCATCATTGTCTTCAGATGCTTTGGCAAGAACTCTTTCACGGTTTACATACAATTTTTGAGTAGTTCCTCCAGTGCATGGCATACAGTGTGCTCAGTCAGAACTGCTCTACATACACCTACAGCAACTGTGGAAAAATTACTTAAGAGGTGATTGAGATGTGTTATACTATTGCTTTGAATATACCCACTTAATTTGGGTCTATATTTTCACAAACTTGTTGCTTTTCAAGAAAATTATTTAGAAATGGTCACACACATTTATGAATTAGATGTAATTTAAAAGTACCTTCTATTTTTTTCCAGTACTGCTTTTGTATGTTTTTGCACATACTGTTATTGATCAGTCTGTATAAAAACTGAAATATAGGTTTTGTCTTTTTTAACAGGACTGTGCTTCCTTAAATTGAAAAAACACCCTATCTTTGGTGACTTTAAACTGTGGATATCTGTCCCTTGGCAGTGTCCTCAGGATTTCAGATGAATTCTTCAAATGGATGTCCTTAAAGTGTGAAAATTAGCAGTGTTAGTGTCATGCAGCAATTGAGAAGAATCTTAAAAATCCTTCTGCTATGGTAGTTTCCCTAACTCTTACTCTTTGAACTTAGTTAAGCCTTCTTGGCTTTCTAAGTGAACCAGTGAGGCAAAAATTGTGTCTGTGAAACTCTAAACAGAATAAAATGGGAAAAAGAATCCTCACTCCTCATGTGCTGTGGAGTGCTCCTATTTGTAATCTGCATTTCCTTTCTGCTGCTTCACAGTTTTCTAGGGATTCTTGAGCAGACTACATATATCCAAATTCACATTAAATGAGACATAGGCTGTTGGCTTACCATTCCAATGGTCTTTTTCTTTTCAGGTCAGAAAAGTGCTGGTAAAGTTGTTGTAAATTGTTGCTCAGCTGTTTAAGTGAAGCAGGGGTTTGTTTGGTTGGTTTTGCTATGCCTTTGTGGTACGTTGCCTTATTTCTTTGTCATCGTGCTTGTAGGAAATGTTCATTTTCTCCAAGAAATCGAGATAAATGCAGTTTTTCTCAAGAATGGAAAACAGTACTATTGCAACGGTAGTACTTCACTCTGAAAGTAAAAATTAACATTCCAACGAGAACTCTAATTAACATGCCATTAATACTAGAATTCACAACTCGCAGTTGCATTTCCATCACTATCTGTCCAAATTATTGCTTAGCATACTACATTTTCAGTAGCGCAAAGAGATTTCAATCTTAGCAGGCATTTTTCCTTTTCTTTAATTGTATAAACTATCAATTAATCTTCTAGAAGGTGGTTTGTGTTTTTTTTTTTTTAAAGTTTGCGTTGGATATAGTATTTCTGATTTAACAATGGCATCTGTGGATTACATGTTCAAAGAAGAAAGCTTAGGTATTATCCAAACTGTCTTATGATGTTAATGTTACATTCAAATAAAATGATTCAGTCATTTGACACACATTTTAACATTTGTTTTGTCTTGATAATTAAGACTATTGAATATGTATTTTTACTGTATTATAGGAGCATTTGGGTGTCTTTCCATTTTGAACTCCTGCCTGAATGATAGAAGTGTTGATTGTGATCATCTACTACCTGGAATACTGAAAATAATAATATCTTGGAAAAATGATAATGAGGACAGCTTTCTCTTTAGCTGGTGGGTGCAACTTGGAGATAATTTCACTTTTTTTCATTTCTAAGACAAGCATTTAAAAATACGGACTGGTTATTAACTCAGACAAAATCAATCTGTACATTACAACTGCCATCCACTGTTCTATTATTACATATTTAAACTTTTGTAGAACTGTATTCCGTGGTTTCATATACCTGTCTTTAGGTATTTAATAACTCATACCGCAGAAAATTACCTGGATGGTTGAAGACTGGGAAACTAAGGAGTTATTTAAATGCACCTAGGTGTCAACTGTTTTCAAAAGCATTTAGAACTGACCAACTTTTGTAAGTGTTGCTGGATATCAGTTCCAAATTCTGATTGCTTATTTCAGTAGCAGGAAGAAAACCTGGATACCAGAATTAGATGTCTGTCTTTTAAAATTCTGGACCCAAAAATGTAACTTGAAAAGCTTCCAGCAAGGAGTGAAGATATACTAACAGTCATTTGTCTTGATTATAGTGAGAAAAATCCTGGCAACGAAGTCTCAGAATAATCATAGAACCATAGAGTGACCTGGGTTGGAGGGCACTGTAAGGTTCATCTCATTCCACGCCGCTGCCAGAGGCAGGGACACCTTCCACTGCACCAGGTTGCTCAGAGCTCCATCCAAACTGGCTTTGAACACTTCCAGGGATGGGGCAGCCACAGCCTCTCTGGGCAACCTGTGCCAAGGCCTCACCAATATCTAATCTAAACTTATAATGTACAATATTTGGACACTTATAATGTACAGTATTTGAAGACTTGAGGGCTTATATTTTTTTCTTAAATTATTAACTTAAAATTATTATTTTCCTTGCATTGATTTAATTGAAATTGCTAAATTTCATAGGGTATGTAAATATATTACTCGAGCAAATGTGTAAATTTTAGAAATTTATGAATCTGTAATTTAGGAATCTTATGTAGTCTTGGCAGCTAATGTAGCACTCGGCCTTTGATAGACAGAGTATCAAAAGCACATAGGGCAGAGTGTGGTGGTGCCAGACTAATTTGTCATGAGAGGAGTGAAGGCAAGGATATAGATACTCATGTCTGCAACATGAAGGTACATAAGCTTTGGCTGTATTTTTATTACAGCAATCTGAAAGAAACAAGTGCTCAGTTGCTTGGTTTGAACATTGAGATGATCCGTTACTTCCCCTTGTTGCTGAAGTATTCCACAGCTCCTTTGGCCGATAGTGAGTGGGACTTCATCATGTGCTCCATGCTGGCTTGGTTAGAGGTAATGTGAAAGCATCCTCACTTTTGATGTGGTTACCTTTTTTGATCATTCCCTGCATATGGCAGGGACACTTGTAATCTCAGTTTGACAAAAATTTGACACAACATTAAAAAGAATTGCATAAAGTCCTGTGTGTGTTGGGCTTTGACAAAGGTCACGTGTAGTTTAAAAGCTATACTCTCCTGTTTCTTATTGTATATTGAGATGAAATCAGCTCACTCTTCAAGTAATATGATATTTAATAATGTCATTGGTAATTGGAGAATAATTTTGAAATATGTCTGTTCATAGAATCATAGAATCGATCTTGTTGGAAGCGACCTCCGAGATCATCAAGTCCAACCCTTGATCCAACACCGCCGTGGTTACTAGACCATGGCACTAAGTACCACATCCAGTCTCATCTTAAAAACCTCCAGGACTGGTGAATCCACCACCTCCCTGGGCAGCCCATTCCAATGTCTGATTACTCTCTCTGTAAAAAATTTTTTCCTAATATCCAACCTAAACCTCCCCTGGCACAGCTTAAGAACGTGCCCTCTTGTCTTACTGATAGCTGCCTGGGAGAAGAGACCAACCCCCACCTGGCTACAACAGATGTTGTAGATCTCTGTGTTGAAAAATAATATTCCTTTAAGACCAAAGTCTAACATGATACCTAAAAATTAACTGAATAAAAAGCAGTATCTGCATTTCAATGTCTAACTAATCACATGAAATATCAAAATTATATTCTAGCGCTGCTAGGAAACAGGTCAGTAGTCAGCTGACTACTTCCTGATTAAGCAAATAAAGATACAGAATCTCTCACTCTGTTATTATGCACTTGGAAGGGCAGGCTGGAAACTTCCATGTGACCATTCTTGCATGCACCTCAAAACTATCTTTTTTTTTTTTTTTTTTTTTTAAATTTAAAAAACAAATAATAAACTTGTGTGAAAATCTTGTGTAGACTAAGTGCTTGGGAATATTTTTAATTTATAATGATATTCCTTTTTGGGGGAACTAGTAAGAAGAAAAATAAAAAAAGGAAGAAATGTTGGGGGAAAAGAAATATTCTTCTAACAGCCACTTCAATAATTTCTAGTTTTTAATAGCATGTTGTCAATTCCCTTTTGCAATTTGGAAATGCAAATATGATATTGGTAAAGCTTTTATGTTTGAGAGAGAATAGTGAAAGCACTTCACAGATCAGTTTTGTCTCATTGGACTGCACAAGTGCTCCAGGTGTGGTACATTCCTGTTTGAATTTTCTTTCTGTCATTATAAAGAAAGTTATATAATGGAAGCAATACAGGATTCTAAATGTTGGTGAGACTTTGAAATTAATTTCAGGAAGTCTTACTAGAGTATAATTTACATTTTTAAACACAGCCCGCCACCCCAAATAATTTTCAAATGGTCCTTGCAATTGAATCTTCTTTGAACTTATGCTTTCTGGTGTAAACAGGGAATGTGAAACATACTTTGAAGCAAATTTATGGTTAAGAAATCTTTCTCTTTGTCTATTTCCTCCTAGACAACAAGTGAAAACCGTTCCCTTTATCATGTCCCGCTTGTGCAGATTTTTGCTTGTGTTAGTTGTGACTTGGCATCTGCCCTTAGTGCTTACTTTGAAGCTGCAGCTCCTGAAACTACTGAAAATCTCCCTAAGAACTTGATCGGTGAATGGAAAGAATTCTTTTCTGAGGGAATTCACAATTTGCTGTTACCTTTGTTGGTGAAAATCACAGGCAAGTATATGGCAAAGAGGGCAATAGCCAGGCTGTTCTGAAATAGAACTGAATGGGCTGTATTTTTGAATTTATAGGAATATTATGTCAGTATAGTTTATAAAAACTCAGATTTTGTAACACTTACATGCTAATTAGGAAAGTAATTGCACTTAACCTACTGATTCTTAAGATTAGATGGGTGCTGCTAAGTGCAGTCTTGAGTTATTTCTAGCAATGCTTGTTTGTGATATCATCCACACGTTTTGCATCACGGCTTGTCTTGTTTTATATAGGAGAAACCAAAAATGCATCAGAAGGTTCTTTTCAGAACTCTGTGTTAATATCTTTGGGTGAAGCTCTAACTTACATATCGAAGGACCAGTTGTTAAACCATAAACTGCCACCGAAGTTTGTTGCAGGCCAGAAAACAAATCTTCCAGATAAACTCCAGACTCTACTGAATACATTGTCTCCATTGTTGCTTTTTCGGGCTCGACCTGTACAGATTTCTGTCTACCACATGCTGTATAAGTAAGAATCAACAAATTTTGCACTTCCTTCACCTCTCACCCCACCCCCACCCTTTATTTTTTAAATGTGCTGTAGAACGTGCACTTATAGCTGCATGTTTAGAAAACCATGTTCCATTATGGGTGAAAATTCTTAACTGGGCAATTTGTGTTCTATATTGGAGAACATTATATAAAGCTATGAATGCTAAATTTAATTGTAAAAGCAGACTTAGTATATACTGAGAAATTTTACTGCAGTACATGAAGATACAATTTTATTTTCTGTATCATAGTTAGATAGATATCAGTATCATAATTGTAAAGCTATTTTTACCCCAAAATGAATCCTAAAATGTAAACTGAAGTGTTCCAGGTTTGATTGGCATCTGACATGATCATTAAATAGTATGACCTTTTTATTTTCACTAATTTAGATAAGGCATTAAGAAAGTGAATAAAAATAGGTAGTATTCCTGTGAACTTCTTGGATATCTCTAATACCTAAAGAGAGAATACAGAATTTGAAAAATAGGATGTGCAATAGCTTTATTCTGATAGAGAATTTTATTTTATTTTAGTATGTCTCAGGAAATGTAAGAGATCTGGAAAAGAACTGAGCAAGGCTACGTGCTCATTCATGTCACTCATGAACCCTCTTTGCAATGGTGACATGTCTCTTAAAGATTCTGTGTTGTTGTTAAGGAATAATTGCCATTATTTTATTGCCTGTCAGTAATATTGACATTGATAAGCAAAGAACTACACATCACATATATTAAAATAATTTATTAAAAATTATTTAAAAATTAAATATGACTTTCTTTCCATATTTCTATAGATTAATGCCTGAATTGCCTAAATTTGATGACGAAAATCTCAAATCCTATGGTGATGAAGAGGAGGAACTGGCATTGTGGGTATTTTTTCCTTCATTTTTTTAAGACTGTTTTCCATATTTTTAAAATGAGTTCTAAGATTGAAATATGCAGTAGAGTAGTCATCTGTCAGAAGAAGTTAAAAGAAAAAAATTACATGGCTATGACAATAGGGTCATAAATATTTAAAATATTCAATATAATTGGTTAAATCCGCCTTTGCTAAAACTGGAGACAGTATTTACAATTTTTTTTAGGTAAAGTTACTAGACTAAGTGCCATATATATGCTTTATATTGGAAAATCTTGACAGATTTTTAGTTTTATTCAGAATGTGTCCATCTGCACAGGTAACTTCAGGTATTTGAAACTCCAAAATCAACCTGAGTGTTTTATACAGCTTGAATCCAATAAAATCTATGGTTTGAAGTGGGTAACTGCTTAAAATTCATTTTATAACCTCAGCCCAATGATTAATACCTTTCCTAACTGTGGAGCTGCAGAGGGCTTTTTAATCCAAACCCAACAGTGATCAGGAGATCCATTGTTCAGTTGCTCCTTTGTTGGTGTGATAAGAAAGCAAGCAAAGCAGCTATCCATGATGTAGGTTAAACCATCTCAGCCATAGACCCCTTCCAGATTAAGCAATCAGCATTCAGTTTAAATTTGTCTTGTAAGAAGGTAAAAACACCAGTTAAAAAATCCCTATATAGTACTGGTGTGTGAATTTGAAAGTAAATTTTCCTGTAATAAAAGGCCCCTTTTTATGTTCTGCATGCGTGGCTTTACTACCGTGACTTTCTAGGAAGGCTATGAACATAAACTGAGTTAATGCTGTGCTCAAGATTGGAGTTTACTATTCCAGATAACATTTTTTCCGTAGATCACCTCCAGCAGCTCTTATGTCTATCCTGGCCACTCAAGAACTCTTGCTAGAAAACATCCTGGAATGCATTCCAGTTGGAGAATTTGCAGTTATTCAGCCCCTGAGTGATGAGTTCTGCCTTGTTCTGGGATATCTTCTCACTTGGAAGTTAATATTAGCTTTCTTCAAAGCAGCTTCTTCTCAGGTATGTGTTCAGTCTTTTCATTTTAACTGAATTTCTTAAACTGCTTATTTAGTTTGAATCTTGAAGTTTCATCCAGCCTTGTTATTAATTATGTAATCCTACCTCTTGTTTTTGTGGAATTAGTGAAATTCTGAAAGCATCCCTGGACTTAGATTTCTGCACTGCTATAGTTGAGGGTGGTAATATTAAGAGGAATGAAGAATTAAGATTCATTAATAGATGATTCTTTCTTGCATTTTCAAACAAGCTTGCTACATATTACGATCTTCTAATCATTGAAAATGGTGCAGAGAACTAAATTGCTCTTCTGAACACTTGTTCTGAATCACAGTCTTGCTTTTCCTCCCTGCAAGGACATATTTGTATCATTTACAGAATAAGCTATATTTATAAAGTCTGTTTTGTATTTTTTGTGTATTTTTTTTAATGGTACCAGCTGCGAGTTCTCTACTCACAATACCTTAGAAGAACTAAAAGCTTGAACAAACTGCTTTATCACTTGTTCAGGCTTATGCCTGAAAACCCTGTCTTTTCTGGGCCAACTTCAGAAGTTTCAAATAAGGACACAAAAACCTTCTTTACTGAAGAGCTTCATTTAGATGTTAAAGGTTAGTAAACATTGTATTTGTGTATTTGAGAGAGCTGTTATATTGCAGAAGTTTAAATATGTTTTTTTTTGCTTAAAAATACTTATTTAGAAAATCTTACCTATAAAACAGATACAGAGAGACAAATATATACATATGTTTAGAAATCTTTGGCTAACACTCCCCATTTGAAACTTTATCAAAGTTGAAATGTTTATCAGAAAAATCAAGGACAACAAAAAACAGGAATAATATGTTGCTACTATTGAAATCTGAATGTAAAGATTCCAAAACACTAAAAATATGTGATCTATTCTGGGACCATTGCTTCTAGATATATCTTTTTAATGCTAAATAGAATTTCCATTTTTTCTTGTGTTTCAATATATAAATATAAAAAGTATTTTAATATATATATTTTAAATGTTTGAGACGCTGTGTTGTTTTTTTCATGCTGTTCTGAAGACCCAGTTAATCGATGATGATGAAAGAAGATACACTGCTTTTTTTTAGCTGAGAAACATGAAAAAGAGTATTAGTTTTTAAAGTTACTTCATTGAAGTTTTTATTTTATGTACCTGTGTAGGTATAAGCAAAGAAACTGAGTTTCATTTCTTAATTTTTTGCTTGAACATCACTATGTTGCAGAACAATTTATCTGGATGACAGTTAAGAAAGAATTACTACCATGACAACCCAAGGGAAAGATTTCCCATATCTCATTATAGAGTCAGTAAGGTGGAAAAGACCTCCAAGATCATCCAGGTTCAACCTTTGATCAAACACTACCGTGCCCACTAAACCGTATCACTAAGTGCCCTGTCTACTTGTTTTTTGAACATGTCCAGGGATGGTGACTCCACCACTTCCCTGGGCTGCCTGTTCCAATGCTCAAACACTCTTTCAGTGAAGAATTTTTTCCCAATATCAATCTGAACCTCTGTTGGTGCACCTTGAAGCCATTTCTATGCATGAACACTGCAAACCTCAGCTGTTCTCCAAACATCTTATTGCTTGTTTGCTCTAAAGTGAAGCATTTTGTAATTTCTATAATATAAAATTATTCTTGACTTATGATAGTCCACATGTGAATTTTGAGGTGTGAAGTATTAAGCTAAGAAACAAAGAAACCAGCCTAGGGAGGAACAGCTGAGTCAAACAAGCCCTCAGAGCAGCAATAACAGGAACATGTATTTGAAATTCTGGTTACCACAGTTCTTTTGAGATCACAATTTTTGTGTGTGGTGTGGAGGCACCAACATCCATGACTAATGTGTTAAGAGTATTTCAGCATCCTTTCTTTCCCTCCCCGGGACAGGAGTGCTGTCATCCCAGATTCCGCACTTGGCGTGCTCTGTGTACCACATAACGCTGAAAGACTTGCCGGCCATGGTCAGGCTTTGGTGGAATAGCTGTGAAAAACGTGTCTTCAATGTTGTAGATAAATTTACAAGCAAATACGTCAGCAGCGTCCTTTCTTCCCAGGAAATATCTTCTGTTCAGACCAGCACACAGTTGTTTAATGGCATGACGGTTAGTAAGGCTTTTTGTCCTTTCTTTTTATTCAGTTTTTCGCAAACATTTTAAGAAATCTGACTTCTCATAACCAGACTGTGGTTCTGAGTGTTTTATATGATTGCATTTTTGTTGTTCTAAATGACTGATGAAACACAGTTTTGCTTGGTATCAATATATTAAATTGATGTTTATTAATATTCTGTTTAGAAAAAAAATGAAAGAATGGGTTTCAGGATGTTGGAGAAGTTGAGGAAGTGGAAGATACTGTTATCAATATACTACTTTTTGCTTTTTAAAAAAAATGTAACCCATCAGTAGATTGGAAAATGGCTGGTAATTTCCTTTTAGTTTGCCAAGATATAAGTAGATTTTTGTTTTCTTTGAGAAAAATGTTTACCCGGTCTAAGAAAATTATTTAATACGTACAGTAATGTATTTATAGTTGACATGATCTGTGTATAAAGACTAGAGATGGTGAGTATCTCTCTGGAGTTTTTTTAATATATGCATTTTTTTCATAGGTAAAAGCTCGGTCTGCAGCACGAGAAGTCATTGCTACCTATTCAGTTGATGATATCTTTATTGAACTAATAATACAGCTTCCACCAAATTACCCACTGGGATCCATAACAGTTGAGAGTGGAAAGAGGGTTGGTGTGGCTGTTCAGCAGTGGCGTAATTGGATGCTACAGTTAAGCACATACCTTACACATCAGGTGGGTTTAAAGAAAGCTCCTAGGTTTGAAAACTTAGAAGTCCATCTAATAGAAAAATATTCCTGGTAATGCAATATTGTATAGATCTGGATAATGGATCTCATCAGTACATTGCAAAGGACTTCATAAGATTCGGGTCACTCTTACCATCTGCTTTCTTCCAGATGCTTAAACAGAGGTAAAATGATCAGCCTGCTAAGTCCTGTTAAATCCATAGCCTGAGTTGAAAGTTCACTCTTAAGACACGGGCCAGTGTTTGCCCCATGTGGCAATGCCATCTCAACTATAATTTGAAAAAAAACAAACCAAAAAAATCAAACCCGAAAACCCAGTCCATGAAATTCTCTAAAAGACTGGTGGTTGCTGAAGTTGCATCGTCTGTGGTTTAACAAAGCAGTTATTGAAATTTAAAATCCCCTTTTAAGTGCTCCTAAATGCATTCTACCTCTGTGATGAATACTTGCATTTCTGTAGATTAGACTATCATAAATTACTCACTGCGTGTATTGCACGTAATTTCAGATTATAAAGCCTTCAGGCTTTGTTTTCTTCATGTGTTGATGAATAATAGTAGGAATAGTCCGAAGGAATTCTACAGTATTAACAGCTCTTTTTCCTCTGTTAGAATGGAAGTATTATGGAAGGCTTATCTTTGTGGAAAAATAACGTTGATAAACGTTTTGAAGGCGTTGAAGATTGCATGATCTGCTTTTCAGTCATTCATGGTTCCAACTATTCTCTTCCCAAAAAAGCTTGCAGAACATGCAAGAAAAAGTTTCATTCAGCTTGCTTGGTAAGTACCTTGACTAAATCTTTTTAAATAGGCAAAATATCCTGGAATCATAAAGCAGTTTGGGTTGGAAGGGACCTTATAGCTCATCTAGTTCCAACCCCCTGCCATAGGCAGGGACACTTCCACTAGACCAGGTTGCCCAGAACCCCATCCAACCTGGCTATCCATATAATTTAAACCATCTAGTTTAAACTTCTAGTGTAGTACCACCAATTTTCCACTTTGTCATTGGAGTATCTGGGATTAACTGAACTCATAAATTATCTCTGGATTTTGTACTAAGACATAAGGACATGTAATGAGAGGGGCTCCTACAGAGTGTGTGTGTAATATGTGTATATACAAATACATATGTATATATACACATGCATATATATATGGAAAGGGGTTTTTTTAAAGTATAGTTAATGTTTTGGTAGTTATATTCATTGGCAAATAATGATTATTATTGATGTACAGCGTTCCTGATATTCAGCTTGCATTTGTATATTAAACAGCTGTATTTCTTTTTTCAGTACAAATGGTTCACATCCAGCAACAAATCCACGTGTCCACTCTGTCGAGAGACATTCTTCTGAAATAAAACTGCCTTTCTTCTTTCTGCGAGCTGAATAACATGAAGAGCAGGCGATAAACTGTATGTTGAAAGAAGCTAACTCCTTGGAAATAATGTCAGTTACTTTAAATTCTTCACCAGTGGAATATGACACATATTTACCTCTGGACTGTTGTTTTTGTAAGTTTGAAGATTCTTCTTTGATATAAAGAAATAGATAACAATAATTTATTTTAATTGGTATATTTTTAAGATATGTTAAAAATTTCAGAAATAATGCAGAGTTATGTCTGAAAAAGTGGTGTTTAAGCCACAGCATAGTTGATTAAAACCTCTTATTTTAGGCATATTCTAACATGGTGTTATGTAATTAACCCAGATCATACCTCTTAATATAACAGGTGAATATAAAAGAGGTGGTATAAGGACTTGATTTTTGATTATGATGCATTCATAATAGTCCCTCTCATGGAGGAAAAAAAAATGTTGTTGCTGTTAGACATTAAGGCATGAAACTACAGTGATAATCTTCTGTTAAAGCATAAAATTTAAACATAGCCTGTTCTAAATTAACACGTTTATAAACTGAAGTTTCCCTTTAGCAGTTTCTTTTTCCCAAAACTCCTCAGCCATCCAGCAGCCTAAAAACATGAAAACTCAGAAGCCCAACTAAGTACAGAGAGCACAATCATTCCTGCATGACAATGAATAACACCATCTATTTATTGCTGATTGGCTTCTAAAGGCATACACACTTATCAGTCTTTGTTTATCTTCATTAGCTGGCAAATTAGCTATCGCTGAATGTCCACTGTACTTCCACTGTCCTATAATAATAAGGACTCGTAAGTGAATATACAGATGTATCTGAATTTAATAGCTTTCAACTCTACATTTTTTCATGCCTTCTTTTTTTTAACAGTGGTAGCATACTAATATATTCCAACCTGGATGATATTTGTGGTGGATTTCTTTGAAAAGTCAATAAAAGGGGGGAATAAATAAATTTTGTCAATCTCTGTAGTCTCTGGATTGCTGTCTCTTCCTCTGTGTGATAAACTTTCAGGCATTAATAGTATAAATTTTAGGTTCTGTATGCTTTCTCAAAGTTGGTCACTTTTGAAGTGACAGCTCTAGGAATGATTTTAGCTGTTGATAACTGAAGTCTATATTTTTAACAGGTAAGACTGGGCTTCCAGAGGAGAAATTCCTTGACAATTTTTTTGAGTAAGAGAGAATGGAAAAGATTTAACACTGGTATTGAAAAGGTCTAACTGAAAAGACAGAGTAGGTAGAGCTGTATTCTTTCATAGTTACTGATGCTAAAACTCCAGGATTGTCTCAGTTGCATCACTTTGGTTATTCTGTTTACAAGGTCAGTAACTGACTTGAAGGCCAGTTGGGGTTAACCAGGTAATGCTTGAAAAGAGCCTTGTTAGACTCTTCTAGCAGACCTTAACAAATGCTAAGTGTACATACACACATCTGTAGATGGCAAATTTCAAAATTAAAAAAAAATTACCTGTTGTGTCACTAGTTCCCAGTCCTCACGAGGATGATGGGAGCATAACAGGGATCACCTCTGGCAGAACTCATTCTACCATTTCGAGAAGTACTTCCACCAAAGCTGCAGCAGACCAATTGGAGAGTTGGTTCTCCACCAGGAGAACTGCCTCATGAATTATTTAAGTGGATGCATGTATTTCCTTTTCCAGGTAGCCAGTTGTTAGATAGTTCAGTGCAATCATTCTTTTGTTCAAAGCATGTTGTTTTATTACACTTTCTGTTCTGATTTTTATTATTCTGTCCTTTATAACTTAAAACTGCACACACTGTTGAGTGTTGTGATCTAATGTGCCGGATGACTGCTCTCTTTTTATCTTTGATTACCTATTTTAAAAATAATTCTTTAGTGATAACTAAAATCTTCTGATTAGCCAAAGCGGTCAACACCGTAAAACTTCTAGAGGGGTCTATGGCTGTGACAGCATTTTGGTTCATTCAAACAGCCCTGTGCCTATAACATCAAATCCCATGATTCTACAGAAAGACAAAATTGTGCATAAAACCTCTTCTAACAGTTTTGTAAGGGGAAACTGAAGCCAAAAAAAAAAGTGTGGCTTTGCTAAGGTCTGTCATCAAGTCAAAAAGGTTCTAGAAGTAGGAAGCAGGCAAATTGCAATATAGCTTCTCAGAAGTGACTAGCTGGTCACTACGAAATCAAAACTTTGCTTAAAATCTTCAGTGTGGAAACACTTCATATCACGTACGGCACAAAGTTTCTCTTAACAAGTTATTCAGAAGGCAAAACAAAGTCCTGAGTCAAGCCTCACTTTGGTCAAGGAAATGCAATTTTTTTTTTAGCCTCAGTAGTTTCAAGAACTGTAATTTCTAGTATATTGTATAAATGTTAAGCAACACCTTTATCATGACTGCATCCTCCTTCTAAACCCTCTTGTTGTGTGTTTGTGTTCACATTCATGTTCATTCATATAAAAACAAATGGACAGAAAAGCTACTGAAGGGAGCTGTTAGCTGTGTTTGAATTGTTGAATTGACTTGCAGCCTTGTTCTTCAGTGGCCTGCTAAGCTGGGGAACGGCACCTCTCAAGAGTGTAAAACAATCACCACTGCACATTTCCTGCAATTCAGTCAGTCCTTTTTTCTACCTTCTTCAGGATGGTTTAAAGAATAATTTTTATGCCAGACTGGCCTAAGTTGACTTTTGACCTATATGAGCTTCTTTGCAGTCAAATACCTCAAGTGGCATAGAAAGGCATGTCTGTGCTAACAGCACCTCCACTTTTGCCTGTCTAAACCCTCCTTTTTCAGTCTCCTGGAGAAGTTTTTTTAGGTCACTGCAGAGGAAAGCTCTCCATTGGGGTCTGTTGATCAGGAAATACCTTCCTATTTTGGATACTGATTTTGAGAAAGGACTTTTATTCCACTTCTCTACTTCCTTGCAGTCATTGTTTTCAGTTACCCAGGAACTAGCTTTTTTAACTGCATGCTTTTTTCCTCCTTAATACCTTTTCATGGATGACTACTCTTCATCTAGATTACTCCATAGTAGTATCCTCCTTGTAAAATGGCATAAAAGGGAGCACAACCACCATGTTACTGCCCAGAAGACTTCAGGAAAGGAATAGCATGCCTTGAATCTTAGAATTGTTAGGGTTGAAAAGACCTTTAAGATCATGAAGTCCAACCAACCCACCACCACTTCCATGTTCACTATTAAACCATGTCCTCAAGTGCTATATCCACATGTTTTTTGAACATTTCCAGGGACGGTGACTCCACATTTCCCTGGAAGCCTATTCCAAAGCTTGACAACTCTCTGTGTCAATTTATTTTTTTTTTAATACCTAATCCAAACCTCCGCTGGCACAACTTGAGGCTTTTTCCTCTCATCCTGTCACTTGTTACCTGTGAGAAGAGGCCAACCCACACCTGGGTGCAACCTCTTTTCAGCGAGTTGCAGAGTGACAAAGTGTCCCCTGAGCCTCCTGTTCTCCAGGCTAAACACCCCCAGCTCCCTCAGCTGCTCATCAGACTTGCCCTCCAGACCCTTCCCCAGCTCCCTTGCCCTTCTCTGGATATGCTTCAGCTCAACATTCTTCCTGAACTGAGGAGCCCAAAACTGAATCCAGGATTTGAGGTGTGGCCTCACCAGTGCCCAGCACAGGGGCCCTGGTCCTGCTGGCCACACTATTGCTGACACAGGCCAGGATGCTACTGGGCCTCTTGGCCACCTGGGCACACACTGGATCATGTTCAGCCACTGTCAACCTGCACCCCCAGGTTCTTTTCTGCTGGGCAGCTCTCCAGCCACTCTGCCCCCAGCCTGTAGTGCTGCAGGGGGTTGTGGTGACCCAAGGGCAGGACCTGGCACAGGAAAGACACTTGCTTCTCCTTTCTGTTCAGAAGTACACCATTTCCTTCTGACAGAAACAAACTTGCTCATTGTGCCTTAGACCTGTAAAGGTGCCTGATACTACATCAAAAGGAGTACCACTGATTCAAAGTATTCCTTTAAACCCAGCATAGCTACAAACTGGCTATAAAACCAGGAGGAATTACATCAAGTAGGTTATTATAACAAGACACAATGACAAATATACAAATACTTATTTATAGAGGAAAAAGCCTTTGGTGCTTAAGTGCAAATACAGCAGGGTGGGTTACTTCATGGTTCCTCCACAACTGCCCTGCAGATAGCCAGAGGATAACTGTACCTCTGCCAGCAGACAACAGCTGGTTCACATCCAGAATAAATATAAATAGAGTCTTGATCAGTCTCACTGCAGTAATCAGGAAGTGAGAGTACACCTCAAGAAGGTCAAAATCTTGGTTTAAAAATTATTTGACAACTTCAGTGTTCAGCTGACAATTAGATGTTCAACTTTCTGCACGCCTACTACCTGGAAGGTGAAGAGAAATTATCAAGACTTCCTAAATTTGAGGATAGTCAGCTTCTCTTGTCCCGCTTGCCTGGAAAGTACTTGTATGCCTTCTAAGCCACTTTTCTTCATTGTTTCCAGAATTTCATCTGTAATTGAAAGTTCAGTGTTTACAACTGAATTACAAACTGGTTATAAAGTATCTGTCAAACATAAATTGTAAAGCAAAGATTATAAACTATGTCCTCTTATTCTTTCAGACAGTAATTTTATGCAAAATAATCTCCCACCAAGAATAAAGCTTACAATTTCCTACCCAAAGTTCAGTATTTTGCTATTAATAACAAAGAAAAATTCTGTATGAAGCTAAACTGTAGGAGAAAGGAAAAAGGAGATTTTGCAGCATCATCTCCCAAAAGCTGCCTAATAAATCAGGTGTGAAGAATAATCTTTCTTCTTAAAATTACTTGATAACTTGTAGCCATTAGCATTAGACCAGAAGAAACAAGCCCAAATCTTTTCCCTACACCTTTAAAATGAAAGACATCACATTTCCAGCTAAGGGCTTTTGCCTTTTAAGTTAACACCACCATTCTCTTCCATGAGGAAGGATTGGCCTGGCTTCGTTAATTAGTTCAGAAGATTTACAGTCACCTCTCAGACTTGGAACTGAACTCTTGCAGAGCTGCCGGGGTCCTACATACTACCATTTTCCAAACTAGCTTGGGGAGGTCTCAGTTTTGATAAATTTGCTTGTATTTTTGGTCTAGCTGTGATCAATATTTTGATTAATAGTGTTAAAACTGGTTTGGCACATTTAAATGTCCAAGGACAGTGATCACCTGGATTATTTTCTTTAATTGTGACCAAGTAGAATAATCCTCCTGGTGAAAGTAGGTCTGGTACTAACGGGAAAACTCTATCCATTACCTCTCTGCCCTGTTTGCCACCAGCCCAGGATACCTCTATTCCATGGCTTTTCACCTAGGAAGAATGAAAACAAAGACTGTCATAACATAGAATGATAGAATTGTCACTGGTACTTGTAAGAGAAACATCACTATAATCTCTAGCTTTAGGTGTCTGCCATTAGAAGTCTGACAATTTTGATTCAGCAGGTTAGTTTATGCAGCAAATTACTTCAAGACTACTTTCTACAGGGTGAACATACTATTTTGTTTCAAGTTCTATTCTTAAACTGAATTAAAAGAGCTAGATTGTCACATACTTTGTATGTATTTTCTTGTAATGTTTTATGAGCTTGTTTACCAAGTCAAAGGTGGTCAGAAAACTTCTGAAGTGTTTATGGGTCAAATTCTGAGAGTAGGAGTCTGCAGAAGCAGAGGATTTTTATTCTGCAGGAAACAAATGCATTTTCAGTTGAAAGTCTTCTATAAGAATTCCTTAGCATGCCTAACAGAAGTCCTACATGGTTTATACTTGATGGAGGAAGCAGGTATTGAGAAGCAGCAGCTAGCAATCCTTATTCCCATGTAGAGTTTATAGGGAACTCCAGCATTTTCACTAAATAAGTGCTGGTCCTACAACATCCTTTGCTATTTCAAAAAACCCTTGCAGTTTTCATAGCAGGGTCTTTTTGATTTGCCGTCTCTCCTCTGACAGTAGAAATACTATTTTTATTGTGTATTTCAAATTTTTCTTACCTCTTCAGAAGGTGTTACCACATATGGTGGATTAAACAGCAGCAAATCAACCTTCCCATTTAGTCTTGGAGACAATCCTTTGACCTGTGGATGAAGTTGATGATTCTTTTGTGTGGGGTTTTTTTTTGAAACATGAAGAATGCAAATATTTTGTAAAAATACAGTTACGTAATGCTGGATATTCTAAGCATTTCATCCTGACTTAGGAATACTAACCTTTACTTTCTATGTGCAAGAGAAGCATCAAGAAGAAGTACCCATGCAGAGCAGAACAATTTTGATAAGTCTTATGATTATGTTATGCATAAGTTGTAGAAAAGCAAGAGACACATGTGCAAGCACAGGGGTAGTACTTTATTCTTGCTCAGTTCAGAATTTAAGTTAGATATAAAAGAATGTTGAATTTTTCATTGGTTAACATTTGTTAGCCAAAATGACCGATCTGTGACAACTGCAGTTCAGTTCCCAGGTATGAGCAGTTGTTCATCCATTTTAAATACCATTTATTGTTGCCTATCTACATCGTCTTCTGTAAACATATATATTCAGGGTTAAAAGATGAGAAAATTAGGTTTTCTCCATATCAAATTTTGTAAGAAACTAAAAGTAACAATATACACAGGTCCTAATTAAATCAGAAAAGGCTGAGAACTAAGAACTGTACAGCTTTAGAGGAAGGGGTATGATAATGTCAAGTGACTACAGAATTCCTTGTCCAGCATTTTCCCAAACTGTATCTATACAATTTATTTTTTAAATTAATTCAATGACTTTTTAGAGCTTAATTATGAATTTTAGAGCTTGAGTAGTGTGGTTTTCTCTTCTTTCAGAAACATTTTTGTTTTGTTTTTCCCCATCCATGCTTTTAAAAAGAAGTTTTGTTCTAGGCTTTTTAGTTACTTTTCAGAATCAGGGCCACAAAGATGATTACAGGTCTGGAGCATCTCTCTTACGAGAAGAGACTGCAGGAGCTGGGCCTGCTTAGTCTGCAGAAAAGACTGAGGGGGGGGGATCTCATTAATGCATATAAATATCTCAAAGGTGGGTGCCAAGAGGATGGTGCCAGACTCTTTTCAGTGGTGCCCAACAACAAAACAAGGAGTAATGATCATAAACTAAAACACAACAAGTTCCACCTCAACATGAGGAAGAACTTTACATTGAGGGTGGCAGAGCACTGGAACAGGCTGTCCAGGGAGGTCATGGATTCTCCCTCTCTGGAGACATTCAAAATCCACCTGGACATGTTCTTAACTATTGTGTGACTCCGTGATCTCTAATAAGTATTAAAAAATTACAAAAACTATAAAGAAGATATTATTGAAACATCTATCTTACCAAGTCAGTAATGACTGGCTGAAGGTGAACATTGTTAAGCCGAGCTGTCTCCTGTGTACAGTAAGCTGCCATGGGGTTGATATCTGTACATCTAAAAGCAAAATATTACTAAGTGTAAGTTATAGGCTACCGTACATGGAAGTTTAACCCTATGAACCACATGCTAATTTATGTACTCTCAAAGACAATATCCATTTCAGCATCCTTTACTTTGCAAGTAAATAGCAAAAAACACCTAGTAAAATACACACATTGTATTAGCAGCTAAACCACTCAATGCTACACTGTAAGTTTTAATGGCTGTCTGAAAGTTGAAGTGTAGGATTTCCACTTCAACGCTAGCTCTGCATAAATATATATATTCATACAAGTCTCTAATAAAATTCAGTTACTCCCAACACCCAGGTAACTAACCTCACGAGACCACAGGAAGACTAGTCAGTGGGTAAAATTTAAGATTCAACCCAGCAAACACAAGTGTAGGCATGGAAAAATGGAATTGTAGTCACAGCACTATTTAATTACAGAACCTGAAGTAAATAGTTCAGCACCTGTTGTGGTGCATCCCCTTTTGCCCTCAGTCCACATCTCAGAAATGCTCAACAGGCTTTCTTTTTGCTTTAATTTCCTTAGCTGTAGAACTGAGCTAATGTTTCTTTGTAAACAGTTTTTAAAATGGGAAAATGAAAAATATATATTTGAGGGCTAAGCATTCTTTATTATTGCATGCAACAGTTTAAATGCTGTTATACTTACATGTACAGTGCACTGGATCCAAGAATGGAAGAAGCTAGAAATGTTGAAACCACACCAGATCCAGATCCTATTTCAAGGCAGATCTCAACTCTAAAGAGAGAAAACTCTGGATGACTTTTATTTGTAACATATAAGAGCATCACAACAGACACAGAATTAGTCAAGACAGTGTTATGAAACATGCTCTCCTCCCAAACGTGCTAAAGTCATAGAATATCATAGAATATCCCGAGTTGGAAGGGACCCACAAGGATCACCAATTCCAGCTCCTGAACTTGCTGGTCACATGGCCCTCAATGCTCACATTATGTCACCTCTCCCATAGCGGCTTCCAGGCCTCCTGGTGCCCATACAGATGATTCCTGGTGATCACAAGCCACTTCTGGAAACACATATGTTTCTCCTATGCCTAACATGAAAGTTTCTGTTAACTACGCAATCTCAATAGTACAAGCTACATTTCTACAGCATTTATTGTACATTTATTGCAGCAAGGCTGAACTGCAACAGAAATTATGAAAGTTCACTGTGAAGCCGCTCGAAGAGAGCAGGGCTCAAATGCATGGCTCAGAATATTCTGAGCTGGAGGGGACTCACAAGGATCATCAAAGTCCAACTCCTGCCCCTGTCCAGGACACCCCAAGAATAACACCATGTGCCTGAGAGCATCATCCAAACCCTCCCTGAACTCTGTCAGGCTTGGGGCTGTGACCACTTCCCTGGGGAGCCTGTTCCAGTGCCCAACCACCCTCTGGGTGAACAATGTTTTCCTGATATCCAACTTCAATCTTCCCTGACACAGCTTCATGCCGTTCCCTCGCGTCTTGTCACTGGTAAACAGAGAGCAAAGATCAGTGTCTGTCCCTCCACTTCCCCTCACGAGGGAAGCTATGGGGTCTGCCCTCAGTATGCTCTTCTCCAGGCTGAACAAGTCCAGTGACCTCAGCCACTGCTCGTACGGCCCCTCTAAACCCTTCACCATCTTCGCAGCCCTCCTCTGGATACTGACAGCTTTAAGGCCCCCCTGAAACTGTGGCGCCCAGTCCCTCTGTGACAGCAATCCCTCAGCAGATAAACCCCTCCTCGGGTGCCTGGCGGCCGGTGCCGGTCCCGCCCCTCCGCGCCGCCCCTACCGAGCCTCCCGTAGGCGGCCCGCGTCCTGCTCCAGCGCATCCAGCAGCAGGAAGGTGTCCTCGGCCGGCTCGTACACGTCGCGGAAGGGCCCCCGCGGGCCCAGGTGTCCGTACCGCGGGGTGGGCAGCGCCGGCCCCGCCATGGCGGCACCTCCGGCGCGGGGGGGAAGGGGCGGGCCGGGGGGAGGGAACTGCGCGGCCCGGGCCTGCGGCGGGCGGGGCGGCATCGCCGCGGTCCCACTGAGCCGGCGTTAAACACCCTCAGTGTGCTCGGCCATCCCGCCGTGGGTGTCCGTGAGTGCTGATGTGAGAGAGCCCTGCTGGTGTTGCTCATAATTTTGGTGTCCGCTTCACAGATTGTGTTTCCACCGTGAGAACTGCCGCAGGGAGTCAGCGTGAACACCGAATGAAAGAGGTGCTGAGGGAAGTTCTCGAAGCACACAGGGGAAACCCTTACATTGATACTCAACTTAAACGAAGCTCTATTTTCCAGTTATAAACCACTATGTTTCTGTGATTTTTAGTCAACAACACCTCACCGCATGCTTATGTACCAACCCTGTGAACTTCAGAGTCGTAGAATCACAGAATGGCTTGGGTTGGAAGGCACCTTAAAGATCGTCTAGATCAAACCCCCCTGCCATGGGCAGGGACACCTTCCACTAGACCGGGTCGCTCAGAGCCCCATCCAACCTGGCCTTAAACACTTCCAGGGATGGGACAGTCACAGCCTCTCTGGGCAACCTGTTCCATTGTCTCACCACACTCACACTAAAAGAATTTCATCCTAATATCCAATCTAAACCTACTCTCTTTCAGTTTGAAGTCTTAACCCCTTTTCACTACATGCTTCTGTAAGTAGTCTCTCTCCATCTTTCTTCTAGGCTCTTCGGGTACTGGAAGACCTCAATTAGGTCACCCTGAAACCTTCTCTTTTCTAGGCTGAACAATCCCGATTCTCTCAGCCTTTCTTCATAGGAGAGGTGCTCACTCCAGTCATCCTGGTGTCCTCTTCTGGACTTGCTCCCACATGTCGATGTCCTTCCTGTGCTGGGGACCCCAGAGATGGATGCAGTACTCTAACAAAAATGAGGCTCTGCAAAACTAAGAATTGAGGGGAAATTTCAGGGCACAGGTCAGACTAATAATTTTCTCTACACAACAAACCCCAAACAAATTGTGATCAAAAGCAGAAGAGAGAGGTGGACAAATTCTAATTCCCATTAAATGTCTGTGTTCAATTATTAATGCAGTGAACACTTAAATTCTGACAGTAAGATGAATGTCTAGGTCAATGAAGGAAACAGGTGATGTTAACAAACAAGTTAGAATCTTAAAATGTTATTTTGATAGCAATTTTGAGTAACATGAGTTTTGGCAAAAGAAGGAAAAAAATGCACCTAAACAACTAACCCAGTGGATTAATCTTTGTTGACTTATGTATATAAATGTACTTAAAATACAAGTATGCATGTGGCCTGGTTCCGGACAGGACAGGGTTAATATTTGCAGTAGCCAGGAGGGAACATGGCTGGGACCTGCAGGTTATTCTATACCACTTCACCTCGTTTTCTGGGAACAGGGAAAACGCCTGCTTCCGGGTCGGGGTAGTGTGGCACGGTCAGTTATGGTTGAAGGTTTCCACAATAACATTTCTTGTACATTCTGTTATTAGTATTGTTGCTGTTACTGTTTGTTTTCTTGTCTCATTGCTGTTTCCAATAAATTGTTCATATCTCAACCTGTGGTCTTTAACTTTTGTGCTGCTAATTGTCCTCTCCAGCCTGCCTTGGCTGACAAAGAGCAGGAATATCACATTTGTGTCAGAATGGTGGGTTCTGACTGAGGTTAACGTTAATCTGCTCTTACCTGGACCATCAGTGGAGGAAAACAGACTGCTTCTGTGGGCCAGGGGCTTGACAGGAGACAATAACCGGTTTTTTAGCTTAAAAGGAAACCCAGTAGATACTCCTTCATTTCATCTGTCTTCCCAAAGATTTGCTGCTGTGCCAGAGAAACAAATACTTGTAAAACATATTAAGCTTGCATAAAATTCCATTACTTTGGCAAAATGAAGTCATGTTAAGAGACAGAATTTTGCATTGTGTCCATATTGGGAAAATTAATTCTTTGGATATATTTTTTTAGTCTCTACAGGTGGTCAAGCTTTGGAGTGCTGTAGAAGAAATTACTTCACCATCTTCAGCTGTACTGGCTATTATTTTTGGCTGTTTCATACTTCATGAAATCTAGTTAATTATTATTGGGGTTTTTTAATACTTATAAGTCCTTCTGGGTGAATTTTACAAAACATTTATTTTTATTGCTTATATAACTGCGTACCTAAAATGTTTTTCTTGGTAGGTAACTGTACTGGTTTTGCCAAAACAGATTCTATTTCAATTTTGGGAAGTTGTTGGAAGGCTAATACGGGAATATGTTTTTCAGTGGTGCCTGTGCTATGTTATTAAAGTAGGCTTTATGGAGATGAAAAATTGTTCTTGACAGGAATCATAACCATTTGTTTACGCTAAGATGTATGGCTTCATCCCATTTGGAATTCAGTGCCATACTTCTCACACAGCGAATCCTTAACCCATGATTTCCTAACTGCCTGTCAGCCCTCAGAGATCTCCATTATAAAATTCTCAAACATTTCACAGCTGCATCTGGCCCTCTGTGTCCTGGAAGTAATGTAGACCTGTGCTGGACCTATGAATGCTCCTGTTTCACTGCATTTGAGGTCTGGAAGAAATCTCTTTATCTAAGTAGTCCAACAAGCAACCTCATCTTATAATATCTTTCTCAAACTGAGCAAGTATCTTCTTGAAAGTATATAGGTTTCTTGCCAACAATATTTCTAATGAAAAGCTGTTATAACACTTTGGTGCTCTAATCATTAGAAACCTTGTAATTCCTGGCCTAAAAGCAGAGGTGATAGATTTTATACTCACTCTTCTGGCAAGTATGTAAGCTTAGGTGATTCTTTTCATAGTTTTTCCTTGATGAATTTGTAGACAAAGAAAGGTTCTCATCAGCCTTTGTTTTGCTTGATTAAATAAGAAATGCTCCTAAAATTTCCTGCCATAAGACATTATTTTAATTTCTCTTACTGCACTTCTAGACTTTCCATGTATGGATTCAAGTCAGACTTCATACTGAATGTGACTTGTACAAAGACTGCAGGTAATACCTTATTGATGCTTTGAAGAATTTACTAGCTTCATTATCTCTTGTGGGATTTTCCTGGTACATCCCAGGATCACGGTTGCACTTTCTTTGCAGAAATAGTTTCTTTCCATTTTGTGATCAGCTGGTTTTCCTTGGTTTTTCCTCACTGGTTTCCAAATAACTGACTATAAAGTGAAAATTCCATAGCATTTTATTGTTTTTAATAGTTCCCTTTTTGCATGCCTATTGCTCACATTCTGGTCGTTTTGTTCAGCCCCCCAAAGGTTGTCTCCTGATTTCATGTTGTCATAGTGATGCCAAGGATACTGATAAAAAAACTTTAGTAAAATCAGCCCCAGGACTGGTATTTCAGGAAGTAACCATTAGTGACTTTGAACCTCATACTATTCATTTTCGGTATGGTATATGACTAACTTTTATTCAGTTTCTTGTTTGTTTTATGTTTCTGCTGCCAATTCCATCATTTCCAGCTTAGTTCATACTTTTCCACAAAACATCACATCTAAAGCTGCATGGGAGTCTAAGTAGATTATTTTTGTGTTTAAAAATGGAGGCAGACACTGCAGTAATATACTGCCGCTGCCATCACAACCTAAATCATCTGTCTGTTGTTTTTAACTGTTATTCCAGGTCAACAGTACAGAGGTCCTGCTGCTTTCCTTCTTGTCGTTTTGAACACGTGTGCAAACCATTTTGATCTAGTATTTAATATCTTCGATAGAATTCTAGAATCATAAAATGGCTTGGGTTAGAAGGGATGTTAAAGTTCATCTAGTTCCAGCCCCTCTGCTGTGGACAGGGACACCTCTCACTAGTCCAAGCCCCATCCAACCTGGCCTTGAACACTTCCAGTGATGGTGCAATAGTCTTCATTAAGACTATTTCAAACTTATTTTAACATTTTTTGTGTTACATTGTATATTCTAGCTTGCAAGACATGGCTTTTTTACTGATCAGTCTTCTATTCTATTTCATTTTGACACTGCATGTTCATAATATCGTACTTGAGATGGTTATTTAACCAGTCAGGTTTGAGGCCTATTCCTGCACTCATTCATTCTCTTGCCTCCATCTTTAACCACAATCAAATATTGTCATCCCCTTTTGACCCTGACATCCTCAAATAACCTGCTCATTAATTAGCTAAGACCAAAATACTATAATCTTGTTACTGTTTCCCTGACTATTAAGCAAAGAACTATTGCTGCTGTTGATGTGAAAAACACTTGGATGTTACTAATTTCTAGTCTTTTGATAATTAACTTCTTTTTCCAAGTGTCACATTTTCCATTTACCCATTCTAATTGTATACCTTAGTTTCCAAACCATACCAAAAGCCAAACCTTGTAGCTTATACTGCAATAAAATTCCCCATTTTCTGTAGATCCTGTCAGATGAGTCAATGCTTGGTTTTATACACTATTCTTTTGTATTTCTAAGGTGAATAGCTCAAATCTTTTTTTACCCCCTTGCTTCCCTCCTGACCGATGAAAATTCTTGCCCTTACCTCATGACATTGCAGCAATCCATCATGGCATGTAAGGTTTAGTCACACTGTGGAATTTTTAGACCTGCTAAGGAGTGGTCCAGGGACGACACATTAGAGAGTAAGAATGATGAATACTTGTTTATAGCCCTTCCTGAAAAGATCTCAGAGTGCACGTGAAACTTTGAAAACCAGTTACCAGCTATTGAAGGAATTACATCACTCAACATTGAAATGCAGCTCCCTCAGGGAAAAGGCAAGGAACTTTTTAATAGTGTACAAAAGTATTTCAACACTTCAGGAGAGAAAATGAATAATGCCATAATCAACTGAGCAGAAAGAGAATGTGTAGTGAGTAGTCATATATACTTTTTTAAACTGGATGGAGGCCAGAAACCTAGGAAAAACCTACTGCTAATGTAAAAAAATGGAATTGTTTTTTTTCAGCCACCAATGATCAAGTTCTTTGGTTTACATTTACAACTTAAACCAAAACACCTCAAGCAGCAGAGTCATAGTCTCAATTCTTTTATAATTGAGATACCAATGTTTCCTCCTTCAGGGGGCAGGAATGATGTCTGATTTCCCCAAGAACTTACAAAAAATTAAGTTCTATACAGGACTCTATAGAGAAGCAAGAACACCACAGTCAGTTCGTTATTTAAATTAGTCAATGTTAGAGACAACTATAATTAACATCAGTCTTGTCTTATCATAAGCATCTGAGTAGGTATAAATGCACCAGATCAACTCTTTACTTATTTTAAATTATAACTTTATTGACTTCATCAGAGCTGTAGCTACTCTAGTGTTCATAAACAGAAGACAGAAAACCTAGAAAGAACAATTATAATTGTCCTTATACATTTCAGAATAAATTTGTTGTCATTCATCAGAAAATAAATCACTATCATGGAAAATCAGGGCAAATCTGTTTAGCAAAGGCAAGAGATACCACAGGCATATCTTAGGTTAGAACAGGATAAACAAAACTCGATATTATTATCCTATTATATGTATTGGTGTTAAGGTATATAAGCACACATATATTTATAATGGCATTCTATAAAAATAGTATTGTATATACATAATATATATTATGTGTCAATGTATATATACATTTATATATATATCTATATAATCCTATTTTTTGTGTGCTGTTTTATAAAGAAGCTCATAAATGGGTGATGGAAAGCTGCTGAAGCCAGGAAAAGACTGTCTTTCTGAAGAATATATTAGGATGTGAGGCAAGGGAAGAGTAAGAATAAAATGAGATTGAAGCTTTTAAAACAGTGAATGTTGACAACTACATTGTATGAACTGAAAAAATTGAAGCTATAAGTGAGTTTTCAGGAACTCATGAAACTTAAAGGCAAGAAATATACTTTGTTCCACAGTATATCATTAAGTAATAGAACTAATTTTCAAAATATGTAAATGAAGCCAAAAGTTTCAAGCAATTTGTTTAAGGAATAGACAATAAAATACACTAACACTTTTGCTTTAAATAAAAAACAGCTGTCCATGAATGAGCATTTAGAGTAGGATTTATTAAATGCTCAGGTTATTCAAACATTATGTACTTAGTTTTAATTCTGATGGGGTTACTCTACATTAAAAGTGAGTTCTGCGAGTTCTTAGTAGAAAAAAAATGTTATTTTCTGTTGACTTGTTGAAGCAGGTTATACCAGAGAAACTCACTACAAAAAGTGATTCAGTTTGAACTGAAACATCTCTAAGGAAGAGGCCTAAGAACAACCAAACATAGTGAGGAGCTTTGAGCAGATTTTTTTTAATTTTACTATTTCTAGTAAGAGGCCTATAATTGTCAGATCAAAGTGGCACTCAGGCAGGAAAAGGGTTCTGGTCTCTGGTCCAACCTCCTGCCCAAAGCAGGGCCATCTCTGGGATTAGACCAGGCTGCCTGGGGCTTTCTCCAGGCAGGTTTTGAAACCCTTCAAAGATGGAGCCTGCACAAACTAACCAGCAACTGTTCCTCTCCTTGACTGTGAGAGTCAGGGTGAGAATGTTTTCCTTCCCATCCAGCCTGAACTTTGCTTTTTTCAACTTGTGTTCGTGGCTTCTTGTCATTTCACTACAGAACTGCTCCTCCTAGGTTTCTGTCTGAAAACTTGCTTGGGAGTCCATTCTTTGTCCATCCATTGTAGGATAATGGACTGGGCGAGGGTCTAGAGTGTAAGTCCTGTGAGGAGCGGCTGAGGGATCTGGGGGTGGCTCAGCCTGGAGAAAAGGAGGCTCAGCGGGGACCTCAGACCTCTACAGCTGCCTGAAAGGAGGTTGTAGCCAGGTGGGGATTGGGCCCTTTTCCCATTTAACTAGAAACAGGACAAGAGGAAATGCCCTCAAGCTGCATCAGGGGAGGTTCAGGTAGGGCATCAGGAGGAATTTCATCAGTGAAAGGGTGGTTCATCATTGGAATTGGCTGCCCGTGGAAATGGTGGTGTCTCCATCCCTTGGAGTATTAAAAGAATGATTGGACATGGCAATCAGTGCTATGGTGTTTGGACAAAAGTTGAATTTGGGTGATGTTGGAGGTCTTTTTCGCCTTAATGGTTCTATGATTCTAATATAGTTTTCTTGTAAAAATATGAGGGGAAACACCTGCCATGGGGAAGATTCCCTGTACCTTCTCCTGGCTGACACTGGTCATACTGATTATACTGATACTGATACTAGATTAGGCAGGCTGTGCTTTTCACATTAGTGAATTTTCTCTCTCTTTCTCTATTTGGATAAATTAGGCACATTTTTTCAGCACCTTCTGTTATTTCCCGGACCATTTTAATATGTTCATATAATAAAGGAAAGCATGACTATTAAGAAACTAAACAAAATCTGCATGAAATTCTGGTGGTTTTCTCTGTATGTATTTCCCTGTATGAATTTTAGTATGAAAATCTAATAAGGGGATATTAAAAATGGTTTTCACTTCAAAACAACCTTAATGTCTTTCATAATGACATTTGATGTTCTGTTACCATCATGCTTCAAAAGCCAAGGGGAGGAGTGTGGGGATAGGCAATTGTCTACCAAAACACAAACTGTTGATGTAGCAAACTTATGTCATTAAGCACCTCAGAAGAACAATTTTCTTGAGGGTTGCCTAAAGAAAGCTTCTTGACAGTGTTAGAAAAAAGGCACTAATATTATACAAAACATACATTGTCTGTAGCTTTGTATATTGTACTGATTGATGAGTGTACATTGAAAAGTTCAAGTCACAAGTATTCACATAATGGTATTTTTGTAGAATAAGTTCTGAAATCATACTTTGTTCAGCCAAAAATAGAAGAGCAAAATTTGGCCTATAATGAAGGACCTTATGACGGTATAAGAGGTGAGGAGCAGACTGCCACCAACATAAATGCCAAGGACTATGGATGGGAGGCCACGTTTGCTATGACTTTCCATAACTTTATATCAAGACTTTAATTATCTTGGTTTTTTTTTTAAGGAAAAGTAAAATAAAAAGATACAAAAAAGCATGACTGAAAGAAGAAACTGAATATATTGTGGGAAGGAACATGAATAATAACATATTTCTGGCTGAGTTAGCCTGATCTCCAATCAGAATGTGAGATTTGGGAAGGTTTTTTTTTTTGGCTTGTAAGAGTGCATAGTGTAACGTTTTCATTGGACTACACTCAAATCGAGTCTTTATCCAGCAACAACCACCTCCTTAGGTTGTCCACTTTTCACACACACACCTGTTAATATATTCTAAAGGAAATAATAAAAATATGTTACAAGTAGAGACATAACATATGTCAGTAAGAATAAATGAGGGGGTGATTTAGAAAGGTATTAAAGTCCTCAAGGTGCCTGGTTGGTGAGCCATGCTCTAAAGCATTGCAGATTGACCTCAGCTGGAACCAGGATGCAGCTGAGCAAGTAAAATTGCTGTGATGGATTCTTGTCATTCTTGCTGTCTTTGTGTAGCACACGACTCTCTCATTTTGGTCTCTTAGCATGGAGCTAAAGTTTGTAAGAAATGATGAAAAATATTTTGTGATCTGTGGTGAGTTGAGTCAAATGTAGTCAGAGCTCTGTGGATCTGTGTCTACTGCACAGTTTCATGTAAACTTGGAGGACTAAACTCAAAGATTTTGTCTCAGCAGCAATTCCCCACGTGGGAGCAAAGAGGGAAATAGTCAACTGAGGATTTGAATTGCAAAGGATGAGGAGCAACTCACAGGGACAAATTTCCTAGCAAGAAGAAACATAGAAAAAGAGGCAAACTCCACTTTGAAACATGAAAAATGCTGTTTACTTTAGAAACATCTAAATATTTCTTGTATTGTGTAAGATAAATTGCATTTCTTTCTATCATCTACTACACACACGTTGGCTGAGTCTTTGTTTTCTTCAACTGTCACCTATATCAAGTGTACTTTGGAAGAGCCAGAAGAGTTGGGGGACATTTGAGAAAGGGAGAGTACTAAAGGGGAGTACTGCTTCTAAAGAGAGTAAATGCTCCCTACATTGTAGACACCCCCTAGCTAGCTATAACATCCTCACTTTCAAACAGCAGTCTTTTGAAACATCACTTTAAAAACTAATAACTTGAGCAGATGTTCAGTCATACAAATATTTTGAAAGAGATGTAAGAAGCTCTAGGAGTTAAAATTTTGGAAGGAAAGAGAAACTTGTAAGTAGATACACAAATAAGGTCACTATTTAATAGGTCCACAGCAATTGCACATTGAAGAAAAATGCTAGAAATCCCTTCTGACAGTACATATGTTAAAGAAAGCAAAACTAATCAGTCACTGGAAGATGGGCTGGTGGTCTGATTAGCTAATGTAATTCTTCCAAGTAAAATTAATTTTTTTCTAAAATATGCTAGATGTTACCATTAAACCTAGCAAATAAAAATTCATATGGCCAGATTTTTTTCATTGCTGGCTTAAAATAACAATACTGACCTTGGCAGGAAGTAAATTCTTGAGATTAATGACCAGCTTGGGTTAATGATCCTTGGCTGTGTTGCTGACCTTTGTCTCCGCCCAGCCAGCCATTAATCCTCAGGAAATTTATTGCACCGTGATTGTTATTGCTCGCATGTGTACAAGCCTCAGAAGCTGTGGCAAACATGTAAGTGGTGCTTCGCATCGAGAACTCTTAAGACAGAAACCAAAGCAAGAACAGCTTTGAAACTTAAAAAAATCAGAAAGGCAAATCAGATGATTTTGATCAAAAAATTAGTAACAGCCTTCACTGTGCACTCTTTTCTCTGTATAAGTCCTGGAGCAATTACTGAAGAACATTACGGAATACGAAAAATGTAGCCCTTGGCACCGACTGTCTAGTTCAGGCATTTCTGAAACTGCTATCAACTTTGAATTTAAATGCCAAATACAATATTTTGCCTCGATGTAATTCTTTAAAGTACCATCCACTCTCCTCTCACTGGAAATGGTGCAAATCAGAACCTTTTATGAAGCTAGAAAATGAGTGGGAAGGTTTTGCTCATCAATTCTTTTTCACTACCCACCAGGCACATAGTTAACTCTTGCACTTAAGTGACAGCTTACGGAGAAAGATGATGAGAGGAGACAGGATTTGCCTAAGACCGTGAAAAAAGCAATGTAGGGAGTTACAATGAGAAGATGTGAGTTTTCTAGTTAATATTAATGTTAGTGTTCATATCTGAAGACCCTTTTCCGTTATCTGTGCTAAGGATGCAATCTTTATACACCTGATTATGGTGTATAAACCAGTTACCTTTCCATCACTAAGAACTTCATCGAAGTTTCAGATACAGAAACACAGAGGAATTAAAATAAGTGCTATGATATGATACTCCTTTCCACAGCTGTGTGAACTGGTATTTCTGGAAAAAAAAAAAAGAAACTACACATGGCTGAAATCAGACATAAATACTTCACGGTGTCAAAGATCTTACTGTTAAATTTGGATCTAACTAAACTTCTTTTTCCCTCCAAAAATGAACAAACAAGTAACCAGGCATCTGAGTAGAAGGTCATCCTAGAATGCCTTAGACGTGTCAGTTAATGTGCGTAGAATTTATTTAAGCGAAGACACTTTTCCTTGCAAATTATTGGCTTTAAAGGCATTGTCAGACCTTCCATTTTTTGTGACTTTCTTGCTCCAGTTTTTTACCAACCTAGGCACTGCATTGCCTACCAGCAGTGTTGTGCCTAAGGGACACTGAATGGAAACTGTGGAAGTGCAGCATTTTAACCAACTGCACAGATAACCAGTGAAAGATGTCAGGAATTTATTGCCCTACACACAATTGATCACAATGTCTTCCCAGCATTCACAGGTCTGCCAGACTGAGAAGCAAAATACCTGAGCAACAAAAATAAAACACCTACTAAATGTCTTATTTCCAGTGCAATTTCTGGATCTGGGCAGATGCAGATGGAGCAAGTGAGGGAGTGGTTTTCCCAAGAGAATAAAAAGCGTCAAAATGCAGTTACTTTATAAGGACTGTTGTGATGGCAAAAGCATTTTTTAATGACAATAAGAAGAGTCATCTTTCTTCACACACTATATAATTTGTAAACCCTCCATTCAAACTATTCCCATGTAACATAAACTGCATCCAAAAATCCACTGAAATCTTTAAAAAATGAACATTTTATTGACAGTTTCCCTACTACATTTTCACAACACAAAAGTACAAACAATTTGACTTTTCTCTAGTTCTAAGAGGATTTCACTGAGATAAAATTATAAGTTCAGAAGTTAGTCAAAGCTCTGTTTTTAGTGCAAGCGTAGTATTGTGCAGTGCAGGCAAAGAAGGAAGGCAACAGCTCAGAAATGACCAGGGGGTGTATCTTTTGAAGCCCCAAGTTTTGATGAGGTAAAGATGGAAATTCTCAGCAAGGTATTCAGCAAAACAGCTGAATTCAGCTGAGGACTTCTGTTCTGGTCACAGTGGCAGGGGCTGGCAGTTGGTAGCCATAACAAGAGACAAGAAGCTGAAGATTTCCAGTGGTCAGCCAGCCTGGCTGCTGAGAAAAGAAGAGTGGATGAGTAATCAAGGAAGGAATGGAGTCATAGAATCACTTAGGTTGGAAAAGACCCCTAAGAGCATTGAGTACAACTGTTATCACAGCACCACTGTGTTCACCACTAAACAATATCCCCAAGTGGCACATCTGCACATCTTTTGAATGCAATATTAGGCACTCTCCATCTCAAAATATCCTGCATCACTATTTTAATATACCAGGAAGCTTGATGTACCTCTTTGATTACTAGCTAAAGTGCAGATTTTTACTTATTTTCAGAGAGATTGGAAGAACTTAATAAGAAGATGTGAAAACAACAGAACTTGATTGTTTTGGCCAATTCACAACATGAATTGAAATGTTTGGTTCTCCATATATCTTTTGACCTTTTGACATTTCAGTAAAATGAATTAATCTAAAAGTTCTTTTTTCAAATATTTGTTCTAGTGTCACAGTGATGTTGGAATATGAGTGATACTTTTGGAAATGTCAGTAATGCAGGTAATAAACATTAATGATTTAACTAAAAGCAAAAAATTATGCATGGCTCATCACTCAGCACTTTTCCAGGTCTGTCTCTACTTCTCATTCCTGAGACAAACATCCTCAAATATTTGGCTATTGATTAGCAACAGCTGGCTTGAAAAGACTTCTAGAAATGGAAAGCTATTTAGACAAGCAGGCAATGAAATACATTTTTGGTATTTCAACAGAGATTTCTCTTTTTCCTCCTGGCAAAAAAAGGAATATATTAATGAAGCGCTCAGGTTACTAATATATATGATGTGCATGCATTCAGTATTGACAGAAATCTCAGTGCTGAGATTTTCCGAAATACCTGAAAATGCTTGCTTAAAGGATTTTTATGGATAAATATTTGTTAATGGCAGAAATTTGATGGTTTACATAAAAAAAACACATTGAGGGAAGAAGATGCAGAAGACAGAATAACAGTCTTTTTAATAGATTATCAAGGGTATTGAATTAAAATTGCCTAGGTGAATTTAAATTTTATATTCCTTAACTTTTAAATTCCTCACTCTAGGACTAGAATTTATTTTTAGTGTTAGTTAAAATGCCTAATGTACATGTAAAGGAAGAAGAAGAAGGACTAAATTAATGTACTCTAAAATTAAATAAAACCCCAAACCAGCCATAAAGTTAATGGATATCTTTGCAATAAAAGCAGTTTGTCTGGAGTTCTTGATGTGAGTATTTTTCTGCATTGTTAATGATATAACAGCTTCTGGCAGTTTGCTCCAAAGAGAACAGATAAGTTTCGCATGATCCTTATTGACATCTTGCTTTATGTGTTTGCTCTGAGGAATTCACAGAAAGAAAAACAAAAGTATGATAGAAAACAAAATTCAAAGGAATCTTGTGCATTAGGGCTGCATCTATGCTACCAATTTGTCCTTGGTCTGTAGAGGGATTTTTAAATTAACTGCTTGGCTCTGTTTTACCATGCCTTGAGCCAACATATGGAGTGGTTGTGGTATGTGTGAATGGGCATTGCTTTAGAGGAAACCAAACCAGCAGCTCCTCATCAGCTGCGTGCCAGGTCTTGATGGGGATACTGTGGATCATGGCGTGGGTTGCATTCCTCTGGGAGATCTCTGCTCCCTGCCACTCACATCAACCACTCTCCTGTCCAGTGTGCAGCTTTTTATGTGTTTGTACCCTTCACCTGCAAAACTGATGGAGTGGGAAGGGAGTGCTTGAGGATTATGGAGGAGTTGGGACCTTTAACTCATAGCCCCAGGGAAGGGATCTATCTGGTGAGTCTACATGCCATGCAGCGTGGGCACCCAGCTCCCTCCTGGTGGACTAAGCTCATGCAGCCCCCGTAGACATCTCTGCACAGATGCTGCATGGAGATCTTCTCAGCTGAATATGGTGTGTGATGGCCACAGGAAAGGTGCCCTGCCAGCAGGAGTGTGGTGCAGATCCTATCCCTGTTCCATGTCACAAGCTTGGGCTGAAGCACTCAAGTAAATGGAGGAGCAACCAGTGTGGGAACTTTCTTCTCCCCGTCTTTATCATTCCCACCAGCCTGCCTCTGATGCCACATGCAGCTGGGGTGTGGGCCTGCTGCTCCATGTCCTCTGCCATGGAGAACCATCATGGCACCGAGCTCGCCCCTTGGCTTTGAGGGACAGGAGCTTTGCAGGATTGCTTCCTTTCCCACTTTAAGCAGGCACCCCACAGACAGGATCCACCAAGGGGGAACTTCCCAACAAGTGGGACAGGGAGAGTTGCTGCTTTGGCTGATGGGTCATTTTTGCCCCTGGAGGTCTATGCTGACCACTCTCCCTCCTCCACTGCAGTGGTGGGATTGGCATGTGGGCACTGCATGTCAGCATGTGGGCAGGCAGCCTGTGGTCTTCACTGCCACCCCTGTAACACATAAGACCATACCTCCATCTGGATGGAGGTAGCATGGCACTGCTACCTAATAAGATGCCTCTGGCCTTGCTTGAAGGAACTGTTAACTCCCTGGATCGAATTCAGTCCCTCTCTCTAGATGTGGACAAGAGCAGATGCCTGGACAAGAACATAAAACTCAGCAGATATGTAAGAATATTCCCATTTTATTGCCCTGTCTTTCAGTTCACATAAGGGATCAAAGAAAATATTTTATTTTCTGGTCAGCCACTCTCCCAAAATTACCTGTCAAAGGCCTGAGCAACTTCCATCCAGGGCAAGTACCCCAGCCTTCCCTTCCTGATAGTAGGAGAGTGGGTCCATCACTGCTGTTGTACAGGAAAGGACAGCTTTGGACTCCCTCTGGTTCACAGCCTGGAAATGTGGGTGCACAGGAGCCATGGAAGGTGGAGGGAGTAGTGTATCCTGTAGTGAAAGATTGTTATCATGTCTGTCACTTAGGGCACCTACCTTTGAATTGTCTCAGAGTGTGTGCATGTATGTATATTATGTCTTAAGGGATAATCTCCGAAAAAAACACATTCCACTTGAGGAGTACATGTTAAAATCTACAGCAAAGACTGTACAGAAATTCCTTCCCAAATAAAACCATAATTTAGTGCTTCATTATTTGCTGCCTATTTGAATAGATCACAGTTAAATACAATCACACCAATTCACAATATATGGGCCAGAACAAGAGGAAAACAATTAGTCCTTCTGTTCTATTCACATCACATTTACTGGGCAGAAAAAGTTCCTTTCTTCATGCAGGAAGATTTTTTTAAAGGGTTTCTTTTTTTCTCTCTAGCCATGCCAACATTCCTTTCACATGAGAAAACTTGAACAGATTTAAGCCCTCGTTCAAAGCAGGGTTTGTAGTACAAGCATGCTACAGTTGTCAACACAGAACGCCCAAACACACGAGGGCAAAAATAGACTGAGCAGAGCTGTCACTAGCTGGTATTGCTAAGCTGCTCATGGGAGCAGGGAGTGAAACTATTTTTAAGAACACCCAGCCAAACTCTTAGAAATCTCGGAAAGTCTATATTTGAAGCAATTATATGACTGTGTTACATCTTGGCTAGTTATGACAGTCATGTTAAATAGTGAAATTATTCAGCCATTTCCCTCAGTGTGGGAAATGGCCCCAAATGATCACTCTTATCCATTTCATACCACTGTAGTGCAGCAGCATTTCTTAATAAGAGCATATGGGGAAAAATTTGAAGTGAAGTGTGACTGGTTTTATACTGCAGTTAATTTAAAAAAAAATAAACAAACTGCAGGAATTCCTCAGATTTTTTTATATCACAAATATTCTGTAAAATTCTTGTTATATCCAGGCTCTTGCAACGTGATTTTAGAAGTAGATAAAGAAAATAAGTGTTGTAAAAACAGATCACTATTCTGCTGGACTAATGAAATGAAAAGTGGTAAAACTCGTGTTGTCTGTAGGATTTAAGATATATATTCAATAATTAAAAAGTTCAAGCTCTATAAATACAATTTACCTCAGCACGCTTTTGCTTCATCTGCTTGGATTCTGCTGGTTAGTTTTGTAACACAGCCAGGGAAACAAGAATTATTATTGAAATTCCACCTGTCCCCACTGGTGTGTATCCAAAACCAATGCCAAGTTTATCATGGTGTCAAAATGAATCAGAATTAGCCTAAGTACAAGCATTTGGTGTTGTCCAGACACTTAGAAAAATGAGAAAAGCTAAACTGGGCTGAATTTTGCTTAGGGAAAGTATTATGCAAAAACGAGGTGCTACGATTTCTGCTGAATATTCATTTCAGAAAATTATTTTGTTAGCCTTCTCATAGAGCGTGGGGCACTGTTACATAGTGGAAATGTTTCCTAAAACGTTTGGTAAGGCAAAGTTTCTCCACCACAGAAGTGGTCATGGCACCAAGCCTGCCAGCGTTCAAGAAGTGTTTGTACAAATGCTCTCAGGCACATGGTGGAATCCTTTGGCCTGTCCTGTGAAGGGCCAGGGGTTGGTCTCAATAATCCTTGTGGATCCCTTCCAGCTCAGGATACTCTATGATTCCATTAAATCAGTGTCTTTAAAAGTATTATTTCCTGCGAGTGGAAGTCTGTCTTCAAGAGCTACCTCATAAAGTCTCCTGATTCAGGATGCTGGGCCCTTCTTCTAAACCCCAGCATCCTCTTCCTCTGCCTTTGGTTGCTGCTCAGTAATGTCTGGCAGTTCCCCACAGTCCCCTATAGAAAAGTCAGGCTTTGCAGATTTGGTAAGTCTGATGTCCCTGGGGGCTGAAACCAGCCTCCCCATGGAAGATGTCACCCTGTGTGGGTGAGGGGATGCTTAGGGAACAAATTACAAGGGAAAAACAGGTGTATCTGGGGAGAATTGCTTTGTGGGTATGTGTGTGTGTGTGTGTACTCGAGAGATCTTGCACAGGAAATGTCAAGAGTAGAGGCAGAAATACATCAGGATGAAACTGGAGGAAGTTATGAGCTACGGTAGAACACCTGAACAGGTTTTGAAGAGGATACAAACTCTCTTTTACCTAGTGACAATAATTCAGTGATTGAAGGAACAGCAAGGGTATTAACCATTAGTAAAACTACCCACGGTACATACACTGTTTTTGGTGGCAATGGTTCCATTAGTTCCATTAATGGAGAACTAGGTTACTAACTCTTGGAAAGGCTGGAAATAACATGATGCTCACAAGTCTTTTGCAAGGCACAAAGGATTGAATGGAATGATTTAATGGATGATTTCTATGGCCCATTGTTCTGCATTGCAATTGCTGAGTCATCTCTCTTAGTGTCCATAAGGTTTATTAAGGTCAGAGCTTCTTTCTGGTGTCATGTTGCAATTAAATTGATTAATGTAATAATTAACATGCAGCTAATGAATGGATATCTTTCCCCTGAAAGAGATATTTAGGTGAGGGTACTCAGTATCAATTTGGGCAAACTTATCAAGAGGATACAGGACCAAAAAAACAAAAAAAGAAAAAAAAAAAAGGAAGGAAAAGTTCCAGTATTCTCTAGCAAATAAATCTGTAATGACTAAATGTATCTGATGGTTGTAGTAGCATTTTGATAAACAGTGTTTAGAGTTCCTTTACTGTCTAATTTACCAGTACACTGTTGTTCTTTGAGAGTGTAGAATTCAAATGCCTAAACATTGGAAACATACTGTAATTAAAATTACTGCTTTATTGATGGGTGGTTTGTGAGTTATGTCATACCCCCTCCAGCAAAACTGGAAATAGTCCTAATGTTTATACTTGAACTCAAATACAACCTAGAAATTAAAAAGAAGTGCAGTCTATTACAAAGCAGGGAAAGCATCTGTATGGGTCAGAGAGTATAAGCATAGAAATATATGGGATTTTGATTTGAAGCTCAAAGAATATTTATTTTTTTAAACGCGAGTACTCTGAATCGACATAATTTCCTTTGCCAGGCTATAAGAGATCATCCTTTAAAAGTTCCTAGGAGGGCACTGATCAGGCTGAAGGTTCAAGGGGACCTGCCTTAAGATTTAGCATTCCTAACACAATGTCATTACACAGGCAGTAGAAGGTGCTCTTGTAACAGCAAACGATGTTGCTTGATTTGACCAGTTAGAGCTCAGAATCATCCTGTCCCTCATGTAGCCCAGCATCCTGTGTTTGAAAAGCCATGGAGCCAAATGATTGCACAATCTGATTGTTTTTAATCAAGCAAGGCCAGATTTAGTTACAATGAAGTGTATAGAGAGAGTTATATTGCTCAAATTTTCACTTGATCTCTTGGGTATCTTGAGACAAAAATTTCTAAATTGTATAAATATATATCCTATTTTTGCTAGGATTGTATGGGCTTTTATGCATGAAGAATGGTGTGGGAGATTTGAATGGGAATAAGGAAATAAAGGTCAGTATCATGCACGCCCTTCGTGTAACACTGGTGTTGGCATAGCTCTTATGTTCTCTGTACCTGAGAGGCAAGTTTGTAGGATTTCCTCATTGTTTCCTGGGATTACAGTTACTGGATAGTAGTTTTCCAAAAGTTTATTTCATGTCTTAACCTCACCTAGATTTTTCCATAGGACTTAACCACTGGCCCAGCCCTTCTCCTCAAACACTACCCAATGTCTGATAAGATCTGCCTGTAAAACACAACTATTACTGTCTTTTCTACCTTATCTTGACTCTCCCAGAAGTTCAAGCCTCCCATAAATTCTTCAACAGAATTCCCTCATGGTATGGGGACTTGCCTCATTGCTTTTGCTCACTTTCTCAAGTCCTCTGTCTACGACACCTGGCTTATCGTTCAGCCCTGGAAGTTCTGACAACTCTGATGGTGCAGAATATATCTGTTAAACAGAGTAGAGAAGTTAATTTCTACTAAGTATGGTTTTTCTATATATCCATTAGGATAGATTGGCGTGAAGCATTTTTTTACTGCTTCGCAGTGTCAGATGTTTGGAAATCTATGCCTGCAGTCTTCAAAAATGGGAGCTGCACTTTTTCCTGAGTAGCTGCTAATGATGATGGAAGGAAACTCAACTGTTTTTCAATTGTTTTAGCATCCTGTCTGGTAGCTGAGAGCATGTTCTTACCTGAGCATTGCACCTACAAAAAAGCCTTCGCTTTCCAAGCCCTTTCATATTGCTAGGTAGAACGAAGCATGCAAGTGAGAAAAAAACCTTGCAACTGGACAGTTGTTGATGGTTTCTGGTCCCAGTGGTTGGGACATCGATCTCAGCACTCAGAGAATGAGATTTATGGAAGAGAAACAGATAAGTAACACATGCTAAGTTAGCTGGAACATTTGAAAAAGATGTAAACGTTTTTCTTTAGACATTAATGGATGAATTTCAATTTGTCCCTTCAAGACTTAAAACAACAAGCTGTTACTTGCTAGAGGAAGGCACTCCACTGTTTTAACTCTCACTATGTACTGGAAACTCCTGTGTGTTTTCACTCACATCTCAGTATCAGTATACCAATACTACTAGCGTTGTTCTGTAAGTCAGTCCCTTCTATGGATTTTTATAGTTTATGATGAGTCCCTGTCTGAAGAAATTGCCAGCCAAACAGCATGTCCATTCCACTTTGCGAGGAGCTGAGAGCATCCACTTCTTTTAGTGCTAATGCTTTCAACCCTGTCTAGTGCTTCTGCATTCATTGCCATCTGCTCAAAGCCCTTGCAGACGAATCAGTGGAAATGACAGCAGCTGTGGGGTCCAGCTGTACTTTGTGGTTTTGAGGTGGGAAGGAAGAGTGACTTTATTTGCATTTATGTTCTAAATGTGCTCATTAGAGACGACTGAAAAGTTGTACCAAAAAGTTTCCACAAAAAAAATTAAATTAAAAGAAGAAAAAAAGGAAATGTAGAATTACATGATCACATGTCTAGTTGGTTGTTTCTGAAGAAAACATTGGTGCATTGCAAGGCACAGAATTCCAGATTCAACACGTACTTCCCTAAACAAACTGCCCTGTTGTTCTGCACAATACATAGATATTATCCCTTTAATAGTTTTGGCCTTTAAGATGGTACAATAACCCACACATCCTCAAACTGTACCACCAGATATCCTGATGCTGTGTTTGGCAGAATGTTTGAACAGGCAAAATGTGACAGGTAAAATGAAAAATTCACCTGGAGAATCATTCCTGTCTCTAAAATTCAACTATACTTGTTACAAGTATAGTCACTGCACTTGTATCTTCTGGTGGTTTAAGTTATCATAGGATCATAGAATTACAGGATGGTTTGGGTTGGAAAAGGCCTTAAGGATCATCTAGTTCCAATCACCTTGCCACAGGCAGGGAGGCCTTCAACTAGATTATGTTCATGCTTAAAGCAGCATGAGTTTTGCGAATGATGCACTGCACTGTGACAGGGCATTGGCCTCTGCTGTGTTAGAGACAGGACCAGTAGGGACCAGTGTATACCCACGGTCACAGTACAGTTTCCATTTGCTTTTTCCCATGTGTCATCTTCACACAATTCGCTCCTTAAATGGATCTCACGTTCCACCAACCATCTTGCTCTCCACAGAGGGCAAATCGTCATGAAGGGAAAATAGCCAGTGTGGTTTTTTTCTTAGATGGATTTTTGGCAAGTGGGCAGACAGTTGAGAGCATAAATGTTACTAGGTGCAGTTGCCAAGTCACAAGGCATTTTCCTTTTCTTGATCTTCATACTTCTCTCAACCCTGTCTGATGCAGAGGTTTTGGTGCAGCTGCTTCATGATGCTGCATTCTCTAGAGCCACACTGCTCAGACTGTCATCTTTGCTACGTTTGCAGCTGGTGTTAGGCCTTCTTTGTGCTTGCAGCATACTCCTCCTATTTTTGAAAATGACCTTTTGTCACTCTGGTATCTTGGGTGACAAGTGTAGTTCTGGTGCTTTGAGTCTGCATCCTGTCCTAGCACCAGCATGAGAGAGGGGAGGAAGCACCAGACAGAGGAGTTTAAGTAAGATTCATTAGCCTTTTCAAACCTCACACAGTGATTTATTATGAGGAGATATAACTACTTATACCAATCAGAGGTAAACAAAAGTCAGGAGAATGCAAGCATTATGTAAGCCCTGCACACATTTGTGTCATGGATCCTGATGTCCAGCACTCCCTTAGACCTCATATCCAACTTTCTTATTAATAAAACCTGCCAGCCATGTTTCATTGGGCAATATTTTTGCAGTGTGAAGGGTGACCTCTGAGGGCATTGATGAGATAATTAAGATATCTCAAAAGCTGGGCAGGCTTTAAACCTTCACATATGGAAGCTCTGGATATATGCCTGAAAGTCCTCTGATGTCTTGCAGAAATCCAGGTTTGCTGTATTCCGTTTCTGTTTTCCAAATCTTGCTTTAAAGTGCAAGAGAAGAAGGAAGTTTATTTCATGCTGGACTTGGGTATTTCTACTTCAGGACCTTGTAATTAGTTAGCTTATGTCGTAGAATACTGCATGTGGCAGGCAGCAAGTGATTGCAAAATGAGTAATAAATTAATCTGGAAAAAATGTGAAGCTTTGTCTCATGACAGATTTCCAAGCAAAAGCATTGAATGTGGAATGTCATTTTGATTTTTAACACTTGTAAGCAATGGAGATTTATTTCTCCACTGTGCTCCTAGTCTGAAGATTTATTTATTTTGCTCATTTTGCAATCAGGCTTTTCTGGAGTTTAAGTTCTAGTTAAGCTTCCAGATGCTAATGGAACAACAGTTGTTTTAGGATGGGTGATTGTACCTATTCCAGTGATGCTGTGCTACTTCAGCAGATTTTTAATTCTCATGTATGTATTTATTTTGTAGTTTACCTTGGCATTACAAGAAACATTCTTCATGAATCTCTTGAAACCCCAGCAGTCTTCACCTATATAGGTCTTATGTACGTTCTTATAGGAAAGGACTTATGACAAGCTGTAAGAAGCCTGATAATTTTATTTCTGATCTGGATATTAGGATTGTGCAAGCATGCTGTGGGATGCTCTTCTGTACCTCCCTATTTTTACTCAATAGGCTCAATCAACTTGCAGTAACTACCACATATAACATCTGGGTTTAGGACTCACATGGAATCTGATAGAGAGTAGATTGATGTCACTACAATAATACAGTAGAGTTTTTGTTTGCAATATATTAAAATATGCTTTTTATTTTAATGTATTTTTGTTCTCCTCTTGCATTCAAACTATTCCCAGCAATTAGAGAAGAACACTGTAAATTCTCCTCTGATTTATGGAACTTTAAATAATTTTCTTCAGTGGAACTTATCCTGCTGGTTGTATGGTCAACACATGTTAAACACTTACTCTGTAAAAGCACTGCTAAGTTCATTAAACTCAGAAGAAACCCCCCAAGAATTTTAAAAAGCTAAAGTAACAATCTTAGTTTAAAATAAATTGGGTGATTAGCTCTGTTTAAAAATGGATATTTTAAAACCACCTACTTGTGCTCTTTGCAAGACTTCTGGTTTTGGCTATGGTGAGAGAGGACAGCATGGCAGAGGAACCCAGTGCTGCCAGGTAATGTCTTTCTATATGCAGGCACTCAAGGTGCATCTGCTTTTTAGGGGCCGTTTGGGAAATATAATCTGCTGTCTTTAGGTGCCCACTTCCTGGCTGCAGGGATGATAACCTGGTCTCCCTTTGAAACAAAGTCAACAGAGGTAGTGGGACTGCTGCCAGGTAAACATCAGCATGTAATCTGTAATAAATTAGCAATAGCTTTCCCAGGACAAATGAAAAAGTCATGCCCAACAGTATTCAAAATCACAGGTACAGGTAGTTAAGTTTGATAGTTGGTGAGGTTTGATACATATTTCTGGGTCCCAAATCAGTGCATATTTAATAGGAGCCATAACTTCTGGTAGCTCTTAGTCATTTAAGGGAAAGAATTTGACAGCATTATTCTAGTTCTTGAGAGGATGTGTGCTTACAGCTGCACCTTCCCCTCATGCCTTTGATCCTACACAGTGGTTTTGGAAGATGCCACATTGGCTGAATAAGCAGTGAGTTCCATGCCAGGACATGCTCAGGTTTTGGCTACTGGTGGGCCGCAGCGTGGCTGCAAATGCCTATCTCTACGAACAGTAAGGTCCTCTTTCTCTAGGGGTCTTTGACAGTGCCATGAATCTTAAATAGTAGCACAGTCAGCCCAACAATGAGGATACAGACAGTTCTGGACATTCACCTCTACTCTGGTGGCACCATTTGAATTTCAAAAATGCATACAGCTGCATTGCACTTTATAACATCTGCAAAATAGCGGTAGCACTGTCTTATCCTGCCCACTGCAGAGGGGATGCTGAAGTAATGCCTTTCCCTCTTCGCTAGTATTTGTGCTTGTTGTCAACAGCTCAGAGTCATGATGGATATCTGTGACAAGTAGTGCCCCTCAGAGGTCCATTATTTAGTATCTTTATCCAATGCTATTTAATATCTTCATCAATGATAAAGACAAAGGGATGAAGTGCATCCCCAACAAATTTGAAGATGACACCAAGCTGAGTGGTGAGGTGATACACCTAAAGGATGGGATGTCATCCAGAAGGACCTGAACAAGCTTGAGAAGTGCGACTATGGGAATCTCATGCAGTTTAAGAAGACCAAGTGCAAGGTCCTGCACCTTGATCAGGGCAATTTCTGGTATTACTACAGGCTGGGGGTTGAACAGATAGAGAGCAGTCCTGCTGAGAAGGACCTGAGAGTGCTGGTGGGTGAGAGACTGGGCATGAGCCAGCAATGTGGACTTGCAGCCCAGAAACCCCCCGTGTCCTGGGCTGCATCCAAAGCAGTGTGGGCAGCAGGGGAGGGAGGGGATTCTATCCCTCTGCTCTGCTCTGGTGAGACCCCACCTGGAGTACTGCATCCAGCTCTGGGGTTCCCAGTTCAGGAAGGACATGGACCTGTTGGAGTGAGTCCAGAGGAGACCACCAAGATGATTAAAGGGATGCAGCATCTTTCCTATAAGAAAAGGAAGATGAGAAAAGGAATGAGGAAAGGAAATGAGAAAACTGGTATTTGCTCAGCCTGGAGAAGGCTTAGGGGTGATTTAATTATGGTCTTCCAGTATCTGAAGAGAGCCTGCAAGAAAGATGGAGAGAGACTATTTACAAGGACCTGTAGTGCGAGAACAAGAGGGAATGGCTTCAAACTGACAGAAAGTGGGTTTAGATTGGCTGTTGGGAAAAAATTCTTCCCTGTGAGGGTGGTGAGACACTGGTACAGGTTGCCCAGAGAAGCTGTGGCTGCCCCATTCCTGGGAGTGTTTAAGACCAGGTTGGATGGGACTTGAAGAAACCTGGTCTAGTGAAAGGTGTCCCTGCCCATGGGAGGGGGTTTGATCCAGAGAATCTTTAAGATCCCTTCCAACCCCAAAAATTCTATGATTCTGTGGTTGGTATTTTATTTACTGTATTTAGTTAAAGTTAAAGGGACTTTCCTCTCTCTGACTGGGCATTCATTTATTTTTTGTTAAACTGTTTATTTTCTTTTCTTCACTTTTGTTTAAAATGCTGTTCAGATTTGTTAGCAGTTGATTGCTTATGTTGGAAAACAAGCTTCAAAAAAGGCATCCAAAGTAAATGTTTTAGTTCAGCTCTTTAAACTGAGGATACCAACAGAATGACCTGTAGTCTTTAATTAATAGGCATAATTTGATATTTGTCGAATTGTGAATTTTGTTGGCAGTGCTGTAAGAATTCCAGGAATAACTGAAGATTTAAATTCCTACAAAAATATGTTACCAAGAGTTCTTGCCTCAAATCTGTAAGAATGCTCCTTTTGTTTATACAATGTTTAGAGTAGTTCATCCACATATTTCTAAGTAGAGCTGATCTGGGTTTTTGCTAAGTTACAAGATTCTCTTCAGACATTAATCAGGGCTGAACCACATACATCCCTGAGCAGATGATGCACAGGAGGCAAATTACAGTTTTCTGAAGTAAGTAGAGGACACTGATGCTGTTCATTTTGGGTGGATTGTGAAGTTGCCTCCATTACTGGCTACTGAGGTGGTTATTCAACAAAGAGATCTGGCCTTGTTCTAAGAGTTTCATGACATGTTAGAGGGATTATATTGGAGTGTATGGTTCAGTGAAGCAAAGTGAGGAGTCAGAAGCCAACATCATTTGGGTTGTGCTGAACGCAAAGTTCTTTGATTTGTTTTCCGAGCTGAAAAAACTCAGAAGGTGTTTTGTGGAAATTTCAACAAAATTGTAGCAACATGTTCCTACCAGGACTGCCTCTAACAGGAACCAAGGAAATGAGGGAGCCAGCCTGTAGAACTTGTGGAGGTGGGCTTGTTGGCAGCGCTAGTGCCTTTCATGCAGGCATCTCATAACAAGGGCACGTGTAGGCTTGATGCACCTCTCTGCCTCATGGGGTTTGAACCTACTTCCTCTGCAAGAGGTGTCATGGAGAGACTCCACTCTAGACCATGCTTCTGGGGCAGTAAGTTCCCTAGTTAAGAAAGCTCAGCCAACTTGCAGCCCTCTTAACTCATTAATACCTCACTAATGGGGGCCTCAGCATCAATGTCTCTGATTTGTACCTCCTGTGCTGCTTTGCTTGCTGATATATTCAGTCCCACATGCATACCCGGTCCCTCGGAGTGGCCTACCCTTTATTCTAATTTTTCACCCCTAGTACTTCTGCTCCCCTTCTACCTGGTTTAATCTTTATCCTCCTTTGTTTTTGTCACCCTACCAAAGCAAGGGATTGACAACTCATGAACAGCAGACATAAAATCACAACAAAATTTGCACAGACTAGGGTTTTCTAACATAAAGTGCTATACCCTTGTGCATTCAAACTCATATAAAAGGCCTTTGCTTGTTCTTTGTCTGAGTTATGTCTTCTGAGAAAGACTATACTTACATTTCTATTTTTCTATTATTCCTTGTCCTGTCTTTGGAAAGCTGCTGGCTCTTATCATTTCAATGCTGCTCTTCTCCCTGTTTCTGCCTGCATGTTACACTGCATTCACTTCCGTGCTGTGAGCTGCCCCTGCACTGCGGTGAGTTGGGGTGGGACACTTCATAACGAAAGACAAAGTTGTACTGAATTTGCATGGTAAGGTTTTGGAAGTGGTGGGGGCTACAGGGGTGGCTTCTGTGAGAAGCTGCTGGAAGCTTCCCCCATGCCCAACAGAGCCAATGCCACTGGCTCCAACACAGACCTGCTGCTGGCCAAGGGTAACCCCATCAGGGATGGTGGTGTCACCCCTGGGATATTTAAGAAGGGGAAAAAAGTTATTGTGCAGACATAATTGGACAAAAGAAGAGGAAAGTGAGAATATGTGAGAGAAACAGCCCTGCAGGGATCAGGGCTAGTGAAGTAGGAGAGGTAGGATGTATTCCAGGTGCCATAGCAGAGATTCCTCACACCCCATAGTGAGGCATCTGTACCCCTGCAGCCCAGGGGGGACTGCAGAGGAGCAGAGAGTCATCTGCAGCCCCTGAAAAACTCCATGCCAGAGCAGGTGCATGCCTAAAAGAAGTCTGTGACCCCATGGGAATCCCACGCTGGAGCAGGCTCCTGACAAAACCTGTGGATCTGTGGAGAGAGGAGCCCATGCTGGAACAGGTTTGCTGGCAGGACTTGTGACTCTGTGTGGGACACATGCTGAAGCAGTCTGTTCCTGAAGGACTGCACCCCACAGAAAAATGGGTTCTACGCTGGAGCAGTTCATGAGGAACTGCAGCCTGTGTGAAGGACTCACACTGGAAAAGTTGATGGAGGACTGTCTCCCATAGGAGGGACCCCATGCTGGAGCAAGGTAAGGACTCCTCTCCTTGAAGAGGAAGTGGTGGCAGAAACAACATGTGATGAACTGATGTAACCCCCATTCCCCATATCCCCCTGTGCTGCTGAAGAGAAGGTAGAGCATGTGAAATCAAGTTAAGCCCAGGAAGGAGGGAGGTGTGGGGGAAAGGTGTTTCTAAGAGTTGTTTTACTTCTCATTATTCTGCTCTGATTTTGATTGGTAATAAATTTAACTAATTTCCCTAAGTCAAATCTGTTTTGCCTGTGACAGTAATTGTGACCTCTACCTGTTCTTTTCTTGATCCATGAGCCTTTCGTCCAGTTGAGGAGGGCACTGGAAGAGTGGCTTTGGAGGGCGCCTGACCTCCAGACGTGTTCAAACCAGCACAAAAGTACAGTAAGGATGTAGTGAGAGCCCTGAAGATATGCTAAACATCCACCAGAGAAGCCTGAAAGTGTTTTGTTCTTTCGGTTGCCCTGCAGCTCCTCAAGCCCAGTGCCATCACACAAGGTTCAGTGCAAAGAGGCATGGGTGGTTTCAGAATTGATGAGTGAAACAAACTTGAAACCAGGATATGTCTGGGTGGATCTAGAATTTAGCATCAGCTGAACAAGTAGAAAATTCTACAGGTTTACAAGAAAGCAATTTATATTTCATATTTCTTATGAAAATGGCAAAGAGTCCAAATCAGCTAAACAAGTTCCCTAAAGCATTTCCTGTTGTTTATAAAAGTCCTAAGACATCAATTGCAAAATTAAGCACCTGATTTCAGAAGTTCCAGTCATAAGATTTTCTGGCCAATCTCAATACCTCTGAATTATGATTCAGTTCTGCAAGTATTCTGATCCACATCTCATTTGCAGTGCATGAAAGACTGCAAAGAAGTTCCACATTTCACTTATATGTGCATAAGAAGAGGATTTGCTTTTGTGAATTAAGTGTTCATCTCACACAGGTTGAATAAAAACCACGCAGTGGTATCCTGCAGATGTAATAGTGTCTTTGACTTTGCCTGCAGTTTATCACAATGTCTCCTGCTGAAGAGAAGGTTTATTGCTCATCCCAACCAAGTAGCTGTGCTTTGTGTTGCACAGAGGAACCTTCAGCAAACATGTATTAACCACCTGCAAAAGCCTTTTGTTGAATTGGGGCCCTGGCAAATGATGCCTACAGAATCACATAGTGGGTAAGGTTGGAAAGGCTCACAGGTTATCACCTGGTCCAGCCTCCCTGCTCAAGCAAGGTCATCCTAGAGCACATGGCACAGGATTGCGTCCAGAGAGTTTTTGAATATCTCCAGTGAGGGAAAATCCGCAGCTTCTCCGGGCAATCTGTTCCAATGTGTGATCACCAGCACATTAAAAAAGTTCTTCCTTATGTTCAGGTGGAGCTTTCTGTGCATCAGTTTCTGCCCTTTTCCTCATCCCATTTCTCGGCACCACCGAGCAGAGCCTGATCCATCCTCTGACACCCTCTCTGCAGATACTGACAGACATTGATGAGCTCCCCTCTCAGCTGTCTCTTTTCCAGGCTGAACAGGCCCAGCTCCCTCAGCCTGTCCTCATAGGAGAGATGCTCCAGTCCCTTAAACATGTTTGTAGTCCTCTGCTGGACCAGTTCCAGGAGGCCCATGTCTCTCTTGTACTGAGGAGCCCAGAACCGGACACAGCACTCCAGACGGGCCTCACTAGGGCTGAGAAGAGAAGCAGAATCATCTCCCTTGACCTGCTGGCAGTGCTCTTCCTAATGCACCCTAGGATCCCATTTTGCCTTCTTGACCTCAACTCAGCTTGTTGTCAACCAGGACCCCCCTGTTCGTCTCTGCAGAGCTGCTTTCCAGCAGCCTGCACTGGTGTATGGAGTTCCTCAGATGCAGGACTCTTCATTTGCCTTTGCTGAACTTCAGACAGTTCTTCTCTGCCCATCTCACCAGCCTGTTGAGGTCCTTCTGAAGGGCTGCACAGCACTCTTGGGATTGGCTGCTCCTTTGAGCTCTGTCATCGAGGAACTTGCTGAGGAGGCATCTGCCCCTTCATTCAAGTAATTGATGAATAACTCAAACAATACTGGGCCCAGTATTGAACCTTGGGGTACACCACGATATCTTTTCATTAGAAAATAACTTCCGTTGATGATTTTGATTTAGAGAGGTTTCAGTTTTACATTAAATAAAAGAAATCTATAAACCTTGACTGTTCTCTCTGTACACCATTGACAATGTTAATTTTTAATACCTTTTCACATCCCCTTTTCCACTGCATTTAAGCTGCACATTTTTAGGGCAAATACTACCATCCTAAATACTCCCTTGGCAACTGCAGCTAGCAGCTTCTCACAGAACAGAGGTGCCCAACACTGTGCTTGAAAAACAAGCTTTTATTGACCTACTGATGATACGTAAAAAACAATGTGACAGGTATTGCTGAAGGCCTCAGCAAGGCAATGGAAGCAGGTGTATGTACCACTAATTGTTTAGATATCCAATTATGTTTGCTGCCAAACAGGTGAAGAGTCTTATCAGAGTGTCCTATCTGGTAGAAAGCAAAATAGATTACATGCCAGAATCAGCAGGTCATTGAAATGTATCACATTGTTCCACTGAAACTGTCTCTTACAGGTGTCTATTTGATGATTCATCATGAATAATAATATTTAAGCTTTAAGATTTAGATTTTTACTATCCTCACTAGTACTGCTTCTGATTTAGTGGAGTTTTATTAAATTCAGATAAGCAAGGTAGGATAGTAGAGAGGAATTTTAACCTTGTTCTCACCTGCCCCAGGTGCTGCAACCAGGCAGAGATGGGTTGAACCACTAATTGCAGAAGGAAGTTTTATTTTCCAGATCAGAAGTGGTAGTTATGGCAGTAACAACACGGTCAAGCCATAGATGAAGCTTTCTCAGTTTTTCTGGCTCTGATGGAGTCTAAAGAGCCTGGAGAAAAGCGTGAAGAGAAGCTTATATGTATGGTGTTTCTCCCTAATATTTTCTCAGCCTCCAGCTTTCTGAATCCTATGAGATTCATGTAAAATTTAGAAAACCCTTGATCTATGCATTTGCTTTAGCTGCCCATTGCTTCATGTAAAATTTTAGCATCCACAGCATCTGCCTCCTGCAGGAAACAGATCTATGGTGTGGCAAAACACACCCATTAGTTTGCTCAAAACCTGGATTGTAGGAGGTTCATTTAATGCTCTATACTTACACTGGAAGAGAAAGCAAACCTACCATATCATACCATGGTTTTGTGGGCCTCTATCACATTCACTTTCAGACATCTCTTTTCCAAACTGAAGAGTCCCAGTTGACTGTCACTTGTAGATATACTGTTGGCTGCAGAAATTGGCATCCCTCACCCTTTGCAAACCCACTGAGACTTGGTTGTCCCTAGGCTGCAGAAGAAATCTCTTGCTTTGATTCACATAACACTGTATTTATCAGCTGTGTAGGTAGATCCCTGTGCCTCTCAGTTGTCTGGAGCTCCTGGATCCAGCCCCTGTGCTAGAAGCAAAGAATAAAACCATATACTTAAGGTTTAAGTCACTTAAGCAGACATAAATTATTCATAGATAGAATCTATCCAGCACAGCAGATTTTAACAGAGCTCATCTCACAAAAAAAAATATACCAGAGGAATTTTTATTCATCTTGAGGATTCAAAAACCTGTGAGTAGAGTATCCCACCTACCATCATGGTGCTTCCTTAGGAGCAAGCTGAGACACTGGATCAGACTTGGTGAACCACCAACATCCTGATGACTCCTGAGCCAGATGCTGACTGTGTTTGACTCTGCATAGTTTGTACAAGATGAAATCCTGATCTGGCATGGTGAGAGCAGATCAGTAACATTTTGCACTGGTTTACTGGCACCTCCTCGAATTTGGCATCGTGCCCGGCTGTATTGAGTCCCAGAACTTTTTGTTCTAACTGGCATGGGTGTTTTCCTTTTTAACCATTAATCTCTAAATTGTGCAAAGTGAAGAGTGGGAGACAGAGCAAAGGCAGTGTATAGCCACAGACATAATAAATAATTTACCAAGAATATTAAATAAAGTCACATGTATAATTCCCTAGTTATTTATCTTTATTACATGCCAGCTAAGAAAGGACTAAAGTACACTTGCTGACAAGATTTGTGTGCCATCAGGAAAACATTTTATAGAGCTACAACAATAGTCCAGATATTTTATTAAGAATAATAATGACAGCACTAACATAGTACCTGAAGAACTCTTTTCAGTCAGAGGATGCTTTTAGATGTGTGGATGGAAAAGATAACAAATTTACCTCATCAGAAAAAATTTCAAAGCCAATTAAAATATTTTTCCTTTGCAAAGACTGTGATTTGGCAGCTAATTTTATAAATGTTCTTTAACTCAAACAAAACTGTTTTCCATTAAAAAATACCTTATTATTTTTCTCTTCATTGCATAAGACAAGCCTGAGACAACCATTTTATTGCTGAAGTCTGTTTAAAGTTATCTTATGACTAATTAGGCTTTGATTAAAATGTAATAAAACATTAGGTGTCTGTAGGCTGAGTCCAGTGATTATTTTTCCTTCTTCTCAAAAGACAGATTATCTTTGACTATTATTATCTCAATGTTCTTTAGTCTAATGAACTACTGGTACTGTAAGTACCTGAAACAGTACTTAAAATTTGGGGTTACTTGTAGCGTGTAGCAATTTGTGCTTACTTGCAGAAGAAAACCTCCACATAATTTACCATATTGCTGTGCTATCTTTATAAAAAATTACTAGAGTTTGATTAGTTTGTAAAAACAGTAAACCTTTACTCTTGGGGTGAGAGCTGGGAACTCCATCTCTCCCAGACTATGCAGTATTTGAAATGTCTCTTGCTCTAAGCATCTGCCATAAGACCCTGTGACTAAGCCCCTAACTTCATGTTTATTGCTATTTATAGTCTGCTTGCAGTTACCATAAGCTGAAGAGTGTGTACTGTGGTTTCCTACTGTTTTCATAAAGAAAAAAAGGATGTAAATGTCATCAACATACTTTGCATGTTAATACAAATAAATATTTATTTCTTCCACCCCCCCTGCTCTCAGTGACATAAAACTAAAGTGCTCCTAATAGAGGAGTTGGCCTCAAGGTCAATACAGCTTTTGGGGTAAATGTCTGTGCTTTCTCCTATTATTTTTTTATCTTTTATTAACACTTGGGCTTATTTTTCTGACTTTCTCATGGGTCTGATGTTGTGCCAGTAGTACATGACCCTTTCAGATGTAATTTTCCAGCTCTGCCCACTGTTGGTAACCACCTGCAGTGGGTTTTCAGATATGCAGCTGTTCTAAAAGTTCACCCATGCAGAAAAAAAATCTCTGGTCCAAAACCTGCAACTGTGAAAGTGTGAATTTATTCCCTAACGTTGAAAGGATAAATTAAAAATTTACATGCACAATATTCCTCCTTTCTCTGCCTTTTTTTTTTTTTTACAAGAAATAAAAAAAGTACAAAATACATGCTGAAAGGCCTTCTACACCATTGAGCTCATACTGTGAACAACAGCACAGAAAATATGGCATGATATAGTTTCGCGTCTACGTAACAGCAGCTTTTATGGCATTTTGTTGAGTTCACAAGACATATTTGTCCATCTGCCAGCTCTGCAGGCTTCTGATCTCGAAATCCAAGCTGCATTCTCCTTGACTTCTTGTCACGACAACTTTCCACCAGCCAAACCGTGTTTTGTGTTGTATTTATGTAAGCACACGTTCTTAAAATTCTGTTTCTAGTTAATCTTTTTCATTCCTTGTCTTCCAGAGGGTGTCTGGAGAGACAAGATCATGGCCTTGGTTTTGGAACATATTGACTCATGATGCAGAACAGTAAAACATACTGAAACATGATGCTGAGCAGAGTTGCACTCATTGTTCCTTAAAGGATATGACTTTGCAGTACTCAGAAGGGGCAGAAATAAGGACAAATATCTACCTCGGGAAGAAAAAAGTGTTTTGACTCTTAATATCAGCAGAAGTATATTAATTTTATAGATATGCTTTCCAGAACACGAGTCCAACTCTTGTTACATGCTAGAGTTGATATCACTTGTAATTTAGAGCCTACGGTAAAGTGGTCCATAGGATGGGTAGCATAGGACTTGAATGGGTTCATTTAAGCAAGTCATAGAATCATAGAATGGTTTGCATTGGAAGGAACCTTAAAGATCAACTCATTCCAGCCCTTCTACCATGGTCAGGGACACCTTCCACTGGACCAGGTCGCTCCAAGCCTTGCGGGCCTTGAACACTTCCGGGGTTGGGGCATCCACAATTCCATTGGATAACCTGTTCCAGTGTTTCACCACTCTCACAACAAAGAATTTCTTCTTAATATCCAATCTAAACCTATTCTTTGTCTGAAGCCATCCCCCCTTCTACTGTACATGCACTTGTAAGTAGTTTCTCTCCATCTTTCTTCTAGGCTCTTCAGGTACTGGAAGCATGCAATTAGGTCACCCAGGAAGCCTTATCTTCTCCAGGCTGAAGTCACTTAAATTCTTTGGGATTCACAATTCATTTTGTGATTCACATCACAGTCACAGAATATAAGCAATACTTGGGATAAGCACATCCTAAATGGATCACAATAACTGAGTTTGTTAAGCTTGTTACACATATATATATATATAATGCCAAATAATCTTTATTCTGTTGAGTTTTACCTGTTAAAAGCATGATGTGGCTTGTGGAATAATGGATAGGATTAAAAGTTAAAGGAGAATAAGAATTACAGAGGAGACCCAGCTGCTGCTTCCTGGATGGAGCATGGTCACGATGCCCTATGAAAGTTCCCCAAAATACTGATAAGCACCTGTTATGGGGGATGCAACAGAGGGTGGAATAACATGAAGGTGCTACGGCCTCCCTCCACAAACATCCTGCAGGAAGGGGAACATGGTGACACTTCATAGTTCAAAGACTGTGCTGTGTCTGTCCATCAAGAAAGATAGATGCCAAGACCAAATACCCAATTAAGTATTTATGACTAGATTCACTAAACCTCCACCTAAACTCAAAGAAATAGTATAAAGGTAAGTTGAAAATGGAGAGAAGTCAGAGGAAGATCCAACTTCTGGGATTGGCTGATGAGCTGATCCTGTCTTCCCCCTTCCCCAGTTTTGGGATGCCTATTGGGTGAGAAACTTATTCTATGTGCACGGTTGAAATGAAAAAATTGGGATATCCAAGCTGCAAACTTATGGTTTCATTTGAGTATTCTACTAGTTTATCATGCTGCACTATTATCAGGTTGTACTAAGAAAAGTCAGAAGTTTAGAAATTTGCACTTTTTCCTTCGTATTTCTGAAGATTTTATTTTGGCACTCACCTTTGTTGTGTTCTGATGAATAATGAAGAAGCTTGTCATGTAAATGCATACATTTATCATCAAAACCTATTTTAAAGCCCCCTGTGTTTCCTGTATTGTAATAAATGCTACAATTTTCATCTGGAGCCCACAATACTGCTGGTATAAAACATAACAGGGTATGATTATAGATTTTTGGCTCTCACTGAAAGTACTGGAAGATTTACTATTGACGTCAATGGGAAGAAAATTGGGCCCATGATATGAACTACAGTAGTAATAACAATGCATTTGACTTATTTAGCCATCACTTTGCTTGCCAATGGCCTTTGGGCACTGCATGTAAATGAAGACAAAACAATAAAAGAGATTAAAATGTCTCTAATTCCAGTTGAATTAGAACAGACAAACAGTAAAAATCAAAATATGCCCATATATGGGCTACTTCTTATGCAGTGATGCTAACTGTGTCATCACATGGCAGGTCATCATGTACTTGATCTCCACAGAGCTGTTGTGGATTGTCCATGAAACCACTGCCTGCACAGAATTTTGTTAGAATGCAAATAAACACGGAAAAATGAATATTGATAAAAGAGAATATTTTTAGGCTTGCAAATCAGCCAGAGTCAGTCAAATTCTTGGCCTCAGCCATGTGTTGCTGAGTAGTGTCAGATGCTTACACATACATAAATTGACATTTACAAGACACGCTGTGCCTAGTGCCAAGTTCAGAAATGAATTGCTTCTTTTCACAGGTTCACCAGAGCATCCTAAGTACACCACAGCCTCCTAAGATTCATTAATTGGTTGCTGCTGGAGAGATTTGAATACTCCTGGACAGAGAATGAAAATTCACTAAGGGTTTTGACGGTCATTAATAGCAGTGTGTGCTGCATAATTAACTCCATGTGTATGCTGCTGGAAACCTACTCAAATATCAATGCCACTTACCTGGGGAGTGTAGAGGAGGCTGTGGCTGACTCCTAAGGCCTTGCTTGTAAAGAATACAGCCCTGAAAGTATTTCCTTCAGCTGCATGGAGGTGATGCTGGTGGATCTCCCCAAGAACACATAGTATTTTGATGCAGGAGGAAGCTGAATATCCTCGTTTTGCCTCTTCGCTTGTCCAGACCCAATGTGAGATTAAGTTCTGCAAGTCCATCTAAGGAAAAATCTGTACATGTTTATAGTACAAGGAAGAGGATAACCTCATCTGATCAGATGATTCATAAGGAAGAGGATAGCCTTACCTGGTTGGATGATTCATTGATCAAAAATCCAGCATGCCGTCACTTAGGGTCTCAGGTACTGCTCGTGGTATCTCAAAGAAAACATAGAATTCACTGAGGCAATACTGCACAACAATCAGACTTGACAAGTGTTGGATGCAGCAGCCATTAGCTTGCTTCTCAGAGCCTGCAAAGCCTATCTAAACTCTTTCCTGAAGCCCTGAGAGCCAGCGATTGCCAAGTTCAGACTTACCAGGCTTTGTCCTCTTCCTTGGACTGTTTTGCCTCCTAGGGAAGGTACAGGCACTGGCCTTACTGACAAGGCCAGTTCTCAATAACATTGTCTTTTTGCAGATAATTATAGTGTGGGTTTAGACAGTTAAAAACGATGATCTCTACCACATGGTGCTGTAATATTTAACAAGGGAGCCAAAGAAGACAAAGCTCTACCACAAACTGGCATAATTAGGCAAGATGGTGCCTGTGGTGAGAGGTTCTATTCCCTGTTACAATAACTGAAAACACTGCAAGAGAAAGATGGGTAGAAGATTCTTTTGGAGTCATCTTTCTGAAAAAGAGCCTGTGTGTCTGCTAGCTTGTCTGATTTTTCAGATCTCGAGTTGTGTTTGTGCCACTAGCAGTAATCATGTGGCTATGATGGTCTCTCCTAAGTGAGGGAAGGTTTCTAGGGAGAAGTATGATGCACTGCTGGGCTAGCTCATGCATGTGGGAAAACCTGGACAGGCTTTGGGACACACAAGCCCCTTTTGGCTCAGAAAAGTTTTCAGCTGTGTGCCTCGTAGCCTTCCTGTTTATTCCAGCTATAGCATAGTCTAATGTAAGGTATTGTCTCACTCAGAAAACCTTGCTGTGTTTGCATCTATAGTTCCAAGCAACTTCAATAATACTTCAGGACTATTTATCCTATGCTGCTTCAAGCCCTAGGATGAAGAAGCGCTGTGAGCATGACCTCATCTAGGCTTCAGCAGCACCAGTGCTGACAGCTGTGGTTGGGATGGCTGCTCTGGTTTTAAAGAAGTTCAGAGATCTCAATACATACAATATGTGCATCCCTAAACTTGGTTAACACCTCAAGAATTTCTCGCAACCATAGTTAACGATGAGCTGATGCCATCTGCAGTCATTTGATACCTCTGAATACGGTGAGCTGTGAAGGCTTGTGGGGAGGATTTGTGTAAGCACACACCTGTGTGCCAGCTGCTGTTATTGGAACCAAATGGTCCAGAAATTAGTTATTAATTACATTGTCACTGCTCACAATTATTTTCTGTTGTTGTTACCAGACGTGAAATGTGTTGACTTGACAGACTGGAAGACTGAACATTTCCCATCTAGGCAGGTGTCTGTGAAATAGCATGGAAGCAGCGTGTCGGGGAGGATGGGAACAACCTGGGGCTCAGAGATGTGAACTCCCACTGCTGCCTATCGATGCCCCAGTAATAGGAACCAAATAGCTCCTAGTCATTTTTTATGAGCAAGTTTTATGTGTTTAGGGGTAAGTATTAAACTCTACAATTTGGCATGAATGTCAGCTGTTGACAAAAAGCAGATCCCAGCTGGGACAGCAAGGACATTGCATGCAGGCTCTGTTTGAGGTACATGAGTGGAACTGTGTGGGAGACACTTGGCTGAATTTATTGCTCCAGGCTGTCTCAAGCTGTTTCTCTGTAACTTCAGCTGTAGTAATTTGATGTGCTTGGGCATGTGGCTCCATTCTGCCCTCAAGATACCTCTCCTAGCCTGGCAACCTTAATTCCTCCGCTTCTATTCTTTCATGTTAAAAATAGAGAGGAAAGAAATCTATCTAGCTTTTATTGGCAGAATGTTCTGCTTGTGCCACTTGTCTTTGGGGGGCTACATCCACACTGAACTTCCAGCTCCTGGGTGTGGGCAAGCCTGAGCATGTACAGAGGAAGTATTTGGCCTGGGATCAGGCTTGCAAGGTCTTGCAAGTAGTGTTGGAACATTTGCCCTTTAGTTTGGGTCACCCACCCAAGTGTCCTGGGTTAGGAGACAGGTCTCACTCCTTCTTCATCCCATGGAGAGAGAGGGAGATGATGACTTTGGATACTTTACAGCTTTAGGCATGTTCTTGCTTTGAATTGTTCTTTGGGAGTGCACAGTATTTTCAGCATTAGCAACTGTGACTTATCCATAATAGGAACATTAGTTTTTCTCCAGTGCTGTAAGAATTCATGTTGCAGATATAGGGTACGTTCAGCACTGTGTTAAGTGTCAGACCCTAAGAACTTTTCTTCATAGACATATGAAAAGCAGGAAGGAGATGATTAGCTTTTCTTCTGGCAGATTTTGTCTTCCTTCTTTTCGATTTTCACCATTTTATTTAACCCCATCTCCTAACTCCTCTTTGCTCCTTCCCCTGGAACACTTCCTATAACAGTGGCTTGGAGTGAGCCTACACCATGGAGTGCAGTGCAAAGATTGCAGAGCTCATCTGGAGCCCTCTGGTGTTGGGTGGCTGGCTGGACACGACATAGCTCCAAGACCAGAACTGAGCAAATGGGTGAGCTTGACACTATGTCTAGATTCCCCAGCCCTGCAGTCAATGGAGTTAGGAGGCTTCATGTGCTGTTGTCTTGGCTGCCAGTGTCTTGTAAATCTGGGCCAGCTCCCATGGCACAGTATGGATGAGCCCTTTGACTGTCTCTGCACATGCTCTTTCATCTAACCTTTTTTGTACAGATCCCCAGCAATCTTCCTTGCCCTTGCTCTAACATCATCCTTGATCTCTCCACCCTCTTTGCCTTACAGGCTGAAAAAAACCAAAAGATTCCTGGTTTAAAACTGTTGTGAGGATAGTGTCTCATTAAGGCTGGAGAAGTGAAGATTAGTCAGGTTTTTCAATTTTATTTCGGCCAATCTATATTCATGTTCGTCCGTACTGTTCTGCTGAAAGAAAAGTGTATAACTTTACAATGCTGTAAGAATTTACAAGTTAATTTCCCTCAGAGGCATGTTTAAATGTTCTGCACAAACACAAGATGTCAGTCTGGCTACATGAAAATTCAAGCACAGTTCTGCACAGATTCATACAGTATGATTTTAAACTCTGCTATCTCTGGCAACATCTCTTAATTTACCTCTACAATTTGTCCTGCGCTTTCTCCCATATAGCCATAAATCTCCTTTCTCTGTGCAGTGGCTTTTCCACATAGGGCAATATATTGAAGATAAAAAATGGTGCCAAGGAACGTAATTTATCTCTTTTTAAAAGCAGTTTTTAATATTGCTGTGTCTTTGATCTTTATGCTTTCACTAGCATTTTGCTATGCTAACACTTGCGAGGACACATACTGGCAGCAGGGATTAGTTGTACTGTTACAAATAATTTCCTTGAAGCAGTTTGTGCAGAAAGCACTTTAGATATTGAAAAAGTCACGGGTCCCTTTCTCTCCATGTTTCCCTATTTGACTAATCCCTGCAGTACACTTTAAATTTCACATACATTCTCTAATACCTTTACTCTGGCAATTAAATGGAGCAAGTCCAGAGGAGGCCACAAAGATGATCTGAGGGCTGGAGCATCTCTCCAATGAAGACCAGCTGAGAGATAGTTGCAGTTGTTGAGCCTGGAGAAGGCTTCAGGAAGACCTTTGAGCTCCTTCCAGCACCTAAAGGGGCTTCAAGAGAGCTGGAGAGGGACTTTGGAAAAGGGCATTGAGTGACAGGACAAGGGGTAATGGCTCTAAACTGAAAGAGAGTAGGTTTAGACTGGATATTAGGAAGAAGTTCTTTCCCTGAGGGTGGTGAGGCCCTGGCACAAGTTGCCCAGTGAAGCTGTGGATGCCCCATCCCTGGAAGTGTTCAAGACCAGGTTGGATGGAGCTTGTAGCAACCTCATCTCGTGGAAGGTGTCCCTGCCCATGGCAGGGGGATTTGAACTAGATGATCTTTAAGGTCCTGTCCAACCCAAACCATTCTATGATTCTATGATTTTTTTGTGTGTGTCATTGGTATCTGGGGAACTGCAAGTGCTTAGTTCAGGTTGCCTAACCTCATCAGCTATGGGGCTGGATCCCACTTTTGGAATCTTTCTTTTTGGTTTCCTCCATGTGACATTTCTTCTGGCCAGGTGCCTGTGTAAGATATGTCTCTAGCTCAACCCCTTCCTCCTAAGGGACTATTACTAGGCACTATGATGTACTGAAGGAAGCATTTGTCTCTTAAGGTAAAGCTATTCCCCCTCTGCATCATGAGGACTTTAGCAGGATGGCAGAAGGCAGGACCTGGCCCATGTGCTGCTAATGAAACAATGCTAAATCTTTCAGAACATGACAATCACCCTGAATAAATTTGTCGAGATTATGGATCTTTTCAGGCTCGTTCTTTATTTCACATCAAAGCCTACCAAATCTTTATATTATACTAGCAGTATTGAAATTTTTGCAAATTTGCTGCTGAGCCAAGGTTAGAGTCGGAAGCACGAGTTCCCAAGGCAGTTTGTGGGTGGATTAGAAATTACCAAGGAGCAGGGCAGAGGTAGGGCCAGGATCTTGATGCTGCAGCAGCTCAAGAAAGGTATCTTTGTAGGACAGCACCTCATAGCTCCTTCCTCTGCTGACTTTTGAACACAGTGAGAGCTGGGAGCTGCTGCCTTACACAGAGGTGAGGTACTGCTGACAGTACCTGGCATCTTACCCTTCTAACACCTCGTATCCCCCTGACTCCCACTGAGCTCCCAGCAGCATACCTAATGCCTGATTTGGGAAAGGACGGCCTGCTTAGATAGCTCTGTTCCAACCATTGCAATGTTCCCAGTGCTGCAGGGATGTTCTGCAGTCAGCCTTGCTCTTCCTAAAGAGTAGCAGTTTGTTTTGCAATGTGCACCTACACTGTGATCAACACCCACTGACCAATGTGCTGCCTCCTAGCAACAGAGGCACAAGATGTGCAAAACCAGTGTCAAGGCACCCATTGGTCACTCATAGTCTACGTTTGACTTACACTCAAGTTACACCAGCTCTTAGAGGCATTATGGTAAATGGTGCAGCTGAGCTGCTCCCTTCAAGGCAGACTTGATATTCTGTGGTGCCTTATTTTCTCTTTGACAGCCAGTAGGTACTCTTAATTTATCTTGTTACTATAAAATAGGCAATTCTTTCCAAACCACTTTTCCATGCCTATTTTATCTTCTTAATGCAGGACATTTTTTGTCTGAGAAAAGATTTTTATGATTATCCTATAACATTCCTAGTCTAGCAGCAACTCTGTCTCTGCAAACACCATGTTAACTCCCTGCTTTACAATCACCAGCAAAGAAATTCATTCCAGAAGAGCTGAGGGATCAGTCATATGAACTAGTTACCATAGCTTACAAAATTATTGCGTGTCAGAAGAGACAGGGTGCCTTGCCAGGATGTAGTGCCTGGAGCACACCTGAGTTAAACTCATTTGTTTCAACAACTCCTAAGGCAATTTTTGCATACTAGAAAATGTATCTATGTTTCCCTGGTAATAGATGTTAGGGGATATATTCAATTAAAAACAAATTTTAATGCTTTAACTATAATTACCTAAATTTAAAACTATTTCTATATGCAGCTAAGACACCCTGAATGACTTTTAAAACACTCTTATTTGTCAGCATATTACAAATCTTCTGGGTTATTAAAATGTGGCATTTTCTCTCTGACACTCAACTTCAGTTAGCAAAGACAGCTGAGAAGTGAGATAAAGCAGAAAGTAAAAGAAAAGCTGGAAAAAGAGCAAACATCATCTTGAAAAAGAGGAATATTTTGATTATTTTAACATGATAATATTTATGGGAAAAAACACATCTGTCTGCCACTGTTAATATTGATGTGAGCCTGTGGGTTGAGAAATCTAAATATTATCAGGTGGCTGCAGACAGCAGTGCAGGACTGTAGAGGGTATATCACAGAAATTGGGTTTGATCCAGTTTTGTAGCTACGTTATTCACTCTTCGCTACTTATGACGAAACCGTACCACAATCCAGGCTTGCTGCTGGTTGTGCTCACTCAGTTGACTGTACTGCAGGTAATTTTACCTCACATGACAGTTCTTCTTCCAAATGTATCCAACAAGTGTAACAAATTACAACAACTGAAAAGAATAATGTACTCTAGGAGCAGATATAAAGAGAAATTTACATTTTTTACTTAGGGGTACCACTGATCCATGCGCTCATATTTCTGACTATTTTCACTCATTTTCTCTGGGGCTAATATACTGTTGCTTTAACATAGCATGTTGGGAGACTTTGAAAAGAAGAGAGGGCAAGTATGTGTACAGGATCTGTCAAACCTCTGGGTTTCCTCCTAAAAACCTTCTGAGATGTGGCTGTTCAGAAGCTAAATAATTTCTTAAAAGAATGACTGAGAATGAATCTAGGCCCTGATCTTGCAGACATGTGTTTTAGTAGTCTGAGTTCAGATGCTGTGTAGGATTAGTCACGTGCAGAAACTATTTATGGAACCGATGTCTATGATGACAACCAGAATGCCCTACTTCCAAATAATAAAATAAGATGCATAACATTTTTGTTCCATAGAATAAATTAATTATAGGATTATAGCCAATTTGATATTTAAGAGACATGGATTTGAACTCCAGTTCTTTAATAGACTTCTTTCTGTGACCTTTGAGCAGGGCAGTGAGCAGTAACAGAAAGCAAGGCTCTTGGAGAGAGGCTGCAGGAACTGCAAAAGTCTTGGAATTCTGATTATTTTTTTTAGTAGGACTGGCAACAAGAGATAAATTCACCTTCTGTCCAAGAATCTGTGTGTGTAACATCTGATGTTTTGCTGCTGAAAGCAGGGAGAGGGATCGTACCTGCCATGCTTGACACAAAAGTATATGCACCCTATGAAGATTTTGTGCTGCGGATGTGTGGCCCCCTTGGCCAGTGCAATTACGTCATTAGCACCAGGTGCTCTTCATTTCCTGAGGTGCTTCCCACAGGTCTTGGGAAGGCCAGAAAGGCAGCATGCCAAGTGTTTGACTGTGCCCCCACCTATGAGAAACTGCACTGCTTCTGACTGTAAATGTCAGAAATGTCGGAGAAGTCTCCCTTTTGCCGGGTTGGAAGATTTTTGTGAAGTGAGAGGCAGTATCACGGGGTTTGGAGGAGACTCTTGGGAGATTAGCAGCAGATCAGTAGATTTCTCCCCTGCTCTTACTGTTACAAGCAGAAGGAGGGACAACAGCCTGGGGTTTAGGGGAGTCAGGATTATGTTCCATGCTCCTTCCCCATGTGACCCTGGGTCTGGAGCCTGGGTGAAATTCTAAGCAGCAGAGCATCCTGGGAGGAGGGCAGGGGAAGAAGAGAAAGTCCTCAGGAGGCTAGATTCACTGCAGGTGTTGCAGTAGTGCCTTCACCCACAGACCTCAAAGGTGTTTCTTGGCAGGCTTCAGCAGAGGTGAATCAGGCAGGGTGGAGGCTGGGAATGCTTCACCCCTTTGCTGCAGGTGGTCTCTGCTTTGCTCAGTCTGGAGCTGGTGTAGATGGTAGTTGTGCTGAGCAAGATGAGACCCTTCCAATAACCATGCCTCACACCCCCTCAGTACCTTGTACCCTCCACCAGTGATTACCATCACCTCTGCTCTGCCAGGGTCACTGCTCTCTGACTTGGTTTCCTGGATCTTCAGCACTGTGAGTAGCACATCTTTGCTCGCCTTTGCTGATTTCCATGAGCTGTGTGAGCGGGAGGTTACACGTGCAGTTATTCTGGCAGACATGAGCGGTTGTCAGGCTTTGAAGAGGGGAGGAGGAGAGCAGCTGGGGACAGGAGCATGACTACATCCAGGGCAGGGGGTGTGGTAAACGCAGCAGGCTGGCTTGTCACAAGCAGAAGGCATCTATCAACCATTTGTACTTCAGTCTCTGTGGGTCCAGGTCTTCATTTCTTCATGCCTTGGCTTCCTGTTGGTAAAGTGGAGATGATGGTGTCTCTGTGCCTCACCCAGGAGCCTGGCCTTGTTGACATTATCACTCCCAGTGTAGTCAGGGAGGACGTACCTGTATCCTTAGGCTGGAAATAGGCTGAAATGTGTGCCTGTTGTGTTATTTTAATCTAAATCAGAAGCCAAATTAGTGTTAGAGGTGCACTCAGTGCTGGAATAGCACTGAAAAGCCTGTACTGTGGATGGATCACGAGTGCGCCTTTAAATTCACCCTGATCCATATGCAATGTAACAGAGAGAAATGGAATGGTTGGGTAGACATGGTAAAAATTCAAATATTGACAAAGACTACCACATCTGAACAAATGCCCGGATGTGAGAAGATCCAAAGTTCAGGGCTGTGAGTGCAAAGTCCTCTGTTTATCCAACAAGCAGGTCCTGCAGTTGAACAAGCTTCTGGTGTTTCCTCATCAATGTGCCATCACTTTGTCCTTCAGGGATCACTGGTAAGCAATACCTGACCAAGTGCCTGGCATGGGGCCACTAATTCATGGCATGCAGGTTTCTAAACAGCTACTAGATAGCTCTGGATTGCTACTGGCCGTATCTAGAGTCAGACCAATGGTGGGGAGGGTTAAAAAAATCATGTTTTCGTTCATGCCATTCAGGCAACTCAGTCTTCCAAGACTGAAATCTTAAAAGCTGAAAAAAAAAAAAGCAAATGAGATTTGAATCTTTGTAGAGTGTTGGTTTTCCACTGTAGGGAAAGGACACCTTCTTAATTACACCTGAACAGTGCTGTGCTGTCTTCAGGCTTTCACAGATTGGAAAACACATGTATAGCTATGATAACACACATATGGTGCTGGGGGTTGAACAGGTCAAGAGCAGCCCTGCCAAGAAGGACTTGGGGTGCTGGTGGATGAGAGGCTGGACAGGACCTGGCCACGTTTGCTGGTCAGAAAGCCAATTGTATCCTGGGCTACATCCAAAGCAGTGTGGGCAACAGGTAAGGGAGGGGATTTTGGTGCTCTGGTGAGACCTCACCTGCAGTGCTACCTCCAGCTCTGGAGTCCCCAGCACAGGAAGGACACCGACCTTTGGAGCGAGTCCTGAAGAGGCCACTAAGATGATTAGAGGGATGAAGGAATTCCTTTCCTATAAAGAAAGGCCAAGAGAATTGGATTTGCTCAGTCTGGAGAAGACTTTGGGGTGACCTAATTGTGGCTTTCCAGTACCTGAAGGGAGCCTCTGAGAAAGATGGAGAGAGACTATTTACAAGGACCTGTAGTGAGAGAACAAGGGGGAATGGCTTCAAACTGATAGAGAGTGGGTTTAGATTGGCTGTCGGGAAGAAATTCTTCCCTGTGAGGGTGGTGAGGCCCTGGCACAGGTTGCCCAGAGAAGCTGTGGTTGCCCCATTCCTGGAAGTGTTCAAGGCTAGGTTGGACAGAGGTCTGAGCAACTTGGTCTAGTGAAAGGTGTCCTTTGCCTGTGGCAGGGGGTGAAACTAGATGATCTTTAAGGTCTCTTCAAACCTAAACCATTCTATGAAATGGGTGGTTTTGTTTTTTTTCTTTAAGAAATAAATAGCTCATGAAATTGTGGTTGGCAAGATATAGGTGGTCTTTATGTAGGAGGGAGTTTACAGTCAAAATGTACAGATGGCATTAGGAAAATGATCCTGTATGTAAACTATATAGTACATGAAAGAAATAGGTGAACTGCAAGCATATTGTCCAAATTGCACTAAGAAAAGCATTTTCCTGGACTGATTATGAGTTACAGTGGCCTTTGATTGCCTTGAACTGTGCAAACTCATTATAATTATCAACTGAATCTGGAAGGAAGCTATAAAATGTGCCCTCTTGATTTGATAAAATCTATTTTCTTCTCCTCCGTCTACCTGTAAAGGTTTGAACTGAACACTTTTCCAGTTCCTCTCCTCTTTTGGAAAATTTTGAGTATTCAAAACTACACTTCATTAAAACACCTCACATAATCCCTGGAAAGGCACATGCATGTGTGCCTTATGTGTGGTTTGACAAATGCGTTGTTCACTTTTCCCAAAACACTTTTTGTTCCTTGTGTAAGAAACCTGCTTCATTTTCAGTCAGAATTGTTACTGTAAACTTTTTTTTGAGACTTTGATGGCTATTAACAACTGACCTTCTTCCTTCTCAGTATGATACTGAAGCAGCTTTAAAGACAGTACCTCATTGTGCTGATACAAAGAAGCTGGATTGACTGAACAGATTTTAGAAAAAAGCTATAAACTCCCTGACCTGCTTGACCTGAAACAGCTATTCCCAACACCTTAAACTAGTGGATATGAACTACATGTGGAGTATGGCAGCAGACAGCAGGAACCAGGCAGAGTTTGCTGGGAACTTGTATTAAAATCACTCTGTTGAGTCATGACCTTCAAAAAACGTAATGCAGACAAGAAAAACCTGCTGAATTAAGAACAGACAGCTCATACATTGATGTCTCCACTATTGCACCCTGCTTCATGGTATGGACATATTCACCTGCAGTTATTAGCATGTGCTTCAACCTGATCTAGGCTGCATCAGTTTTCTCTGGAGCTGGAGGAGCAGAATGGGAGGCATTGACTGATGTCTCCCACAAGCCCAACCCTGTCCCAGCTAATCCATTCCCATTCTCAGCTATTTCTCCTTGCCTTAGCAGCTGAGGATGGTGATCTGCTTTAGGACTGGGAGGAGCTGAATAAATCATGTGCCTAGCAACTAATAGATCTGTTTTATCAGCTCCTTCCTCCACTGCAGAGCAGTTTGGGAGGTGCTGAGAGGAGTGGGGGGCTGGCTCTGGCGGGGTGAGTAGGACATGTGCTAATCCTGGTACCCTGTGAGGCAGAAAGAGTCAGATTGTGGAAGCACAACCCATGGGGCTGTGATCCCTTGACAGGACAATGTCCCCTTTGAAGATCAGGGAAATTCTGGTAGAACAGAGAGAGGACCATTTCCTTTATGCTCTCCATTCTGTTGGCTTCTTGTCCACCTCATGTGCTGACCCGGCCTCAGGGGGATCCAGAAAGCTAAGTCAATGCCAGAGGTGCCAATGTTTACTCCCTTGGGGTCTTACGGACAAAAAAAATCCAATTCCCAGTAGGATGACTGAAACAGCTCTGCAGAAGTCAGTGTAGAGTCCTTTAACTTGCCAGAGTAATACTCTATGGACAGCAGAGCAGCTTTAAAGAATGAAGAAAATTGCTTGGAATGGGGAGGGAAATGTGTTATCTGTGGCATATGTACTTCTGGCCTGCTTTCTGCAGGCCCATTCTGAGCTTGCTTTTTTTTAAGGGCAGGAAAGAAGAGTTTGCAGTGGATGAAGTTCTATCCTGAGGCTATTTTTCTTTCAAATGAATAAATTGTAGGTAAATAATTTCAAATTCATATAATGGGATGTAGGGGTTCAGTAACAACCCAGCTGAGTAAAACAAAGTTCCCTTGTTTCTGCAACGCCCATTATAAATATGACTGTGATTGCTGAACATTCAAACCTGGTGGGGTCCTGGCTTGGGAGTACATTCAATGATGAATTTGCAGTTGATTCAGTGATTTAGCACAGTGAGAGTAGGCTTGTTTTTTTTGTGGGTTTTTTTTTTTTTTTATTTTATTTTTATTTTTATTTTTTTTGTGTTTTTTTTTGGTAGTTTTTTTTTAAAATTTGGTATAGTACTTTTTCACATAAATGTCCAGAAAAAACATTTCTGATAAGAAAGCAGGCATGAGACATTCAATCATGCTTACTTCCAGGTTTTTGGGTAAAAAGAAAGACATTTACTGACATCTCGCACTCCCATATGACTGTTTTCAGTGCTTTCCATGACTTTTTTCCTGGATCACATTTGTTTTTAAGTGATGTATTTCCTAGCCAGGAATTTTAGCTGTGCTCTCCATCCAGTTCAGAGGCCCATTGCGAGATTCCGTCAGAGCAGCTTGAGCTCTCAGAGAGCTTCTTGGCTGGAGTGCAGTTCAGGCACATATGGAGAAGATATCAGCTGAAGAGATTGTACAGGCCTTCAAAATATTTTTTTCATTCAAGACCTGTTTGAAAACTCACTTCAATTTTGTTTTTAAATGTATTTATGGAAATGGTCTAAATCCCCTACATGTTGATTTCAGTTTGCTTTCTGAGGCCACAGGAGGTCATTTACCAGTTAGTTACACTCTTCAAAACTGAGAAACCCATACAGACTCACAGTAAGACCTGGAAATCTAAGTATTAGTGGCTTACAGCTTCCAAGACATGAAAGCCGTGGAACTGGCTGGTTGGTGTATTTTTTTGCTCAGCATTTCCCCACTGCTGGAAGAGCACCTTTTGGAGCCTGGTAAGCATCACAAGCGGGCACAGCAGTGATTTGCATTGTGGGACCTAGGCAGATGAAAGAATCACTGTATTTTCCTTATTGGTGGTCATTTCTTTTAACTCAGTGTTCAGCCCCTGTCAAGAGGAGGTATAGATTCCTATCTGGTGAAAGGTGTCATACCATGCATTTAATAATTTGATAAGCTTTGGATTGTACTCTGATGTCAGCAGGAAATATACAGGCAAAACTTATTTATAACTGCCTCAGCAAACAACCAACACCCTCCCACTGTAGATGAAAGGAACCATTCCAGACTGGGGGATCTGCCAGCAGATCTGCAGGAGAAGGCTGAAAACAGCCAAGATGTGATAATGACTTTTCCCTTAGGATCTGTCATCCTTGTGATTGTCAGCATTTCAAACTCAAGGTACTGCTTTAGTAGCATTATGCCAGCCTTCCTTTTAATAATTGGTCCGTATTGGGCTGAATTTTCACTTATCTTTTATAGGAACCTACCAACAGATGAGATGGAGCTGTGTGGAACCAACAGAACTTTTAATTGCCATCATAATTGCTTCTATTATCAGTTTATTAATTCTTGTGACTTTTCATCAAGAACGATTTGTTGGGAGAAAAATACCAGCAGGACTATATAAGGATTTTATGTATTGTTGGTTTAATTTTGCTAAATTAATTTTGTCTTTTTACAAAACAAAAGAGTGGAAAAAGCTTTTACTCTTACCTTATGGATATATAATTTTGTTTCAACAAACTGAAAATTTAAAAATTCAATGAAATTTAACTTGGGAGTTGGTATAAGAATTTATACATATTTGAAATCATACAGATATGTATTAACCTTCCCAGTTCTTCCTCAAAAGGCTTTGGATTCATTATGATGATTTGGTTACATTTTCCAGATATATCGATGAGTGAAATAAATGCTCTTAACAAAATAAGGGAAAATATTCCCTTCCTGAACCAGAAGAAGCTGCAGCTCTAAACTGCAAATGGGACATGGATAAAATACAAGAAAACCTTTTACCGGTTCTCAAAACTTGTAACCATTTCTTGAAATACTTGTATTATGTACTATTAAGTTTCCTACCATGTGTCCTAAGATGGTTTTAACTTTACATCAATACTTTTATTTATGCTAATCTGTATGGTAACTGTAGTACATTCTGTACCACACATACTTCTCAGCTGTGGGTGCAACTTACTGTAGCAGTAATTGTAAAGGAATGTGATGAAGGTAATTTGCCCAGAGAAAAAAACCAGAAAAAGCAACCTGGGATAATACAACTAAATTTGAAAGTGAATTAATTTTACTTATAACCTCACCAACAGTAAATCCAGAGTTTTGCTTTGTGTATGCATTTGTATGAAAACCTTTTGCACGATAATTTTTTTGTATTTTGTATAAAACTTTGTATCCTAAAACTACATTTGGACTTGCAAGACAAGCAGCTATACTGCACCACTTAATTTAGCTTGAGGATGCTTCTAATTCAACATGCTAATCTAAAAGTATAGTGCTCCCATCCATTTGCTCAAAACATGTCTTTCATTATTCACTTGCGAGAAGGACACAGCGAAAACTAAGTTCTCCTGGACAAAACTGAGAATGGATCAGTGATATACATGCCCTAGATTATTATACAGTGGGGCAAAAGATAGCTCTGGGGTTCCCTTGGTCATTGGACCCGGTATACATTCGAAGAGCTTAACTTGCAAGTCCAACAAGTGTCAAAAATGGGTTTACAAATTATTCAGCATTAGATATGTTATTGTTAAAAGAACAAAGTGTATATGGAAATTGAATATTGTATTGAAATTGAAATACTGAAATTGAATGTTGTATTACCATTCATAATGCAATAGCATCAATTGAGGAACCCCAGTTCCTGACTGATGTCCATAGTCCAGTCCTCGGGACTCCCAGGGTGGGGCAATGGCTAACGAGGATTGGGTTGGTGATTGCCATTGGGTTTACATTCTTGATGATTGGGATAGCTTTTGTATGCTGTGTGATTACTTGCATTAATACTTCTGCTGGTTCTCTCTTTTCTCCTCTGTCTGCTGAGCACATATCACCCCCGTGGACAACACATGAACTAATGGTCCTTGGAAAGCAACAGTTGTTTCAATGTTTACACCACCAGGGGGTGGTGTGATGGACTGAAATGCCAGTAATGTCTTAAACGTTGTCAAAATCATAGAATGACTTTTTGTCGAACTGCTGCAACCCCCAAAGCCCCTCCCCAAGCCCTCCCATTCCTGGGACCTTCCACCACCAGAGGACTGCACGTGATCCAAGTGATGAAACAAATCCAGAGCCTGTCTCAAGAGGCTACAAAGCTTCCCTCCCTCTCCAGGAGTGGTGCCTGGCATCTCCTGAACGTATATTAATCCACTGGACTCCATGTTTTGTGGGACCCTCACCACCAAGAAGACCAGAAGAATCAGATTGACGGGATGCTGCTGGGTTCCACAGTGATGATACATTTTCTAATTTCATCTCTCTCTGTCTCTTTCTTCCCCCCTTGTCCTTTTTCCTGTTTCTTTCTCTCTTTCTCTGCCTCACATTTACCATGACATAAAATCCATACTATTGACTTTGGCATCTGGTCTCGTTTACACCTTAATTCAGGTAGAGGCATTTCTAATAATTTTAATAACTGGATGTTAATGCATCAGAAGAGGTAATTAGGAGAATATTTGTTTCTTCACAGAGGGAGTTATTGAAAAAAACTAAATTTATGAGTTTTGAAAGACAGTGGTTTAGATATTCAATGCTATTTAAGAATACAGGATTGTCAGACAACTGAGCCGCTGAAAGAGGACAGAAAAGGCAGTATATCAACTCACGTGTTCAAAGCAAAGAGACTTCTTTGAAGGCCAAGGGCAATTTTACCAGTTGTAAGATGAATACAAAAGGGCAAAATATTATTCTTCTTTTACATTCAACAATTTTTGCAGGATGGTATTAGGAAAGGGCTGCACTGTGCCAAATCTGTGCTGAGAAACATTCCTGGACCTAAAAGTCACTAGGGCTACACTACAAATATCTGAATGTAGGCTACAAGATCCACTCTGGACCTTGTAGCTAATATTTTCATTATTTTAGATATTTTTGGACCCTCTTTGCATTGTATAATGGAGTATAATGTCAGGATTGCATAAACTCAAATGTTTTCCTTGGAATTGCTGAGGATTTAATGAGGGCTATGGTTTTGCTTTAAATATACAAATATCTCTTTAGGTGTGTTGTTGTAGAGAAATTCAGCCCTTGGTGTCTGAACTCTTCTACTTTGCAGCCTATGAGGAATTCCAATCAGCCAAGGGTGTTTGTTTAAGGGTAACACAACACTTGGTATCAGCTGGAATTTAGATTGTGTCATCAGGATGCTTGGGAGCTTGTAATATTTGAGGTATTTCTACTTCTATTGATGTTCATAACACAACTCCAATCCATTTCAATGGAGGCAAGTTGTGCTCATGGTAGCCTGCTTTTATCTTATATGCTTAGACTAAAAGCCCCCTCTGATTCCCACCAAAAGAACACGAGAAAGAGCATTATGATTGGAGCTCTAGAAGTGTTTCCACAAACAGTATTTCTGTCCAGTTCTGGGTTCCTTAAGGACAAGATAGACACGGAGCTCCTGGAGTGAGCCCAGCAGAGGGCTATGGAGATGATTAAGGGGCTGGAACATCTCTCTTATGAGGAAAGGCTGATGAACCTGGGCCTGTTCAGCCTTGAGAAGAGACCTTATCGATGTCTTTAAGTATCCAGGGAAAACAGCAATGAGTGTCCACTATAGACCAGTCCAATGGTCAAGCAAATGCTCCTCCCAGGCACAGTGACTGGGCATGCACAAGAACAAAGTCTCTGTCAGACTCTCTATATTGGAACTCCTTCCAGCAGAAAGGAACAAAGTCTCTATCAGGCTCCCTATATTGGAACCCCTTCCAATAGAACGGCAAGAAATGGATGAAAAAGAGGATCATGGGGAGGAGGGTGGAGTTGGCTCAGTTCACAAAGTGTCGCTACTTGCTGGGGAGGTTGTTTATAGACTGATGCCATTCATTTCATGTGACTCAAAATAGGACTATTCACTGCATGTTGGGAATAAAAGTATTCTGGATACCTCAAAGGAATGACTTTGCTTGGTTCTCAGGCAATAATGCTGTATCCTGTGAAGGGATACTCAAATTCTAGGTAAAACCTAACTGGTTTAGATGCAAAATGTCCTTTACATCTGCAGTAAAACAAGCCAAAGAAGCGTAACCCCCTACCACAAAGTCCTTAACTTTTGTCCAATGTATTTAAAGAATTGAGTTGGAAAAATTAAACATTTTGTTTTCAGATGTCACTGGATTTTCACAACAGTTGGGTTGAAGAAACACACAAGGAGGAATAAGAAGAAAAAGAGAAAGAGCGAGAAAGAGAAAAAGAGAGAGAGACAATTTCCCCCCCTCATCCACCAAGATGAACAAAGGGCTAACAAAAGTGTTATTCCATGCTGTGCTAAAATACTAAAATATTTATTACTAAAATAAACCTTATTTTAGTTACTGATCTGAAATCCTTTGATGTCAATGAACTTTCGCTGACTTTAATATGCTCTGGATCAAGACTGTCACGTGGATCTCAGATTTACTGTCTATGAATTAACATGAATCTGTGGATTAGTTTTCCAGAACAAACAAATAACTCTAAAAAGTAATTAGGCTGGTATTTTAACATTAGCAGGTTACAATATACAGGTCCCTAAGCAGATGTGTAGGATGATGGTTTTGAATGGTGCATGATGAAATAATTTTCTCAGCAGTGTGTTTTTTGTTGGAGCTAACAGTATTTAGGTTAATGGAAAACATGCCTGTCTTGCAAAATCTGAACAAAAATCTTTCCAGATTCTGAAAACATGTAGAGTTGCAGTATTGTGCTTTTTATCCTTCTTGTCTATCTACCTATATAGCTGAGTATATCTGTGTCATTTTAGTATGTATATGAAGTAGCTTACATTATATATAAATACATTAAAATGTAGACACATGTACCTTATACATTTATAATAAATACCGCTAAAGTTCTAATGCCACTTATTATTCCAGAATAATGATTTCTTGAGTTATGTACACTTTTGAAAGTTCAACAAATTATTCTCAAAAAACCAATCCCACTATTGTAACATTCTTTGCTGTGGTATCAACCAGTCTTTAAGTTCTAATTCACTTCTGTATTCAGATTCTGCACCTGTATGTGTCTGTGCAACAGGAATGCTCACTGGTGGCTGACAATATACCAGTACCACTGAAATATAGTGAGGAATGCTGCTGAAGTTGTTAGACATGGTCCCCTGTCCTCAGTCAGCAAATACCCCTCAGGCTCTTCAGTGATGCCTGTGGGATAGTGAGTCAAATCTTTGGGCTTTAGGACTGAATGAGGCAGTGGATTGTGCCAAAGTAGGAGCCCCATAAGAAAGGGGTCCATGGGAGAAGATTACCAGGCAGAAAAGGAAGAGTAGGGACCAGGATGCCACATGCTGTGCCCTGGGACAAATCCCAGCCAGCGAAAGTAACTGATTGCCTGGCAGCAGAGGCTGCTAAAGAGAGGACAACCCTTCCCTCATGTACAGCTCCTTGACCCTACTGATCACTTAGAACCTGTAGTACTTGGCAGTATTGGAACTGTTTCAGATTGCATCAGCTGCCAGTTTAACTGAGGTAGTTGTCATGTGGCAGAGAAATCAGACTAGTACACTAAATTAAGTGTTGTGAACAGACTGCTAACAAGTCTTAGTAGCACTACATGTAACCCAAATGAAAATAAACACCCAATTATATCTGAAAGTGATATGCAGGTCCTTAACAGAAAGGCTTGAATGCTTGCTTGTAAGGGAGATAGCATATGTTTTATGTTTATTTTTTGCTGCTCACTTCTTTTTTCAACATGTTTCTGTGGTCTTTTATTAGAACCAATTTGCAATTTGTTATCAAAGCAATATTTTCAAGGAAAATGTGTTCTGTACTTCAAAATCATGACCTTAAGTATTAAAATAAAATCTTAATGGCAAATTTTTGTTTTACACACTTTTATCCATGTGTTGTTTTTACATTAAAGGAGAATTTTCTGATTCAGCAAAATCATTAAAACCTTTTTAAAATCCCCACTGCCACTCAATGAGAATTTTAGTTTTTATAGAGTTAATTTTATGGAAACTGTAGGGAATGCATGTGTGTATATAAAGAGGAGAAATTTTTGTTATTCTATTAGGTCTAGTTTTATATATATGATGTTCTGTATTATATTTAAATGTGTAACTACATATTTTAAACCATTTACTGGTTTTGTCTGATAAGTGTCCCAAATGTTGCCATTTCATGTGGCCGTATCATATGATACTGCAATTTCTAAATTGTGCACACTTGAAGATTCTGTTGGAGTATACAATTTAGTACACAGAAATTAATGGTTGAGATAAAATATATGTGACAGTTAGCATATTGCATGTAATTTCTATGGATTTTATATTTGAATGTGTTGGCAGAAGCAACTAGAGGGAGACCAAAATGACACCTATTGAGTAGAAATGAATTCCAAAGTTTCTATGTTATTATTACGTTATTTAAACAGAAAGAGAGTAGATTTAGATTAGCTATTGGGAAGAAATTCTTTACTGTGAGGGTAGTGAGGCACTGGCACAGGTTGCTCAGAGAAGTCATGGCTGCCCCATCTGTGAAGTGTTCAAGGCCAGATTGGATGGGGCTTGGAGCAACCTGGTCTAGTGGAAGGTGTCCCTGCCCATGGAATGGGGGATGGGAATAGATGATCTTTAAGGTCTTGTCCAACCCAAACCATTCTATGGTTCTATTTAGAAAACTCAAAACCTCCTTATAATACAGCCCTGTGGAAAGGAGACTAGAAAATCTCAGAGAACAAGACAAGAGATTATTGATACTGTTGAAAGTAATCATTGTAAATCAGGTTTCCAGCTTCAGGAACATCCATGAGTAGGCATAGGGATCCATTTGCAATTTTCTTTCTGAGGTTGTCTCCCAAGAGCAGACAAAAAGAGAAATGGATATGAAGTGCCCTCTGCCTACTGTATTTTTTTCCATTGAAGACTAGTAGTTTTAGTGCCTTCTGTGCAGTTTCATGAGGTAAGACAGAGCTGTACTCACTGTCACTGGAAAAGTGGTCAGGGTGAGATATCAATGAGCTGGGAGATGGGCTCTGCTTTCACTGGGACCTTGCACCTTCCATCGTCCTTACACACCTTCCCAGCGGAAATCCTCCTGTTGCTCTTAACAGGGGCCAGACACACTGCAAATCAAAGATTAAAACCTGAATACGTTCAGAAGTGTTTCTTTTTTTAAGCTATCAATTTCCTTTCCTTCCTTGTTACTGAATCGGATGTGGATTTTATGTTAGAGCTCCTCTGTGTGCAGAAAATATTTGTAGCATAGAATGATGCAATGGTTTGGAGTTGGAAGGGACCTTAAAGACCACCTAGTTCCAACCTCCCTGATGTAGACAGAGACACTTTCCAGTAGACCAGGTTGTTCAGAGTCCCATCTAAATTGTACTCCATTGAGTCCCGTCCCCATTCTACCATGTAATATTAAAATAGTCCCATCAGAAGAGCGAACCAAAATACAGCAATATCATTTTAGCCCTGTATTTGGGGGCAAAAGTTCTGCATCTAGTTCAGAATAGAATCAGGGTTTGTCTATAGGTTGGGCATTGTTCTTTCTTTTTCCTGTTCTTTGTTATGATTTAGTCAGAAAAAACATAGTGAAGGTCTGGAGGCCACTAAGACAGTCATGAGCCACATTCCTCTTTCTATGTACGTATGCAGTTTGTGGTGTATAATTAAAAAAAACTACTGCATTTTATTCAGACAGAAGCTAATCCATGTAGCACTGTAACAATGACCCATCAGGAAAAAAAATGTTCTGAGGTTGAAAGAGAATACGAAGTTGGTATGTTTAAAACAAAGGCTCATTTTATCACTGCACGCTCTTACACAAGTGCCAGTAACCACAATTGAAAACTCCTTGCTTGGATGATGTAGAAATGCTGATCTGATCCTGTTATTCTGATATTTTCTCCTTACAGAGGTCAATCACAGTCCTGTTTCTGTGGCTTTTTTTCAGGGCAACTTGACTCCTTGCTAAGATCTACAGATCAGTGTCACCATCATTGTCATGATGATCTCCTAAAGATATTTATGGCTTGACTCCATTGCCCTCTGAGATGCCCTTGGTAGGACTATGGTCTAGCTGCTGGATCCAGAAGCAGAACTGAATCCTTTTGTATTTATTACAGTTTCTTAACTTTTCCTTAATTTACTTAACCAGAGAAACCTAACCCATGCTTAGAGCTAATAGGGTCATATATATATTTATATAAAAAAATTGTGTATCTATGTCTGTGAATAAAAATAATAAATCTATATTTAAACACGCACAGGGTGTAAGATCTACTGCTCTGGAATAGTTTTAACCCTAATCCAAATTCCATTGAAGACAATAAATTTTATTTCCTAATAAAGAAAATATAGAACTATTCAGAGGACAAAGTGAAATTATTATCCTGCTGCTGTGACTGGGTATTAATGCAAGTAATTGTGACACATGTATTGCATAGAACATTAAAAAACTTTGTCCTACTTCATTCTGTTTTCCAAGATATTGTGCAATGGGAATACCATGTGAAGGTACCATTTGGAAACTTTCTGTCTGAAAAGAATGCCATCTGTGTGGCATGTTTACTAATGTGTGAAAGAAAGAAGTCTCTGACTCAAGCCTGATTCCAGTCTCACACCAGTTTTGCAGCTGCAAAGAAGGGATCTCGACCCAGTTTAAACTGGGATGAGAAGGCTGTTGTAAGTGCTGGATTCCTCTTACACATCAGAAAGGTTTGATCTGAAGTGAACAAAACCAACTTCACTCCCATGGGCTTTGCATTAAGGTCCTAAATAGGAATCCTTTAATCTGTCTTCACTAAAATACACATTGCAACCACTGTAGACTGTAGTTATCACTAATGTTTCAATGTTGTGCAGGATTTGGCCGGGGTAGAGTCAGGTTTCTTCACAGTAACTGGTATGGGGCTGTGTTTTGGATTTGTGCTGTGTTTTGGATTTGTGTTGATAATTCAGGGACGACTTTGTAGTTTTTGAGCAGTTGTTGCACAGAGTAAAGGCCTTTTCTACTTCTCACCCACCACTGTGGGGACTGGAGGCGCTCAAGGAGTTGGGAAGAGGCACAGCTGGCACAGGTGACCCCAGCTGACCCAGGGATATCCCCTACTGTATGGCGTCATGCTCAGCAATACAAGCTGGGGGAGGAAGAAGGAAGAATGGGATGTTTGGAGAGATGATGTTTGTCTTCCAAGTCACTGTTAATGCACAGTGGAGCCCTGGTGGGATACCTGGTGGGATATGTTTCATCTATCTTCATCTGGTTTAGCAGCAGTGTGTGTGTATGTATATTCCTCACATACTTTATGCGATTGTGATTAGATGCCTGCCATGAAAATGTCATATAAACTGTAAACGCTTCTTTGCTGCTCTCGCTTTGCTAGAAGGTTTTGTGTTTCATTTTTTTATAATGCCAGTATCAAAGAATTAATCAAAGTGCCCCAAAACTGCTAAAAAAAGTGAACAGGGAAAATGAGAGGAACCAAGTGTGATGTGGTGATGCAGGAAGAGAATGAGTCAGGGAAACACCTGGTTTGTACAAGGGGCACCCATTTTCACAGTAGAGAGGGGAGGCATGAATTATTTCATCCAAGAAGATGAATTGACAGTTTTATCCGAATATGAAGAAAGGAGACAGAGAAACCTAAAGCTGCACAATTTCTATATATGGAAATCTGACTTTTAAAATCACTAAATAACTGATTTTGAATAACAAATTTGTTATTTGTTCCAAATAAGAGACTTTTTTTCTACATAACTGATTTTGAATAAAATAAAAGAAGTGTCGTTTGATTTTTTGTTGTTCCAAAGTGTCTGAAACATCTGTTTTCTTTTTTTGTTTTATCTTGTTCTAAATGAAGGGGGTTGTCTTTAAAATCAGATATCTCTACAATCTTTCAACTGTGAAAAGAAGCATTTCACATCAAATGGAAAAAAATGCTATTAAAAAAGCATTTTCCATTAAAACTTTTAATCCAGCATATTTGGATTTCTTGTCTTCAGAACTACAAGCCAAAGTAAAAGGAGGAATTGGAGACTGTGACAGAAAATCAGTGAAGGGAGAAATTTGGAAAGACAGGTGAAATTTTGCTCAGCGAGAAAACATGAACATTGCAGTGTTACTTGGCAGTAGCTGAAGTATGAGTTTGTCTTTATGACTATAAATATAATGCCCATGTCAGAAAATGATTGCTCATTATACTCTCAGAGAGACAACGATAAAAATACTGCGTTTTTTCATACTGGAGAAACAATAGGTAATGAAGTCAAAACCAAATGGCTCCTTAAAGGGTAGTTGCAGAGCAACCACTCACATGAGATCAGGCTTTGGCTCATGGTGCTACACATCAACAACTAAATTTAAAGCAATGCTGAAATATGGAGAAGGACATGAGGAGAAAGGGGCACAGGTGTGGCGATAGGCCAAAGTGGAAAGAGAAGGGTCTGAAAGGCAGAGCTGAAAGAGACAAAGCACGGCCACAGAACCTGTTATCTCTGCTCTAAAGTATACTTCGAGTGAGTTGCATGTACAGACTTATAATAAGGAACTTAAAGGACACCAGTGGCCGCTTCTGTTGCATTTTTCTTGCCCCGGGGTGTTTAGTTCCTTTGGGATCCTGTGAAAACTTCTCTTTCTTTTGCAGTCCATGAGCTTCATATTGATTTGTGCAATGTTTTAATTTTGCTTGTGGTTGCATAAACATCTACATAAAGCATCATCTACTTTCAGTTCAAAATCTGTGAGAAGAAAGTTTAGGAGGAGAAGAGGAAGTCCAGGGAGTACAGACTATATGTGGAAAACCACTCAAAGTTTAAGCTACAAAAGGTTTCTAACCCCATCTCAAAATCACTGGATTGCCAGGGAAGTACTCTTTTTCTACATTGACTTGACTGGTGGCTTGATGACTTTGGTAATCTTTTACCTATAAAGAGAATATGAGATCAAGGAGGCTAGATACACTCCAGCTCTCTCAGTAGTCCTAATCACCCTGGTTGCTATATTTAGATGCCAGCCTATGCAGCTGTCCCTCTGAAGGCACAACACATACATCCTGAGCTTTGCTGTGGTTTCTCCAACACCATGTAATGAACTTGGCCTAGACATTTCTTGGCTGACAGACTGCTGTGAAGAGACGACTAAGTCAGTCAGGGAGCTGCAAGATATTAAAATCAGGATGATAATTTCAAATCACCAAAAGTACTTCTGGAGTACCTTTAAGACAGTGGAAACTTCATGGATTTTCAGTAGTAATTGCTATATTAATATTTTACATAAGAGAATTCTGAAGATTTGAAGGAGGACTTATCTAGTATAAAATAGTTGCATGACTGTAGAGTATGAAATCAACTAGTACCAGTGTAATTTTTTTAAAGTGGCAGAGGATTCTTCAGGAATTTCACCATAGCTGGAAATTGAATCAAAGAGCAGCAACCTTTACCCACAAGTGAGAGATACTCTCTTAAAGTAGGATTAAAATCTCTATTTGACTCTTATTGCCTGACATTTTGTTGACACAAAGTTTTAAAACCCAGTTTTTACTGGGAGAGTAGAAAAGCTGAAAGAAACTCTCTAAATCTGAATACCTACATACTGTGCTATAAGGAGTTAAAGAGCACAGTTACATGTCTCAGACACTGTGAAGGCCACAGAATGACTGTCCTGAGAAAAGTACAGATGGGAATGACAGAAAGGCACTGAATGCAGGCCTGGTGCAGGTGAGATCTGGTCAGCACGTCCTGGGTAACACGTCCAAACAAAAATTCCCACTGTGGTAAGTGTAAAAAAGCAACTGCTCGTATTCATATCTCCAGTCAAACAAAGATCACCCCAAGTTATGGGACAGATGCCATCTGTGGCAACTAACAACCACTGAAGCCCCCTGGAATGTACCTCCATGGATACCTGCAACTTGGACTATAAAATAAGCCATCACAGCAGGAACTTGAGACAAGATAAAGGTGGTACTATTGTCTGGGTGTTATCTCAGATCTAGGAGGAGGTTAACAAAGCTTGGGGAGGAAAATGTATCACTGATAATGGGCACAAAGAATGCAGAATTTATGGGCCACAAGGAAAGTCAGCTCAGCAACTGTGCTGAAATCGGCTCCAACTGGGTAATTCTGGCAGGGAGAGATTGCAATTATGGACTCATGGCCACTGACTCAGGAAACCCACTGACTCAAAAGAAGAGAAAGACTGAGCATGAAGGCTAATTAGCATTCCAAGCAAGGGAATCATTTAACCAATAGAAAAAGAGAACTGTGTAATCAATGAACATTAATTCATTTTTTTGCTAAGATACATGAATAATGAAAAGTTTTGCACAACCTCAGAACCCCCTACCACAGAGAGTTCCAGGGTGAAGAAGGACCAACAAGACACCGCTGCATCCACAGGTGGTGACTGTGTTCTGTTTGATCTCTCTCTCCCCCTCTCCTCTCTTTTTTATTTCTTTCTATCCTTCTACCTCACATTCACTGTTAAATAAAAATCCATATTATTGAATTTGTCACATAGTCTCATTTGCACCTTAATTTAGGCAGAGGTATCTCTTACTAATTTTATTGTAACACACATTGGGAAAATCAGATTAAATATCCCATGTCACTTATCACTCTTCAAAGCATACGTAATTTCCAACACAGAGTTGAAATGATGTGAATATCTTCAAAGCTCAGAACATCAACAATTCCCAAGACTGAAACAGCATCTTTTAGGGCAATAATATTAATAACCCAAAATCTCCTGTTTATCCATATTATTTGTTTATGAAGAAGGAACAACTTTAGGTATAAGGATGTGTTTATCACTCATGCAAAATATTTCAAAAAGGGCCCAACCCAAAAAAGGTCAGTGTGTCACTAGATAAACTAATCTCACACTGTCAAAACCTTTGAGTTGTGCAAGAGGCAGTTCTTCAGAGGAGATGATTCTTGCCCAGAATGGGGCTGTTTCTCCCATTTGCTTAGAAAAAGGGGACTAGAAATCTAACTCAAAAACAGGTGTCTAGATACACTGTGGGATTTATACTGTGGTGCTCTGAATTCCTTTTTTTTTTACTTCAGGAGATACTCAAAACACAACTGGACACGATCTTGGGCAGCCTGCTCTGTCTGATCCTTCTTCAACAGAGGAATTGGACTAGATGATCTTAAGATGTGCCTTCCAGCCTCAGCTGTTCTGTGATTCTGTGATATAAGGTGTTTACTATGTGGTGAACTTCATCCCAGAGGCAATAAAAGGCCAGTAGCTCCCCATAACAGCACTAACTAGTGGAAGGATTTTCTGTTGTTTCACCACGGGAGGGAAATTTCGGAAAAAAATCCAGCAGTTAAATTCAGTCAGCATTTCATTACTTGTGAAACTTGCAGGATTCATGATAATCAAGTCCTTCTATGTTAAGGAGAAGCATGAGAAGGGGGTGCTAATACTATTTTAGTGTGTGCCAGCTCTGTTCTGAATTGACAGAACCTTCTAGGATGTGGTCAGCCTTCTGTCTGCTAGGGCAGCAACTCCAGTAGTAGTCAGAGATGACAAATTTCTACCTCTTAGGACAGGCTGAAGGTGAAACTGGACAAAAACATCTGGGATTAAAAAATTTCAGGATAATTTCTAGCCCCTGCTGCAACAAGTGACACAATTCCCATGGAGTTCTTTGGATCTGGAATGTCCTCCTCAGCCATGGTCAGGCTGTTTGTAATGTAACTGGAAGCTACAGACAGAGATGCTGTGTGGGACAGAAGAGCTTGTAATGTCTTCTTAGTGGACGACACTGACTCACTGGGACAGGAGAAGCTTTGGGATGTAAAATAACAACTTTATTAAATAAGGGTTTTCCCTTCTTTGCAGAGGGCAGCTGGCAAATAAATTAACCAAATTACTCTAGAAATGGGAAAGAACTGGTTTCCTGTACCAGCTCTGTAGAAATTCAAAACTGTCTTCCTTTGCTTTTTGATCAATATAAACAATGAAGTGATAGATAATTTTTTGTATCCTAGTCTTTCTCCTCTCACCTCGACTTTTCATTTGGGCAGTCACAAAGTCCCTCTGTTTTGACATGAACAGATTGTTTCTTTCTCTATTCCTGTCTCTTTTGATCTACACTAAAAATGTGTCTTCCTGAAAATAGAAACCTTTGCTTGACACTTGGCTGTGCTCTCTGTGTTTTAAATTGCTCATCTTTTAGCTCTTATTTGGGCTATTGGTGACACAATCTACAAATCACAGTATTTCCAGTAATTTTTCTTGCAGACCTAGTCTGAGAATAGTTCTTTCCAAACATAATGTCTGGGACCTGCTACTGGATTATTTCCTCTCCCTTTATCACCTTGATAAACAAGTAATAGAAGGATAGGAACACAAGAGTCCTACAGTGAAATTGGCTTAAAAATTATCCATAGCATTCTCTGCTGACAGAGATACACCATATATGCAGAACTCTCTATGGTACATGATATCTGAATGGAAACAATCCTGGCTAGAAGAATCGTGGCTTAATTGGCAGGACAAATTATAAGAGACATGTTGAATTTCATTTCTCTGCAGAATAATTAAAACTGATAAACAAGAAGGGTTTTTTCCTGTGTTTTCCACATATGTGTTAGCTACATTCAAGATTTTAAATAGATGCTTCTATTCTTCTGCAATACCTGTTAATATAGCACAAATTGTCTCACTTAATCCTTTTTAGTCACCAGTTATAAAATTGTACAAAATAATAATTTATGAGAGCACTGACAGGCAATATGTGTTAGATGGAGTCAAGGAGGATAATAAAGACTGTATCTATGGAAAAAAAAGGGCCATTCTGGAAAAAATTGCCAGACTTGACTCATTCGAAGCACAAAATGTTGGAAAAGATATGAAAATTCGAGTATGGAAAACAAAGAGAGGAAATTACTTTGCAGGACAGTAGCCAGTGAATTATTTAGTTCTTTGTAGGACTGAAATACAAAGAGGCTTTAGTTATGTGCCTTGGAGAAGACTAAGGTTTAATTTTCAGACATAACTACCTAAACCCATCAGAGATGACTGACCCCTCAGGCTTTAAACTTCTTTATTTTAAAGCTTTCTATTTTTTCCATATATCTAAAATCTTTGGATATTTAATCAAGACATATTATAGCACTGTGAAAACATGTTCTGAGTAATATTTTGTTGTTTGCTTTCACGTTCAGCTTTATATATGTTAATGCACTGAACAAAGATATTTTGGCATATGAGAGACATGCAAATACATAGAAAAGTCTTTTTTTTCTCTAGGTTTTGAAAGACAGTGACAATAGCCTGAGTATTAATGGGATGCAAAAGAAAAGAAGAAAAGCAAGAGTATTCTGGGACTCTTATGTATCTCAAATAGAAATTCAGAGGAGAAAAAAAGTCAGTTTGAAGATCAGGTCCCTGAAAACAATCAAGAAAGAAACAGAGGCCTTGTGAAGGCCATGACGTTTTCTTATCCAGGGTGATATTTCATGTTTGCCATGGAGATAATTTAACAGGGATGATGGCAGGAGGCATATCTGGTATTTTCAGTTGGACACCTTGGGGCAGAAGCTCAGGGAGGAAAAGCAAAACTGAACCCCAGGTGATGCTCCAGCTGGGAAAGTGCAAAAGAAATCAAGAGAGAGCAGTCAGGGCTCATGTATGGTCACAGTTTAGTTAGAATATTTTGCTGCTACTGGCTGCTCTAGTTGCTTACCTCTGCATCCACAGTCTCCTAGAATTGAAAAATTAGCTCAGATGGCTCATGACACTATTCCACATAATTTGGGCCCAGAGATAACACCCCTCTGCTTCCTCCCTGCCATTAGGTATTTCAATACCTTGAAAACATACTTTTTTAAAATGTTCTACTGGTGGGTATATTTCAACTCAAGATGGGAATAAATGCCATTAACCTCTGGGAGAGTAACTCTCACCCTGGTGCACAAGACCTGGTTTGCAGCAAAAATCACAGGTTTTATTGAAATAGTACACTGATGTCCAGTGTTTTTCCTAAACAATGAAATGCTTATGGTGACTTACTTAACAGCTACTCTCTTACACGTTCTCTCTTACAGGAATTTTATAGTTCTTCACACTTGGCTAAGTTCAAGCAGTGACTTTAGCTTGCACGTAATGATACAGTTCTGCACATCTCCTTTTTTCCCCTGACCACGTAAAGGATGAGTCATATGGAATGATAGGATGTTTGGAGAGAAAGAGTTTTGGACAAAACCCCTATTGCTTTTGTTTGCAAAGGGAAGGCATTTCATTCATCTAGGGGGACAGAAACACAGGGTTTTTCTTATGCTTCACTTGATATTTACTTCTCCTGTAATTTTAGCTCGTCCCTTCAGGATTTTGCATTTATTCTGTGTGATTTTTAGTTATTATGAAAAAAGGGGCAAATACTCTCCATCCCTCAGAAGCCAAGATACATTTTCCAAAACAAAGCAACAGGCTGAGTCAGAGGATGGGACATTTTCATTATTCATTAGGTAATTTCAACGCAAAATATAGAACACATCTCTAGTGCTGGAATTGGCACATAGAAAAGTATGATCTGGAGTTTAAAAAAGAATAGATAAAGTTCAGACATGTTCTGGCTCAAGAACATGGTAGAATCTAAAAATAGATGGTAACAACTGAGTGGGCTAAGAATGGTTATCCATAAACATAGCAATACTTCTAAGGATTTTTACAGGGTAATTGAAAAGGTAAAATGTGTTGTGTGCACACCACATAAGTTGAAATAAGATATATATATATATATAGAGAGAGAGTATATGTGGCTATTGATACCCTCATACTAGGAAGAACTTGTTTCAGTAGGATCCATACTGCTCTATTTAACTGGCCATTTTGGAGGGGGACAAATTTGCTAACTTTGTAACTATGCGAACTTGACAGGCTTTGTATATAAGTACCAGGTGGAAGTAGCAGTAATTTGCAAATGGGAACTGTATCTGTCAATGCCACTTTAACTTGCCTTTAACTTTTGAAAAGTTTGCTAACAGGCTGCTGATTATTGTGATGTGCATTTAATTACTGAATGCCTATTTCTAATCCTTGCAATAACTAATATTAACTAAGGTACTGTTGACAAGGAAGGTGAATTACAGAGTGCGATGGTTTGACTGAGGCTGTGGGAATTAGAGAAAATCACAATTTTGTCCTGCTCTGTGAATAATTTGGGCTTGGTTGGCCATTGGCTTATTCCCTAAGATAAAATTGCCAGCTGTGAGCAGCAATGGCAGACTGATCACAGCAGAGGAGATAGCTCCAAAGATTGCTGGGCAGGAAGGTGGCTCCTTCACTCTCCTTTGCCTGGAGCTGTCATCTCCTTCTTGCTTGGAGTGGTTACCACCACAAAGGGTCTTGCAAACAGACCTGAAGGACTCTTGTTCCTCCTAAGCACCAGTCTTTCCTGGGCACAATCCAGAGGGGAGTACAGCTTCAAGTTGGATTCAGAGCAGCATGTGATTCTCATGATCACTGTAATTTTCTGATACGCTAGCTGTCAACATAGTTCATTTTGGGGAAGCTGAAGCTCAGTTACAAGTGGGAGACAATATGTGAAAGAGCAATCTCCTTGGCATTTTTGCCAGGCTCTGTCAGTCTGCAAGCAACTAAATACCACTTGCTTCAACAACCATGATTTATGTAGGTATTAGATAAAATGAAGGTGGATCAGTTCTTATGTTGCTCTGCTATTGTTCCCAGTTCTTCAAATTCCTTGGCCAAGACACAGTGCAGCCCCTAAGTCAATGGTGAGTGCCACTGCATGGCCTCCAGCTGCCTGCCCACAGACTGATCTACAGCATGTATACATTAATCCAGCCAGATCCTTCAGTCTAATGATGATGATTCCCCTCAGTTAAGAGTCTGGTTCATCTCTTTTTGGATTATTTCTTGCTTTCCACATTTTCAATTCCTTTTGGTTGTAGTTTTCCCTGAGGTCACCAGCTCTGTGTTGGCTTCCTGCTATTCTCATTAACACTGCATTTGCCCAGGCTAAGAAATTCAGCCCTCACAGGTATTCAGTTCAAGACTGGTATAGAACTTTGCTATTTGAGCTAAGGAACCTGCTTATATATTAAGAGAAGGCTAATAAGTCTCTTTCCTCCTTCTTTATCTTCTTTCCTAATTGGCACGCCATGTCTGTTCAGCATAGGTCACAAACATAATACTTTTTGGCCAGAATCCAAGTGACAGTAGAGAAACGATTTAAACTGGTGTGCTGTCTCCAGCTGGTGAACATGTATATGGAGGATGACTCTTTCTTATCTCTCCTTGTGAAGTCTCTGACTCTCCTTGGAGGCAGGGTACTATTTCAATACGATGCAATCCTTATAATCCTGTTTAACATTTTGCTACCATTCATACCCAGTTATGTCACCTCATTAACTTTACACTACCACTCTAAGGGCTCTTTGTATATCTGCTGACTGAGAGGAAAAGCTATTCCACTGCTTCTGCCACTGATGCACTGCACAAAGCTTTTCACTGTTCTATATATCCACATTTCATCAAAGGGAACAAAAGAGGAAATTATCACTCTGACACCTTCTGAGGTGAAACAGAAGGGCAGGTAGAATGATTAAGCCATGTATATTTTATCTGCGAAATGTTCAGCTAGAGACAAGTGGTGCAAAGCAATACTTCTGCAATGAGTGAATCCTGTTCTGTATAGCATTAACTCAGGGGGTTGAGCAAAGAAAGCAGAGAAGGATGTTTTAATTGATTTATGTGGCCACAACATAATTATTTCAAGTCTGTGATTTCCTACACTAATTAGTTCCACTTAAAATGTATCAAACCCTCTAAATTTTTCCTCTTGAGGTAGATATTCAAACATACTGCCCAACCATTCCTCTGTGTGTGTGAATTGTTTTACATTGTAATGCTCCACCACCACCCTGAGCAGCCCGTTCCAATACTTGACAACTCTTTCCATGAAGAAACTTTTCCTGATGTCCAGCCTGAACCTCCCTTGATGCAATGTGATGCCATTTCCTCTTGTTCTGTTGCTGGTTGCCTGGGAGCAGAGCCTGACCCCCACCTGGCTACAAGCTCCTGTCAGGTAGTTGTAGAGAGTGGTAATGCCTGATAAGGCCCTGAGCCTCCCTTTCTCCAGGCTGGACTCCTTCAGCTCCCTCAGCTGCTCCTTATACGACTTCCTTCAGACTGTTCCTTGGCTCAATTACTTTTCTCTGGACAGTCTCCGGTCTCCAGTGTCTTTCTTGGAGAGAGGGGCCCAAAACTCAACTCATGATTCGAGGTGTAGCCTCATGACTGCAGAGTACAGAGGGAAGGTCATTGCCCTGGTCCTGCTGGCTGCACTATTTCTGACAAAAGACAGGTGCCATTGGCCTTTTTGGCCACCTGGGCACATGTAGGCTCATGTTCAGCTGCTGTCGACCAGCATCCTAAGGTCCTTTTCTGCTGTGCCGTTTTCCAGGCACTGCCCCCAGCCTGCAGAGATGAATGTCATCGTTCTCCTATTGCTATTTTTTGTATTTTCTCCCAGGACTTTCAGGATGGGTTGGATTTAGTGTGCGGCAGTCCCATGTGTCAACTCATCAAGTCTCCAACGGATGCATTATAAAGGTGATCTGTGAAGGCACATTGGGTGTGAGTGATATTTCTGGAAGCACAGTATTTTAGTAAGAAGCAGGCTGCAGGACATCTGGAAAACCTAAGCAAATGTGCAAAATTCTTAAACTCTGCCTGGGCAAGATCTTGAGTGAAAAGACAAGGATGTGCTTGGAAAAAGCTAAATATATGATAGCATTAAACATAATAATAAAATCTCACAGGTGAATAAGATAGCATTGTGCTCCATCTTTGTTGCTATAAAAAGTTTATATTTTTTTTTCACCTGCCTTTTTATTCATAGCCATGTTCTTTTAAGGTGGTGGGATCATGGAGCTAGTGCAAGGGAGGGAAGATTTCTGAGGCACCTTGCAGACTGCCAAGACAGTCCCAACACAGAACAGGGAGGTTGCAGCTTCCTGAGGGAAGGACCTGATGAGGTGGGGAGGTTCCAGGTGGTCTTAAAAGGGAACATGCAAACCTTCTTGGAACAGAGTGGAGAGAAAGTTTTTGATGCAAATCAGAAATCTGCTGAATCTACTGCCACCTCACATAGAAGCAAAATATCTGCAAGGATGCAGTAGGACAGGCAAAACTATGTATAAGTCCTTTTAGTTTCTATTCCATCTCCCCTAGCTACTTTGAATTTCCTCTATTAAAAAAGTTAAGTACTACAGTCTTCTTGGCTGTTTTGAGTTTTAAAGTGTTCTGGTTCTCCTTGGGGAGCTCATTATACATATACATATACATCCATCACAAAGTTATGGCTGACTCACTGAACTATTACATCACTCCCTTTCCCCTAAAGGAGTTGTCCAAAGGGAGACCTTTGAAGGTGCAGATGTCTTTTAAGATTCTGGGTCTTAACAGTGTTCTGTGAATTGAAAATCTGCCTCTTGTATCTACAGAAACAACCTGATAGATGTGTTTGTGTTGTACCACTTTGTGCTGAGCCAATGGCATTGCACTGACATTTGGTGCTGTGCCCTTTTAACACAATATTATAACCATGAGTTCTGTAGCATTGGCAGGAGAACCTCTGTAGCTGAAAATCCAGTGAGTTTCCTGACTGTGGAGATAAACTCTTTGTATAACACGTAGTTCGGATGTGGTAACACTCCGGTGGCAGATCTTGTTTGTTCAATCTGACTTCAATTCAGTTGATTCAACAATTTCCCAATGCTGTGGTGCCTTTGCTTTGCAGAAATTTAAGGAAATTTCTGACATGGCTGTGAGACGGAGATTTTTCAGTCTCATTTAACAGGTGGGGAACTGAAGCAGTGGAAGACCTGTTCAAGCATTTTTGACATCTCCTGCCAAGGTACAAGTGGATTTAATTTTCCCGGTCCAGTGCCTGACTTAAGACAAGTTTCCCTTCTATATGTTTGTCTGCTTGATTAAAAAAGCCAGTATTTTGTTGTTGATATCTTTTTAACTGAAGATAGATCTATTGCAATATGATAGGTTTTTTTAATTTATTTATTTTTTTTATTTCAATGCTTTATGTCAATGCTTTATGCATGAATGTACTGTGTCCAATACAGGAGACAGACACAGACAAATATATGTGGGACAAGTTATGGAGCACCCCACCCTTTCCTGCATGTTCTCACAACACTTATCATGCTCTAACATACGAAGTCTGTCTATATGTCCTCAAGGAATTATTTTCATTTCAAATGGAAAAACTGTGGACTGTATCCTTAAAAAAGAGTACCTATCTGGATAACTAACTTGGAAGGTCATAATCAAAACCAACAGTGAAGATTCATAAAGAATTCAATAAACCTATTTCCATTAGCTAATCACTAAAAGTATTTGTAAATATTTGGCAATTTATTTTGTTTTACAAACCACTTCCTTAGCGATTTGCAGCAGGAAGCAAGACAACCATGTAATTTTTCTTAACCTAGTTAGCAGGAAGAACTTCTGCTTCTGTCAAAGAGGGTTTCAAGAAACCATGTCAGAAGTTAAAAATAAGATAATTTTCACCGAGAAAACTCACCTCTTCTGATTTGTTCTTCAGAATGCATCTGAAATGATGGGAAATGACCTGTTGGTCTATGTGGTCATCAGTAATTTTGTCAGATTATGTAATGGCATGGGAACCAAGAATATTTTTGTAATTGAACCATTGGCAAGTATATACATACTGACTGTGCCCAGTTCCTTAAACCAACCTTTAGCGTTTTGGACATATACTTCAATATTACTGGAAAGTAAACAAAAATAACACAATATGTGTTTTCAATACATCCAATATGCACCCGGTCAGAAGAGCTGCAATTTCACAAACACAAATCCATGTGTAACAATTACAAAGAGCAAACTGCACACCCACCTTCAGGGAGACACTGGCCCATGGCCATGCACTCTTTGCCTGGGTTTGTTTTATCCAGACACAGCAGTAAAAAGGCACATTGTGTACTTCAGCTGAAAAATTGTGTTGGATTTCAGGTATTCTTTTAACAGCTGAAGAAAAGAGGCAGTTGAATGCCTGGGTTCAGGGAAACAACCAAGGCCTCCAGAAACTACCACCTCTATTCCTAATCTCGTGTTTTAACTAGGAGACCACTCTATTTTTCATAGTACAAACTCAGCATTTTAAGTAGAGTAAGCTATTGACTGCTGTCCAGTTTTTACCACAAAAGCATGATTTAAGATTAGGTCAAAAACTTGACTGGTGTCAAGGTCCCTGCCAAGGAACTGAACGGACAGCCACTGAGATGTGAAGCCTGCTCAGGTGTACATCCTGAAGTAGGCTTTGTTCCAGTCTCTGAGTACTTTGCCGGTCATTGAGTGTTTCCTACATGGGGAACGCAGGCCACTGACTGTATAATTTGACCATTTTTAGCATATAGGACAGACCTTATAATATAAAATGGCTACAAGGAGCACATAATAAGAAATGCCACACTGAATCAGACTGCTGTTAATCTCTGCCACTGATTTAGGTGGAGCAAGAGGTGATACATTTTGGGACTGTGTGTGAGTACATAGACCACTTTCTGCAGTCTACCTTGCATGTCTACAATCCTGGTTATATCAGGGCTACTAAAGGGTTTCTTGCTTCCTATCCCATTAGTTTCTGTTTCTGGAACTAGTGGTCATGAATTTGTCTAACCCGTCTTTGAACCTGCTGATAATAATTGTTTCCAGAGGCAGCAAGTCCCAGAGTTTCACTATCTACTCTGTAAAATAGTTTCTTTAATCTATTTAAATATCTTATTAGATTTGTCAGGGGATTTCTAGTTTGCTGGATTTGGTTAATAATTCTTGGGTTCACTGTATCTGAAAATGTCAAGATTTCTTTTTAAACTTCAGTTATGTCCTCCTCCCTCATCCTTTTCTTTAAAGTGAAGTCCGAGGCTTTTCAGTGCCTCCTTGACCTTTGTACTTGCCCTTCTCTAAGTCCCTTTCAGACATGGAAAGAAGAAGAGGAGACAGTACTCAGGATATTGTAACACAAAAGATTTTCATAGCAGCAATCTGCCCTGTTCTCAGGACTCTTCCAGATGTTACCCAAACATTGTTAGCACTATGAGTGCCTATGCGTATAGAGTCAAAGATTTTAGAGAACTCACAATGATGACTGCAAGGTATCCTTTCTGAGTGGCATTTTCTGAGTTCAGCAATCATGTCTGAGATCAGTTTTCAGAAACAGATTACCTGTTGTTTATTTACGTATCCTTAGCATTAAATGTTGCTGCAAAAAATGCATCGTAGCCTTATCATTCCTGTGTGTCATTGTACCTGGCAAACTGGTACAGATCTTGAGATGGAATGGTGATATTTGAGACCACTGCAGCTGGTGCAATTTTGAGTTACAGAGGAACTTCTTGGATCAGTAGGACCAATTCTCTGGCTGCAGGATCCTGTAACAGCATGAAATCCCTGCCATGGGAGCTTTTCTTTAGAACTGATTTTCCCCCCTCATCTATATGGAAAGGCTGCTGCAGAGTTATTATGATTACGATAAAAAACTTCATCCTATCTTTCATTCTGGTTTAATTTGTCACAAATTTATATAGGATTCTCCTCAGGTTGTCCTTTTTCTTAGACTTGAAGATTGTTTATTTACTCTGGTATTTATCCTCCAGTTGAATTTGTAGAGGTATACTAACTGTTGTCTTAGCTTTCATGTTAATATCCTGGACGTGTCAACAGTCTCCTGTTGTTAGACATCTTTACAAAATAACTTGACATGCTAGCCACCTTTGCAATATTGTCCTGGGTTACACAAAGACTCTGATATTCATCTTTTGTCTTTTCTCCAAATATACCTACTAATTTAGACTGTGGGGAGGGACTTAAGATAAGGGTGGTACTCTCCTAGGAGAAGAAATGTCTCCACCAGTGTGAAGAGACTGGCAGGCTGATAACTTGGAGGGCGTGCACACCTGCCACCTCAGGCTAAGAGTTGGGTGTTGTTTCTTTGTCCTTACACAAAAGACTCATCTGTGATAACTCCCCTCCAGGAGGCATCAGGACAGTTCACTCACATGGCCTGAAGGTATTCATCTCTGCTGATGGGCCATAATGGATCCACCTGTGCTTAGAAGGTGTCAAAGACTCTTGAAATGTCCCCTGATCCAGTGTTAATCATCCAGTAAAGAACTCTCCGCCCCAGGGGAGGTACCAGAGGCATTCCCACTTGCCTTGAGCCCAATAAAAGACCACACTGACTTTGCTGGGGAGGTTGAGGGTTTCCTTCTCTCACTCCTCAGGACTTCCTCTACCCAGGCCTCTACCACCACCTCAGAGGGTCAGTGCTACAACCACCGTCGATGTTGCAGAGACCAGGTCTCATCTCTGGATCCTGCCAGAGCCACTCAGCCACCACTCTGGTGCCGTGAGCTGCTGGTGCTCAGAGCAGAGCCCTGAGTCGGACACAGCTCACTGTTGGAGCCAAATTCATGCACAGCCAGCAGTTTTCAGTCTTTTCAGGGGAGAGAGTGGAGAGGCAGACCATTTTGTCCCTGTACCCCTGCGGTTGCTGTGTTTTGCTGCTTTGTTTGTTTTGTTCTCCATTTTTAGTAAAAACTGTTATTAATTTCTACACTTTACTTGTACATCTCATAATTTCAAATGCTCATAATTTGGAGGGAGAGGTTTCTTTTCCATTGGAGGTCCTGCCTCCTGGCACACATTATCTATAAACCAAAACACTGCCCCATCCCTGAAAGAGTTCAAGGCCAGCCTGGAGATGGGGCTTGGAGCAACCTGGCCTAGTGGAAGGTGTCCCTGCCCCTGGCAGGGGTGTTGGAAGTATATGATTTTTAAGGTCCCTTCCAGTCCAAACCACTCTATGATTTTATGGTAGTTTTAGGTAGACATGCTGTTGATTACAGAGTAGTGCAGGCCAAATTGAGTGACCTCAAGCCAGCTTGGTTATAGGTGGGTTGTAGTAGGTGAGAGAAGAGAGGTCATGTGGAAGGATTTTTTTGTCAAAAGCTCCAGAGTAACCTAGCTGCTTTCATCCCAATATGACTTTAAAGTCAGTTCATGTATTTTTCTCTCACTAGACTGTAGATATAATTTCTTGATATTGGCTTTTCCTTGACTTTCTTTCTCCCATATACATGATCTGGCATGTCCTGTAATACCACTGTCTCTCACAGAACTCTAAGAAAGTGAAACTGTTTTAAATGTCAAGTTTAGTCTGAATTAGATCAAATTTATCTTAAATAAGAATACTTAGGACTTTTCCTCTTAGCTTTTTCAGATTCTACTTAACTTCTTAGTAGACTTGCAGTGAAACAATTCGAGAAAACTATTAAATGTAATTGGTTTTTGTTTTTTTACAGTACTATTACATTCAGTTGTGCTAAGAATATGGTAATATAATGTTAGAATAAGATTGTACATAGTGAAAGTCTTACACATTTTGTCTCAGAGCCATTTATGATTTTTCTTTTCTGGTATTATAATTCACCCATGACTTACATATGTACTTCTCTGGAAAAGTTTTTTTGTGCTGTTTAAAGCCTTTATATATTGTTTTGAGATCTAAATATATCAAACCCACAAATTAATCAAGTAAGCTACTTAGCTACAACGTGAATATCCTATGCAAATAAAATGTCAAAGTAGTTGACACTGTTTTACCAGCTTCATATTTCGATATCAATGACAGCTATTTCAAGAATATAATGAAATTTTCACTCAGTTTTCCATGGTTACTGAAGCTTAGAGCTAAAATATTATCAGTGTTATCTAGGAAAACAGTTAAGGTTATTTAAAATTAACCACAAGTAATAAATTCGTTTGGCAAAAGAACAAGACAACTGATTTTTTTTTTTTTTAGTCAGACTGAGGCTCAATTTTAGAAGAGAATTATAAGAATTTGGACTTTCTACCAGCAATCATTTGAATTCTCTGACTTTTACAGGAATTTAAATAGAAGAATTTAAAGAAGTCAAAAATTTTATTTACGTAAGCTGAATTTCAAAATAAATGACCTTTATTTTCAACTGTACAAACCACATTCCTCACTTAGTCTCATGTTTCTAAAAATAATTTGGGCTCTTGCCTTTTAGATTTTCATAACTGTAATCCAGCAAGCACATTGTTTTTGCAAGAAAACTGTGCACTTAATGCCCTACACAGTGACAGTCAAACTGATGCAAAGTTTAATTACTGTGACTCTTTGATGGAGTTTTGAGGTGACTTGTTCAAATGAACTTCTAGCACATAGCCTCAGGAATGAAGCAAGCATCCAGGCTGTCAGTGGGGGTGAAATCTGATTAATTGCTTCTTGGATTCCCTCCAGGATCACAGGCAATATCAATGCAATTTGTAAGGGCTGCAAATTCTAGAAGGAGCAACACATCATGTGCAACATGTATGCTTTGTATTTAAAGAAACTCGGAATGCATGAGCATTTTCTGTAGATGAAATCAGTGGGATTTAGTTTCTAAAGAAAAAATTCCTTTTATTGCTTTGCTTTGTTATTTGTCTTCTGTTAAAATGAATGAGCTTATTGCGTGTGAAATAACAGTAAATTTTATAAATGTGTCAAACTACAGTAGCAGCATGCAAAAAAAAATAATTAAAAACTGCAGTCTCTGGGGCCTGTGTTTGCCTGCTTGTGAGGTGATTGGGGGCATTTGTTGTCACGTACATCAGATATAGACCCACACTTCTGCAAATGTGAGGTCAGTTCCTGCGCTGTCACAGGCACAGTCCATGGGTGGCCACCCTCTGTCCTGCTTAGTTTCAGAATACCCATGTGGGACTACAAGGGTTTGTAATTGCCTTGGAAGGTTTGACAAACTCCTCCAGACAAGCAGTGAAACACATGCAGCAATAGATTTCTACTTTCTTTGCCTCTACACTTCTGGTTGAAGTAAATGTATTTGGAGTGGGACAGGAGGAAAGAGTTGGTAGGAAGGTATAAGGAATAAGCTGGATAGAGGAAGTTTGGGACTCTGGGGACCAGAGGAGGGCTATTCTTCTCTAAAATTTGCTCAGGAATGGGGTTTTCTGCTGCAAGGTCTTGGATTGCTGGCAAAGAACAGCAGTGAACAAACATCATGAGAGATTGACTATAAACAGCCATGAGAGAGGTAGACTGTTGTTTCAATACTACATCCATACTGTTTTGATCAGATTTTGTAGTCGCAGCAACAGACAATGCTTTCAGATGTTGCTAAGGTGGTAAATACAAATATTTTGTGGTAGTGCCTAGAAGGGTGTTTTTCCGCAGAACATCAGGAGCTCATACTAGATAACTCACATGTTTACCTAAGTTTCCATGATTTATCATCAAAAACAAAGAGATCATGGAAAAGAAAATTGTAGCTAGGCATTAATCAATAATGAAAATTACCACGTATCAGTATGATTAAGCGTAATAGTAAGTGAAAGAATACAAATCAAAAGAAACTTCTTATCTAGTCTCACAAGTATTTATATAAATGGCTTCTTTTTGTGCATCTCTTCAATGAAATCATAGCCTTGTAACAGTGAGGACCCAGCAGCAAAATGAAAGCAACAACACAGCTGCTTGAGAAGCGGGGGCTGTTCTGATGTTCCAGAAAAATTTGCTGACCACATAAATGATCTAACCTATTTCATGGGAGGTATTTGCTATGGCAGCGTATTAAAGTATTAATTAAAATTGAATGAAAGTGAAGAAATGCTTCTGAATGTCTAGTCTGAAGCTCCCCTGGCACGGCTTTGAACTGTTGCTATGTGTCCTATCATTGGATCCCAGTCAGAAGAGCTCAGAATCTCCCTTTTCACTCTCCCATCTCTGGAGCCTGTAGAGACATGCTTTTCTAATGGACATAGAGCCTGCTGTAACATGGCTGCTTGACTCTGCAACTCTTCGTGTACACTCTTTAAAACTTGTTTAAAACTCATTGCCAGTGAAAACTGGTATAGTGAAAATTATAGTGTGGGTGACATCTTTACTTCCAGTTGCACCTCGCACCAGTGCAAATTAATGGCCAAATGTCCACATTCCAATGAATGTTTTAGGTTTTATCATCTTCTTCTATTTGCCCACTTCAGCTGCAACATGACTTTCCATAAAAATTATTTCCTGCTGGCACTTCTCTATGTTTCTCTGTTCTCCATGTCTCCTCCAGGCTGGCTACACTTGAGAATATTTGTTCCAACCCCAAAGTAAAGGTAGTAATTTTTTGAGTGCTAACAAATCAGCCCTCACATTTCTCTTACTAACAGGCTTCCTATTATCCAATTGTCCTAGGGGTGTTTCATTTCAATATCAGACGATGTTTACCTGATGCAGATAATTCCTTTTCCTGCATGTAAAAGCAAGAACTAAATTTAAACACAGGCTGTGTAACCATTTTCTGTAAGCTTTTTTTTAATCAGCAGTTAATGAAACAACCTGTCATCAGACAGCTGTACTGCTGAAATTACATGGAAAGCAAATCCACAGAGTAAGTTTGTTTGTAGACTTTCACCTAAGTTTGGAGCTAGTGATGATTTGTTGTTTTTTCTGCAGTTTAACCTTGTTTGGTCTAGCTAGAAATGCGGCAGTAGTGACGTCAGTATTTGCCAAGAGCTATACTTTTACAGGAAACAGTAATAGACATCATTCAAGGTTTTGACAAGATTTCACACAGCATGGCAGAGCAATCCAGCACAAATCCATCATAATAAAAGCCTTCCATGCCCATTTTGGGTGATGTGCTCATAAGCTTACACATGTGGCCCATGTGTAGCTGAATGAAACTATTCAGCTGCTACTTTGCCTGAAATGCTTGGATGCTGTGACAAATGTCTATTAAAATGGTTTGCTGTTAATGTGGATTTAGAGACATTAAAATATCAACACTGTGTGATACAGCATAGCTCAAGGTCGCAAGGAATCCCAAAGCACATATTCAAGTATCACATTCAAGTATCATTGTTTTCATGGGTTTTTTTCCCCCCAAAACATGTTAGGGGTGGGGTTCTTCCAATGCATGGTGGAGAAAAGGGGGAAGGAGGTAAAAGAGTTCCTAAGCTACTCAAAATGGAAAGGAGTTATCTGGTCCTGTTTTACTTGCAAAAATTTCAGATGTACACTCCCCTCTACTGGTTTTGGTGGAAAAGGGTGTGGTTGTGGGCCACTAGGAGTTCAAGGCTTTTGTGGTTCCCATGGTTGCTTTCAGAGCTGCATAGCAGGCTAATGGGAATCCTTGTCACCTGGCACAACAGTGACCACTAGCCTGTGTAATAAAACCTCCTCACATCACTTCCTCGTTCTCCTTGGCTCCACACTTTACATTGTTTGGCATGTGTGAGGGTGGGTTGGTTTTTTTTTTTTGTTTGTTGTTGTTTTTGTGGGTGTTTGTTTGGGATGTGTTTGGTTTTTTTTTCTGGTATGGCAGCTGAACTTGAATTATTGAGATCAATAGTCCACGAGCAGTCTTCCCTTTTCAGATTGCTAGGTGATATCCTGTAGCTTCTGGTCAGGAGTAGGCAGCATTAGATGGTCACAACCCTAAAATCTATCATAGAATGGCCTAGGTTGGAAGGGACCTTAAAGATCATCTAGTTCCAACCTCTCTACCATGGGCAGGGGTGCCTTCCACTAGATCAGGTTGCTCAGAGCTCCATCCAACCTAGTTTTAAACACCCCCAGGAATGGAGCATTCACAGCTTCTCTGAGTAATGTGTTCCATTGCCTCACCATTCTCACAGGGAAGAATTTCTTCCTAATATCTAATCTAAACATACTCTCAGCTTGAAGCCATTCCCTCTTGTGCTGTTACTACAGGCCCTTGTAAATAGTCCCTCTCCATCTTTCTTGCAGGCTTCCTTTCAGGTACTGCAAGGCCACAATTAGGTCACTCTGAAGCCTTCTCTTCTCCAGGCTGAACAATCTCAGTTCTTTCAGCCTTCCCTCATAGGACAGGTGCTCCATCCCTCTAATCATCTTGGTGTTCCTCCTCTGGACTTGCTCCAACAGGTCCATGTCCTTCCTGTGCTGGGGACCCCAGAGCTGGAGGCAGCACTGCAGGTGGGGTCTCACCAGAGCAGAGCAGAGGGATAGAATCCCCTCCCTCCCCTGCTGCCCACACCGCTTTGGATTTAGCCCAGGACACGGGGGGTTTCTGGGCTCCCAGTGCACATAGCTGGGTCATGTCCACATGACAAAAAGTACACCCAAGTCCTTCATGTCGTCACAACTTCATGGTGGAAGCTTTTTTGGTTGTAAGCTTGAGACGCTAAGAGAAGTGATAATGTATACCATATGGTTGCATAAGACAGCATTTACATCTACTGCTACCAGTTCCAAGGGCTCCTCTAGTTCGTACATTTTTTCATATTCTTTCTTTTACTTGCTATAAAAAGGGGATACCAAAATCATTGCTGCAAATCAAACATTTTTTAAAATTTTATACAATAAAGAACAGCAATCCACTGCACCTGCATTAAAACTGAGTTTCTGCAGCTTTGTAAAGATGACCTTGCAACCAGAACATTTTGCTGACAGTGATTTTTTAGGCAACCAAATTTGCTAAGTGTACAAAATGTAGGCCAATCACTCTTCAAAAATTTTGACCTACTTTCCCCTTGAACACATTCCAAAATAATAATAATAATAAAAAATAACTATGGAGAGAGCAGATTACAGAGCTCTATAATTTCACTGATGGGAATGTGAATGCCATTAAAGCAAAAGTGTTTCCTGCTGGCAGACCAAGTATGTATTTGTGTGGTTGTAACTCCTCAATACTCATTCAGATTTTGGGAGAGAGACAAGGCCAGGGCAGGACACTTATGCTGACTTAAACACCATCTTTTCATTTTAGTGGGCCCTTTTATTGAGTTTCTCTTAATTTGTCTGTATAAAAATGCATGTTATGGAATCTAGGCATTTTTTTTTTTTTAAGAAGAGTCCATTTTTCATTTTCACATGGTTTAAGCTAAATTTGAAAAGCCTTTTTCTTATAATAGTGTGTAATTTTAACCGGTTAGTGAGTCATTGCCAATTAACTTATATATTTTCATACAGACGTTTTCCTGGATATTCTGATTTTTGATGCTTTAAAGAAAAAGTACTGACATAATCCTTCTGGACTTCTCCCTTTGTTCTGTCTTTTCCAATTTAAAGTATTTCCTTATCTTTGGTGGGGGGCGAGGGTGGGAAAGGGGGGACGCAATGTGTACTTGTGCTCAAAAGTATGTTTAAAAAGCGGATCTATATCCTTCTGTTTTTCAAGCCCTACATAAACCCATGCGAGTTAGAGACAGGCTGATTGTGACAGTTCTGAAAATATTTAAGGACCCCGCTTTACTGGCAAAGGTATTAATGATGTTTAAAAAGGGGCGAGGGAGTAGACAGGAAGAATTAATCCCTCCCACTCCAAAAAAACCCTCCAGAACTGCTGCATTTCCTTCCTTTCTGCATCATACAAATTGTACTGTTTCAGTGTTCCACCCTTTGTTTAACCTCCCCCAGCTCTTCAGGAGTTATTCTGTAATTTCCAGTAGGAAGATGATTTGCATAAACCACTTCCTTTTCATGATTAGATTCAGGAAATCAGAATTATAACCTGATGCTGTTATGCTTTTGTCCTAGAAGTTGTTAAAATGAGTCATCTGGCAATGTCTAATCCCGTTTCTAACCATATACAGACATGTGTGGGACTAAAAAGGAAGACAAGTTTGTGTATTTGACAAATTCAACACAATCAGAATCTTTCTAGGACTTTATTTTACAAAGCACCGAGACACTGAGAAGTAATAGCACACTCTTAAACACTTTGTCTCAGTAGGCTCTAAGTGAGCTAGGAATTGTCCTATTAGCTTGATACATGAACAGGAGTTCAAAAGGACTTAAAAATAAATTATGGAAGAAAGATATACATATATGGAAGAAAGATATAAAGCCATAGCATGGTAGTTCTCACCCAAACCAGTTTTCCTTAGATTGTACTTCCCTCCAGTCAACAAGTAGCTCTGCTGACCTTAGCCCAAAAGAATTCTCTGTTCAGTACAAATAGTCAGTTTTGCCTTTTTGTATCATAAATCCTGGTTATTAATTAAAGAAATGCCTCTTGTCAACTTCAGAGGGCAGTCTGTTCAAAGCAAACACACACACTGCTGGACTTTTTTTCCAGTTGTCTTGAATCATAGAACTGTAGAATGGTTTGGGTTGGAAGGGACCTTAAAGCTCAGTTTTGTTCCCTGTCATAGGCAGAGACACCTTCCAATAGATCAGGTTGCTCAGAGCTCCATCCAACCTTGAACACTTCCAGGGATGGGGCATCCACAGCTTCTCTGGGCAACCAGTGCCTCATGACCCTCACAGTAAAGAATTTCTTGTTACCATCTAATCTAAACCTACTCTCTTTCAGTTTTTAAGCCATTCCCCCTCATCCTATCACTACATGCCCTTGTAAAAAGTCCCTCTCATCTTTCTTGTTTGCTCATGATATTTGAAAAGTCACAGCAGTCAGGCGAAATCCCACGTGACTGGAAAAAGGAAAAAGTACCCACCTTTTAAAAGGTAGAAAGGAGGACCCTGGGAACTATAGACGTGTCAGCCTCACCTCTGTGCCCAGGAAGATCATGCAGCAGATCATCCTTGTAACAGAAGTTTCAGTTTAGCACATTAGTGACAAGCATCTACCATAGAAAAACTATGATTTTTGGCCAAGTAATGTAAATTGGAAGAGCTCTATCAATGCCATATAAATCAAAGTTCCCCCCCCCCCCTTCAGAGGGTTGGCTTTGTCTTAAAGAAATGAATGGTAATAAAAAGTTTAAGTGACACTAAAGTTACGAGAAGTGAAGGGCCCTTCCTGGGTCTCCCTCATCCCATGCCCTGTCACCAGCAGGTGAAGCCAGTTGGTGACATCAGTTGGTGACATCACCACATCAGTGAAGCAACAGGGCTGGCACCTGCTCCTGGGTAGCAGGGAAGCCAAGGTTGGTTAAATTATCTGCACCTCTAGCCAAAAATAAGGAAATAATTAAATTCCAAGTGACAACAAACTCGCTGTGTCATCCTTGTTTCTTGTACAGCTTTAGCTTCATGATGTTACTGGTGTGCAGTGAAACCACTCTTCTCTATTCGTGTTTTATTGCTATGGCGATGAGTCAGGACAATTTGAGAAAAAACAGTGTCAAGGCAAAACTAAGCTAAATTTTGGCACAAGAAAATCACAGCAGTGGGGTAGCTGTGGGTGGGCTGTTATTTTTCATTGTTCCAAGATGTTTAAAGTTTGTAGTAGAAAACTTGTTATGGTAAGCAGCTGATGCACCACAGTGTTAAATCTCAGATAAGCCTCGAGTTGTTATGAACCAAATCCAAAGCCAAACTATGGATGTCTGGCTGACCCTTTAGTTCTAAGGATCTGCAACTTTCTCTGTGGAATCACTTTTCAAATATACAGATATTTTCTGGAGAAGGGAATGCTGGTGCTCTGTAGGTGGGCATCAGATAACTGCTGTTAATTTCTTAAACCCTTGTATAACATTCAGGAGTTGGATGAACTGTTCATCTCCACAGTCAGTACTGAAATTCACATCCTGCTTTTGGTATTCTATCCATCTCCAAACACCATGGAGCAGGATGTGGGCAATAAATGCACAGAAAGGGATGCTCTGGGTTTGGCTTAGTTTTCAACACTTAAAATCACAACAAAATTGATATGATCACCTTTGTCTCCATCTTTGGCAACTAGTTTGGTGTTTTTAAATCTCCACTCTGGCAAACTTAGTCAGAGTGCTATCTGAAAGTGGAACAATGATCCACATTTGGGGAGGAGATGGCAAGTAGTATGCTGACGTGGACTAGTCTTGAAAAAACCCCATCTCATTGTGTTTATAAAAATACTTAAGTGCTTAGAACTGAACACACATTTTGTATTACCCTTAGAAGCTCAGACTTTCCATTCCTTTGTCTCTCAGTAACACCAGAAGTGTTTAGTCCACGTAAATAAAGGGTGATCAGTGGTGAATCTTTCCAGTGCTGGCCTGGCATCTTCTCTACAACATTATAAAATTATCAAAATTTTATAATTATTATAAATTATAATAATTATAAAAATAACAATTATATAATTATAAAATTATAATTATATAATTATAAAAATAATTATAAAAATATAATAATTATTTGATAATTATTATAAAATTATCAAACCCCACTGTAATGGGGTTTGCTGTTCATATGCATTTAAGGGTACGAGCTAGTATTTAAACAAAGCAAAAATAAACCCAGAAAACTTCCCTTCCATGAATTACATAGGAGGAGCTAACAATGTCTCTTCCATTTAGATGCCCTATACCTTTAAGAAACAGGCTTAATAATTTTCAGCTAGTGAGGCAGAATTCCAGTATTGTCTTTATTATTTTAATGAAAGAATTCTCATGAGAAAAAAGAACTCTACCTGTGAGATACAATTCCCATTTCTCGTATTCTACCTTCTAAATGTCACTCTTCTTTTGTAATGAATTGGGTAGGAAACTCTGCCCTTTCCTTTGAGTGACTAATGATGTAATGTACTTACAGATTAGAAACACAATTTGAGTAATGCACTTATGGTACTAAGTGAGGTTTTGCCCATTCTGTCACGTTTATCCTAGTGGAAACCTAACACTTGTGCTAATATTAGTGTGTTTAGATCATCAGTGAGGAAAATCTTGTTGAAATTCATCTATGGGTATACTTTTCTTTCACGTTAGCAATGTGCTTTTTTGTGTTAAAACTTTGAATTCATTGGCCTGTAAATGTCATTGGTTAAATCTGAACCTTATTAGGGCATCATTTGTATCTTTCAAAGATGTCCAAATACAAGTGCACATTTATTTTAATACAAAAAAAAAGCTCTTCCCTGACTGATCTGGAATTCAATGTTCATAATATATGCAGAATTGAACAAGGTTCTTAATAAGCTTGGTGAATAAAGGAACTCTACCATTGGACAAAAGTATGAACATCCCATTTGTTTCTATTTTGGATACTTTAATGTCTTTTAAGCCATAAGTGAATATTTAAGACCATTTTATTTCAGAGGCCTGTTTCACATTTTGGGCTTCTGGTGCCTTGCCAATGTCAGAGAAAAGGATGAAGTCACAGGCTTGATGCCTTTAGAAATGACAGCTTGCTTGCATGTGATGTCATAATTTTCACATATTGATCCTGTTTGGTCATGACAAAGGTATGGGTTCCATGTCTAGGAGATATGACCACTGGAGGAATGCTGGCAACAGCTAATTCTGGCTAAGTTATGTGGCCAATTTCCCTTTATAACAAGCAGCAGAAGATAGTCTCTCCCAGACAAGAATTCAGAAAAAGAGGAGTCTGACTACATTGCTTGAAATGTCCTGTAGAGTTACAAGTTAACCTCAGAAGAACTTTTAGTCAAGTTGGTGTCTCACATAGGAAAATATATGGCTACTGCTTTTGGAATTAACTCTCTTCAACAGAGCCTGTTATTTTCAGAAAGGGAAAGGAAATCAAAGCAAAAATGCATAATAGAAAAATACAGCAGCCTTTAGCTAGGTCAAAAATTGGTGGGTACTGTTGGTCTGTGGAAGAGTTTCCTGTCCTTTGTAAGATATTCCCACTGAGCAAAAAAGCCTGCTCCATTTTCTTCCTTTCTCCACATGGGGTTTGTCTTCAGCTCTTCAGCAAGGCATTCCACTCTTCCCCACCAACACTAGTGCCTTCACACCCTGTGCCAAACAAGTGCAGTAACCATATACCCTGCTGCTAATATCTGTAATTAGTCTTGTATCTCAAAAGAGCTCTTGAAAGGATCAAAGGGAAGTCCTGCCATTGCCTTAAACGAGAGCAACATTACCCTTTAAGGTTAAAAGTGGATCTACAGCAACAGGCAGCACCAAAGACTTCAAAGGAGCAGACTTCAAACACAACTTTGAACTATTTTAATTGACAGTAACACAAGGGTTTTTCTTTTTTGTTTTTGTTTCTTTTTCTATTGTAGCAAGAACCAAAGAGGGAATGTTATCTTTCCCGTAATCTTTAGCAAAGTGAAATTTCAGAGTTCCTTGGCACAATCCAGTTCCCAAACGTCCGATGCCATTTGAGGTGCTCTTGGGACATACCTGGCTCCAGCTACCCGTTCAAAAGGGCATGGGTCTCCTAGAGGTCTTGTCTCATATCTGCCATCCACTTGCTAACATCTCAGATTCTTTGGACATCTCAAATGACACCTGATGCCTATGTTAGGGAAGCTGAACTAAGCTAGCTGTATATGTTAACAGATACAAATCTCAATTAACATCTTGCCTAACTCCACACAAAATAATTTGAGTTTGGATTTGAGCTTTTGCAAAAAAGCCGTCTTCAAAATTCATAACCTGGTTTTTTTCTTAATGCTTTTGGTAGCTGATTTTTTATAATGTGTAATTCTAAATCTCTTCATCAACATCTATTTAGCTTTTCTGCTTTACCAAAGTTTTGATTGGCTCACTCTAGTACATTTAATTAATGTCCTTGTCAAACATTAACCTGGAGTATCTTCACAGGGACACAGGTAATAGCTTTAATGAACAAACATTTATCATCATATGTGAAATTAAGCTGAAGGGATGGTTAATGTGGTTAACTTGAAATATGTGCACAAACTATAATTTAATTTCTGGAAACATAAAATAGAAGCCAAGAGTCATACACTAATTATCTTCTGTTTAATTAATTGTAATACACTGTAAATATAGTTGTTTATAACTTGCTACCCAGGAATGAGGAAAAGAATCTTATGATTAAAATGACTGGCCTCCATGCGATGAGGCAACACATTCACTCTTTTTTCTGAAGTGCTTATCATCTTGGTTCAGACTTTTTCTACAGATGTGGCATGTCTGTTCTCTTACAGGATCAAATGCCTTTAAGACTTGGAAAGCTGCTGGGGAAATGACAAGGTTGTTTTAGCTCAGTTTTATTGAATACAGCAGAAGGAAGGAAACCATACAGTATTTGGAGCACATGACAGATGACTCCAGTAGGGTTAGAGCATCCTCTCCTGCCTGGCTCACAAGGCCATCACAGAACCATAGCAGTAGTGAGGAAAACTGGTTTGGAAAAGTCAAATCAGCTTTACCTGAGCAGAATCTCATGCTCACACTGAGAAATGAGATGAGAAATCAGCCACTGCAGATATGAGGGTGTAGGAGCCCAGCCCAGAGCGACAAGCTCAACCAGGAGTATTACTTTCTAAAAATATTCAAGACTCCAAAAAATTCGCCCACTGAATATTTTGAGAATATTTGGTTCTTAATACCTTGAGATAGCCTAAAAAGAGAGTGCTGACATGTTTTCCCAGGAGACACTTTTAATGTGAGAGGAAATAAGGATTTTGGCAGAAGTTTAAAAGGGGTAACATACAGTCAAGTACAGCATTCCACAACCCACACAACTTAGCAGAATCCAACCCACTGGTTTTAAGTTACCAAAAATATTAAGAAAGAAAAGCTATTAAATAAATAAAGAGATTAAGAGAAGAAACAGGAGTGAAGAGAGAGAAGGAGTAAAGAAAAGCATCAGAATAAAAGAAAAAATAGCTACCACCAAGAGTCCTACATGGTGATCACAGAATCACAGAATCAACCAGGTTAGAAAAGACCTCCGAGATCACTGAGTCCAACTCATGAACCAACACCACCTTGTCAACTAGACCATGGCACTAAATGCCACATCCAGTCTTTTCTTAAATACCTCCAGACTCCACCACCTCCCTGGGCAGCCCATTCCAACATCTGATCACTCACTCTGTAAAGAATTTCTTTTTAATGTCTAACCTAAACCTCCCCTGGCACAGCTCAAGACCATGCCCTCTTGTCCTGCTGCTGCTTGCCTGGGAGAAGAGACCAACCCCCAATTATCTCTGGTCATAATATATGGTTTCCTTTGCACATTAATTATCTGCAGCAACAGAAAGGATAATGTAGAAATTCTTGCACAGTTTCATCTCCCTCATCTCAGATGTTATCCAGGATTGAGCTCCATGTAGATGTTGCACCTGTGGACATGGTGCAACTTGGTGAACTTGGCACTGCTGGTTTAGTGGCTAGACTTGATGATCTTAGAGGTCTTTTTCAACCTAAATAATTCTATGAAATACTATTCTGCTAAAACCATAATTTTTTTCACTTAATCTTTCCCAGTTAGAATATTTGCAACATATTCCCCTAAACACTTTCCCTGTTTTAACATAATTTGATGTTTTTGTGTCTATAAAAACTCTGTTTTGTAATGCATTTGCAAACCAAATTACTACAAAATTACTACATGACACTTTTTGGGACTTTTCATTGCAGCAGGACAACCAATAAACCTGACTTATTGTCTTTGTCACTATTGCTCCCAGATCTATTCTCCTTAGTCCACTGTATTAGAAGAGCTTGCTCAGTGACAAGAAACTGCCAGTAATCTTTTGTTTAATGAATTAATGGTGTTGGTGCCCAATAACTCTGTAAAACACTATTATAGACCAATTTCTCCAGAGATATAGATGCTTGTCCTAACAGTATTATTCCCAAAGACTCCAACCTGCTTGTCCTTTTGTGAAATGGAACACAGCAATTAAAGAGGATTGAACTTCTGTGAAAATCAGGCCCTGTTTAGCCTAAATACAGGAGGACTCAGCTGACCAGAAAAGGATGGTAACAGTTTGGATCAGGAGTTATGTTGGTATGGAGTGTTTTAAGACAATATATACAACTTTAGCTGGGTTTATTAACTGTGGAAGTAATTTTCATTAATGAAAAGAAATGTAACTTAGTTATGAGGAAGTAATTCTTCAAGTTCAAAATAAGGACTCAAAGTGATAGAAGCTAAAATGATGACATTTTAGCTTTTATTTACATATTCATCTAGTTCAAGCACTGACTGTAGAAAAATAGTTATGAGGCCTAAACTCACTACTCTTGATGGATAATTGATTGAAGTAAATATTTGACTTTGTTTTTTAAAGTTATTAAAAAAAAAAGCCATCCAATTGTTATAGTCCTTTGTTTGCTTTAGCAGAAAAGAGAAAAAAAAGAAATATTTTTAAAATGTTAATTAATGTCTCTTGGCCAACTTGAGATACCTTTTTCTTAGACATACCTGGAAGTATTTGTGGAGTGCTTTTTAACAATGTTATGGTCATTGGTGTTGCAGTTTGGTCTTACTGGGCTTTAAGAAAGGGCTGGTAAATTCACCATCCTTTACTGTTTATTCCCCCAAAAAGGCACAGATGAATTTGGATAATGTAATTAGTATATATAATGTAGGATTTACAATATAGTCTTTTTGGTATCTCTACATATTTAAACTACTTCCCAGTAATGAATTTCTGTTGAACAGCTGTTTCTGTGCCCCTCAAGCAAGGCTGAAGAAATGTAAGGGGGATCTGTACTACTGCAGCACCACCATCTCTTTGAAGCCTGCTTTAAAGGTGTATCCACTGTCACAAAACCAGCAAAAATTGCTACAGCTGTTCCCCAGAGAAAAGCATCCATTTTTTTTCCCCAGACTATAATTGCCTACAGGGGTGGGTGAAATACTGATAATGCTGAGTTACTGTTATGTTAATAACCCAGGATCAAGGAGAATCCTGGCAAGCTGAGAGAAAATCTTTGACAGCTCACAGGATCTCTTCTGTGTTCATCGTTAGGTATGGAAAAGCAAAAGACAGGAAACTATATTCCAAGCAAATTAGCTGCAGTCCAGTGAAGAAAACAGATCCACCTGTGACTTCAAACATGGTAATTATTCTACTATGCGGAGGACAGCTTTGAACTTCTTCCTTAAAGCATAAGAGAATTACTATTAAAAAGTGTTAAATAGCTACTATGTGGATGCAAGTTTTTCCTAAGAATTATTTGGTAGATTTGATGGCCAAATTTTCCATGGGTGTGTAATTGAAGGAAAAATTTGGATACAAATTTGTGTTTGTTTTCTTAATATGAAGATATTAATATGAATAACATTACAAAATATCTTACAGTTTGAAACCAACCAGGGAAGATATTTTGTGAGTTTAAAATCACGAACATGTTGAGGCATTAATATGGACTAAAATCAGCTCATTCTTTCACTTAATTCCAAATTCTTGGTTTCAAAGCTAGAGGAGTTGAATCAGTGTAATGAGAAAAATTATTAATACTTTTGAGAACACATTTTTTCCTACTGTAGCAAAGCAAATTATGCCTGAAGCAAAAAAAATTGCCTGAAATCATGTGCCTCTGACCTATTGAACTCATTTATTTGGGAAATAAATACTGAAAGTATTTTTGGTGAAGTCAAAATACTTAAATTTTTACTTTCTTAAATGTGAGATAAAACTGGAAGGAAATATTTCCTACAAAAGAAAAGATTTGACCTGAAAATATTTCCCCTCAATTTCTAGCCTTGAGACACCTTCCCCTCTTTTCCTGAAATAAATTATCTTTCATATTAATACTAACTGTATTTTCTTCTGTAATTTCTTCTACTGCTGTCAGGATCTGAGCTTGCATTCACTATCTCTGCCCATATCCTCCAGATGGTGCTGGCCATATCATACCCTTGTTTGAATGTGCCTTTGTTATCCTGCCTGTGTACTACAAGAAATCTGTCTTTGTGGAAGGTGTTCTCCAAAACGGGGAGCTGGAAGACCAGGTTCTCTGCCAATGTAAAGCTGCACTGTTCCATGGATTTTTAACTCACCTTCCAGTGTGGCCTTATGAATTATCACCAGTGTTACTATACATTAGAAAAACAGAATGGCACTGAAAGCTTGGTGAAAAACCAGAGGCATGTATTAGTATCCCATGTGGTGGTGTTCAGACCTGCTTGAGACTGTTGGTATCTAAAGCGGAGCCAGTGTGTGCAAAATTACTGGCTTGTGTATGGCATTTGTACTGAAAATATACCTTACACTTTGACTTATGAAGCACTGGAACGTGAACCCAAACCTAATCCAAATATTTCTTCATCCAGCCAACCTGACTTGGAAAAGTTAATCATAAGGAAAGAACTCCCGGAATGGACTCAGTCAGTAGCTGTTCTCTCACTAGGCTGTAGTGATGGTGTGAGATGTGATGTTGCCAGGACTGGCTTTACTTGTCTTAGCGCTTTGACTGAAAGTAAACAACTCCCTCCTACTTTTTTTTGCTGGGTAGATCAGGAGAGAATGAAGTGATGAGTGCTAAAAGCAACATGGTATATCAGATAAACCTTCACAGCAACCAAAGCCTTTTCAGTTAGTAAAATGGGCATAAAGGAATAATCTTCTCCAGCCCACTTCTTTAAAAGTAATATGCTTTCGCCTTCATATTCTCCTTCTTCTTCACATCCCTTGTTCCAAGTTCTGCTACTCATGGTACAGATGGGGTTGTTCTTTTTTTCATTTATGTCTTGACTTCCTTTTTAGCCCTTTGTTTAAATCTTGACTCCCTTTTTATTCCTTCGTTGGGAACTCTTGTTTTCCTCTGTTCTCAGTCTCTATGTCTTTTCTTTTTATCCATTCATGGAGTGTGTCTCACCCCCATCTTTTGCCCATGCACTCATCCAGACCTGGCTTCAAACATTCCTTTTCCCTCTGCTGAGGGTACAGAAAATCTATAAGGATAGATTTGTCCGTTCCTTTTTCCTGAGGATAGCATCTGAATTTTGGCTGTCCCCAACCCTTTTCAAGTTGTCAAGGAGTGGTTTGTGTCACGCTCTTTCACAGAATCACAAAATCACAGAACCACGCAGGTTGGAAAAGGCCTCTGAGATCATCAAGTCCAACCTTTGACCGATCCCCACGATGTCAACTAGACCAGAGCACTGAGCACTGAGTGCCATGTCCGGTCGTGTCTTGAATGATTCCAAGAATGGTGACTCCACCACCTCCTTGGACAGCCTGTTCCAATGCTTAACAACTCTTTGCATGAAGACATTCTTCCTGGTGTCCAACCTGTCTTATATGTTTTTAAGGTCCCTGTGATCTTTGGCTTTATCTGTTTTCCTTGAACACAGCAGTCCAGCATCCTGCATCCCATGTGCTTGACCCACCTCCCCATAGAAGTTGTTGGGAGAAAGCTGAGCTGTGCCAGCTCTGATACATTTTAGTTACAATGGAAACACTTTCAAGAAATACAGAATCATAGAATCAAGAATCCTTAGGGCTGGAAGGGACCTCTGGAGATCATCTAATCCAGCCACCCTGCCAAGGCAGGGTCACCTCAGCATAAGAAGCATTTTGAGTAATAAACCTCTTTTCACCCCATATTGCTTACAATTTTTCACTGCCAAGCAAATGGGATTTGAATTCCAAAGCAGGTCTTTCAGGATCTGGTATCTGACCTTTCCTCAATACTCTGAGGAGCAGCCGTAATAATGCTCCACAGTAACATGGGGAAGTTACCCAGTTTGGACCAGTGAGGCTAACTCCAGATGGAGTTCAAAAGGAATCTGGAAGAAGCACTGTCCATTTAACATGAGACCTACAATGTTTCCTGAGTTAAAAAATGAAAAGTATCTTGGCTATGCATCTGAATGAAGGCAAAGGAAGACAGTGTTTCAAGAGAAGGGTTTTGGTTTTATTTCTTTATTTCTACATTTGTGTTATAACTATTAAACTCTGATAAACTGATCTCATTTGCACTGAATTAGGTTCTTAGGTTAAACAGTTAAGCAGATTTTGTTTTGGCAGCAGTTGTTATAATTCCCAGAAAGAAGGATCTGAAACAAAGTCCAGTGTGTAATAATTTCAACTGTTTTAAGAAAACTCAATCTCTTTTCTAATCTATAAAACAGATTCTTTGTGACATTTTTTTTATACAGCTGAAGTTTCCTTTCTTTATAAAAATCTGTGAGTAAATTACCTTTTTCACTTTGAAACAGAAATCAGCATGAAAAACTGTGTCGTATGTTTCCAAAGCCAAATTTCTATGTATATACTTAATCTCTCCACTGAAATTGCAAAGATAAAACAGTGGAAGCCTCTTTTCAGCTCTAGGTTCAAATGTCCATCTCCACCTCTGTCTCACATTTGCACAGTTTTTAAAGTCAAATTCTTCTTCATATTGTATAGGCAAATTCCAGCTCTGAGCAAGAGGCTAACCTAAGGTCTGTCATGCCGCCTAAATGCTGTCTAAATCTGCATTGTACACAATGAATTTTTTCAATAAACCTTTTCTTTGCCCAATGAATTTTACCTAGAATTGATATTATGTGCTTGAGACTGTGTAGATTATTAAACATGTATTGGAAGTAGTTTTAAGGACTTGTGCTGATAATCTCATGATGGTCTTTTTAAACAGTTAGAAGGTGAGGATAGTCTCACGTATAAAGGACTTTTTTACTTAAATACCACCTTGTTTCTTGGGTAATTTAAGGTTAATGCTTCTTGTACACATGATATCTTTCTGATTTTGACAACAGTGAAGCATACGCACAGGACATGACGTGAAATAAATAATTCATGTGTTTTATGTCTCAGATTTATACACAAGGTAGGTGCTTTGTTGCACAAAGTCAGTTATTTGACCAGATACTCCAGAGCACTATGATCAGAATATACAGTGGCTGTTTATCCAGACTTGAGGAAAACATGGCAAGTACAAAACCTTAAATGCCACAATGCAAATCCAGGTAAAGTCAATAGAAAGATTCTCAGTAGTTTCAGGGTGTTTGAATAACAAGAAGAATGAAATGGATGGATCTTAAGTGAAATTATGACCAAAATGATGTTGAAAGTGCTGTTATAAACTCATTTCTAAACTAAAAGCTTAGTGTTCTGTAGTGCTGACTGCTTTGCTCTTTGTGTGCACTCATTTTTAATAGCATTTTTGTGCAGAAATTCACTGGTGCAAGGTGATTTTCTACAGTTGGTACAACATGAACCCACTGTTTGGAGGTTGTAGTCTATTTAGCAAAATGATTGATATCACAATTAAATGAACAAATTTACAATATAATAGCCTCACCGACACAAATATTTTCCCTCAGATTTTAGAAAATTAAAATATTAATTAACTTTACATGCTTATTAACTGCTTAGTATAGTTTGTATGTGAACTATAAGGCTAAGAGATATTAGTGTAACAAATTCCCTAAAATGAAACTGAATTAAAATACTGACACTCTTGGTGGGTTTCATGTTGCTGTTGTTGCTGCTTTGATTTTAAATTACGCTATAGTGCTGTTTTTTTCCCATCTCGTAGGAACACTGGAGATTTTTTTGGGGCCCACATTTGTAAGGAAATAGGGATTTTTTAATGATTATGCTGTACATGTGTGTGTGTAATCAGTGTTTCTGTGTATCTATATGTGACTCCTTCCCTGTGTATCTATATATGACTCCAGATTCTATTGGTTGGTTTTGGACTTGATACAGATTATGTAGAGAGATGTGTTTTAAAAATGCTAACTGCTTCCAGGAAAAAGCAGACTGTTAAGAGAGTGAAGGGACTTGCAATCACAACCCACAGTGAGGGAAAGCTAATAAATGTACATTTTATACAGCACTGCTCAGGAATCTGCACAAGATAAAGTTTGCTGCTGTTGTTCTTATTATAGCAGTGAAAAAAAAACCCTGATAAAAGCTATTTACAAAATTTTCGGAATAAGAGACATCAGAGAGTATTGTGGAGCTGAAAGGGGACAATGCTAGTGTCAGGTTTCTTCATAAGTGGATTGATTTTGTGTGATGCAAGCAGTCTGCTGAAAAAAAAGACAAACACATCTTTGCTGGGAATTGTATGCAATGTGTTACCTTGATGACACAGTTTTGTATGACTAAATTTTTCTAGTCCAAAGGAATTGTAAGCAGGCTCCTTGAACCTTTTGCTTCAGGATCCAAAGTGCATGAGATATATTAGGAATCTTTCCTTTGACTTCATCAGTCTTTGATTCGGGCCCTATTTATATCATTTTTCAAAGGTTAGGTTCACATGTGCATGAATACTCAGTCTGTTATATTCCAGGAGTTACAGTCCTATTGTAGCATAACCAAGAGCTTCAAAATAGATGAACTACATACACTGAGCAATACTAGCTCACTAATTTGTTTGCAACAATTTATTTTTAAAGGTTATTCAGGTTTATTTTACACGTTGACGAAGATAAGTTTGATGTTAAGCCAACACTGTGAAATTTTTGCAGAGGCAGTGGTGGTGGTGTCTGGGTACTGTGGGGGTCCATTCACCTCCTGGGAGAGGAGTTCAATTTTGGGAAAAGATTGGATGTGACAAATGGAAAAAATAACATTAGGAATGACTGGGAGGAGGGGAAATTTCTCACAGACTAATAGAATAGCCTGGATTGGAAGGGACCTTAAAGCTCAATTTTGTTCCAACCCTCTGCCATGGGCAGGGACAACTTCCAATAGATCAGGTTGCCCTGAGCCCCATCAAATCTGGCCTTGAACACTTCCAGAGATGGGCCATCTATAGCTTCCCTGGGCAACCTGCTCTGGTGTGTCACAACCCTCACAGGGAAGGGCTTTTTCTGAGTCTCATGGTGCAGGTCTTTCCGTGCTTCCAAAGGAAATTCACAGCAGAAACCCCAAGGTGGTGATGACAGTTTAAACCCCTCAAGCTTTCAAACAGGATGTGAAAACTGTGATTTCATTAAAGAAATGCTTGCAAGGTTGGATTCCCGTGTCTATCATTATGGGAGGAGTTTCTGTAAGGGAATCACCTGCCTTGGATCAAAACAAGACTGTTCTTAGGCTACCCTTTTTCTGTGACAAGTAGTGTTTGTGTCCTCATTACCACTTTGAGAAAGAGGAATTACTTGTGTGTGAAGATTATAACTGAAAGCACACTGAGCATATGACAGAAAGGTTTTGTATAGGCAATGTAGGGGAGTCTAATCATTGTTTCTTCTCAATTTAGATAAAATGTAAGGTATTTCCCCTTTAACTTTTTTTGGTCTGATTTTCACTCATTGAATACATCGGTGGTAAGTCTACATAGAAATCTTTGTACGGGTAGAAAGTAATTTCCAAGTGGCTAAACTGCATTTGTGCAGAAGACTCTCTGTAATTACACCTGTAAAAAGATAAAAATACACACTGTTCAAAATCAACACTTTGCATGTAGCTAGTGCAAACTTCAATTCATAACTGTTGGTCTTCTATCAAATTTATGAATAACTGAGAAGAACTCATCACATCTGTGTGGGACCTATTGAAGCAGCTTCAAATGCACTGGGTTTAAAAATGTGAAATGGAGTCCCATATCCTTTTTTGTGCATTAAGAACTGCCTCTAGACTGAGACAGAGTTAAATTTCCCTTATAATTAAGGGAGATATTAATGTAATTCAATAACTGTGTGCTAAAAAAGGTCTATGTATGTATTAAAATACCTGTTAATATAAAGATCTGTGTTAATCTGTCTAAATCTCCAATTAGGTCTGTTCAGGTGAACCTTTTGGTGCTCTTCTTTATTAATACTGCTTTCTTTGAATGATTTCTTAAATCATTTCATTAAAGCTTTCTTTGCATGGTTCCCCTTTTATCCCGTGGACTTATGGTATGCTTTTCCATACCTCATGTTCCTGTAGTAAAATTACATGGAAAAGTTTTTTGTCCATTTTTACTCTTCTTTCTTTCTATTTGCAAACCACCTGATAGAAAAAATAGCAGCAATTATAATTTCTATCTTCTTTAAGTGGACTTTTTCTCACTAGTCCTTTATTTCAGATCTCAGTTGAAGTCATGCAGATTTTTAGCTGTTTGCGCTTGAAAATAGTCCCATAAGGCTTAAAAAAACTACTCAACACACAAATGTTGATACATGATCATTCTTTGGGAAGTTAGAAAACTATTTTAAGGTCTTCTTAGTAGGTGATCAGGTAAATGATGAAAAATCATACCGGAAAAGAGAAGATCCCTCTGCTGAAGATTACCGTAACACATTTGGAATATTTTCTATTTAAGCTTACTCCTGTTCTTCAGCTGCAGTGCCTTGTTTTGCTTTTACAGAAGAAAACCAGGATCAAATTTATTCTTCACCTTCTTTCCTGAACTGGAAGATTCACTGTTGATACGTGTCAAATGGGTTTGTTTTTCTTGTGCCAACTAGGCATGCTTTCTTTCTGCAGTGTAACAACTTATATAGAGTTTCTTGTGATTGAAATGGTAGCGAGTATTTTGAAAACACATTTTTGTAACAAAAAAAGAGTAATGAGAAACTGATATAGTACATGGTCTCTGTGGGAAGAGTAGTGGTAGAATACAGCATGTTAACTGGCTTGATTGGAAAACAGGGCTGTTCACATACACAGTTCTTTGCCTTTAGGGCATTTGGTCCATGGTAGTTTAATATTAGCATTAAAGGCTTTAAGTTTGATTAGCCCCTAGGTTGCAGACAAAATTCAGGTTTGGAATATTGTAGTATGAAAGTGAATGCATACAGTTTCCCAAATCTTAGGCAGTGATTGCTTCTCTAGCTTAAGGACTGAGAATCCTTGTGGAGATTTTCAAATCCTAGAGCAGCAGTGGCAGAGTGAAAAACAGTTTCCAAGTGTTGCTAGATTTTTACTGTTTTCTTGGCTGATTGGAAATAAATCTAAATTCACTTTCTCTGGGAAGAACTTAACTTCATCAACAACAATTATACTTATTTAAAATCAAAGTGGAAACCCCATATTTCTGGGTTTTTTTCAAGGAATTTGGAGAAGTCAACATGACCTATTGTTTCATTCTATAAAACATTTCCAAGGCTTGCCAAGTAAGGGACTGGATGGCTGAAGAGTGAGAGCTCCCAGGTATGCTGAGGCCATGGACTCCAAGCAGTCTGCCTGGCAGCCCTCCCACAGCCTTCATATCTCAACATCAGGGGAACTGTTAAGGAGTTGGGATCCTGGGATCTAGGTCTCCTAGGAAGAAGCGTGCTGGAAGCCCAGGCTAGGCCTCCCAATGTGCCTCTACAACTGCAGGGTGCTGGAGAGCTGTAAACCCAGGACAACCTGTGGTGTTGAGAGGTCAAAAGCCACAGTCTCCAGATTCCCAGATCAGAAAACAGGCACTGGGATACCTGGCCTGGAGGATGCCATGAGAATCTGAAAAATGTTCTGCTTTGGTGAATCCTCATTTGCTGATGAAAAGGTACTCTTTGTAAAATTTCCGAGCATCTGTAACTCTTCTGCTGATGTTGTCCTTTAAACTTCATCTTGTATATAGATCTCCCCAGGGAAATTAGTAATAAGCTTTTGTTCAATGATATTAGCACTACACTAAAAATAGGATGTATGTCTTAGTATGTAAGGGTGAGACTGGAGGAAGGATACCTGGGCTCACGTCATGAGGGATTTGAAGAGTTGCTCATATTCTATTGCTGCAGTTACTTTTTTTGGTAACCTCATGCTTAACTGTAGTTAAGTGTTACACTAGTGAGACTGCTCACATCAGATTTAATCAAGAGTACAATTTTTTCAGGTTAAAGGCTTAATGGGTTATCCCAATTTCAATGCCTATGGGATGACAATGTTAATGATCAATGATGTTCTTGCAAATAAGCAGGTTGTGACAAGTCATGTTCATGAAGTGCTTTGAGATATATTTGTTGCACATTATCTTCTGTTCTACTTTATTCCCACTGTCTTACAAAGAAAACTTATGTGAATTCATTTTTAATGAGTTTGTAATGAAAAGTGCGTGTACGAATAATAGAGGCCAGTACTTGGCCCATTTACATTTTGTGGTCATTTGTTTTGATTCTGGGCTGTGGAGTCACTGTGCTTTATTTATTCTTTTGGCCCCTGATATTTTTGCTGCTCCAGCCTATTTTTTATTTTTATTATGCTTAAGTCTCCAGTGGAATGGAATATAAACTGCAAACTCATCAGGTTATAGTGGACGCCAAGAATGATTAATGTCACGTACTAGTTTTGGAGTGGTTTTGGATGTAGATATACTGCAGACTGTGGTGTTTTGTGTAGTTTCAGATCAAAGTGCAGCCTGTCTGTGTCCTCCACACATTGTTTGATGGTTGTGACTGATTAATCATATCTATGTAGCTGTCACATTTTTCCTTTTATTCCCTTTTTTGTAGTGCCATAGAACAAAAATATGTTTAAACAAAATATTCATTCTGTCCTTTATGTGTCTTTGAAGGGTAAAATTAATTGACTGTGTTTGCTATCAGTGCATTTTAAGTTGGACAAGTTTATTAACTAAGCTTATTGTGTAGGCTTCACCTATTGAGGGCAAAACCTGAAACCTTTACCTCCTTCCAGATCCTTATTGACCTTTATGGAAATATTGATGCAACTGGAGGAATCATATTAGATTTTTAGGCAGAACTGGAGGTAGAAATTGTGCCCATGTTTTGGGTGAAGCACTGTGTGCAATGTGATGTTTCCTGTTTTGGTATTTCCTATACCTTATTTGGTTTCTTTCTCAGTGCATATTAGATGTGGTTGATGTTTCTTTTACAGAGTCATTAACTATTGGTTGCCCTGTAAATGTTTATGTGGAACCACAAGTGAATGCTTTTCATAATAGTTAGATCCTATTGTCCTTGAGGCAGGAGAGCATCTTCTGTGCATCTATTCATTGCTTATTAGGGCAGAAGAACAGGCAGTGTAAGAACTTGCTGCTTTTGTTGAACAGTGAAAAAATATGGGGTCAAAATTTTTTCACTGGGGGGGTCAAAATTTCCATGTTTGCTCTTTCTGGTAATTTTCCTATGTCCATATTTAAATGCTTTAACACTACTGATCTTTTTTTAGAGATATTAAGTCCTTCAGCTCCTATTGACACCTGTGGCAGTATGAAGAGCTTATAAAAACTTTAAAATTAATGAATTACACTTTTATGTGTTGGGTATAGGAACACAATCTTAGACTTATTTTTAAAACTTGGAGTCCATAATATTGACACTTTGCATATTTTTTATTGTAGGGATAATTATTATTGCAGGATAGAGATTAAGGACTTTGTCAGAAAATGAACTTTTTACATCTGGCAAAGGGTTTTATGACTACTGTAATTTTTTTTCATATCTTCAGTTTTCACCTTATATAAATCAATTAAAAAGACCTCTTCTGAAGTAAGATTAAGCATAGATCTGCCACATAGCTTTGCAGCACAGAATTTTGTCTCATGTATTAAAGTCACAGAGTTTGTTACTAGTTTGCAGGGAAAAAAAAGAAAAATCTTTATGATCTGAGATATTTTAGTGATATTTTCTGGAAGATATTTTTGTCCAAGGGGGAGGCACCCAGGTTTACTACCTTAACTGCCTGGTGAGGTATTTTGAAGTGTCTTTTGAATCTACTTGTATAATTACTTGTTTGTTCAAGTCTTTGTGTTTCTGTATTGATCTGAAGATGATCTGTTCTTCTGCAGACACCTTCTTGTCTTGAATCCCAAGATTCTTGTTGTCCAATGAACATGGTATAAACAGAACCTGAACAGTGAACAGATTATTTTTTCCCTTCCCTCAGGACTTCTCTGCATTCCTACTCTGTTCCTTGAAAAATATACTAAGATCTTTTTGACAGATCCTGTTGCTCCCATAATCCCACTCTATTTTTGGACCTCAGCATTGCTAAAATTTAAGCACAACCATCACAATTAACATCAGCAGTATGTGGTATGTATTGTTCTAAAGTCAAGCAAAATCACATTTTTAAAAGCTTTCCCTTAAATATTTTCGGTATTTCTATTGTACAAACAAAAAGTGATGGATTATATTACAATTGGACATGAAATCTCCTCCTCATAGAGTTTGGCTTTATGCTCTTTTAATTTAAATCAATCACTTTGAAAAGGATGATGAATGGTAGAGGTCATACTTACTGATTTACCAGAACTTTGACTTCAGTTAAGATTTGTGAGATTAAACTTTAATGGTTTTTTAGATTCAAAGGGATATTGGAAAAGAACTGATTATTTGTACTGGGAAGAGTTTTATTCCTGGTTTCTGGGAAACACCCCCTCACCAATTTCTCCAGCTCTGAATAGACCAATTCTTTTTTTTGTGAACTACCTCCCACATGTTAATGTTTGCTTATGCTTTTCTACAACCTGTGTGTTATAAAAATCCATAAGTTTTTGTCCAGGTTATAGGTGGCCTTAAGGCCCAACATCTTTAAGGTATTTCTTAGATGCCTACATCCAAATGTAGGCATGGATATCAAGAATTAATCACATTGTATAGGATGCTCAGCCTTTTAGTTGGTTATTTCTAGGCATCCACATTTGAACATATTGGTTAGAATACATTTAAGCTCATAGGAATATGGAGTCACATGCAAATGCTTGGAAAGGCTGGTTGGAATGATTTTGGTTTTGTATGTCCTGTTTGACAAACACTGGAGGTCCTTGATTTATTGCCACAACGAAAAATGACATATTTTGCGTCTGTTTTTACAAATGATTACAACTCACTTTTTACGTTCACCTTGAAAAACACACTTAGTGTAAGAGATGTTTGTAACTAAGGTAAAAGACAAAGAACATCATTAGTCTTATCCTACAGTATAAAATGATAAAATTATCTACAAAGAAAGAATCTAAGTTATTTGGTTTCTTTGATCAGTTCATTTTGGTTTGCTCTGTTGAAAATTATTCAGAAAAAGAGAAATTAGCTGGATTGACTAAGAATCTGTGAATACATTTACATTTTTGTGTATATGAAGTTGGGAATGAAAAAAAAAGGTCACTGATTTATTGCCATATTGTCATTAAATGTCGGATTTTTAAGATTTTAGAAGCCTAGAAAGTCAATATTTTGTTAAGGTCTCAAAGATTAGCAGTGAGAAGTGGGAGTTATATTTTTCATCTTTCTGCACAGTATGGTTTGAGTCAATTGCCAGTGGCCCAACCTCATCCCTTTGGGATTTTTGATCTATTTCCAAACCCGCTGCACAGCCTCTCAGGCTTTGAACTATGCCAGACCCCAGACAATATTAACTCCTACGTCTGAGCAGCAAAGTTGATATTGTATAAGAACATCTTGCAGCCTCCACATAAACAGTCCTTCCTAAATCCTAAAAGGAGGGATATGTTGTGATGACCAAAGAAAGGAAAAGTACAATAAAGCTTTAAATAAAATAGGAATTACTGGAAACTCTCTGTTTGTGTAAATTCTAAAGCCCATTATACCTTACAGAATGACAACTTACATTGGAATTACTCTCTGTAAACGCAAGACTCTTGTTTATCCTTTAAATGCAATTGACGTGATCAAAGGATTTGTGTTACTGTTGCAGATTTTTTTGGACTGAATTATCTTTTGGCAACACTGAGATTTATTAGGACTCTTTGGTCTCATTTGCTTGATGACTTGCTTAGCACATAGGTTTGTTCTTTTCTTTCTCTCTGTGCTTCTTATTAAATTGCAAACAACTATCTCTAGGAGAAACCTGAAGGCCAGGATTTTTTTTCTTGCCAACAGAGTACTTTAGGGGATTATAAAACTATACTTTTGTGTATGATTCACCTTCATTTTCCCACAATCAGCATTAATGACCCCTGCAATTTCCACAAGGAAAAATGGGAAAAGTTTAGGCTTCATGTTGTGACTCAACACCAAAATTACTGGGATTTAAATTAATACATGAACATCTTTAAGCTGTAACTGGTTGGGAAATTCTAGTGAAACATTTTTCATTGGAAAATGCCATTTTTGGAATTTCTTATTAAAACTCCAAAGCATTTCATAGTTGTGTAAACTTGTAGATGAAACCTTCATTGAGAAGATTTCCAGATGAAATGAGAACAAGAAAGATGGTATGCGCTGTTACCATAAGATATTTAGTAGGCTACTAACCTGAATGATGTAGACCCTGGGATGCTTCAGTATAAAATGAAAATGTATAGGCACTCTCTCATCCTCTGATTTTTTTTTTAATTTATTTTTTATTTTTATTTTGATGTATGTCTCAGGCACAATTACCACAACATTATTCTGATTTTTCTTCCCATGAGATTTCCTTCTCAGTTCGATTAATTAACCTGAGTGAAACATTCCTCTAACAGGGGTGCACCACTTCCATTAATCATCCAGAACTCTTCAGCAACAGCTAGGTAGCCTGCCTGTTGCTACTGCACGCAGTATAGTCACAGACTGACACTGTTGCTCTGCGCAGGGGATGAAAGGCAGGTTCTGGTCATTGTGTCAAGCCACTTCCACAGCAGGTACGTTCATTTCTCATTTGAGATCCAAGGGTTTTGCAGTCTGGGTCAAGCTGCTTTCACAAGGAAGAGCTCCAGCAGCTGGGCTGTCTGGCCAGAGGCAGCAGTCAAGAGTTGTTCAGCCATATCCTTCTTCCCTAACCTGATCTGATTAGACCCAAAGTGAAGTCAAATGCTATCTGTGTAGCCATCCTTTGCTATCATCTAATGTTAGGAGAGGCAGTGCCCTGGTGATGACTCAGCTGTGTTTGACTGTGGGGGGCTGTTTCATTTTGTTGATGTCAGGTGAGGACTTTGGCTGTGTGGTCGTTGCTCCCACCCTTTTGCTCTGTACCAGCACCACAGGAGGGATGCCTCTATCACAAAGGCAAAGAGTGGGTGCAACACGTGGTAACACGGTAACATACCTGCGAAAATGAGAGTGATAATTCTGTGCCCTGCATCCGGATGAGAACCAGGACACGAGAACTGCTGAATTCTCTCTTGGCTCTGAAGCACAGCTACATCTACATTCTTGGTAACCCATCTGAGCTAGTTGCCTGTTCTTCCTTTGGTTCTAAGCCATTTTCCAGTGGTAGTAGGAGGGCTTGTACAAGTAATGTCTGAAAAGCAGTAGACACCAGAACTGCACATTTCATATTTGTCATTGTAATAAATTAAGAAATTTTTTGAAGTAATGACTGTGCAATTTGATTTTACACTGTCACTTTGTACTTAAAATGCAAAAAAACCCCCCAACACCATAGGAAGATGACCCTGGAAACTAGCTGCTGTACATGTACATGATACCTGTTTTGCAACATATGAGAAGCACAGATTTGAAGAGCTCTCTAGCAAGTAGATACATTTCACCCACTCATTGGAGTTTCCTTAAGAACTGTTTTCTTACTGACCTCAGGGATTGCTAAGTGAGATATTAGTAGGCTATGCACTTATTCCTTAGAAAAGTTGCAACGGGGAACTTATACCTGTATTGCAGTATCTCAGGAGTGAACACTTGTGTGTTTACACAACCTCTGTGTTAGCCAAGAGGAAGACAACCTCTATATTGGACCTTGGTATTCTGATACGAACTTCAGAGGAGATTTTTGGGTGAAAGGGGGATATCTCTTAGCCAATTACGTCTAACGTTTGAATGCATTTAATAAATCTTGCTTAAAGAGGAAAATCAGTTGACGTGTAGTTTTGTAGCTGGTGTTGAAAAAGGTACATTGCTGAGTCATGGAGGCACAAGGTGCTATGACCCACCCAGAAGGTGAGGGTAACCCAGCTTCTTGTTAACACATCCCTTGGGGTGGATCAAAGTGAAACAATGCTGAATGATCAGTGTTCATGTATGCAGGTTTTATTTTAGAAGAATTTGGTTGCAATGGAAAGCAGGTATGCAGCTGTTTTGTTTATTATTATCTATAGTAATATAGCAATATGAAAGGATAAAAATATTACTGAAGAAAATGTATAAGAAAAAGAAAGAAAGAAAGGACAAGAGGAGAAAGATACATAATCACTACCCATGAATCTTTGACAAAATTTGATTGTTGCAATTTAGTGGTCTCTTTGTCAAAATGATGGTCTTGGTTCATCAGGGATGGGGGAAGAAGCCCACAAAATAAAAAGTCCAGGGTTAAAATACACTTAGGCTAGGCAGGAACACCCTGATACCTCCCCTGGGCAGTGGGGGAGCTTTCAGTCCTCTCTTGGAAGGCTTTCAAAAAGAGTCTGGGGGTGCTTTGGGTGTCTTTGATGGTTTATGACACCTTCTAAGACATGATAGATGTCTCTAAAATCAATGCAGTTGAGCCAGTAATTCCCCATCAGACCTTCCCTGGGGGGAGGAGAGGGAGTTTGATGTCTGAGCAGAGGACAATTACCATGACAAAGAGCACCATCCCGTCTTGAAGATTTTGATTCTTATTGGCCTCAAAGCCTGGCTTTAGCAAAGCACCCTGGTTCCTCCACGAATGGGCAAATGTTTTGAGTCATTAACCACTAAGTCACATGAGGTAAAACTCAGAAAATAAATAAAAATAAAAGAATGTGCAAATAAATAAAATTAAAATACATGCAGTACAGACAGTGCCTTTTTACAACATAAATTGAAGATGTATATCAAAATCATATAATATAAAAAGGTATTTATCTTTTGCTTTCTCCCTCTAAACTGAGTACTATCAAGTGCATGTTTATTGCTGTCTGAATATCAGTAGCATTCTGTTTTCAAAGCCATGTTTAAATATATCTCTTTCCATTGTTGTCTTGTTCCCACTGTCATGTGTCACAAATTATATTTTTAAAAAAATGTTGGGCACACAGGAGCAAATATAAAGAAGTATATAGGGAAACAAGAAATTTTACATGACCTTTAATGACATAAATTTGGTAGGCACTACACCTAGTGGGACTCTTTACTCCAGGGATTACTTACTTTCATCGTAAAAAAAGTGAAATGTTGACAAGCTGAGTCATTGAGGAAATGGGGCGGGTTTTGAAAATTGATTCCTTGCCATTGACGTACTTGTGAGAATATGAATGTTTTTGTTTTACGGGAATAGAACATCCTAATGAAAGGAATTGGAAGGAAATCCAACACAATCAGTAGGACACATCACATTAATTTTTGGCACGGCTGTCCGAGGAACTCAATGCGTAACAGTTAATTTAATTATAAATCAAGCGTGCCATTCAGACTTTATTCTGTTACCTGTTAAGAATGGTACATTCTGAGATGCAGTCCTCCCACTTTCTGATTCAAACAGGAAAATTAGGTCAATGGGAAGCAAAGACCCAACCACAGCTTCTTATGTGCCTGCTTGTAAAAAATGCAGTGTTCTATGAGACTGAATTGAGGGTTTCATGCTTGCCAACGGCCTAAAGGCATAAAAAGACTTCTTCTGGGAGGAGATAGTAATACCCACAGCAGTTAGAAGAATGGAATACCAACATGATTTTAAAATGTTAATATCGGTCCTTATGAATACACCTTCCCCTTTCTCTGTATACACTCTGAGGAATGTTGCAGCAAAAGAAAGGAAGAAAATGGCAAAAGACTTTTAACAAAGTTACTGGGAGTATTCAACAGCTTAGAGTTTTAGTCCCAGTTCTTTTGAACATAAAAACATTGAATTAAATTCAGTTTTTTGGAGGAGGTAACTGGAAAGCATAACGCTCTTAACCTACTTCTGGTCAGTCCTTTTCAAAAGCACCACGTTCCCAGTCCCAGGATGTGTAGGAACAATGTTCAGCTTCCCCAACTAAAAACTGCCTGAGAATTTTGTGCCAGCACTTGCAGCAGCAGCAGCAGCAGCAGCAGCAGTGTTTATTAGCTGAATTGCCACTTGATGAAAGAGAGAGAAGAAAAAGTTTAGACTGGCAAAATCCTGCCATCAATATGCAAGTTGAAGAGAAAATATGCTTTACAAGAACAGTTAGGCAAAAAACAAGAGAGGAATCATATACTCTGGATTTGTTTAATTACTTTAGACAATGAACCTCCTTTATGTGTTTTTTGTTTTCCAAGGACCTAATTTTAAAGCTTTTGAAACAATTGATGGACTTTCAGGGATATTTTTTTTATATATATAGTAGTGGGAAAAATGACCAAGATGTCTCAGTGGTTTGATATAGTTAGACACAGGCTGAGACTGCTGAAAATACTTTTCAGAAGGAAACATTTTCCCCTGTTTTTTTATGCTTTTGCAGAAATACTTTCTTTTTATCTCTATCATATTCTCTACTGTGTAGCATCAAACTGTACATGAATTTTGGATTAAGTCCTATTAAAATAGCTATCTATTCCTGGTGCTTTTGTCCAAGTTTGTGAAAGGTAGAATTTTTCTATTTTAACGGCTCCAAAATACAATTCAGCTGGTAAGTGAAGTGATCAGGGATGCAGACACAGTTTGTTTTGAGGACCTTGATGTGGAATATGTATGGCCAGTGGAAAACTGAGATTGCATTTGGGGCTTCATGAGGCTGGTGGTTTTCATGAGGGTTTCACTTTGTAGACAGGCTGTAGCATTTACAGCAGCCAGACTGGCAGTGCCAGGTCACCCCTCTTTCCCCAAATGGAAATGATCTAGGAGAGGATCTGGCAGTGCTGGCAGACCTGCTTGCCAGATTTCTGCATCCAGGGGTAGCAAGGCATTAAAAAAAGGAGGACCTTTCACAAGCAGTAGAAGAGAATTGAAGCTATTTAGCTACTGTGGAACACAGGCACTAACAATTATATACACATGTTAAATGATTCATAGACTTCTTACTGTGATCCAATTGACATATGCAGGCCCGAAACAATGATTTCTCATACTGATATTAAGAAGTATTTCCCAGAGCAGCCCAGCCCATTGCTTTAATGACATCAGTTTAGGAAAATCTGAACTCTTTATTGTGCTCTGAGAGCCTCATCCAGAGTCCATGGAAGCAGTTCCTCTCCAGGAAAGACCATTACAAAAAAGATATTCCCTTAGTTTCACCTTTTCCTCACTTTTTTTTCTTTTTGGTTTTGGCCTAATGTTGTTCAAGTCCTTTTCAGAGGAACAGAACTGTTTTATAGAACATGTGGCAGAAGCAGCCTATGGTAAAGCTGACTTTTAATCTGTTGGTCCCTCTTCGCAAACTGGCTCAGAAGGATGGATTTGCAAAGCAAATATGGAGCCAGTAAGTGGCTTTCATAGTTTTTAAAGTTGTCACAGTAACTGAGAAAGAATTCAAGAAGGGAGTGACGTAACTGTGCTCCTCTGAACATGAGACTAGCAATAGCTGGTAGTTCCTAAGGAGTACCTGGCTAAGCAGAGCTTGGTTTACACAGCTTGTGGCAATGTTTTCAAAGAAGGCACTGTATTTTTTGAATAAAGAGATTTCCTACTAACATGAATCAGTTTACCTGCTGAGTCCTATGCTACACAGATGGGTAGATAATATACTTTTGTATTTATTGCTTGTATTTTAGAGTGTGAAGCTGCACCATGGAATAAGACTGTTAAAGTGCTGAATGATGGACACTGTCTGCAGGCTGAGATAATGTTCTGAAGAAACAGAAACTTTCCCAAAAATAATTTGTAGTGGAATTAGAGCTTTTCTTTGAGGGAAATGAAAAAATAAAAAAAAGAAAATTCCTTGGCTGTGCAATTGCTGCATCTTCCTGTAGGCCTTTTTTATTGTATAATGGCTGTAAAGGGATGGAGACAAAGCTGGTGGCTATTATGCTAACAAACACTCAATTTCATAGTATCATAGAATGATTTGGGTTGGAAGGCACCTTAAAGATCATCTTATTCTAAACCCCTCCCATGGGCAGGGATACCTTTCACTAGACCAGGTTGCTCAGAACTCCACCCAACCTGGCGACCTGGTGACTCACCACCATCACAGGGAAGATTTTTTTCCTGTTATCCACTCTAAACCTACTCTCTTTCAGTTTGAAGCCATTTTCCCTTGTTCTGTCACTACAAAGTCTTGTAAATAGTCCCTCTCCATCTTTCTCGTTGGCTCCCTCTAGGTACTGGAAAGCCACAATTAGGTCACTCTGAAGCCTTCTCTTTTCCAGGCTGAACAATCCCAATTCTTTCAGCCTTCCCTCATAGGAGAGGTGCTCCATCCCTTTAATCATTTTGGTGGCCTCCTCTGGACTTGCTCCAGCAGGTCCATGTCCTTCCTGTGCTGGGAATCCCAGAGCTGGAGGCAGCACTGCAGGTGGGGTCTCACCAGAGTGGAGTAGAGGGGAAGCTGCCCACACTGCAATTAATGTAGACCAGGACACAATTGACTTTCTGGGAAATATAGAGACTCTGCTTCTAACTGAACATAAAAGTCTCTTCTTCAGTTTTGAGTGTCTACAGAAGTGTGGGTAAAATATTCACTTATAACCTGAAGTCCCCCTGAAAAATTTGTTTTCTCTTGAGATTGTTATGTTAATGTTATTTTACTACTCCACTCACTCCAGTAGTATCTCATAAAAGTGATTTCTGCATTACCACATTGTTTAAACACGCAGTGTTATATTTTGTTCATAAAAGCAAAATCCTTCCTGCCCTACAGGAACGAAGGAGTTGTTACCTGCTTTTCCAGCCAAGACTGTGGAGCACTCAGCATATGTTAGTGTTGTGGTTGGTTTTGCAAGCCAGGTACTGACTGGGCATGTGGGAGCTTTATCCTGGATGCCAGTGGTGCCGTGATTAAGGGTGAATTGGGGCAGCGGTAGCCCATAGTGCCGGGGTCCTGTGCTGTCTGGGCAGAGGTGGGTGTTGCTGCTGCCAGTTCAGTGCCAATACTGAGCAGCAGTGGTTCTCGCAGCTGGCACAACTATAGCTGCAGCAAACACTGCCTTGTGAGTATGGAAAGGAATTGTTTTCATTTATTTTGGCCCCTCAAAATGTAAAAAAATTAATTAATTGTAGTTTAAAAGTGCTGACGTCTCCCGAGACTTACAGAATTTGCTTTTTCATCTGAATACTTTCCCCTTTAAAGCCTCTTTTTCCTGATAGCATACACATTTTTCAGCAGCTAATATTTTCCTTTGCATAGCTATATATACTCTCTCTCTCTACGTTCTAAAGAAACACGTGCCCAAATGAAACCACACATACCATTTCACTCAAAATATTCGCCTGTGTACATCTGTTTCTCATTAACGTTTCCCTCTGCTATATACAAAGACTTTTCTTTAAGAAGTGTCATTACATTAGTTTGTATTACAGTATTATTTTTCTCTCATCTGTGTACCAATGCAGAAGCCAAATACTCTCCTTAGAATTCGTGTGGTTTTTTGAAGACAGAATTTGGCCATTACATTTGTAAACAGCATGGATACATGTGTATATTCACACATCAAAGAAAGTAACATTTTTAACCCATGTTTTATGCAAATATTGGAATTAAATTTTTTAAGTATAGTGGATATATGATATGGATTGTACTTGTATTTTCTTAGTGTGCAAACAGTTTCTCTGTGTGTATGCATATTCGAGGGGAAAAAAGTACAGTCCCTTCAAGCTGATGGGACACCTGTGTCTGCCTGAGCTGTACATCTGTCCCCAGATTCCACTTCATTAAAATTTATTTAAACAGCTGCACAACTATGGTCACAAACGACACTACAAGAGAAGCATTTCCTCACTCTTCCCAGTATAATAATTTTCTGGAATCCCAAATGACTTACCTATAATGGGAAACAAAATTTCCTGCATAAAAGCAATGAGTTTATAAAGGTGTCCAATGGGCCACCTGTACTAATAAAATTGGTTTGTTATTTGAGGTAATACTGTAAATATCAAAATACAATTGTAGGTTGTATTCCAAAATATTTCTTGGAGTCTTCAGACCTTGTTTGAAAAAAAAATATATATATATATACACATACATGTACATTTTAACACATAGATATTCTGGTCCAATTTACTTAAATTTCTGTAAAATCCTGCTGATGACCTTTTGCCTATTTCCACTTCATATATATGACCATTCATACTTCTGTAGCTCATTAAGCTCTTAACATGTAACTTCTGATTTACATCACGATGTTATAACATGTAATCCTAGATTGCACAAATCTATGGGATAATCTTGGCAGAAACATGCTATTTTTATTCACCAGTGTACTTAGGTCAGTGATGTGTTAAACCAATGCTTGTTCCCTGCAAGCCTTACAATCTATAGTTCCTGGAGTATGCTCCAACTGGATTTTTACTGATTGCCAGTCTGGGAGAGGTAGGATGCTGGGGAGCACAATGTATCTCCCCAGTCCTTATCTGCTGCTCCCTCTTGGACTACACCACAGCTGGAAGAGGAGTGCTCCTTGGGTTTCTGCTTTGAGTTTTGGGATCCCTGTATATATCTTTGCACAGCCTTCATTGCCTGGCCTTGATTTCAAGGAGGCTCTGATCAAAATATGATTCAGCACAATGTATCTCCCCAGTCCTTATCTGCTGCTCCCTCTTGGGCTACACCACAACTGGAAGAGGAGTGCTCCTTGGGTTTCTGCTTTGAGTTTTGGGATCCCTGTATACATCTTTGCACAGCCTTCATTGCCTGGCCTTGATTTCAAGGAGGCTCTGATCAAAATATGATTCAGGTTTTCTCAGTCATCAGTAAACAGCTCAGAAAGAGAGGGAGAACAAGGAAGTCACTCCCTGTTTACTGCATCCCTGGCCCACCCCAGATGAAAGCAGCTATGACCTGCACACATATGGGTTAAGGACAGTTAGACCACAGTATGCTAATTTTTCCCACTACTGTCATGCCTTAGACATCAAGAAACAAGAAAACAAGTTACAGGACATAATTATGCTAGCCCTGCAATCTCCTGGGTAATATAAAAAGAGTGGAAGAAGGCAAAAATATGCCACAAGCATGATTATTCAAAGAGCCCTGACCTCTGAGCAAGGAATTGGCCTTTAACCAGTGAAGTCTGGAGAGCCTTGATTTAAACCTGCATTAAAAATAAAATCTGGTAAATAGTGGTATCAGAATGCATGATGGTGCTGTGTGATTAAATTCAGTGATTATTGGATCATCTGCATAGTTTGTTATTGCATTGCTGCTTGTAAATAGAATTGGGAAAAAATGAAAGAAGGTACCTTCAGAAAATGTTTCTTTACGGGAATTTCTTAAGCTTTCCTACAAACACTAAGGATTTGATTACCGTGTATGTTTGCATCTATATTTTCATGAAATCAAAGAGAACACTTTCTTATAAACAGTGTAGTGCAAATTTTGAGTGTAGTCCATCTCAAGAGCATGCTGCTAACTAAGAAATAATTTGAATACAAGTTATTTCAAGTCTGTTGGTGATCCACTTTCAAAAAGAGAAGAAAAATAGTGTAATGAAACTATTTATTCTGGTGTTTTTGCTTAAATCTACTGAATGTACACATCATCTTAATCAGTTATTTGAGGATTTCTCTTAGAATTGTTGACTGGTTAGAAAATAACATATTCTTACCAACACAATAAACTTTAAAAATAGTATTTAATATTCACTATATCTTCAATAAAATAAATGTTTCTTAAAAAAATACACAGTAAATTAGGGATGCATTGATGTGCTGCTTTTAAAACAAACTTGCTGGAGAAATGAACTTAAATCAAGAGAGATTACAAGTCAGAGTTAAAATTCAATAAAAAGATTACAATAAATACAGTGATACAGAGAAAAAGCCCCTGGTTTTAACCCCCAAAGACAGATGTATAACTCAGCACCCTGGGGCAAGAACAGAATGGCAAAGTAAAAGGAAAAGGTGATGGTCTGGTTGATGGTCACAGTTCTGTTGAGGTAATGATTACGGTCTTGTCAAGAGTGGCAGTCGTGATGGAGTTCTGGTCCTCCTCTGGATCCAATGCATGATACCAGAAGTCCCAAACCCCCAAAATTATGTATGCTCAAATTCAGGTGGGAATGCCCAGTGCCTTCCCTGGGGAAGGGAGTTTCACGATGGGTGATTTAGCTCTGTGGGTCATGGGATATTTTTGGAATTTCTCATGGTCTAGGTCCTTGCAGGTGCCTATTATGCCAGTCCACTGGGGCCTATTAGCAGAGATGACCCCCCAGGGTGGGTGTGAAGGTACAATGGCTCCCTGGAGGGGAGTTATCACACCTGAGTTATTGGTGTGAAGACAAAAGAACACTTCCCTGCCTCGCAAGGGTTTCTTTAACATCCAGCTTGTAGCCTGCTGTGCCCTGGACAGCTGCTGCAAATGATGCATTTATTAACAGTCTCTCAGAAATGACATAGAAGGTGTAGAATACAGTTTTAGTCATACCTACATAGTGATAAACAAGTCCCAGCCCCTGTAACTAGGACAATTTTCCAGTGGTTTCAAGCTGATTTATAATCTCTGCCTTCTGTATAAAAGTGTTGTGCATGAAGGTTAGCATATAAAAATTCAGAGCAGGGTTTTTTTCAGTCATCTGAAGAGTTAAATCAAATGAAGATTTTGCAATCACCGGACAGAACAAGCTGTTGAAGTTCAAAATTAAATTTTAACCTTTAGTTATAAAATTTGTCTCAGCTACATTTTCATATTGTACATGTGAAAGAGCAAGATTATTTCAAACTAGGTCTTAAACCAGTTTATATAATTTAAATATTTTTAATATATAATGTTTCAGTAGGTGGTGCCATAAACCCATGTACAATTGTGCTATGGCAAAATTCAGTATAGTAAAAAGTAATGACTTCTAATTTCACTAATGACAATGTTCAATCCAAATTTATTGTGCTCAGTAATAGAGAAACTCATGAAAAAGCAAATCCACAGAATCAATTTGCAGAGTTTTGAGTGGGTTCTTGCTAAGCAGAAACTGCAGAATCTTGTAGGGAACTTGTCATTAGCCTGCAGCATTATGTAGTTTTACAAAAATGTTTAAGAGTTTGGCTGACTCTGCATGAAAATGCTCATTTGCTGAACAACATTAGATGTTAGCATATTCAGCATTTCTTTAAAATGTACTGACTCAGAGGTCTAAAAGATTTTGAACAAAGAACATTTCTTGTTACAAAAAATGTATAAGAAGACCACATGATATTTTGCATATGAAAATAGAAGAAAATGATAGGATGGTACTGTTAAAGAAACAATAAAACCATGCTTAAAGAGCAGTGAGGATCAACAGAAGAACAGGCTAAATTTAGGGTGCTCAGAAACTGTAGAGAAGGCAAGATGAGTGCTGTACATAGATTTTCTTAGACATGGAGTTGGACATATTGTCAAAAGCTTTAGAGTTGACTTCAGCAGGTTTGAAAGCTGGTGGGTACTGGATACCTTTGAAAATAATATTTCAGATGCAAAACAGATGTTATGTCTATACTGCTACGATCTGATTAGTGAGAGATACCTTTGCCTGAATTAGGGTGCAAACGAGACCATATGCCAAAGTCAATAATATGGATTTTATTTAACAGTAAATGTGAGTTAGAGAGATAGAAAGAAATAGAAAAAGGGGGGAGAGGAGTGAAGAGAGAGAGAGAGAGAGAGAGAGAGAGAGAGAGAGAAGGAGAGATCAAGCAGAAGACAGTCACCACTCGTGGATTCAACTGCACCCCACTGATCCTTCTTTACCCTGCACTTCTAGGTGGTGGGGGTCCCTGAGATGTTTTTCTTGGGATACCACCTTTATACAGGCCAAGTTATAGGTATCCATGAGGCACAGATGCTGTTCACATAACTTGTATGAGCAGTTGCTTCCTTTCCCACATTTTGCCACAGTAGGAATTTTTTATCCGGTTGTGTTAACTGGGATATACTTACCAGATCTGCCTCACCAGGCCTGGAATTAACCGCTTCCTGTCACACATTTCTCCTGTCTGTACTTATCTCCAGTTCCCATGGTGGTGGCTTATCTTATGGTAACTTCCTTCTCTGGCCTTGACAGTGTTTTGAGACAGGCAACTGTTCTTTAAGCCCTTACATCTGCCTTGAGTAATCCCGGAACCTGCTCTCCTGAATTCTATTAAATCTAACCACCTATCTATCTACCTATATTTACAGGCAGATGTATATACATGTGTGTATGTATGCATATACACTGAGATGTTTATTGAGCTGCAAAGCATGCCTCTCAGTGTTATAGAAGTTACCCAACAAGTACCACTTAGTAGGATTTGTGCATGTGGTCCAAAACAACGACAGCAGTGACAGTACAAAATGAAGATGTTTAGGGATTTCTACTCTAAACTTAGGCCTTCCAAGCTGAAATTTGGGGTCTGTGAGGCAAATCTGTGGGTTTTGCTAGGACTTTTACTGGTTTATTGAACTGCAAGTTACTGTGAAGTTCTCACTAGTTCACTCCCCTGATTAGGTGGGTGGAGAGTGTGCTATTATCATTCCAGCTTCAGGACGACAAGAATATCCTGCAGTTTAGTTCTTATCCTCATCAGAGGCTAAATCTGCTGGGAAAGATCTGAATCCCATTTTCATGCATATTTTTGTAGGTCCTTTGGCCATGGTATGCTCTCAGCATGGCTCAGAAGCAGAGCTCCTGTGTGTTCCTGTGTAGATTTAGGTGAGTGAGGGGAGGTGAAGTAGTGTATATGGACTCTGGCAATAAATGCAGATGTTGTGCAAGTCTGTATCCAGATGTTGGCTGACAGGACAAAGGATGTGGCAGATCAGAGATTTCTTGGGCATGTAGCCCTCCTTAGCAGCTCCTTCTCAAAGGGCTCCTTCTCCAGTCCCTGTATTTCCCAGAAAATGTTAGGTACCCTATGTAGTCACAAGCAGCTGACACAAACTTCACATCAGAAACATGACTGTTCTGCCCTGCAACTGAGTACATTGTGACCTTGGGCCTTGCAAACACAGGCAAAGCATGAGCAATTTTTCAATTTACTCTCAGTCAGCTTAGAAGTCAGTACAAAGGAACTGTGCCTTGAACAGGTCTTTTCTGACACAGGAGAAGCTTCTTCCTTATTGCTGTGGGTCTTCTATTTTCTTTTAGAGGTAGTCACAAGAACAAGATTTAAGCAGTTTTTTATCCGGTGGTTTTTGATCTCGGTGATGGTGACACTGGTCTGTCGGTGAGTTCTGAGTGCTGATTCAAGAAAATCCAATATCTGAAGGCATTAGCATCACCATTCTGTATTAGTGTCCCTGCTGGACCAGCAAGCCAAACAGTTGCAGTGTGGTTGCTCTTCCAGTTGCTGGGCTGCAGGAACGGACAGCAAACTGTATGTGACTGGCAGCTTTGGCCAGAGAAACCATAACCTGAAAAGCCCCTGATGTTCTCCCTGGCCACAGATGGGATAGGCAATAAGTCTGGTTTTGGGATGGAGTTTTCCTCTAGCTCTTCTCTGACACTCATGTTGGCAGTGGACTTCTGCACTGAACTGCCCATCTGCTGCACAACTGGTACCACAACTGGTCATATTCCTGAGGGAGACCATGTGCTTGAGGCACCCAGGTAGCACAGAGCTGGGCAGGCTGTAGCAAAACACTCTGCAGGCCTGGTCAGCCAGGCTGGGGTTTTGAGGACAAAACAGGATATTTTATTTTTTGAACTTTATTTTTGTTTTGAAGCAATTGTTTATTACAAAATATCTTTAAATTTGATTAAAACAAAAAGTCGATTTTAAAATTGCTGTGATGAAAGTGAAATACATTTTTTCAATCCAAAAGTACTAAACAAGTGTTTTGCTTAGAAATTTTGAAAGCTGGTTACGGTCCAACTGAAAACTATTTTCTTTCTATTTGCTGAGAACTGCCAGTGAATCAAGAAGTACATGTGTGTCAGAGCTTTGGATTTTTAAACAGTGGATACATGCCTGAAACAGAAACAAACTTAGCAGTTAATACGATCACACAGAAATAAAAATGACAAAGTAGTAAAATACAGTGAATACCTGTATGCTTCACAGAGCATTTAAAGAATTGTGACCTTGTGTGCTAAAACACTATGGGATCAGAAAGCAGTGGAAATTCGTGTCCTTCCAGTGGCTTTAATGAGAAGGGAAAATGAAATACTTTAACCTGGATCTTTTTGAATTCTCTATATTGACTTGGATCCTGTTTCTCTCATTGTCTAGGGAAAACAAAGAAATAAATAAAATCAATCCCACAAAACCAAAACACAGCTAGGATGAACAGGAATATAAAATGTTCCATCAATTAGAAAAATATTTTTCTCACTATTTGCAGACACATGAACAGATCACTGAATCTAAATAGTGCATTTTCAACTTCTGTCATATTCAGCAGTTGCGTAAATGAAGAAGTTTCTCAACGGCTTCGGGATGTCAGTATTGCAGATTTCAGTATTTCCTGTGCCTTCGCTGCTGAGTGTTTTATTTTTCTTAGTAGTTTTGGTTTGTTTGTTTGTTTGTTTTTTCATTGCAACAGGATTATTTTCTTGTAGATAACTTTCTTTCAGGAGGTGAGGGTTTCTCCTCAAAGAAAGGAATAGAACATAGATCTAGATGGTAATTCTATAGCACCGGTGCAGCACAAATTTCATGTCATGAGTCTCTATTAAGTCTTTTCAAGGTGACACATGATGGCATTTCACTTACTGCAAGAGACAGTTGTAGTAAGTGCATCATCAACCTGCTGAAAACTAACAAATACTTGTTTATTTTTATATCTTCTGTCCTTTATTCTTGCCATTGATGTTGCTTCATTTTTGTTATCTAATTCCAAAAATAATTTACCAGACCTTTTATCTCTTTGACATTAATATAGAAATACGTGTCATAGGCAATTCTCATAATGAGGACCTAGGCATTCACAATTTCTCCACAAAGTAATATGAAAACAGATTAGTTTTTTAGCTTAAATATGTTTGTGAAATATCTATTAGACATGGTATTGTTTTCTGGTTCACCGGCAAGTTGGAATTTTTGAGAGGTTTTCGATATATCTCTTTGCAAACAGGTTGTAGAGAAACTTTAAATATACGGTTCATTTTGAATATAACATATTTCTTTTTTAATAGAAATGTTGGCCAACTTGTACTGAAGATTTGGTTTTGATTTTTCCTATCTGCAGGAAAAACATGTATAAGAAATGTATCATATCTCATACTTCCAAATCTTTCCATAGTATCTCTGATTGGATGATGTTTTAACCAAGGTGAAAACTATTATGAATAAATGAACCAGCTGTTCATTTAGCACAACCATCTCCATTTTGTGACACCCTGATGTTTTTCGAAACCATCAGATCTGTTCTAGTAGTTTGGTATGGTTCTGACAGGGCTGCTTTTGGCTACTTGTGCATGAAACAAATATTTCTGATGTACAAGCTTTTCCCTCTTGAAATAAATGACAAATATCTCTCGTATCTCAGTGAGGAAAGTTTTTGTGAAGTAAGTTACTGATGGAATTATGCTATTATCATAGTGCTCAACCATCATAATTTTTTGGACGAGATTTGAGGTTAAGGACATCTGGCAGGATGGGTTCGTAGTTATGGTGCTGTGCTCCAGACATATGCACGCCACACCAGAAGCCTTGTAGACTAATCTGAATCTCCAGCTGGCTAAATTATTCACGTGAATGTATCTATTCTGGACTGCATTATGCAGTACAAACATGGTCTTTGTTTTTAATTTCTTATCTCTAAAATTTAGAGGTCACTACTCACACAGACTCTTTGACAATACCTGTATGAGTGAGAAGAACACTAGTGATACGCTAGAGATCAGAGAATGTCCATACTGTCTGCAGTCCCATGCAGGGAGTTGGAATCACAAATACTTTTTGAACTAGCTACTAACAAGAAGATTTTTCTGTTTTGATGCCCCTCCAGTGCCTCTCCATTCATCCAGCCAAAAAGGAGACCTCCCTATGAGTTCTGCTACTGGGAACTGGAAGTAGATGGCAGAATCACTGAATCATTTATGTTGGAAAAGACCTCCACGATCATCAAGTCCGACCTTTGACTGAACACCACCTAGTTAACTAGACCAGAGCACTAAGTGCCACATCCAATTGTTTCTTGAACATCTCCAGGGATGGTGACTCCTTCACTTCCTTGGGCTGCCCATTTAATACTTGACAATTCTCTCAGTGAAGAAAATTTTCCCGATGTCCACCCTGAGCCTCCCCTAAACTATCTTGATGCTCTGTCCTCTTGTCCTTTTGCTGGTTGCCTGGGAGAAGTAGCCATTCCCCACCTTGCTACAACCTGCTTTCAGATAGTTGTACAGAGTGGTATGGTCCCCCCTGAACCTCCTGTTTTCCAGGCTGAGCCCCCCATCTCTCTGAGTCATTCCTCAAAATGGCTTGCTCTGTATACCTTTCACCAGCTTTGTAACCCTGCAACAGCACATCAGTGTCTTTCTTGGAGTAAGGGGCCCAAAACTGGGTACAGGACTCAAGGTGTGGCCTTATCAGTGCCAAGTACAGAGGGATGAGAGAAAGAGGTCCTGGAACAGCCTCTACAGAGAAAATTCTTTCTAAGGGGTGGTGGGTGATCAATGATGGATTAAGAGAAAGAAGTCTTTAATGGCTTTGTTCTTTTTGTGCTATTTGCATTTAACTCCATTCTTTTAGCTTGAAGTAGGAGAAACATCAGTTTTCAAGAATATGAGGCTGGTTCTTGGTGTGGCTGTGACCAAATTTCTCTTTGCTGGTGCTCACTAAGCATATGCTAGTGTCATGCTAGCATTTTGTCCTTTGTGATCTGTACATAGGCATTTTATTACATATGGTAAAAACAGTTGTTTTTCTGTCCTAGTAGGAGTACAATCAACATTGCAAGAGTGCTAACAGTAAATTGCTTGGATTTGCCTAAGCATGTACCTCTGACTCAGTCCAAATATTGACAGTGACAAAGCTGTAATCGTTTGCAGGTTTCAGTTCTGAGCAGAGGAAATCTGACTCTTTTGACTCTAAAATGTAATGCCATTGGACTAGAACAAAGAGAGAAAATACATTACACCTGGTTCGAATGCTGTTCAACTGCAAAAAAGTCTGTATCCACACAGTGGAACTGAGATGGACATACTGATTTGACAGGGAGCTGGAGGAAGAGTTGATCCTTTGGACTCAGAATTCACACCGCTGCTCATATGGAAGCTCCTTAGAAGGTCTTTAATAGAGAAATAATTAATTAATTAAAAAAAAAATCTAATTTCTCCTTTCCCAGTGGAAAAAATGCCAAATCTTATATACCGTTTCCATGTTGCCACTGAAAGAAGAGTGGCATGTTTTAAGTATTAAGTGTAAGGAATAAATACATATCTCATTTTTAGTAAACTTTGGCTACCAGGGTAATGTTAAGCCATGCCCTGCACATGCCCAGTGCATGGGCATGTTTGAGTGTAACCTACTTGTGCAGTCCTGTGGCTAGCCAAATGTCTGGTATCTGTTCATAAAATATTTTCATTTTACATGCGGATATATGAAGCAAAAAAATTTGATTTTTAGTGACGAATAGTGGATGACTGATAGCTTCCATACTCTAATAGCTGCTGTGAGCACACAATTGCTGGCCTTTCATAACAGTTTGGGATGAAAGTATTACTGTCATTTTCTGTAATTTATATCTGAACCATACAAACATCAGTTATCTAGCCTTTCTTCTAACATAAAGAATTATTGCACTAAAAACAAAGTATCAAAATACAGTAAAAAATACAGGGAACTGTCTCTGAATTAACTTTTGTAAAGAAGCATAAACCAACTCAAGAAGACCACAAAACCTAAACCATTTTGAATAAAACTCTTTTATTTAATATTCTGAGAAGTTCTCCTAACAAATCATTGGCACACTAGGGCCATAAGTTAATTTACTGACATTTCTGTGACTGTGGGCTAGGATTTTGAGAGAAATATAAGAAACTTTGATTGCCAATTCCATTCAATTAGAGTGGAAATTAGGCAACCGGAATGACTTGTTCTCATCGGAAAGCTGAGTGATAATACCCACGTTCAAATGCCTCTGAGTCACTATTTTCACATCAAGTGCTCCGTTATAATAGAAAACAACGTGTCAATATTCTTCCTGGCTCAGTAGGCTTCCTGGAAAATGTGGCTAAATTGTCTCCTTTCTGTTTCTTGCACACTGGGTTGTTGATCCAGGTATTTTCCTTTTTTGTTTTCCTTCTTTGTAATTTATGAAAAATAACTTAAAAAAAAAAGGTAGACAGCATGAATTTTGCAAAACTAGATTTTAACTGGGAACTCTGTCAAGAGGGAGAGAAACAGAAAAAATGATTGCCAAAATTACCCACGTGTATGTCTGTTCTGGTTCTGGTCTGGGAAGGGTTAATTTTTACAGTAGCCAGGAGGGACCATGGCTAGGATGAAGAGGTTATTCTATACCACTTCATGTTTGGGGATGGAGGAAGAGGTGCCTTCAGGGTATCATAAGGTTGTGGAAGTTTGCATATTACTGGGCTCTGAGTGGTGAACAATCGCCTCTTGTACACTTTGTCATTGTTACTGTTATTGTTCATTGTCTTATTTCTGTTTCCAATAAATTGTTCTTATCTCAAACCACGAACTTTACCTTTTGTGCCTCCAATTCTCCTCTCAAGCCTTCTGCAGAGGAGAGGGGAGTGTGATGCGGAAGTGAGAAAGCACTGCCCAGGATGAATCAAACTACCTTCCCCTTAAACCCACTGAGTGGGCTGGGGCATAACACAAAAAAACTGAAATAAAAATAAAATAAAATTATTTGCTGAGTTTACTGAGGGTCCAAGAAATCTGGAGATGCTGTTGTGGATGGCCAAATATAATTAATTCAAAATGAGCAGTGAGGTGTCTGGAAGAAACCTGAAAGCATCCAAATGGAAAACTAGAAAGGGAAAGGCATTGAAATTCAGTTATGGAGTCTGAGAAAAGCCAATGTACAAGGTGACAGAGACAGGCTCTTAGACTGGTTTGTGAACTCTCCAGTCAGTAAGACATCACAGGTTTAGAAAGCACACTGAGGTATCTGATGTTGCAATGAAATGTAAAAGAACCATATCTTGGGCTGCATCAAAAGCAGTGTGGCCAGCAGGTCAAGGGAGGTGATTCTGCCCCTCTCCTCTGCTCTCGTGAGACCCCACCTAGACTACTGCTTACAGTTCTGATGCCCCCTACACAAGAAGGACGGGGAACTGTTGGAGCAAGTCCAGAAGAAGCATCAATTCGGTAAGTGGAGACCTCAGAGCAACCTTCCAGTATCTGAAGGGGTCCTAGGAGGAAGCGGGAAAGGGACTCTTCATCAGGAAGTGTAGTAACAGGACAAGGGGGAATGAGTTCAAACCGAAAAAGGAGAAATGTAGGTTAGATATAAATGAGAAATTCTTTGCTGTGAGGCACTGGCACAAGTCGTTCAGAGAAGCTGTGGCTGCCCCATCCCTGGAAGTGTTCAAGGCCAGGTTGGATGGAGCTCTGAGCAACCTGGCTTAGTGGAAGGTGTCTCTCTTCATGGCAGGAGGGTTGGAACTAGATAATCTTTATGGTCCCTTCAAACCCAAACCAATTTGTGATTCTATTGCTGAACAGATCTTAGGCCTGCCAAGCCTTTGATCTTCACCTGTATCATCAACAAAATAAGACTGGCTTTTGAAAAGTTAAATGCACTATTGAGAGATTCAAGTCTCCTGCAGTGAGTGAGGATGTTACTTTGAAGCAGAGAGCAGCTTAGGGTGCCTGAAGAAGGTGATCAGTATGCCGTGCCATATAGGACCAGGGAAAGAGTGAGAAAAGTGCCATCATTTTGCATATGTGCCATGCCCATTAATTCTGGCTAACTGGTAGCAACTCATAAGTAAAAACACTAAAATTTGACCTCGGGGAAGCAAGATTTTAGTACACTGATCTGTGATGCATTATCTTTGTATGGATATTGGTTTTAAACATGTATATAACCTCTGTTTTCAATGGAGCATAATGTCCCTGTAATGCACCCATAAATTGATTTAGTTTCACCTGACTTTATTACTGAACCAGGACATAGCAGAACATAGGCAGGGGAGTGAAAACAGCTGCTGACCAAGCAATAATTAAAGTATTTGCTGTTTTCTTTAAGTTGTTTTTGTTGCATACAATTGGACTCCTATATTCTCCTTTTAAGTATGAGTCTTTTTTAGAAGAACAACAGTAAACTTGGTTTTTTTACCACTTGTCATACTTTAAAGCTGTCTGTGTTTAATAAGAAATGGTCATTATTCTTTTCTGACTAACACTGTGGTCCCTTGACTTCCCGTAAAGCACAAATAAAACCCTCAGGCCAAATTGCAAAGTATTTAATCTGAGACATTATTTTAGTGTTACTTAGGGTAAGGTTTAGTATGTTGAAAGAGTAAACCTCTTTGGTATGTTTGTCCCTTCTTGACTGCCCTTGTTACAAAGCTGTGGCTTCCAGCTCTTGTGAGAGCTGAGTTGATAGTCACATGTCAGGGACTTAAGCCACATATGGTGCAAGTGACTGACTACACACAAGGTTTCTCAGTCCTTTAATTCTTTTCGAGGGATGAAACACTGACTAACCTGTGACAACTATGAAGCTTTTGCTACTGACTCAGAGCATAATATTGCTTGTTGTTAAAATCGGTTTTAGTACCCACTATTAGCTGCTGATACAGGAGGAGTCTGAGGAAAAGCTGTAGGTTTTGTGTTACTGATCTTTGATGTTCTAGTAAACTTATGGGATATTTTCATCTGAACTGCTCCATATATGTTAAGATAAGCCGTAAATTTTAATTATTCTAAGTTTGCAAATTAAATGTTCTGTAGTTGCTCTTTCCTTGCTTAGAACTGATGCACTACTCTGATGAGCCTGTGTACACAAGAAAAGAGTGAAGAAATGAAACCTGTACACACTAGTAAAAAACCAAACCAAACCAAACTAAACCAACTCAAATATATGGATAGTGTACTTTAAATGAAGCATTAAGACATAACCTTTACTCTGATGAAGTTTCCTCCAGTTGTTTCTTAAATGGCAGGCCCTCTTATCTAATAAGCAGGTCATCGGATAGACAGCTACCTAGAGTATTTCTCTGGAATTGCTTGTGTTCCTAGTTTATTTCCAAATGAAGTGGTTGTTTACAGTCTGGCATGAAAGGAGGATTATTGTCACTTTTAATCCTTTTCTCTATAATGGTGTTGCTTTATTGTATGAACAGGGAAGGTAAACTATAAGCAGGAAAAATCTTGCTTATTGCCTCTTCTTTCTGTTTCTCCTACCACTTCTGCTCCATTTGCCTTCTAGATCTCTCAACTCCTTTTTCAACTATATATATTTGTGTATGTATATATAGCTGTATCAGCTCAGGTATCACTGTGATGGGAGTGCTTAGCAGACTTAAGAATCAAGCCATTTTTAAACTTCAAACCAGAACTTTCCCCAAATCATTCATTAACAAAGCTGGTTTTGCTAATTGCTCACTCTTACGCATTATTAATCATCATTTCTACACGTTCAAAAAGCTCAGACTTTAACACTCACATTTTTAATCAGCTGTAGTTGTGCAGTACCATGGAGATGACACTGTAAGCCAGTATAGGCAGCTGCATTTTTTGGCATCTGGAGGCACAGGTGATCAAGCTTGAGATCTTTCTGGTGAGCATCACAGTGAGCTATCTTCTTTCTTCTCTGTCTTTCCTTTTTGAGCTTGAAGTTTTTAGTGCTCTTTTGCCTCCCTCCCAAAAAGGGTGATCTACTCCACTCCTGATACTACGTATTTTTTCCTCATGCTGGTCATTCTTTTTATGCATTTGCAGGATGTCCAGCTTATTTGCAGTTCTTTGTGCGTATCTTGTCCTTCAGCAACTTTTTGTGTTGCCTGCATGCAGCTACACTCATTGCCCCTTTGGTGGGGCAAATGCTCACACATTTATGTGCTGTCACAGTTTCATGAGGTCCTCATACCCTGTGTTGGTTACACTGTTTTATTATACTTCTATTCACATTCAAGGCTAGCTAATGTTAACTTATGCTGACTAATGCACTTGTAATTTGTACGTGTCACAGGCCTGTGTTTCAGCTACTAGCCCCATCACACCAGCTGTAGGGATGGAGCACTCTGTCTCCTCGCCGAAGCAAAAACCTGTGTACCCATACCTGAGCCCGCACAGGCTCCTGTCCTACCACATTGCTTAAGGCAGCCCAAAACGCACTGGTCTAGGAAGCAGTCTTTATTGCCTTCATAGCTCCCTCCTCTTCCCAAAACTCCTTACAAACCTTCTCCCAGGAAGGTGGACATCCTCACCACTGTTGAACTGAGACTCTGAATCTACTGTCTGCCTCAGGATGAAATGAAAGTACGTGTTTGGGTCGGGGCTGTGGCCAGGTCTCACACAGCCTACACTTGCCCAGTCCCACTGGGCTGTGACCAGGGTGATGCCTTCTGCTGACAGACAACTAAGCTGCCTGCAGGAGTTGCACAAGCCTTTAAATGTCTGTGTGCCTGTCCCTTCAGATTCCCTCAACTCTAGTGTTTCCTGCTCACTTTCTGCACATGTGTTTGAACACATTTGAAGTTATGCTGATAAAACTGAAACCAGATTTTCTCTGGTATCATCTGAGAAGGCTCCTATCCCGAAATAAATAATGAGTCCCTTTCATGAAAGATTTTTACTTTAATAAGGAACAACAATCAAAGAACTAATTCAGTGCTTGAGAATGCTGTCAAATTGACTGAGAAACCAATGGAGAAAACAACCTGGGAGTTTGCAGTGGTGACCTACAGATAAAAGTGCTAGAAAAATGCAAATAAATCATTCTCCGTGCTTTGTCAGGAACCTTGACTGCCCAGAGCTGATCTCAAACAAGAGTGTGGCCAGCTGCTCTGGCAGAGGGCAACACGATTGTGTCCTTTCAGATGAGGCTGGGCGCAAGTCTCAGCTGCAGATTGGCTGCATGTCTGTCCCTGTCTAGCAGGAAGCTCTGCTGACCATTTGCTTCTTAGTGGCCTTCTTGCAGGCTTTGTCTTGTTCTGTGCTGCAGACCGTAACATTGTTTTTTATTGCTTCATTTGTTCTCTGGAACTGGCAGGCATCACATGAACCAGATGAGCATCAATGGAGTCATACTCTCATGGGCTGCACTAGTGTTGGGGCTGACAATGCTGCAGCTCTGTCATGTCCCACTTTTAAATACTGGTGCTTTTGTTAATCTCCTTTTCAGACAGGAACAAAGACATTAGGGAAAATATTAGAGCCCCGCAAGATACAAAATCAAATAAAACCATTGCCTATAAGAGACCACTTATTTCCGAATGTTTACTTATTTCCAAATCTATGTATAAGTAATCAAAACCATGCCAGATCATTTGCAGACTCCTCTACAACTGGCTGGAAAACTTTTTATTCGATGTTAATGTCTAGAAATGTTTTTTTCAGTGAGTAGTAGTTTTTCCTTTTTTTTTTTTTTTTTTAAAGATATTTCTGAATATTGACACGAAAAAGGAACTTATTAACATTTCCTTTTACCTACATAAATTTGTTTTACTGCTTTCCCTGAAATGGACAGCTTCTTAAATTATTCCTAAGAACCAAATGCACTTGACATAAAAAATCATTATGATACAGACTGTGCTCTAAAAGAAAACTTTAAAGGAGCATTTCACGTCTATGTTTCAAAATAATTGAAGGACTACTGTGAGAGAGAGAGACTTTCTTGCCCCAAAGAGCAATACTGACCAGTGTGAAATCCCAGCTGCATATGCTGAAATATTTTTTTAAGAACTTCTGCTTTGGAGGTCACTTGCTTTCAATTTGCTCTGCATTTCGTAGATATGAAGTAATAGCACAACTGAGCTGTTCGCTTCCCTTGAAAAATCCTGTGAGGGCACATGACAATGTATAATTAAAAAGCTGAAGGAACTCAACAAACTGAATGACCTCATTCTCGCAGGCATCATTAATTATCTAGGTTTGACTTGTGTCAGTTTGAAAATATAAAATGAAAGTTATTTGCAGAGTCTGGGAAAGCTATTCAACATTTTGATCACACCGATATAAGGAAGAGATGAGCATCCCTTTTCTGCACTTCCTCTTTTGAAACCTGACCTCTTGAAAGCAACCTGCATATAGATTACAGTTGGTCATTTTAATGCTTCACTTTGAGATTGTGTGCACAGTGACACCAGAAGCATGCCCCCCAGCTGAGGAGAGCCCATGCTCTATTCAGAGGAAATTCATTCACATGGAGTGAAGGAGTGTGTTCAAAGAAGAGGAGGCCCAAGAGCAAGGTGTAGCTTTCTACCTCTCAAGAAAAAACAAGCTGAGACAGACTGCTGCTACTGTGTTGTGGAAGAGATCTAGGTGTCCAGTTGTGCCCCCATGTTACCTGTGTAACCTGGAAGCAGCTTAAAAGCTAGGAGGGGGGGGATTAATAAAATATTTTTCATGCACTCATCCCCTTTTGATCTCAACCAGCAATATTTTGGACCATAGAGCCCTCATGCCACACTGGCACACGGCAGGGAACAGGGACACTCCGCATGGCACCCACCTGGGCTGACACCATTGTCACTTGCTGTCTCCTTGGGTTTCTCCCATCACCAGGGCCTGCATCTAATTAAAGGGAAGCTTTTCACATTGTCTGTAGGAAGACTGCAAGTCATATATAGCCTTTCCAAGTCCAAGCTGGCTAACTTGGATAGACATGGTACTGTTAAGCCCAGCAACACCTGACCGTATTTTAAAGTGGAGGTTGGGTGTCTTTAAAAATTGTACTGTTCTTCACTGCTTTTTTCCCTGCCTGCCATCTTCTTCAACCTGCTGGTGAACACTTGGTTGCGTTAGGTTTCCTGTCTTATTTTTGCACTGTCATTTATTTTCACTGCAACAGTGCAGAAGGATGATGGAAGGTTTTGCAATACTTATTTTTTTGTGATAATTGTTCCCACTGGGAGGTTCCCAGCTGACAGGAAATATTTATTAGTTATTGGACATTTTGCACCGAGACAAAGGAAAAAACCCCAAACAACTCACAAATCTCATTTATGAACGTATATTTCATGGATAAAATCTATTTATCTCTCCAGCTGATATCCATATTTTGGGACAGCGGCAGCCATGGGCATTGGAAGTGGAGGTGGCAGTGGGAGCAGCTGCAGGTACATGTACGTCACACCAGTCAGCACTAATATTGAAGCTTTGGTTTCTTCATTCATCTCCTCTGCAGCCACCAGATGAATCCATGAGGTCTCACAGTTTGCAGATGAAAAGAAGAACTGGCTTGAGAAAGTCTGTATGAGGAACAATAGCTAGTTTTGGCACCTCTGAGAAAGATCACCGTTTCCCTCAAGCCCATCCTCTCAATTAAGAAAGCTTAGCAAAAGCTTAAAGAACATCTGAACTCTCTTCAGGTGGAGCCAACCTCACGAAGCCAAGCTTTACAGAAACAAAAGGATCTCTAAGTAATTCAGCAGAGTCTATGCTGTATTCAGCAGCCAAGGAACTCAGAGATCACAAATGTGTGTTCCTATTTTGAACATCTTGCAGTGGCTGGGAACTTCACATGGGTTGAGTTTGCAAGGACAGTTTGCATTTTTCTTTTCTAGTCTGTTTGCTGATAAAACACCTAGTCTGCATTTTGCTTCCAGCAATGACAGATTTACACAGATCCAAAAGGAAGATGAGCAGCTTTCTGACTATGACAGGCTTGAGCCAGAGCTCAGGAAAATAAATACAAAGTACTTCATTAGTGACGGTGGGTTTGGATAAGATCCATGGTCTACTCATTCAATTCAATTATACAGTGTTATTAGGAGAAAAACTGCTTCCTGGCCTCCCTAGCGCATAAAATTTAAGCCCTGCAGCGTGAGGTTTTAGTCTCCCATTTTACCATAGTTTACATAGCTTGCCAGATCTTGCATTACTTTTTATGTTATTTCTTTCCAAGCATTCCAATCTAGTTCTACAAAAATCCTGCTTAAATAGTAGTGTCCCTGAACCAGTGGCTTCCAGGTTATGTAATGCACATAATAGTCTTTATTTCGGGGGTACATAGAATACATTTCCAGGTGCCTTTTTGTTCTTGTTATGGAAAAAAAAAAGGGAAGAACATTTATAATTGTTCTGTTGTTCTACATATTTCAAAATTGAAAAAAAAGTTGTTTAAAATGAATTTATTTACCTGAATTTATAGGGTTGAAATCTAGATTGTGAGGTTTAACCAACTTGGTTAAGTAAGCCACATGACAGTGTTTACCCACCAAATGCTTTCAATGACATTGCATGTGCCAATGCACAGGATTTTCAAGTGATGTCATTGCAAATCCATTTACAGAAAAAAATCTCTGGCAAAACTAAACAAAACAATCATGCAGAAACAAGTATGTGGGATGTATACATGATCCTGCAAATCTTACATCTTAAAATAATCAGTTTATCTTTTTTGCTGTTACTCATTTGCCCATAGCCAGTTCAAAATCTTTTTTGGAATACAATCTCTTTACAGAAGTTGCCCATAGGATCAACAAGTTCTTTTGATCAATTCCATTAAAAGAGTGGATTCTTAATTTCCCCCCTTTTTTAAGCCTCTTTGCATAGGTTTCAATAACATTATGAGAGTATTTAAATGGACACATAAGAGGAAAGCTTATCTTCTAGATAGAAAAGTTGTGAGCCAACTGGCATTTACTTCTTGGCTTTTTCAGTTTTGTCCATTGGACTGTGGAAAAGACAGACCAATATCAGAATAAACATTTCAAAGATGATATGGTAATGATAGATTTGTCCCTGTCTGTTCCCCTCCCATGTGCCCATTAAGTGCTGCAGTCTGCTGTCTTCTGAGCAGAAAGGAGACAATGCAGTGCTCACAAGGATGAAATGGAATAGACTCAAGGATGTGCCTGGAGATCACAGAAGACCTGAGGAAGATCTGGGAAGGGAGGTCCCTCAAAGGGTTATCTCCTGCTGTAGCCACCAGCTCATCGTTGTCCTTGCTAGCTTCATGATTGCACAGCAAGGCAAGTGGGAACAATGTGGAGGAGGAAGGTGGACAGGCAGCAAGAGCTTTTTCCCTCTTCAGCTCATCTTTATTTTTTTACTGATAGCTAAGTGTTCTGGAAAAATAATTTCTGGACCACATACAGTAGCATGAACCACAGAGGCATTAGCAGTAACATGTCCCCATTCAGGCCTGGTTTGCTGATGACAGTTCTTTGGCAAAACAGAGGACCCCACAGAAACTTGCACTGGCAGCTCATATTTTGTGTTACTACCATGTCTCGCTTTTCTGTGGTTTGCAAGTCCTTTTAAAAACTCTCAGCAGAGTATTGCTGTATTGTGATGTATAATAATATGAAGACCATGTGTATTATTCTGAGAAGAACTTAAGAGCTCAACCAGCTAGCACTATGCATAATTTCCCTAAAACATGTGAATACCAATTAAACTTCTATGGATGTGCAGTGTTAGTGGGTACATCTTCAAAGAGAACAAGGGAGTTCTGCCTGTTTCCTTCTGGACTATCTCACCATGGTTTTTATTCTCTCGCTATATTTACAGTGCTTCACACTCATAAGGGAAAGTATTTCCAAGGCAGCATGATTTTCTAGTTAGCACTACTATTAGATAAAGCATGATGGCAATAATAATAATAATTCAAAAAAAAGATAAAGAGCTAGAGGAGTAGAATAGAGATCTAGTTTTGAAAATAATAATTTGCCTTCCCTTATAGATATGAGGAAGATCAAATGTTTGTGTGCAGCTCACAGAAGAGACTCAAAAAAGGGAGTGGACAAATATGGTGACCAAAGTGGTAGCAAAAGGATAGAACTGAAAATCTTTGTGAGAACGGACTGTAAATCAAATTGATTTAGGATGTGTATTTTTTCACACTTTAATACACTGAGTACATTATAAAAGTGAAAAAATCTTGGGCCTAATTCTTGTCAGAATGAGACCTTATTAAACTATTTTAGTGGGGTAAAAGATTCTTAAACTGGAAATGAATTATGATTATGTCTATCTTCTACTGCTAGACTTGACTTGAAAGGTACATAAAAGCTTGAGTATGTAAATCAGTAAATACTGAAAAATAAAGGTCTTTGTTAATTTTAAATAACATTTCAGAGAACTCATGTTACTTTGCCCTGAGGGATCTGAAAAGCCTGTCAGGAACAAATCTGTAGTAAACTCAAATGTGTATTGGCCTTCTTGTTTTCAATGAGTTTATAAATGTCAGTTGCTGCTCTAGAACAGGTGGCACTATAAAAAAAAAATTGGCTGTGGAGAATGAATACTGCTCACAAGGAAAATATCCACTTTCACAGATTGGGAAGAAACACCATTGCACAACTGGTCTGTGAAATAGTGGTGCTTTTTAATGTGTTTTCCTTAAAATTGCTTTGAGAACTTCATGGCTAAATCTTCCCCTGTTACTGTTTGGTTTTATGTTTCTTTTATTCCATAGTTCAGTGTATTGATGCTTAGTGAGACCTGAACCATTAAAGAGTCTTTATGTATGCCATCTTGGCACTTGGATCAGTGATGGGAACAGTTTACTACTGCTGTTACCTCATAAATCACAAAGGAGTTACTGTGGCTTCAGAACGAAACAAACATAGGCTGAATGGGGTCTGCAGTCATGCAGCACTTACAAGAAATTGTTTAGTTGTTAGTTCCCATCACAAATCTCCCCTAGGCTTGTTCTTCCCATTACTTTGTATGAGTAGTATATGAACACTAAAAGACTGATTATTGAGTTGTATTCAGCAATAATGGTTTTCCTTTAAACTGACTAAGATGAATAATAAGCCAAAGCCCTGTACTTATGGAGGTGGAAACCCTCTCTTCCAGGATGTCTTCAGATTTCATTGTTGTTTTATTTTTAGTGGCAATTTACTAACATGGTAATGTGTCATGTGGGTCAAAGAAGTGGTGTGTTCCCATCATGTTGCAGCTGATGCCACTGCTCCTCTGCAATGAATATACTTCAGGCTGTGTAGCACAGAATGTACTTCAGAGGACACAGGTGAATAAAATAGAAATAAGCACACGAATACAACAAATGGGAAAACCATTAACAGTTTTTTTTTTTTTTTTTTTTTTTTTTTTTTTTTTTTCTTTTACTGCTATGGAATATTTGAGTTCCAGTTCCCTAACTCATCCTTTCAGAGCAAGGCATGCTTGCCCAGCCAAGACCAGCCTGCCTCTGCATAAGAGAAAAATGACAAAAGGTTTACAAGACTCCTTAATGTATTCAGTACTGAAAAACTGGCCACGCATTTCCCTGGCAAACAGTCCTGTTGTACCTTTCCAGCCCAGAATCCCTCACTACCTTGGCATTTGGGGACATCGCTGTTCTGCTGGTGCAAACAAGAAGTCATAGTAACAAAGCTGATTTTTTTCTTAATGCATTCTAACAGTTCATAGCATTTTGTTTATGAATCAGAGGTGCCTTTCAGAAACGGAGTGACCAGAAATTAAGTGGTGGCAACTAATATAACCATTTCTCTATACCATCTCCACATTTCTCATGTGAATACTACTTAGGACTAGAGCACATGACTTGCACAGATAGAGAGACCATCACAAGTTAATTTGTGATATACATAGTTACTTTTGCAGCCTGAAGTAGGAGAACTTCTAGATGTTTAAATATTTTAACATCATCTTCTGTCTTTATACATGGAAAAAAAATTCTCCAGTTGGTCATTCAGCTTTATTCACTTGTCACAGCAATTAGACAGAAAGTGGCTCAGAGTTACAGAAGAAAGCTATTCCTCATACTTTGCCTGTTTCAGTTACACATGGCTGGCAAGGAGTCTTGCTGATTGGAACAGATTCATGTAGGCTGTTTGGCAGCTTCCTTCCTCCATGTCCTCTGAGGGTGATATGACATCTGGGGTGTGGGTTCCATGTCACTGCTGCCAGTGTGCTACAGCCTAGATTTAACCTTTATCAGGTGCCGTGCTCAAGGCTAATAACAATAAAAAATAGCCCCAGCAGGAGCACTGGGAAAGCATGCATATAATAGACCTCAAAATGCACTCAGTGGGCAAAGCCCAGGAAATTCCTGATCTTAAAAATATCTTTCTCAGTTTCATGTGAAGAAAGTAACAAAAAAATTCATTCTCTCCCAGGCATTAAAATCAAGATTATTAAATTTAAAAGTAGTTTGAATTCTTTCCTTGCATTCAGTTGCCTTTGTTGAGTAGTGATATATTCTGGTTCCTAGCAGCACACAAGTGTTTACAACGGTTGCTAAAGGAATAAATTGTTCAAAGGATGCAGATGTCCAAGTAGTTAACATTACAGCCTACAGCTATTGCCAAGGAAATAGGAAAACCTGAGTTACTCTCCTGCAGAACTATTTTGTTAAGCTATATTTCTTACTTATGTCATTCTTAGTTTTCTCCCTTTTACGTAACATCCTTATGTGGTGTTGGTGGGTACAGAAACCTGTGTCCAAAGGCCACAGCTGATGACAGAGCTTGTGTGTACTACAGATGTAAGCAGGAGCTCTTAGCTAAGAGCGACAGAGGTGATGGTGCCTGTAGAGGCCTCAATTTTTATTTGCCCAGCTTCCACACCTTAAAATTAACTGGATTTTAAGTCTGTGTACAGTATCTGAAGGGAAAACATGTCCACCTGAGCACTCAAAGAATTTCTGTTGAAAATCACTGATGGTCACATAAAAATATTTGTAAAATTATATCACATGAAGACAGTATCTCTATTGCTTTATGTATAGGCTTCTGGCCTCAATAATTATATACATTTTAAAGCTGATAATATCCAATATTTCTGTGCCTTTTGAACTTTTCCCTTTGATAGTTTTGTTGTTGTTGTTTATGGAAACAGGCATATAAAAAAAACATTAAAAAAAAAAGATTCCAGTTGATTTCAGAGGGTGTTTTACTGACTTCTCAGGAAGTTTAAGGGATTAACAGTTGCAAGAAGACATGATAGATGGGTGTATACCTTTAAAAAATATTCAACTTTTGTGCTTTGCACTGTGCCAGTTTATGTAAAGGTCTATGACATCCTCCATTCATTTTTTTTGCTGACAGTTTTCAATTAAAATATACATTATATTGATGGTATCTAGATTTTTCTGGTGTTAGTTCATCTGGCTGAGAAGAACCCTAAACCCATCAGTTGTTACTAATTAAAAAAATCTACTCTAACTTTTCTAATTTTTCCTTTTATCACTTGCAAGGCATTTCCAGAAACCTTCATATTTTTATTTTATACCTGAAATATATATATAAAAAGGTATTTCAACTGAAGTTTTGCAAATCAACAGGGTTTTCTTTAAGACCAGGGTCATCACCTACATACATGAATACATGTGCCCTGAAGGTTTAGATGAGGTATTAGGAAGAAATTATTTACTGTGTGGGTGGTGAGGCACTGGCATGGGTTGCCTAGATAAGTTGTGGATGTTCCACTGTTCCAGGCCAGGTTGGATGGGGCTCTGAGCAACCTAGTCTAGTAAAAGGTGTCACTGCCCATGTCAAGGGGGTTGGAACGAGATGGTCCCTTCGAACCCAGCCCATTCTATGATTCTATGACTGTGAGGACTGCAGTATGTTGCATTTGCAGTAACACAAAGAGTTTGCTGTCCAGAAAGATTCTCGGTCACACATCAGCAGCGTGTTCTGGTAGATGTACGCAGACAACCATCTCTAACAACCACAGTTATTATGCCTGTGGAGCTGTGGTTATAATGCCAGCAACGCAATTCTCACTGACTTCAGCCCAGAGCAGCCATTTTCTTGTCTTTTATTGCTGTGGAGCTAGAATTACTGCATCCCAGACCACATGCTAAGAGAACTAATTTCCAAGGGCCTCTTCTGCTGTGAGCAGCTGAAACATGAAGATCCAAGGCTTCCAGCCAAGCTTTGATTTCTGTTGTGCTGGCATGAATGGAACCACTCCAATTTTAATGAGCAAACTGGGGGGGAGGGGGGGAGTACTTGGGCCTTCTCAGAGAAAATTTCTGAGTCATAATAGAAAAAAAAGGCCTGTCACTCGGCTCCTTATTACCTTCCGGGTTTGAATGGCTCAGCCAGTGTTTTGAAATCTTGTAGTTCTTGAAATCATGAAAAAAGTTTTTTCTAGACTGCAAATATAGGAGAGATTTACTGCAGTGAAAAATAAAAATTGTTATGATATAGCATTTTTCACTTGAAGTGCTCAGAGCAATGATGGACATGATAAAACACACTTGTTAAGGAAATAATATTATCTCATGGGCTAAATACAATTAAAACCAGCAATCTTCTTGTATATACTACTTAAGGAAGTGAGGTAGACACTGGCTAACTTTCACCACCAATGTTTGATGTACCTTCTGCTGTAGACAGTTGGTCTTGGGTACACCATCATAAAGTAGAAGAGTAGATTTGGGAATGTCCCATAAGTGATATCAGCCCATAATATATAGGCTGTTGAGAAAACTGACAGACTGGAGTTTGGATTATTCATGGGTCATTTCCCCTTAGGAAAAGGCTTTGGAGCCATGACTTATTTCAGAACTCTTCTCGTCATGTGGTTTTGCTCAACACATAGCTCATTTGTTTGGGCAGGGCATTGGTTGGCAGAATATATCTTCAAGCAAACGCTATTTGAAAAGTGGAGGTCATGATCTTGGAAGTGCACGTGGAAATGGGGGTCGTGGGAAAAGCTGAGAGTTGCTGGAATGTGGTGAAAGCAAAGTAATCTATACATGTTTATACTGACGGCAGCCACAAAATTGTTCTTTGAGGAACTCAGATGAAATTATCACAGGGAGTAGCAAGGTAGACAGACATAAATAGCTCAAGGTTTGGGCAGGCTGTGCTTAAGAAATCTTTAGGTAGTTCAGCTCTCTTAAATCTAAACCATGTGCTGTGATACCCTTTTAATAACGTAAATCAGGCTTTATGAGGAAGTTTCCTTTAAGTGTAATGGAATATCAGTACATTCTGGCAAACAAGAATCTTCCTCTCCTGATAGTGGGAAAATTTTCACATATCATATGCCACGGCCATCAAAGAAGATTTTAATCTTCATTTTTTAGTAAATATTTCCATATATGCATATTTTTTTTTAATTTTTCAGCAAAGGGCTCTTCCAGCCCTCAAAGTTTGCAGGTGGGAAGTCCAAAACTAGAAGGGCATTGGTTTTCAGAGGAGAAATTGTGGGTTTGCCTGCTATGTACAAATCCTTAGACGAGTAGAATCTTTTTTCATGAACATGGATTTGCAGGCTAGGAGCTTACAGCACTACAAATCTGTGTCTACATTGTTGCAGAATATAGGTGGTTGAGTTGTGTGATTGCCTCAAATAACCTGGCTGCTACAGGCAACTTGACGTGTCTGGAACACCTGGGTGCCAGATATGTTTGAAGGAAGCTGCTGTGTTGATCCTTCTGCATTGTGTAACGCATGGCAATTATTCTCAAGAAGAACTAAGAAATATTAAGGCAAATCCATGGCATCATTATAACAGTTCTGTTCAGTTTAATGTTCTCTTTACCACATATGGCAGTGGTTGTGCTGACTGACTGCATATGAAGGAGCCCTTGGCTCACCTCAGCAGTAACTTTCTGGTAATTAATGAAGATTCTAAACACTTGATTGGTATTTTTGTTTTGGTTGGGTTGCCTGCCTGAATTAAGTTAGTATTAATATTTTAATTTTCCCACTTTAGTGCCTTCACATCCTACTTATATGGCTGGTACAAAACTTCTCAAACAAATCTTTGTTCAATGCACTGAGTAACTGGCTCACAGATCAGTAGATTCTCAACAGATATCATAATTCAACATTTTTGAGTAGTAATCAATTAATATCTAAAATAAGAATTTCATATGCTGAGTACAATTCTGAAAACAAGTTTGAGCTTGTTGAGTGTGTGAATCCTTTTGAGTTGCCTTTTGTGAAGCGAAATAATTGTATGATTCTGTGAAAGACACTTGTATTTGTCACTAAAATGTTATAGTTTGGAGATAGTATTCCTGTCTCAGATGAACCTCAGAGGAGGCAACTCTATACAGGAACCGCTTTCCTTATATTTAGATTTTCTTCACAGGTAACCTCCAGCCTGGCTTTTTAAGTGACATGCACATTCTGCAGAAGTCCCAATTCCTAAATGTGTGTGGGGCCAGAAACTTGTTGAATTTCTATATGGATAGATTTTAGTGTGCAAAGGTGAGAGATGCAACAGCTATGCCCTCCTACTTCTGTGCTTTACAGAGCCAGGGAAGTAGAAAATATGGGTATGAATTGGAAAAACCTGAGTAGCAAATGTAGTGTGGTCCTCCTTCCAAGTTTCAAGGAAACCTAGGAGAAATGCCATGCAGCACTAAGCAAAAACATCATGTGCTTGTAGCTGTGTTAATTTTCCTTTGTGCTGTAGAAAACAGACAGGCTGCTCTTGAAATGACAAGTTCCAAAGGAAAGAAGGAACCGAGCCCCCACCACGGACCCACGGTATTTTTGCAGTAGATTTCTCTCACCCTATTCTCATTAAGATACCCCTTGTGGGAAGCTTCTGGGTGTGCTGAGCAGCATTTTCTGCTGGAGTGCTGGGAGGTGACTGGGAGTGTGAAGTTGGAGAGTGTCAATTTGGTAGCAGTTTGGGCATTTGAGAGAAACAGCTGAGGTTAAATGCTTAGCTATTAAAATAGTATTATTAGCATAATGAGACATCTTGTCTGCCCTCTGACTTTTTTTTCATTTTAAGGTATATTACAGCCCTATGAGGTTGGAATACTGTTTCCAAGTGAAAGTTTGTTTGACAAAGTAACCACTATTCAGCAAGATGTGGGATTACATGATTGTCCAAATATATGGACTTTTTTTCAGACTACTTTGGACTACTTTAGACTACTCTTAAAAGCTTTCAGTTAAGAGAAAACAAATGTCTAGTAAAATGATGCAGTCTTATTGAAAATAAACATTCAATTCTTAGTTTTGCTATTTTAAAAATGCCTTTGTTTTATTTTTGATGATATTAAGCATCTAACATAAAAAAAACATTTCTCTTGTATTTCCATTTAGACGTTATGATGTCCACAGCAGACAAAAAGACCCTATATTTCCTCTGTAAAACATTTTTGAAAATTCTGGTGTGCCAGACTGAAAAATCATCAGGAAGCCAAAAGTGCCTGCCTTAATCAAATTACCTTGTGCTTTGTGGAACTGGCAAATACATGTGGGGCACTGTCTAAGCCATAACTTTTTCTGCAGATTCAGATGTGGAATCCCAACAGGGAATTAAGCAACTGAAACCCAAACCTAACACCCACAAGCCCCAGGAAGTCACATAAGTGAAGTAAGTATCAGAGTGACTTTCACAGATAACATTTCCAAAAATGTCATGTATGAAAATAGACCAAGGATATTTTAAACCTCACAAAGTCTTGATACTCTTTCCAGAATTTGGATTGTCTGTGGATATCTGTTTCTGCTCTGGCTTATATCCTGACTGTACTAAGCAAGGTCACATTCAGCAAGGTGAAAGCCAACAATGAAATTTGTATGTTAGACACAACAGTAATGTGACTGTTCCTGTCTGTTGTTTGTAGCTCAGTGTGTGTGATGGGACAGATGTCACGTTCACACAATTTCAAACTATGGATACCCATTCTGTGGGATATAAACAGGCAGGTGTCTGCACTGCATGAACTGAAGTGGTGAGTGAGTGCACCAGGCCTGCCATCTGCACCAAAGTCGAGAGGTAGCATATGCACAGTTGCAGATCAAGCAATGCACTTAAACCCAGCTGCAACTTTACTGTAACAAAACCAGCTCTAAACACCAAGGACAAGGTCTAGTTGGAGGCCTGTCACTAGTGATGGCTCCCAGGGTTCAATACTGGGTCCAGTATTGTTTGACTTATTCATTAATAACTTGGATGAAGGGATAGATGCAAGTCCACAGACAACAAAAAGCTTGGATGACTGGTCAATACCTCAGAGCACTGGTAAACCCTCCAGAAAGACCTTGACAGGTTGGAGAAAGGGTCAGACAAAAACTGTCTGAAGTTCAACAAAGGAAAGTAACAGGTCCTGCACCTGGGGAATAATAACCCCAGGCACTGGGACAGGCTGGGGGCTCACCTGCTGGAAAACAGCTCTGTGGAGAAGGACCTGGAGGTCCTGGTGGACAACAGGCTGTCCATGGGCCAGCAGTGTGTCCTGGGGGCCAAGAAGGCCAATGGGATCCTGGGGTGGATTAGGAAGGGCATTGCCAATAGGTCAAGGGAGGTGATCCTGCCCCTCTACTCAGCCCTAGTTGAGCTGCATCTCCAGCGCTGTGTCCAGTTCTGGGCTCCTCAGCACGAGAGAGACATGGAGCTCATGGAGCAGATCCAGAGGAGGCCACAAAGTTGATGAGGGGACTGGAACATCTCTCTTACAAGGGAAGGCTGAGGGAGCTGGGCCTGTTCAACCTCAAGAAGAGATGACTGAGAGGAGATCTCATCAATGTCTGTCAGTATCTGAAAGTCAGGGTACGGACCAGGCTCTGCTTGGTGGTGCCGAGCAATAGGACAAGAGGCAATGGGCAGAAAGTGATGCACAGAAAGTTCCACCTGAACATGAGGAAGAACTTCTTTCCTGTTTATGTGATTGTGCAGTGGAACAGATCACCCAGAGAGGGTGTGGAGTCTCACTCAGTGGAGATATTCCAGGACCATCCAGACACAATCGTGTGCAATGTGCTCTAGGGTGACCCTAGAGCAAGGAGGTTGGACCAGATGATCCACCAGATGATCCAACATGACCTATTCTGTGTTTCTGTGGTTCTGTGAATTCACCATGTGAAGAAGCAAGTCCTGCAGGCGTGTTGGAGGAGATGTCTCCACTTCATTGGTTGGATCCAGGCCTGAGTAACCATGAAATCTATTCTCAGAAAACTCTTGCCTTTAAAGGGCAGAATGTATCTGAATGCTTTTTTGTTCCTGAAATTTGTGCCAATTTTTTATTAGTAAGTATTTTAGAGCTTATCTCTGTACTTTGCTGACTTTGACCTTTCAGTTAGTAACTACATAATTAGGCTTTGAACTTGTATATCACTTCACAGCTTCTTGCTTTCCCACAAAGGCACTGGTACTCTGTGGTATTTCCACCTCTTCCTACTTTTGTATGCACATTTATGCCTCCTCAATACACAATAATTTCAGCCAACATAAGCATACTTTATACCAGCTGATTAACCTTCAGGTTGAGGCTGAGGAAGTACTTAGATGCAAAGTTCTGATTTCAGTCATCTTTTAAATACTTTGTGGGAAGTAAAATCCTTTGTAAAACAAAGGAGAATAGTTTAAACTAGTAAGGTATTCCATTTAAAGCATGTTTCTACTTGTTGGATAGAGTACAAAATAATTCATTTTTAAGGTTAATTGACTTCAGATTGGATATCATGACTAAGAACAAAAATCTGGGTACTTTTATCCAACCTTTTTTTTTTTTAAGAAGAATTCAGTAGAGATTGTTGCGAATCTTTGTGAAAGAAGTTATATTATCAGCAGAAAGGACTTCCTCATGCTTTTTATGAAAAATACAATAGTAGCAAAACCATATTGAGACAGATGCTCAGAATCCTGAGCATCCAGAAATGTACAGCACTGGTATCTGCAAAACAAATCATAATATTCAAAAGGCATGCAAAAAATAATCTCTCTTCTGCAACTCATATTTATCTCTTAGATCAGAAAATGGAGCTGCAACCCTTTCTCGTAAAGGTCTGAGGGGTCATATGGCAACAGACAAGGAAAAAGAATTGTTTGAACAGTGCATTATTCACAGGGGGCCCACATCAGGAAAGTTTTTAAAAATTGCTATTCAGGAAAATTTTAACCATATGTACATATATAGTTGAAAGGAGCCACATGAAAAAGGGAAGTTAGTGAGGCCTTTTTAAGTGTTGTCAGATCTTGCCTAGTCATAGACTCTGCTGTACAGGGTTTGTTTTCTTGCCACTTGACATCTCTCCTTTCTGCATGCCCTGACAGAGCAACATCCTTTAGAGATCACACAGAAGAGTTGTTTTGGGTTTCTAAGATGAGAGAAGACATTTTGTTGTTGAATTTCAGACCTAAATCCATCTGTGTAGCTTACTTTGGGGGTTGATTTTGTTTCAGCGGAAGAGAGAGAACCTGGATGACTAGTATGTCATATAGAGTATCTCAAATATTGACAACATATCAAAGATACAGATAACATGATGATAAGAGTTGGGACATTTTGCCCCAGAAACTGTCTTCTAAAAATATGTCATACAATGTTATCTTTGGAAATATCTATTTAGGCTCAGCAGGAATGACACGAGCTGTGCTATACAGCTGGGTAAAATGGAAGAGAAATAATGTTTGCTCTTTACAAGGAGGAGCTTACTCCCTGAATGCAGTTTCTCCACAGTGAATTGCGACTGGATCAGTGAACATACCGAACGCAGTCTGATTCTGGGTCTTCTCCATGACAACACCAAAATCACAATGAGAGAAGAGGAAAATGATATGAAATTGAGAGGTGGTGTTGACTCTCTTGAGGGACAAGTGGCCTTTCAGAGGCCTGTCTAGATAGATTGGAGCAATGAACAATGACTAATGGGACAAAATTTAACAAGTTCAAATGCCAGATTCTGCACCTAGGACAGAGTAATGAAACCAGGTACAAGTACAAATTGGGAGAGGACTGGCTAGAGGGTAGTTCTGGAGAAAAGGATCTGGGGGTGCTGGTCAGCAGAAAGCTCAATATGAGTCAGCAGGTTGCCTGGGCAGTCAGGAGGGCAAACCCCTTCCTGCGGTACATCAAGCACAGCATCACCAACAGAGGTAATTGTCCCGCTGTCTTCAGTGGTGATGTGGCCTCACCTTGAGTATGCGTGCAGTTCTGGGTCCTGCAATATGAGAAGTCTGTGAATGTCCTTGAACGCATCCAGAGGAGGCCAAAAAAAGCTGGTGAAAGGGTTGAAAGGAGTGTCCAGTGAGTAGAGGCTGAGGACTCTGAGCTTGTCTAGTTTGAAGGAAAGGAGGCTGAGGGGTGACCTCATTGCTCTCTACAGCTACCTGAGGAGGGGAAGTAGAGAGGTGTTGAGCTCTTCACCTTGGGACAGGATGTGTGGGAACGGTTCAATGCTGTGCCAGGGGACGTTCAGACTGGACATTAGGAAGCATTTCTTTGCCAAGATGGTGTTCAAACACTGGAACAGGTTTCCTGGAGAGGTGGTCAGTGCCACAAGACTGTCACTGTTTAAGAGGCATCTGTGAAATGCCTCCTGCCATAACTTGGTGAGCCCCAAATTAGGCAGTAGGTTTACATGGTCTTTGTGTGTCTCTTCCAACTGAAATACTCTATCATATTCTTTTTTTTCAGGATGATTTCTGAGTCTTTAGGAGTATGTTGTATCTGTGGTTCCCTCATGAAAGCATAGCCTCAATTTTATTGACTCTTCCTTCTGATGAAAAAAAAGTCTAAATTGCTATTAGTTATTTAGTCTTTGACAAGAATAAGTAATTTTCAGGAAAACTTGGTATCCCATTCTCCTCAGAATTATTCATACCTAAGAGACCAGGAACTGAAAATCGTTAACAAAAGTTAATCTGCACCATTACTAACAGAAAAAGAGAAATCTTTTTGTTCTGTTTCCTTTCAATCAGGCTACACATCTAGTGATAGGAACAGACCAACACAGACAGAAATATTGTCTTTGAATAATAAATTCCACAATTCTTATTACATATTTCTGGTTGATTGGGTCAATTCCTCCTGCTTTTTGTCTTATTAAGAAGGGTATCTCGATCTGTATAAATAAGTTGTAGAACTAGTGGCATGTACTGGACTTTTGAACCAGCAAAAATAGTACTTTGCGTTTTCTAACCAATGCCAATGAAAATTCTTTGACATTGGTAGCTAAAGCCATACTTAAGGTATATGTAGCTTGCCTTTGCAACAGAGAATAGTTTCTGATTTATGTTTTGGGGGGGCATTTTTTTGTCGTTGTTGTAAGTGTTCCATTATAAATACATTTACTTAAACAAACCAAAACATTTCCAGCCAAAGTGGCAAATTCTCTGTTTCATGACTATAATAGCCCAGAGTTTCAAACTTGGGGCCTCAAACACCTCTACAGGTATGCAACAATTTTTTATGTGCTGACCCAACTGGCATTTTGATTTGTATGGCTCTTTCCATCTTTGTATATATTTGAAAATAAAGCCACTTAATTAAGTCTTAAAATATGGAAAAAAGAATTTTAAGAATAAAGACACTTATCTTTCAAGGGATTTGACTCAGGAGCTGATTTGGATCTGTCAGTACCTGTAGATTTAATCCCAAATACATGGTGTGGTTCAAATGTAAGTAATAAGAATTTTCAAAGAACCTTTCATTACAGTTAGCATCAGAATGAGATTTTTCTTTTGGTACCTTGGCCTTTTAGACAAAAAAAGTTTTAAAAAATATTTTTTTTCTGTTGCTTCAGTGATTTCACTGCCTATTGCTGTGTTTCATTTATTTCTCTGCAGATAAGTTATTTATGAATTTTTATATCAGAATAATGAATAAGTGATGTTTGTGAGAAATAAGGGTTTAACCACTCCATATTTCCATGCCTTGTGGGATCTCAAGCTATGTGGAAGCTCATTTGCCACCACAGATGATTTTTTATTACTATTTCCTGTTTACTATGCTATATTTAGAACATTTGATACATGAACATTTCCTGTTCTGTTAACAATTCATACTCATTTAGCCTTCCTTTGTGAGTACATATGTTAAAACCTTGGCTACAGTTCAGCAAGGTATTTGAATGTGTCTCAGTTTAAGAATCAAGTAACCTCAGTGCTTAACTACATTAATTAATCAAGACAGATATAGAGTAGGAGAGTCAGAAATATGAAAATACCCTTTAAATTAAAGAAAGATTAGGTTTTCATTGGAAGCTACTGTACCTCACAACAATTTCTGCAGATTGTTGGCAGTCATTCAAAGTATTTAAGAGCCAGCAAATTTTCAGTAATGGAATTTTACTTTGGAACATTTTACCTCAAATTATCCATATCCCTATCAATAACAGTAAGCAATCTACAGGCATGATTCCAAACTCTTTGGCATATTTGAGAGCTACGTGCAATGCCTTCTTCTCACTTGCTATTTCTTTCTTGTGGTTGTTCAAATTCTGCATTGACTAAAACAAGTGAGGCAGAACATACTTATTTCATTATCAGCAAATGTCCTGCAGACAAAGTTCAAACTGTAGTTTTAATGTATACAAAATGTGCAAAAAGATGTTCAGAAGCTCACTCTCTAAGTCCTCCTTTGTGACCTTTTTTTTTGATTATAATAAAAAACCCACAAACATATTTTTATGGATATGCATCTTTTGGTAGACGTCTAAAATAGAATGTATTTATAATAAAATTTTTGCTGGATCGATGGCTAAGGTCAACAGTACGAGGTTCTGCAAAACCAAGTGCCACATCCTGCACTTGGGTCACAACAACCCCAGACAGCACTACAGGTTTGGGGCAGAGTGGCTGGAGAGCTGCCCAGCAGAAAAGTACCTGGGAGTGGTGGTTGACAGCAACTGAACATGATCCAGTGTATGCCCAGGAGGGCAAGAAGGCCAGTGGCATCCTGGTCTGTGCCAGCAATAATGTGGCCAGCAGGACCAGAGCAGAGGTTGTCCCTCTGTGCTGAGCACTGGTGAGGCACCTCAAGTACTGCATCCAGTTCTGGACCTCTCACTATGAGAAAGACATCAAGGTGCTGGACCGTGTCCAGAGAAGGGCAACGGAGCTGGGAGAGGGTCTGGAGAACAAGTCCAATGAGGAGCAACTGAGGGACTTGTGTGGGCTCAGCCTGGAGAAAAGGATGATAAGGGGTGATAAGGGAGGACCTTATCACCCTCTACAACAACCTGAAAGGAGGTTGTAGCCAGGTGGGTGTTGGCCTCTTCTCCCGGGCAACCAAAGACAGGATAACAAGAAATGGCCTCAAGTTGCACCTGAGACATTTAGGCTGGACATCAGGAAGAATTTTTTCTCTGAAAGGGTTGTCAAGGATTGGAATGGGCTGCCCAGAGATGTGGTGCAGTCACCATACCTGAGGGTGTTCAAGAAACAACTCGATGTGACACTTAGTGCTATAGTCTTGTTGACAAGGCGATTGGTCAAAGGTTGGACTCAATGATCTTTGAGGTGTTTTCCAACCTAAGTGATTTCTGTGATTCTATGAGAATCAGAAAGTATTCTTTCAGTACATTACATCTTGCATGGCTTTTTGAAGTTTTACTGGGACTGTTACAGATCGCAGAATATTTTCAGTTGGAAGGGATCCACAAGGATCACTGAGTTTGACTCATAAGTGAATGGCCCATAAAGGGATCAAACCCACAATCTTGATGTTAGCACCAGGCTCTAACCAGCTGAACTAACCTCATCGTCTGTCAAATGTGTTTTATTCGGAACTTCGCAGTCTTCTCCACCATGTTTACTCAGGTCCTACCAGGGGCTTTAGACTAAACAAGCACTTTACTGTGCTCCATGCCTCTACCAAACAAGAGACAGGGAGTTCATCTCTTTACACTACAAACCACTGGGCTGAAACTACAAATGAGTAAGGAAAAAAAAGTTTTTATATTTCACATTGTTTCATCTTCTAGAATACTTGGTTATTTATCTCTGTCCTCCCTTTGGTGCCCTGGAAACAGATTCCTTTGCCTTTCCAGCAAAGGAGAGACTCCCTACATAAATTTGCAAAAAATCCTCTCCTTATTTTCACTTGATGTCAAATGCTATACAACATTGCAACAGGAGATACTACATAATATTCTGGTTTGACATTTAAGAATGCATCCAGAATTAATGACATGCTCTATGAGAAGAATGTGGTGCCATAGAAGTACTACCAGTTCTGTCAATCACGTACAATAACTTCCTTTAAACTCTGAGCAGCATTATCACAAATGGAGAAAACTCAGTCATTGAATAGGTCTATATTTGTACTGTGAATTCTTAGACAGAGCTGTTAAATGATCTTCCTATGACTTCTTTTAATTAGTCTATCTTGGTAAGTGCAGATGCAAATTGTTGGTGTTTTCTGATTCAAATATTTTATGTTCTTATACGACATGAGATTGCTAGTAATAAGCACAAAGTAGTACCTCAAATCCTACGATATCTTCTTTCATTTTTATCAAGAAACTGCGAGTTACACAGGGCAAAGAGAAAAAGAGTCAGGCTTTCCCATCCTCTGAAGGTGGGGTTTCTCCTTTGCATACTTGCATAATTTGGTGCTAATATCCAGCAAGTGCTGTAATATTGTACAAAATCAACTCCTGACATTTTTTAATGTTGGCAAATATATGTGTAAATTATGCAATCTACCTCTTCAAGTAAAAATAAGGTTTACCAAATGAATGGGTTTCCCATTTCTATAATAAACTTTCAATTTTCTGATCCATTGTGTGACAGTACGTAGTCCATGTGATGGTCTCTCTTCATATACATATTAATGTAAATATTTCACTTTGTGTAGTCACTACTTATTTGTCCTCCTGCCTTCACCAACCCTAACCTATCTATCTTCTGACTGGCAAATATTTCTTCCTGAAGGAGATGTGTCAAGTCCTTGTTGGTAAGTCTCCTGCCTTCTCTTTTTCTTTTATTTCTACAGAGGAGTTTTTAGAATCCTATATATCAATAGGATTTTTACCTGTAAATTGATAATAATTGAAAAATTACCATTAATTTCATTTCTTGTCAGAAAGACAGAGAGAAAGAGAGGAGAGAGAAAGTAAGAACAAAGAAGAGAGAAATGATAGGGTCACGTGAAGAGAGAAAGGAAGAGAAAAAAACCTCTATCACATTCGAAAAGTAAATAAGACGAGAATACATGAAAAATGAAGTTAAACTGTAAATTTCTAGTACACATGCAACTATCTCAACAATAACCTAAATTCAGAAAAAAAGAAGTTTGGTCTTTTTCATACATTCTTTCAGTCACAAATAGCTGAGTCTAATTATAAGCACATGAGTAGGCTTATAAAAGCTAATAGGACTTCATGATGCTTTAAGCTAAGAACATGCAAATTGTTTGCAAGGTTATGGGAAGTAATGATATTTTTTTTCAGAGAGGCATCAGTCCAATCAGTCAGATAGAAAAGTATTTCACCTCAGTCTTGGAAAGTTTTCCTTTATTATAAATATTCTTTACCCTTAAAAGAATTTGAGATGCACTTTGGTAAAGCGAATACCTCAGCAGAAGGCAACTTTCTGAGAAAATATAGTATATTTTAGATAGGCTTAGGAGGCGAGAAGTCAGTCTTAAGACTTCCATTAATTAAACTCTAATCATGTGCTTAATTTTAAGCAAATGAACATGTTACATAAGCAAATAAATGTGTAGGTAGTGACAAACTACTTACAAGTCACAAATTACCTACACCGATAAATTCTCTTTTTGTGATTCTGTCAAAAGATACAATTAGTTCTTTACATAGTTCCTTCAATTTTTTCTGTGACTTCTTGACTTTTATTAACAAATAAAAAACAAAACAAAACTGAAATTCAAGCTGTCTGTCTTAGCAGTCTACACCTTCCTCATGATGAGAAGCAGAGGGGCAGGCACTGATCGTGACCCAAGGGAATGACATGAAGCTGTGCCAGGGGAAGTTTAGGTTTGATATTCATCCAGAGAGTGGTTGGGCACTGGAATAGGTCCCCAGAGAAATCATCTTGGCACCAAACCTGACAGTACTCAAGAAGCATTTGGACAACACTCTTTGGCACATAGTGGGATTCTTGGGGCTATCCTGTGCAGGCCAGAAGCTGAATTTCAATGATCCTAGTGGGTCCCTTCCAGCTCAGGTTGTTCTATGATTCTACGTTTCTGTGATCCTAGGTTTACCCATGTTAAACACTACTATGCCTGATATTTGCTATCTCACTTTCAGAGTTATCAGTGGTAAAGACAGGAGGGATGGTTTTGAGGTAGGATATTTTCCAGTCATGGAACATATGAAAAAATCCGGCTCCTGTTTCATTGTACCATATACTCCGAAAGACAAATACCTGGCAAAGCAAGATACTGCTTACAGCTCCCAAAATCAGACCACCAATAAGTTTTAGTCTCAGTTCAACCTCCTTGGAAGCGTGTTTCTTCCCTGTTGCAAAATTTTTCCTTCCAGTCACAGATTTTATAGGAGCACCTTTTCCAAATGCCTGCCAAACGCTTGATGGGGAAAACCAGCGTACAGAATTGGTCATTTGGTCCTGTGAAATAAAAGATCCAACCAAAACTGTCTCTATTTATATGTTCTACAACCATGTGTGACAACGGCTTTTTTTGACTCTATAAACAAATCTAGCTGGAGACATTACTTCCAATTTGCCCACATTTTTGATCCCAATGTTTTAAGGGGCAACATTTTGAATGGAAGCCTATGTTGTGTTCAGTCATTTTAGTTTTTCTGAGGATTTTTAAAGTCACTTTGTGGTTCTCTGAACATGGTCAGGTTTTGCTAGAAAGGAAGTGTGAATTGTAGTGGGCCTAGGACTACTCTACATTATGCTGTGGAAGATTAGCTAGAGTGTTTTAAAAGCATTTTAAAACCACCCCTGCATGCATCATGGTTTCTGTTAAGGTGAAACTAGAACTAGATTAAAACAATTTCTGTGACTTTCTCAAACGGCTCATACAACCTGAGGCTGCTTATTGTTTCACCTTAAGTGGTATGTTAATATGAGCATGTATTAACAGCAGGCAAACAGGAATCTCTCCTCTCTCTGCTTTTCTCCTTATTACTGAAGTTGGGGGTTATTTTTAAGTGTGTCTAAAAAATAAGTTAATCTTCCATATTAACAGATTAATACTCGCCTACAACAGGAGTGCGTGGTTGACCATTCCCAGAAGGCATGGGGCTTCTCAAGTGCCATATGGACAAAGTCTTATTTATGTTTCTGTCTTTCTTGCATAAATCAGGGACCCAGAACATCCCTTCCTATCAAAAGGTCACTGCCAAAAAGAAAAGCAAGGAAACTCCTCCAGACTTGTTGAAAAGCATCCAGGCTGAAGTGACAGTGATGAAATTAGCAGCCAAATAACTGGGAATATTTTTCTCACTATTGCATTTTTAGGTTTTAATTAAATGCTTTCACTTTCTTCTCCCTCACACTCAATCTCTCCCTGTTTAATTTGTTGGCTTCTCCCACAAGAGAAGCAATATGCACACGTTACATTCTAGGGGCAAAGGTGACTTCTGTGGCAGTTCAGTCTTGCTTCATGCATCGGACTGGAAAACCTCCTCTTGTAGCTGTGTGCATGTGTATTAACCATGATAAATTTGTACAGATACCAAAATAAGGGCCCTGGTGTTTTCTCCTTTGTGTTTCTCTCTGTCTATCTTCTAGTGCCCCTTACTGGGCTGCCAGTCCACACAGTCTCAGCTAGAGTTGCATGTCAACCTACGTGTTTGCACATGGCAAGTCCCCCAGTTTAATATCTTTGCTTCCTGCAAACCACAGAGTGAAACACTAGTGTCTAGGGTCATATTTAAATTCGGGGTCTCAATAAAATAGTCCAAGACTCGTATTCATGTCAGTAACTCATCCTAAACCACATCCCCAAAATATTCCTAACTGCTTTATGGATTTATACCTGGGATGAATCACTTTACCACAGCTGCTGTTTCATCAGAATGTCATAAATATTGGTTTTCAGGGGTAGAAGAGATAGAAGGATGATTTCTTCATATTTTGCTTTCTTTGAGAAAATACTAAATGGAGAATTTCTTCCAGTTCCTCTTCAGGAATTCTAACTGAGTAACAGTTTTGAAATCTTCTATAGACTGCAGACATGTGATTATGACTTGAATTTGTCACTTCAAAGACTACTTTGACAGTAGTCGTAAATGTCACCACTTGTTTTGAATGGACTGTTCTCCTTAATGCTGGAGGAAGATGAGGCTAATGAACACTTGTTTTTAAATGTTTTGAAACAATTTGACATTTAATTCCTATGCTACTGCATCTCAATAAATATTTCCAAGTCAGCCACAGAGAGATATGCAGCTTGTACTTAAAGGATGAGAAAGATCCGAGGTCACACAAAATAAGTATTTTAATAACTAAGAAGGAACAAAGGGTTTCTTCCTAAAATGTGGAGTGCTTAGTAAGTGTAGATAATGTCAATCATAAATCTTTGGAATAAGCTTGCAAATGTCTATAGTGATGATTTAGTGTACAAGTCCTAAAGAAAAATGAAGGTCCATGCTTTTTGACAGCCACCAGAAATACTGATCTTTATGGGTTTTCAAGTTCCATGTAAATCCAATAGCTTTAAATCACAAGGAGTTAAAAGAAATTTAATTTTGTAGCACTAATTATTAATACTTTTTTTTTGTGATTTTCATGTTTCCTAACATAGTTTTGCTTATAATTAGCTCTGTAACCATAGAAAAAAGAAACAAAACCAAAAGAAAATCCCACCAAAAACCCAGCAGGTGAATACTTCATGAATATTGTTTTTTATAAATTCGGTTTCCATCCTTTCACTACCAAAAGCAATTATGGTAACTGGGCTAAAAGTAATGGGGCTGCTGCTCTCTGAGCCTCTTGTTAGTGAATGAAGAGATCTTAGAAGATCCATAGAATAACTCTGTAGAAATGTACTTAATGAAATGTTAATTAGACACTTAACTACTATGCATTCTGATCATTTTTACAGGATTTTTCACTATCCCACATATTTGCTGTCATCAAAGACAAAATCAAAAGCAAAACCTGAACTGATAACATGCTTATTTACCATGTTACATCATTTTGGTGATGGCGATAAACCTCTGGAGCAATTTGTTCAGCAACATTGACTTGTCCATTGATTTAAGTCTTTGAATCCAGGCCGTATGCCATTCTGGAAAAAAAATGTTATGCAAAAATAGATATCAATCTTAAAACAGATATTGCTTCTGATGAATGCTTCTGAATTATCTTAAACAAGAGTTGGACTAACTGAGCTCACAGTCTTGCTGCATTTAAAAATCTAAACCCCAGGATTAATCTTACTCCCATCTAGACATCAACTGCAGAAATCCATGTGGGAAACAGTTGTCTAGTATCGTTTTATAATTGCCAGGAAATGAATAGGCACCTCTAGGTCGTGATTCATCCCACCCTAACATAGACATCTGAAATGGTGCTTATTTTTCTCTACCAAGTATAAAAGGAGTCTAGACAGGTGGTTCAGACATAAATGTTACACTATATACATCTGAACTGAGGTAAAGTGAAATGAAACCATAAATCCAGATGTCTTGTCTATACAGTACAGATACTATACACATACACTGTAGTATATATGCTGTCTTTATGTATATATATATGTATGTGCAGTATGTATATACATATATATAAACCCACATATATATACACAGACTCACAGAATCATAGAATGGTTTAGGTTGGAAATGATCTCTAAGATTGAGTTCTACTGTTAGCCCAGTACTGCCAAGGCCATAGCTACATACACATACTACCCACATACATACACAGTGTATGGTATGAACACAGGCACTGTATATGCTAATATATAGTTTCTGTGTATATATATACACTCACAGTATATATATATAAAATATATATATATAATATATATTATATAATATATAATATTATATATATAATATATATAATATATATTATATATATATGTAGTAAATACACAGGCATTATATATACTAAATCCAGTGCTGGGGCCATACAGATGGCACTTTCTCCAGACATGTTGCCTGTTTGGGAGTGGTGGGTGGCCCTGGGACCTTCCTGGGGTGCATTCTCTATAGATGGTTGCCAGTGTGGTGGCACGGAGCTGTGGAAGGAGCAGACCAGAAGGTGCTTGCTGTTTGTAGCTATGGTTTTTAGCAGCAGTGCCAGTAGACACTGCTAGGAATTCCACCTGGAAACAGACTTCGGAAGAATTTGGGCACACAGCATTTATGTGCTGGGCAGCACAGAAAGCTAGAAAGCAAAACTGCTGCCAGTGCTTGGGAATTTGGGCAGTCTGGTGGTGACATTACTTTGTCTGTTCTGGCCTAGGCTTGACCTTGGACATGCCATAGGGAGGGTGAAGAAGGGTAAACATCCTGAAGGTGGCCCTTGGCAGGGAATATTTTCATCTTCCCTGACAAAATGCTGCTCAGAACAGAAGAACAGAAGTTTGAGGTGTTGGGCCATTTGTCCTGCCTGCATTATGCCACTCTGAAACTGCTCCATGTCTCCAGGACCCCTCTGGAGCAAACACAAAAGCTATGACGGTGACTTGTCTTGCCAATGGTGTATTTCTCCTGCAGCTTTTAGGGAAAGTAAACAGCTTTCTGACAGACAGATCACTTCAGAATCCCAGTGATAACCCACCAAAGTTCATGTAAAACTATCCTGTTCCTACTCCGATGTGAGGCCTTTGGGTGAAAAGAAGGTTTCATCATATTTTATGGATGCTAGATGGCAGTATTGCATTTCCTAAACAGCTTAGTTAGTGGAAAATAGGAAGAATAACAACACTCTGAAGCTCTGAAGAGTACAATGCTGTCAGTAATGAAAGTTAAGGTAGCCTAAATAGTCATATAATTAAAATATTATGTTTACAAAGGGGTTGCCTGGAACAGAAGGCACATTATACTTTCTTCTTGGCCGTGTACATCTTTACTGCTCACGTGCATTAACAGTTGAGAACAGCACTGCTCATATTTTATATATATATTATTAATCTTCATGATATAAGTCACTTTGCTGTGATTTATAGCAGCCATGAGGAGCAGTGCTTTTGTGAAAGGAGTGAGTGAACCTTATCCCACTGACACGGGGATTTACAGCTTGTGTGATTTTATCACAACTGAAACAGACTTGGTTGTCTCTGTTCATGTATTAGTGGATAAGCATCCACATCACTGAGTTCTTGATCCAGAAAAGAATTTAGTTCTGTGTATGAGTAGTTCATGGCTTTAATAAGATTACTTATATGGTTAAAGTTTGACAGACACTTAAGGGCCTTTCCAGATTGGAACCTAAAGCAATCATTGCAACTTGACCGTCTTTGTAGAGAGCCTTCATTATCAAAGGCTGAGTAACTTTGTTGGAGAAGTTACCCTGTTCTCCTTGGTGTCTACAGTGGCTTCAGGTTAGCACTGATACTGCATGATAACTAGGCAATGCAACTAGACTCTCAGTTGTGTCCCCTGCACTAAGCCTTTAAAGCTGTGAATACAGTGGCTTCATTGAGCAAGTTGACCCTGAAAAAAATCCCGAGTTCTCCAATGGGTCTGGCTAGCCTAATCTCCAAGTGGTGGGGCTCAGGCAGAGAACTTGCAGTCATGGGACCCACTACCATTGGTTTCCAAACTTTGAAGGAAAGCAGTGGTGGAAAAGCAGAACTTGAGCAAAAGAAACAGATTTTGGCACAGTCTGGAACAAAATAAAAGCTGGTTGTTTGCTTGGGGGTAGGCAACTCAATCTGAGGAGATTCTCTAGCTGGAGACTGATACTAAGTGACAGTATTGGATCCTGATCGAAGCCCAAGGCACTGAGAAGCTGCACATCTGCCTAAACTAACAAAAGGGACAAAAAGTTCAAAAGGAGCTGAGAGATGCCAAAAGGATAGGCTGAATTTTCACATTTTGAAAAAGAAGGTATTGGGAGAGTTTCTGTATGTAACTACTGGATTTCATTGCAGTATTCTGGAGGAGATGTACTCTGACAAAAGGTTGAAAGGCAAATCATCCCTGTCCTGCAGAGAACAAAAGTTCTTGCTGTAGCACAAGGACATGTGCCTGGGATGGTCATGTTTGAAGGATGTGGAAACAGAGGCAGCAGTCAGGCTTATGAGTCTGATTTCCACAGGAAGTGTGGTTCCTCTGAATATTCAATTAAAAACTGTGAGGAGGCATAACTTCTTTCTGTTAAAATATAATCTCCTATACAATCTTGTGAGCTTTTATTTTGAGAATGTAATGAATGTATTTCAGCTGTTGGGTTTTTTTCTCTTGTTGCAGCACATACAGGTAAATGTATACTTCAGCTGTAAGCAACAGTCTAAACATACATAAAATAGGAAAACCTACATGAAAAAAAGTTATTTTTGTAAGAACAAGACTGTAAAATCAGGCCTAAATATGAATTATATTCTAGAGCTCAGTCATCCACTATGCGACTAACACAGAGACAGTTACTTCCTGTTATTGAAGTCAGACTCTAATTCTGTGACTGGAATGATGTTTTTGTAACTGTCTCTAGTGTCAATTACTAGGGAATTAAACTTGTACCCTGGCTGGAAAATTGATATTCTGATTGTCACCAGGTTTAGTGTCAAATAAGACTTGATCATCTTCATTTATAGTCATTGCAATAGGCTTATAAAGTAAAACTGCATGTCATTCTTGTGCAGATCTCATTTTTGGAAAGGTTTAATTTCTGATAGCATCAAGTGATCAGTAGTCAAATTGGTCATATGTTGTTTGGTCTGGCTTTATTTTAGTTTTCCTTTTTCCCTTACCATGGAATATTCTGACGTTTGCTGAAACTTCCAAACTTCTAATTTCCTGTTTGGAAATTGATTGAACCAACATAGTTTGTTTACAGTAGAAACTGAATTTAAGTAGGTTAGACTGCATGTTTCAGGGCTGCTTTGATGCCTCCTAGGACTCACCTTTCTGATAACCCCTTCTCCCATTCTTCCATTTGTGCAAAGCTATGCTGAGGTCTATGTAGTTTTTGAGCTCCATGTTTTTCCTGTTGTAGGAATTATAGAATCATAGAATTCCAGAATGGTTTGGCTTGGAAGACACCTTAAAGATTATCTGGATCCTGCCATGGTCAGGGACACCTCCCACTAGACCAGGTTGCTCCAACCCCTGTCCAACCTGGCCTTGAACACTTCCAGGGATGGGGCAGCCACATCTTCTCTGAGCAATCTGTGCCAGTGCCTCACCACCCTCACAGGGAAGAATTTCTTTCTAATTTCTAGTCTAAATCTAACCTATTTCAGTACGAACCCATTATGCCTTGTCCTATCACTACAGTTCCTGATGAAGAGTCCCCCTCCGGCTTCCTTGTAGGCCCCTTCACACACTGGAAAGTTCTCTGAGGCCTCCACAAAGCTTTCTCTTCTCCAGGCTGAACAGCCCCAACTTTCTCAGCCTGTCTTCAGAGGAGGTGCTCTAGTCCCCTTATCAACTTCATTGCCTCATTCACTGGTATGTTTCCATCTAATGACTTTTTAGTTGTTATAAATTATTCAGTTTAGTTCTTTGATAGTGCTACTTTTCATTTTTTGAGAAGAAAGAAACTTCCAGCAGAAAGCAGACAGTTTCTACAAAACTTCCTGAAGTTGAAATTCTGAAACTATTTCGTTAGAAAACAATTAGCCTGATGAAATAGTCTCTTTAAAGCCCAAGATATTGAACTCCGTTAAAGAATAGAATCGCATTGCTTCTTGTTGTACAACCAGCATCTCTTTAGTCAGTCTTCTAATGGCAAGTTTTGCAATGATGTCTTCTCATTTCTTCTTTCACTAGATCAGGTTACTCCAAGCCCCACCTGACCTGGCCTTGAACACTTCCAGTGACAGGGCATCCACAACATTTCTGGTCAACCTCTGCCATGCCTCACCCCCCTCACAGTAATAAATTTCTTCCTAAATGAATACAGTGTGTTTTGTTTCAGGGTGTTGAGAGACAGCTGTGATCATGAAGAATTCAATTAAAAAACCCCATACCTTTAAATCAGATCTGAATCTGCTTCATGATTGATTAATCCTCCACAACAGGCCCTGAAATAGATATGTCTCTAATGTGGATCATGTGTTTCTAATACAGTCCAAACACAGAGTGATTATCTCTTGGGTTCTATGCAGGGAATACATTAGAAAACACTTTTTTACTGTGAGGGTGACCAAGCACTGGCACGGGTTGCCCAAGAAGGTTGTGGAGTCTCCATCCTTGGAGTTATTAAAATCTGTCTGGACATGGTCACGGACAACCTGCTCTAGGTGACTCTGCTTGACTAGAAGAGTCAGAAAAGATGATATCCAGAGGTCCCTTCAAACCTCAACCAATCTGTGATTCTGTTATCCCTATGTAAGGATACTGCAGGGAGGGAAGAGAAGACAGTTTAATAGGCAAAACAAAGGTGGGGCACTCAAGCAAAGCTAAACAACCCAACAAATTCATTCACCACTTCCCACGGGCAGGCTTTCCATCCCCAGGAGAGCAGGGTCCCATCACGTTGACTTTGGAACCACAGAATCACAGAATCACAGAATAAGCTGAGTTGGAAGGGACACATAAGGATTGTCGAGTCCAACTCTTAGCCCTGCACAGGACTATCCCCAAGAGTCACACCATGTGTCTGAGAGCATTCAAACACTTCTTGAACTCTGTCAGGCTTGGTGCTGTGATCACTTCCCTGGAGAGCCTGTTCCAGTACCCAAGCTTTTTCTAATATACAACCTAAACTTCCTCTGACACAACTTCAGGCCATTCCCTTGGGTCCTGTCACGGGTCACCACACAGAAGAGATCAGTGCCTGTCCCTCTTCTTTCCCTCATGAGGAAGTTGTAACTGCAATGAGGTTTCCCCTCAGTCTCCTCTTCTCCAGGCTGAACAGACCAAGTGACCTCAGAAGACAAGTGACATCATCCTGAACACCCCCCCTTTCCTTCTTTTTCCCCCAGGTTTATATGTTGAGCATTATGTCATATGGTATGGAATGTCTCTGTGATCAGTTGGGGTCAGATGTCCCAGTTGTGCCCCCTCCCAGCTTCTAGTGCACCCTCAGCCTCCTCACTGCTGTGGTGGTGTGAGAGGCAGAAAAGGTCCTGACACTCTACAAGCCCTGCTCAGCAGTAATGAAAACATCCCTGAATTATCAACATTATTTTCAACACAAATCCAAAACACAGCCCCATACCAGCTATTTTGAAGAAAATTGACTCTACTTCAGCAAAAACCAGCACAAAGGGATAATTGGATAACTTTTTGAATATTCTGATGGTAAAAACTAGCTTGCAACGTAGTGCAATAAACCTTAATGACATGAAGTACAGGGCTATTGGGTGTTTGCTAAGTAATGGAAGACATTTTTCCCAGCTGGACAAATTGAAGATTAATTGTCTTGGGGCCTCTGTAGGAGAACTGCTATCAGTGGACTTTCCAACAATAAGAAAGTTTCTCCAATATTTTGAAGACTTAAAAAAGATCCAATGACTCTCTTGTTTCCCTGCTTTCCAATGACTCTCTTGTTTCCCTACTTTCCATCTGGGATTTTATTTTTGGCGGTGTCAGGGTGGGGGGGAGGAAGAAAAGTTGTCTAAATGTTTTCTCTTCCTTCTGCTATGGTTCTTCTTTTCCTTTCAAGAAACAAATAGCATGACTCATTTCCCACGCTGTGACTTGTTCTCTTGGGCTATGTTGAAGCTTTAGAAGCCCGGCCACTGTGTCCTACAGCTTCCTTCCATCTTGCATGCCCAGGTTTCCTGCTCATAGGTGGTGGACATGGTGAGCAATTATTTCTCACTGTGAGAGGGAACAGGGATGAAGTCAGAGCATGAGCATGGGTAGGGAATCTGTGATACACCCCGGGGTCACAGCTGGATCCTTGCAAGTTCACTCCTTTCTTCCTGCAATAGTTCAGAGCTCGTATTTCTGGAATGACCATGTAGACAATTCCTCTATTCCTATGCTAACACTCGGGTCAGAAAAGTCCATTTTGTATGTTCTTAATCATCACAGGTAGCAAGGTGGCTCCCAATGCCTTTCTTCTCTTGCAGCATGATATCATCAGATACAACTAACAGAGCTATAACAGAGAGTCTTGACTGTTGTATAAAATAATCTTAGTGGTCTTTCAATTATGAGGAATTCCTTACCCTAAGTTTCCGGGGGGAACACAAGTGGACCTTCTTCCTTCTCCTACTCCCATTTCCCATTTTCAATATTTGACAAAAAATTTGTTTGGTCTTCAGAAAGTCAAGATTGAAGCTCTTCTGTTCTCTTGCAGAACCCTGTTTTTCTTTTATTAGAAAAAGCATTATTTTTATTCTAAAAAAAAAAAAAAACCCTGACATGTCACAGCATGTTTTTGATCAGATATTAAAAAACAAAACTAAATGAGATTGGACTATTCTCTCTCCCCTCCCTCCCCACCCCCCCAAGATGTTTTCTGGCACATAAGACTTCATGTGTGACTTCAATGTGACTCTTTTATTGAAATGATGCTGTATGGTACTGATCCCTGACTATTTTATTTGCACTGTTAGAATGCCCTATTATCTATTTTTTTTAAATCTACTGAGATTGCAATTTCAGTAAAGGCAACCACACAATCATATTTCTACTGGATCTTGTACCAATACCCTGACTTTAACACTGACGATGTTTAAAAAATAAGTCTTATACTAATTTCATCCAGCTTCCAAACTTGTTTTTTGATTTTTTGTGTGAGAAAATCCTGAGCTTTGTATTTTGTTTTTAACTTCTTTGTTCAATTGTTTTTCCCTGACTAGAATTATCTGCTGAATTAAAATTTCAGTTCTAGTTGACATCTGGTTCATTACAGATGTTTCAATTCCAACCCCCCCGCCCTTGATCTTCCTTTCCTTTTTTTTCACCCTTTCTCCATGGTGACATTTATCTTTGTGATCAGATTTTGAACATTTCCTTCATCTTTCCAGTCTTTTTTCTTTTTCTTTTCCTCTCCTTCCTTCCTGCTGCCAGTCTCTGTCTCTCCCTGAGGCTCTGATATGACGTAAGCCCTATAGTGTATATAGACATATGTAGACAGTACAAGTGCAGAACACTGTCAGGTGATCTGCAAACTCAAATGGAAGCAGGTAGCAGGGCTGGCTCTTTTCCATAGAGCCATTTCCACACTGGGGATGTTCCTCGATGTATGTGGCTGTAATGCCTGACCCTGACATACCAGAAGAGGGCAGCTAGAATAAGCTCATTGCTAAACTGTATGGAACATGTTCTGGAAAAAACATTAAACTGGGGAAAATGCAGCTGTGCAGCACTTTGGCGTGTGGAGCACAAGCTCTACCTGATGCCAATTCTGGTTTGTGTACATACTGTACAAACTGGGAGAGAGCACATAACACAGCGTATGGAGTACTGGATTATCACCTCCTTCAAATCTCTAGGCAGTTATTTAACTGCATCTACTCTGTCAACTCTGTACCAGGTCATGACCAGTAACAGGATGATACCTTGCTGGAGCCAAATGTGTTGAAAACAAAGTCAATTTAATGTAAGTTGAAGCAAGGAGACAGGAGAAACAGTTTAGCCAATTATGACTTTTAAGTATAATCACTTAGTGAAGACTTCAAGCTGGACAGAAGTGTGGGCAGCAGGTTAAGGGAGGGAATTCTGCCCCTCTGCTCTGCTCTGGTGAGACCGAACCTGCAGTGCTGCCTCCAGCTCTGGGGTCCCCAGTGCAAGAAGGGCATGGACCTGTTGGAGTGAGTCCAGAGTACGTCCGTGAAAACGATTGAGAAATGCAGGGATGGAGCACCTCTGTGATGAGGAAAGGCTGGGAGAATGGCGATTGTTCAGCCTGGGGAAGAGAAAGTTTAGGGTGACCCAATGGCAGCCTTCCATTACTTGGAGGGAGCCTGAAAGAAAGATGGAGAGAGATCATTTATAAGGCCATGTAGTGACAGGGCAAGGGGGAATGGATGCACACTAGCAGAGGGCAGTGTTGAAGGCAGAGGCGAAGAAAGCTTAATTGAAATTTCAATTGAAAAAAAATATATGAAGTCAAATTTGTATTTTAAGAAACCTTTCCTGGGAGGATAAAGATGATGAATTTTTTAGAAGTGTGATTTTAAAGACAATTGCTTGCTAAATGCCACAGTGTGTTCTGCACACAGCATAAATACAGGAAGGATCCTATTTCTGTAAATAAGTAGACTAGCAGTAATTTATTTTTTTTTCATCAGTGAGGAAATATTTTACTGAGCAAATTCTCCACTTACCTGTGCTTTTTGACTTTTAAGATAGCCTGCAATTCAGCTGGTATACAGGAGAAACAAAGTAGGTCCCAGAAGTACATGGCAGAACTCTACCAGATGGTGAAAAATTATCCTGCACTAGCCTGTTTTAAGAAAAGCAACAAGACCAACTTTGCTGTGTGTATCAGTAGAGCAATTGACTTTAAAACTGAAACTTGCAATGGAGAGTTTGACTTTTCCTGGCTAAGGTATGGCAACATGGAGAATGAGAAAACAGGGTAAGAGATAATATCAGAAAAGGTACATTATTTGACAAGTTATTTTGGGATGAAATATTTTCATATGGAAAAGATACCTTTTCTCCCCCCAGCAAAAAAGGAGACATTGGGGAATTTTTCTCCTCCTAATGTTCCTCCAGCCCCTGCAACCTAATGTTGTGTCCGATTTTGCTATTTTGCAAGAAAAATTTAATTTACAAGAACAGCCTTGTATCTTCCTCCTGAGACTGAAAAGTTCACATGAGGTTCCTCACATTGGACACAGCCAGCACAGATTCATGAGAGGAAAGTCCTGCTTATCCAATTTGATTTTCTTTTATGACAAGATAACCCACCTAGCTGATCAAGGGAAGCTAATTGATGTATCTTTTTGGGTTTCAGTAAAGCTTTCAATACTGTCCCTCTCAGGATCCTTCTGGACAAAATGCCCAGCACACAGCTGGATAAACAAAGCATGTGGTGGGTGAGCAATTGGCTCATGGGTCAAGCACAGAGGGTGACAGTGACGGGGGTGACATCAGATTGATGACCCATCTCTAGTGGGGTTCCCAGGGCTCCATCTTGGGCCCTGTGCTCTTCAACATCTTCATAAATGACTTGGACACAGGATTGGAAGGGACACTGAGCAAGTCTGCAGATGACACAAAACTCAGAGGAGCTGTTGACTCCCTTGAAGGCAGGGAGGCCCTGCAGAGAGACCTCAGCAAATAAGAGAGCTGGGCAATCACCAACCATATGAAGTTTAATTAGGGGAAGTGCTGGATTCTGCACCTGGGATGGGGCAACCCTGGACATATGTACAGACTGGGAATGAGGTGCTGGAAAGCAGTGTTGTGGATAGGGACCTGGGGGTCCTGGTTGATGGCAAATTGAATATGAGTCAGCAGTGCCCTGGCAGCCAGGAGGGGCAACCTGTCCTGGGGGGCATCAGGCAAAGCATCACCAGCTGGTCGAGGGAGGGGATTGTCCCGCTCTGCTCTGCACTGGGGCGTCCTCACCTGGAATATTGTGTTCAGTTTTGAGGACTGCAGTACAGGTAAGATATTAAGCTATTAGAGAGTATCCAAAGGAGGGCAATGAAGATGATGAAGGACCTTGAAGGAAGCTGTGTGAGGAGCGGCTGAGGGCACTTGATCTGTTCAACCTGGAGGAAATGGAGGGGAGACCTCACTGCATAACCAGCTATACTTGCAGTTCCAGCTTCCTCGAGATGGGAAGAGGAGAGTCAGGCACTGATCTCTGCTCTGTGGTGACCAGTGACAGAACCCGAGGGCATGGCCTGGGAAGTTGTGTCAGAGGAGGTTTAGGTTGGATATTAGGAAAAGGTTCTTCCCCCACAGCGTGGTTGGGCACTGGAACAGGCTCCCCAGGGAAGTGGTCACAGCACCAAGCCTGACAGAGTTCAAGAAGAGTTTGGATACTCTCAGGCACATGGTGTGACTCTTGAGGATGGTCCTGCATGGGGCCAGGAGTTGGACTTGATGATCCTTGCACGTCCTTTCCAGCTTGGTATATTCTGTGATTCTGTGATTATCCACTATAAAAATATTCTAGTTATTAATTGATAACTCTGAAACATAATGAGCCCAGAGAGTTTGCAGTTTTAGGTAGGCATCAGTGTGAGGGCTCTTTATGCCAAATTTTTGCACTTGTGGAACAAAGAAATGCAAGTATAGCTGGTTATTCAGATTCTGTATTGAAATTTGTGGAACAGGTACTATTTTTTAAGCACTTAGGGAAAGGGCTACAACATAAAAAGGGTGTCCAAGTAGATTTTTCCACCAGAGTTCATGCTGGTTTCTTGGTTTGATTTTTCTGTTTATTTGCCTTTTTTTTTTAAGCTAGTAAAGCACTTTTATAATTTGCATGACTTCCAGATTGCTCTTGTATTCCCAGGAGTAATTTTATCAGTGTGGTAGGGTAGAGAGAAAATATTTCTTTTCTCACCTTATGTATTTTGTTTTAAGACAGTTCTTATATTCAAATAGTATTCTGTATTGTATATAATATTCAGTTCTTATATTCAAATATATCTGCAGATATATGTATCAAAACTGGAGCAGGAGACATGCTGCTCTCCTTTCTCTAATGAATGTGTTTTGCCTTCAGCTTTACAAGGAACTTAGGTTTCTACTCATATGTAAACCAGTGTCAGTCTGTGAATTCTTTATCCACCATCAAATTTCCTGCAAGTCTCTCTTTCAAGAGACATAAGAAGCAGCACAACTTTGCATGAAAGGTTTGTTTTTTCTAATGTTTTGCAAAGTCCATGTCAACTATCACACAAATTTACTTTTTTATAAAATCTTTATTGTGGTTTAGCTCCAATTTCAGTACTGTTCTTGGATTTGTAGGGTACACCGACTCATCAGCCAGAATGCCTTTCTCTGGAACACATTTTTTCAATTTCAGAGCAGAAACAACAGTAACCTAGGTTTTTGGTTTTTTTTTTTTTTTTTTTTTTTTTTTTTTTTTTTTTTTTTTTTTTTTTTTTTTGGCAGGTCTGTCTTCATCTTTTGTAAAAAGGTTTTGTTGCACAGCTACATTCTAGAATGCATATTCAATGATGTCAAAAGATCTTTGCTTTAGACATGTTGTTACAAGCAAAAAAATTATTAGATGTGTTTGAGTCCAAATAGTTCTCAGGTCCTGCATCCTCAATCCATCAATACTTGTGTGTTTTAAGCAACTCATTTGGATGTGAGCCCAGTATGCTGGCTTTATCAGAAGCATTACGTGCATATTTATACTGAGGCACATACAGTCCTTACACACAGAAGAAAAATCCTCCTGCACCGCCAAGATTGTCTTCTGTATTACAGGACCACTGTCTACAGCAGCTGCATTTCTGTGTTGGAAATCTGAATGTGTGTTGCTCATGCACGGATACGTCCTGAAGGAAATTACGAGGTTTGCTGTACACACAGTGAGCAGTGCTGAAGGCTTCAGACCTGCAGTAGATAAGCAGAGATCAGGGAATGTGGGACATGAGTTGGGCTTATCTGCATACCTGAGGTGCATTTGCATTGCTGCTGTAGATTGAACCTCGGGTGTGCTTTGCGTGCTGGAGGCACAGCTTATACACATCATCGAAAACATTTATCTAGGACTACTGAGGAAGCCTAGCTGGAGCTTTTCCTCTGCACTCCTGTGAGATGTTTGGATGTCTGGGTTGAATATACTGCATCAGATGTTGCTTACACTGGGCTAATGCCTATTATTAAATCTACAGCTTTTATCTGTGGTGTTCAGTTATACACAAACATTTTTTTTAGGTGATTCAAAATCCGTGTGCTCATCAAGTCATAGAATCACAGAATGGCCTGGGTTGGAAGGAACCTGTTGCGATTTAAAACCAGCTGGAAATTAAGCTCCAAGCAGTTGCTTCTCTTCCCTCTATCCCCTCTGGTGAGAAAGGGAAAAAAACTACAGAGATTATGGGTTGAGATGATAATTTACTAGAAAACCAGCAATGAGAGAAGGAAAACAAACAGTAACAGCAACAATGCTAATAACAACAGTGTATAAAAAGGAGGGTAATTACATGCAAAAAATGCTTGCAGAAATCTGATCCACTTGATGTTACCATAGCCAGTGACACAAGGCTTCCTGAGACAAAGGAGAGATGGTAGATATTACCACAGATGGCATTTTTTCCCCCGAGCCCAAGATAATGAAAAACAATGGTGGACAAATCGTCCACACCCACACTCCTCCCCCAAGCCTGAGATGACAAAAACCAGTGATGGACAAACACCCATGCTGTGCCACTCCATCACTCTGTCCATCACTTTGCTCCCTCAAAAAAGGAACAAAATGGCCACGGTTTCACTTTGTGTTCTTCCACGAAAAGCCATGCCCCCTGCTGATGATGTGGGTGGTGTAGAACAACACCCTACACACCACACAGATCCAGGCTTTGTCCATCCCCCCCGCTCCAGCCTGGGCAACTGCAAGATAATTACTGGTGATTTTTTAAAGTCTCCAAATGTAATGCATTAGTGACCTGATTTTGTTAAGCTATGCATGTATTTACCCAGTTTTCCGGTCTCCTATGTATCTGAGCTTCTGTGAAACCACTGAACAGAAGAATTTGCAAACTCAAATGTGTATCTAGCTATGTCCTAAGATAACAGTGCTTTAAAAACTGAGTTTTGACCTGAGAGGGGGCAAGATAATTCTTATCCACAATGTTGAACTCTGGTTAGGCCCTTTGCACTGAAAATATGGTTTGGATTAAATTACTATCAGGCTTTGAGCACCTGAAGAAAACTAATAGTATATGCTTGTGTTATAATGTTTCTGTCTTCTGAGGCTGAAAAAATATGGCAACAAACAAGTTTATTGTCAATTGTACGTTTGTTTGTTTTTTATCTGAGTTATGATTCATCTCTGGGATATTTGTGTTGTTTGCAACAAACTTGATTGCAGTTGTTCATGAGGAAGTAATCAGGTAGAAATGTGCATTTTGAAAGGGAAGACAAAGGTTCCTCTCAAGAAAATACTGCTTTTGGTGACACTGACCCTACTGATAGCCAAATAGCAGTTGCTTGGCTAATGGTAAGTGAAGTTTCTTGACTTTGAAAATACAAAATGAAAATGGAGAGAACAAAACCCCTCTCTTTTTTATCGGTATTCTTAGTTTAAAGAGTCGCTGTTTAAAAAGTCATAGGACAACATACAGTTTATATTTTTCATTCACCACAGAAAAATTTATGAAATGCCAAAGGACCCTCTAGAAATCTTGTCTAAACTGTACTACCTTTTTCTCCCTGACGCCTGTGGACAGTGATGTTAGAGCAGTGCTGTATATTGAGTGGATTTGTGTTCAAAATCATATAAGGATTTTATTTGCCAAGATTATGCTTTGAAGTGGTCCCAACACCATGAATTATCTCATTAAAGGTGGTTTACTGGGTTCTATATGGCAAACACTTGAAATTTCCTGTCATTGCAGATTAACATGCTGCTGTCTGCTACAATCGTGCCTGTGTGCTGGCTCAGCTGGGAAGCAGAGCCAGAGCTTGGACATGGATGAGCTTGAGACACGCAGGAGGCAGTCATTGATCTGACAATATAGCACTGGGCAGGCTAGTGGAGGAGAAAACTCAGGTGTCTCTCTTCACTGGAGTTTGACAGACAGTGAGTAAATACATTTTAAGGCTGACAAGGAAATAAAGATCCTGTTTTATGTAAAATTAAGGGTTTGAAATTTTTGCTTCTGTTCTAGTTCCACACCAATGCAAAACACACAACAGATACCTAACGAGCTCACAGGAGAGAGAATTTTGCAGAACTGAAACTTGAGTCTGAGCCTTCGGCTCTTTGTGTTTCACTGCCAAGTTACTGTATATTGAGTTTCTCAATAGAATTCAGAAAGAATCCCTTCAAGATTTGAAGTCTTTGTGGAAAATCTCATTGTATTGTCTACAAAATATGGAATCTTCAAACTTAAAGCTTTTTTTTTTATTTCTTTTTTTTTATTTTATTTTAGCTGTTGACAGTTATACCTTATTCCCTTTAAGGGTTTTCAAAAATATTAGTGAATTCTCTTATGAAATCTAATCTCCAGTATGATGGAGCAGGTTACACCCAGAGGCAGGGAAGTTGCAGTCCAACAGGGCAGCTATTCTTTTTTCCTTTTTTTGTTTTGTCATGTGGGGAAAAAAAAAAAGTTGTGAGGATACCTTCTCTGTTCTGAAGCATGCTTCAGTGGAAATTTCAGGAACTGTGTCTATTCTTCAATGATCTTGTATAAAAAACCTTTAAAATCCATTTTAAAGACAATAGTAAACTTTGATAAAGAAAACCAGAGTGAGTTTTCCTCTACAGAAATGCTGTATGAATGAGAGGATATCCCTTGAGCACTTTCTGTGCAGAAACTTACCTCAGTTTTTCTAAGACAAATAGATACACTATATTCATTTACATCAAAAATTATCTTATCTAAAGCAGAATTTATGTATCTTCCCAACTGGGGATGCTAGATTATATCTTAATACCAGGGCAGAATGACCCACAGTGCTTCTTGTCCAGATTGATGTTCTCCACAGCGTCCTGTCAAGTAGTTTCATAGCACAGACTTTTACCCAGGGTTAATACATCCTATGACATGTACTATCTTCCCTGAGGGTTTAGCCCAAAGCTTTTGAGGGTGGCATTAAATATGCTGCAGTTACTTAGCTTACGTTTGAAGGTTTTTCAAAAGAGAGGATGATTTGAAGATTTATACATCCCTGAGTTTCAGCATGTGCATTACAGTAATTTTGGAGTATTTAATAAAGCAACATCAGGCTGAAATGCTTCGCATGCAGAGTGAAAATGTGAAGGAAATCTCAGGAATTTTAGTTTATAAGGAGTACTACTTAAGCACAATCTTATAAGGTCACCTGAAATGCTTATCTATCTATGCCAAAAAGAGTGTCCAGCTCTTCTATCAATATATTTTCCTACGACTCCTTAGGAGCACGTTGTGACTAGCTCAACACTTCTAGTATAAAGTTTAAATCCACTAAAAAACACAGGAAAGAAGGAGAAATCAAACTTTCTGTCTGGAACAACAGCAAAGAATGGGATTTGGACTTCAGCATCATTTTGTATTGGATACGTGCTAGTTTTTGTGTGATGTAGTTTGTTTCAAGCAAGGAATACCCCTCCTTCTCTCTCCCTCTCTATATATGTGTGTATATATATATATACACACACACATATATATATATCTACACATCTTTTAATTTTTTTTTCTTTCCTTAGGGCTTGATCTGACACCCAATTCTTGAGGTGCTGAAGATGTAACATACTGAAATAACAACGAAGATACCATTTAATTTCACTTTAATCTGGATGAAACTGAACTATTCAGTGTTGGCCTTTCTCCCTTCCTCTGTCTTGCTTTTTTTTTTTATCTTGGGAAATACAAATTAATCTTGCCTGCTGGAAGTATCCCATGGAACAATATCAGTTTACACTTAAGGAATATCAGTGGAACCAAAGAGGACACTGTTGCAACACAAAAATGCTGCCAAGTGTTTTATTATAGTCCATCAGATTTATTTTGATTCAGATGCTAGGATAATATAGGCAGGAGACTGGTAATTAGAACTCTGTTGAATGTTTGCATTAACTCTCAAATCCATTTGAATCAAATAAGTTGCTGCTTTAAATAAACTTTATCCAATCTTGAGTCAAATGTTGTTTCGAGCAACAGGAAGGTAGGCAGATACTTACCGGATGTCTTCATCAGCCTTCCTTTTTCATATCCCACGATCCCTGAGGAAAATAGGACAGAACAGAAACCCAGTTTTCTGGCAACCCTCATTCTGAAGAGAAGGCATGAAGCCTGCTTGGTGGCCTTCTGAAAGATGGGAAAAACAGCTAGCTGATGCTCTTGCAAGGCAAAGTACAGCACAGGAGAAACAGAAGCAGAAAGGAAGTCATCAACCCACTCACCTCCTGGGAAGGGCGTAGAGATAATTAGTGACTGTTTGCAGAGGACTTTTCTTTTGGAAAGAGAAATGATAAATTAAGGAAAAATGAAAAGGTTCATTTATTGACGTTGTGTACAAACGACAACTCTCCCTATGGAACCATCTGAAATCAGATAGGGATCTCTGTGTGGGTGGGAAGAAAGAATTTATAGTCATTAAGGTTTTGTGCATTGCTGGGTGACCAGTGAAATGGCCAGCACTTTGTTCATGTTACTCAAATAAAGGTGAAAAATCCTCCAGTACCTGATGAGCTGAGCTCCAGGGGTAGATTGTCAATATAATTGAGAGGGAAGCCCTGTGGTATTAACAACTGCATTAGCAATTCTGAACACAGAGTCGTAGAATAACCTGGGTCAAAAGGTACCTTACAGATCATCTCTTTCCAACCCCCTTGCTGCAGGCAGGAACACCTTCCACTAGACCAGATTGCTCAGACCCCCATCCAACCTGGCCTTGAGCACTTCCAGGGATGGATCCAGACCCTTGGGCAACCTGTTCCAGTGCCTCACCACCCCCATAGGGAAGTTTTTATTCTTGATAGATAATCTAAACCTATTCTCTTTCAGTTTGAAGCCATTCCACCTTTTCTTGTCACTACATGCTTTTGTAAATAATCTCTCTCCATCTTTCTTGTAGAGTCCTTACAGGTACTGGAAGGATGTATTCAGGGTTACATCTGAGATTTTATTCCAGAAATTGGGATGCCAGCCATAGTAGGCAGAGAGAAATCGACCTTTTCTTCCTTGGCTATGTTGTGCATGGTGCATACTAAATGCTTACCCACAGTATAAAACATAGAGACACAGGCAATTAAATGTTGTTACCTTGAGCCTAAAGGCAGGTTAAATCAGTAAATCTCACTTGAATGGCAATATTTTAGTCCTATGCTGCTAATAGTCTATATAAGAGAAGGATTGGAAACAGGGTTTTTTGAGAAAAGAGATGCTCTCCTGTCAGTTCACATAATCAAAACAAATTATCTGCTACAACTGTTTTCTTTCTCTAATGAAAGCACATAAGTGCTGGAATGGATTTCCTTGAGAGGCCATGGAATTACCATTGTCGAGGATCTCTAGCACTTGACTGGACAAGACTGAGCAGCCTGATATAAAAGTGAGGACTGCTTTTCTTAGAGCAGGACACTGGACAAGAAAACTCCCAGAGATCCATCTCAGCTTCAATTATTCTATAATTTTAAACTATGATGGAATTTGAATTAAGGATGGCATTATATGAATAATATCAAAACTTCTTTGAAATATCCATTGCTTGTGTAGATTTGTTTCTCTAAAATTTATTTGAATGCTTAGAAACAGACCTATATTTAGGTATTTCAGTGAATCTAAGCCTTTTGTTCAGCATGGTAGTTTAGTGAAGTTAGATCACTAGTAACACTCAGCAATATGAAATTTGGTTATTTTGTATCAGTGGTTTTTTTTTTTCCAAGCTCAGTACTTTGAAGGACACTTGATTGTTCTCTGATTCAGGCCACTTAACTCCAGTCATAAGATATCTTTTAATAACTTCTCAATGCAGTATAATACACACAATAAATTATTTTATAGGGTTTATGTATCTTCCATCCCAAGCCATTAACGTCAGTGAGACCATTTTAAGCCACTAGATCTGTGATCTTCCACTGGCTACCAACTGAAAGGGAGATGCTGTGGCACTCTCTGACTCATGACTTACAGAGTGATAGTATTCACACTTTAGAAAAAAATGAGTCCATTGTCTAGGATGGTCACCTTTTGTGAGTTCAAGGACATAGGGGAGTGAGAACTCCAACCCTAGACTGGTGTGCACAGAGCATACCCATGTCCTTGTGCCTGTGAGATCCTGCAACTGATCACAGACAGCTTGGCTCTGTTTTCTCCCTGACACTATCCATGTTGTCTTATTCCCGGTTTGGCTTCATCTACAAGTGAGTACTGCTGCCCTCCAAAGATCACAGGCAGTTTCTAGGATGTCCCTTGATTTAAACTGCAGACAGTGCTGATAAAAGGGCAGTTTAGTTTGTAACAATCTAAACCACAATAGAAGTAATTACAATGTGCAGGACTACTTGTTTATCTCTTAAGTTCTGAAGAGAATAATATGTAGCTTCAGTTGCATCGCTCCTGTATGGAATGCTTGACCAATGTCATGTACCTGTATAACATCAGACCACCTCAGAACTGAATTTTCTTCCCATATATTCTGTTTGCACACTTTAATACCCTATATCATGTAAATTCATTGGCAATGAACCTTGTTACAAGCACTGGCCTCTTCTAATGAAAAAGCCTCTTTATATCCTATGTTCCCTTATTTGAATTTTAACCAACTACTTAAATGTAATATGTTGTCCATGTGCAATAGTGCGCCATTCCGGAAAGAAAAAGTTAGAGTCATAGGATGGTTTGTGTTGTAAGAGACCTTAAAACTCATCTTGTTCCAATCCCCGTGCAGGGAACACCTTGGAAGGGACACCTTCCACTAGACCAGGTTGCTCAGAGCCCCATCCAACCTGGCCTTGAACAGTACCAGGGATGGAGCATCCTCTGGGTAACCTGTGCCAATACTTCACAGTAAAGAATTTCTTCTGTATATCTAACTCAAACTTCCCCTCTTTTAGTCTGAACCCACTGCCCCTTTCCCTATTGTTGCCTTAAAATTGGGAGCAGAAAAACTTCAGACAAATTTAGTAGAGATAAGATAGAGAGCCTTTAATGAAGGCCTTCTGGCACAAGGAGTGCAAAAAGGCGTGTGCCTCTGTGTCCAGGGTTTCCATGATTTATGGTCCGATCCGAGAACCACCCATCCCCAGATCTTCCCACCTCCACCAGGCACACCTCCCTGGAAATTGAGTCGCAGGTCAAGGAGGTTTTGTTTGCTTTCTAATAAATGGTGCATGTAAAATTTCTCAGAATGCCATGATTCTTTATATACAAATACGGCCATAGGTCAGCATCGGCTTCACTCTTTGGGTCCTATTTTAAACTCACTGCTAACTCTAAAATGTATGCAGAAAAGATAACATGAATTTCTAGCTTCTTGAAAACGTTCAACCAAAATAACTATTCTGACTCTGCTGAAGACGGAGAATGTACTTCTCTTTTAGTTCAGTGCCTTGAAGAGAATACCCTATTTTTAACAAAAGTTGTACTGGAAACATTCATATCAAAAGCAAAAATGCATGACCAACTACTGTGAGGGGAGTATGTATGTAATTAGTCAAGATGTAGTGTTTAATTTCTGCAGGATCTATAAGAAACAGCTACATTCAGTATGACCTATTTTGGTGTGTGTGTGCAAAACCAGGTCTTCTGTACCAGAACTCTCTCTCTCTGTGTGTGTGTGTGTGTATTTGTGTGTGTGATTATTAGCATTTCTCTGCTGGTGTACTAAAGCACTGCACAAGGGATCTGAGACACATTACAAGTGGATTTGAATCAACACAGACTTCTTTGAAAACATAAAGAAATAAAAAGTTAGAGTTGTACAAACCTAAACTAAAAAATAGAAGCTTTTAGTTCAATACAAACACATCAATGTGTTTGTATTGATGCTAATGAAACATTTAAATGTGTCTTATTAGATTGCCCTGATGACACAACTTTGCCCCAAGAGACCAACTAATGCAGATGCAATCCTTTGCCAAAATCTTCCTTTCTTGCCAAGTACACTGGATCATTTCCAACAGACTGCATAAATCCAGCCATATGTAAATACAATATTTTCTGACTAACTAAAGAGCAAACGAAGTTGATAAACTTATCACATGTCAGTATAAACCTACTGCATTCTGTCAATGAATCCTCACAAATTCATCACTTTTGTCAAGGTGTTGGACATTTAATGCTACTTTGTTTTGAAGTTTGGTATTTAATTACACTTAATGTTGCCAAACAGACAGAAGTGGTGACATTTTAAACACAGAACTGAATAATTAGCAAATTGTTATTTTTATGGTCATCCTAAACACCCAGAATGAGTGTGATGTAATAAACAGTACACAAGGTAATCTTTTTACAAGTAATTACAATGACTTTACCTAGAAGTCCATCTTTCAAGAAAACAGAATTCCAGACAATGTCGAAAGCATTCAAGCTAGAGATCTTGAAATAATTAGATATTTAATGGACTGAAATAAGGACCAGAGGAAGGGGGAGCTCATTTGTCTTTGGTTTTCCGGAAAGCTTAGTATTGCAAATTATGCAGTTTTACTAAGTATTGCAAGCCCTTTCTAGAGCTGGTGCTTGGAAGGTATGAAATAAAGCTGTGGTCAAAACCTGCCTTTTTTTCACCATTCCAACTTTGTACTGAGATTGACCAATTAGAGTTCTTCAGAATTAATCTCAAATTTGGAAATAGGAATATATGTTTTATCATATCAGTGTAGAAACTTGAATGGTCGTAGGAAGCAACTACTGATTTGTATGGCAGAGAAAATGAAATTTGTCGAAAGAATGAGATAATATATGTTTGAAGTCAGAGGTATTAAAGCATCCTGAAAAGGTGTGTGTCCATGTGATGGACCGGGAAAATTGATTTCAGAAAAAAATACTCCTTGTGAAAGTTCATCCATAGGACTGGCAATGAAACCAGTAGTGCTAATTCTCAGCTCCCATTCTGTGTGTTGGTGATGAACTGATGTTGCCTCTCACATAATGTCCCTTTCTTCTCCCTTGGCATTCAGTGTCTCAATTCTTCTTCTTTAAAAAGCAGAGGAGCAGGAGTCACACTTGGCCAACATGTTCTTCTTCCACCCTACAGTTACATCTGATGAAACCTGAGCTCATTCAAACACAATGGTAAAAAAATCTCACTGAACTATCAGGATTCCATAGAATTTGCAATTTTGTCAAATTTTCAATGTCTGTACAAAGCCACAGCATTGCCCAGGTGGTACTGAGACAGACACAAGCTTAGTTCTGCTTATGGACAACACTTGCAAAAAAACCCCAAAGCACCCAAACATGTTAGACTGGCATTTGGCATTCACTAATAACCTCTCTCACCAGGACTTTTTCAAGGTTAATACTGGGCTAAAACAATCATATGACTGCTTTGGAGTTGAACTGTGGGCCAAATCGACCTCTTCTGTGCAAATACATCCACCCTTTAACAGAACCCGCCCTGTGGAAGGAGGAGTGAGTTGTGCAGAGATGTATGGGTGACTGCACGTATTTAACATGTTAATAAAACTTACCTGTGGGAAGTTTGATCAAAACAATGAGTTGAGAAGAATATCTGATCTGAATTTTTCTGCCGTGAAACCATAATATCAATAGCTAGCGTACCTGTGTACCTTTGTGTTACTGTTTTTAGACCCTTACAAGTAATAACAAGTTTCCATGGCAGTTTTGAAGTTTGTTTGTATATATATGAGTAACTCATTTCAACACTTTGCAAAACCACAAGAATATATGAATACACAATTGTGTTGCTAAAATTTTGGGTAAAAGGAATTTTCAGAGCTGTGAATGGAAAGGTCATTTTGTCCTGAAAGTGAATCCAATTAAAGTCTGTGCTGAGGCTAAGGAAGCTAATTGGTATGTAGATTAAAGCCAAACCCAAACTTTCTCTGAGCATTTAAAACCAGACATGAATTTAGACAGTTTCAGGCGATGAATTTTCCAAGTTGTGTTGGAGGACTGTCTTAAAGTTGCATCAAATGAAAAAGGAAAAAGTCATAGCAGAAGGAGAAGGATGGGAGATTCAGGATTCGTGTGGAGATTTTTTCCTGACACTGTAATTTCCAAAGCAACAACAACAAAAAAGCAACAAAAAATCACAGCCCTCATCATGAATCAATAAAAAACATCTTTCCATAACATTTTTATTATTCTGATAACAACAGTTTGACATTTTTGCTTTGGCTAAGTTAAGTTTTTCCTATCTATTGCCTGCCAGAAGAAAAAAAATTCCATAATTTTCTGACATCTACTGGCAACTATTTCTATCTGATTATTAATGAATGTGCACTCAGGATCATTTCAAGTTGTCAATTCTGAATTTTGCTAGACAAAACAGGATGGTTCTGATCATGTCCAGAAAGGGTAAGTTATGACAGTAATAACAAGAAATGTTTATTCTCTGGGTTTTTTTATGATGAAGTTGTTGATTGTGAAAGGTGCCACAGTGACAACCATGATGCATGACACTTTTTAAAAGGTAACTACTGTATTCAGTACAGGAACCAACCTATTCAAATTCTGATCATACAAAAGCCTTCTGATTACCTGCTAGAGAGGAGAAATCTCTTCACTGCATGACCCCCACTGCATGACCCCCTCTAGTGCTCTGTCCTTTGCATCTTAGACAAATTCAACCATGGCATTTTAGATCATGTGCTAATTGGGCTATTTGCATGTAATGCCCTGGCAAGTTTATTTTAATGACTTAGATATATTTTTTTTGAGACTGGAAAATGGCCTTCAGCCTAGTGTGTCCGACTGTGCAGGTTTATCTTTAATCTCACATGCCTGTTATTTTCGCATATTCCAAATACTTCTGCATGGAAACAAAAAAATTGATGTATTTCATAGTGATTGCCATCTATTTAAATCAGTTTTTTTTAAAATCTGATTAGCTCTCAGTTTATTTCTTTTATATGTGCAAGTTAGAGTTGTGATCACTCTTCTCTTGAATAACACTATAACCCACCAAACAATAAGGAAAAAAAGTTAATTTTAATCCAAACCATTTCATTGCATTATGGTATGAATATTTGTACCAGGACAAGAGTGGGCTGGGACTGCATTTTCCACTCCTGATGTTTCTTTAAATTGATCAAATGCTTGCCTTAGGCACTGACGAGTCCACACAGAAGAGAAAAACTGAAGTGTTGAGCTTTGGGGAAAAGAGCTCAGAGGAAGCAAGGGTGGGTCAGAAATTTCCTGACATTTAAGCCAATCCATCATAAAACATAAACCAGAAAGAAAGTAAGCTTTGTTAAGTCTGATGCTTGCAGATATAGGTTCAGTTGGAGGGTCCATGGAAGTTTTTCCATTATCTAACTGGTTTGTTTACTCCAAATAACCATGTTGGTTCCTTTTTTGTATAATCTATACCTCAGATATGTCATGGTACTTTTATACCAACAGTGACTTCAGACCAAGGAAATTGTGTTATGTTTGTGGAGGTTGTTTTTTTGGTTGGTTGGTTGGGTGGGTTTTTTTGGTAAAATTTAATCAACAGAAAAGACCATTTTTAATGACTTGGATTTGAAAATCAGTTAATTCAAAATACGAAAGCAAAACCTGGGAGTTCACGTAGTAGGCTGGGGTAATTCTCTCTCAATTAAATGGACAAAGAAGGTGGTCATGGCTTTGCAGACTGTTTGCAGGGGAGTGGTGGGTCTGGGAGGCTCCAAACTAAGCCAGAGGTAATTGGGATCAAAGTTCTTTCTTGCAAACCGTAAGAGTTTTGGGAAGGGAGCCTGGAAAATTAATAAACATAAGATGACCCTTATATCAAATTTGTGAGATTTGCAATATCTCCTTCAGTAAATGGGAAAGAACAATATTATGCCAAACTTTAGGAGCTGAACAAAAGCCACAGACCACATAAAAGACATTAGCTGTACATGCCTGTGTAGTCACATGTAAACTATTTGTATGCTGGTGGTGCACGTGCATACTATATTTATCTTTGTGAAACTTCGACTGCCTAGTCACCACATTGCTCAGCTCAGTGACTTTTGAGTGCATTCAGGCAAATGTCTCATTTCCCAACATTCATTTTCACAATAGAGGCAGCAGAACAAAACCTAGGCTTTTACCACCCTAGTGAGAAATGGGTATTTTGTGTAAACTGGTGGAGCAACAAGAGCTGCAAGCATGAGCACACATACTTCTTTTGCCAGCTGTGTTGCACAGACAAGAAATGTTGGTAGAAGGTATAGATATCTTTAACTGACTCATCTATTTTCTGAGTAAGCACAAGCCACAGCCTCCTGTGAGTTAATTCAAAATACCCTCACTTTTTAAGTGTTTGTTCTATCTGTCTGATTAAGAAAGTGTCTCTTCTAGTAATACTGCAAGATGAGAGAAGTTCAGCTGACCAGATTTTCTTATCTCAGGTGTTCATTTAATGGCTTAAACTGGGGCTTGTTCAAAGTTATAAAGGAAATGTGCAGATGCGCTCTTACGCAGCCTAAGTGGTTTAGGAAGATGATTCCTGTCACTCCAATTGATTTTGCACTGTGAGAGATGAAGTAGCATTTCAATCAGCTCAGATGAGCAGAGCCAGTACATCACTGCCACTGAAAGACGGACCTGTCTTGCATCTCCTGTTCCCAGCCATGCAGCTCAACCTCTTCTTAGATTGTGTGAGAGCCAGTGCTGTTCACTAAATCAGATGGAAAGCAAGAATAAAGTATGTAGAAATACATTGTAATTTGATGTGATACAAGCACTTCTGTTTCCCCTTTCCTGTTTCCACAGGTTTTATTCTGTCTTTTCAGTAACTAACTGTATGCTAAAAGACACATGGGAGGTTTTGTGTCTGTTACGTTTGCGTGAGTAAAAGTCCATATGCAGCAGGAAGCTGATTCTCTTGGCCTTTACAACTACTTTTGATGCACAACTGGGAATTTTAGTGAGGCTAGTGAATCTGGATAAGTAAAACTTTTTTAAAATTTATTTTATTTCCTACAAAAAAAATCCATTTCTTTGCATGAGCTGCACTTCTTTTTTCATCTTGGTTTACCAAATGATTTGGTGTCAACTTTGATGTAGCGTGTCTTGTCAGACAACATCCTTTTCCTTGTGTCAGAGATGTGTTCTTCCCATGGTGTAACATCTACCTCTGATAATCTGGGTCATTTGCTGCAAAAGAACAGGGAAACACAGAACAGAAGATACCACTGTTTATATTTGATGGTTTGAGCTGGTGATCTTATATGTCTTTTCCAACCTAAATGATTCTATGATTCTTTTCTTGAATAACAGAGTAAGGTTTCCTTCAGTTACCTCCTTTTTCCCTTTCAACATATCTTCTACTTTCTCCTCTTTGTATTCTGCTTTCAGAAAGATTATTTTGCAGATGGAGTGAAGTGAGTATAGACCCTGCACTGTTAACCTCAGTCCTATAAACATCTGTCAGCTATTCCCTCCCCTGATTTCCTCTAGTAAAAACCAAGTTTTTAAACATCCCTTTAATTTTCTTTGTGCTGAAGACATACTTCTAAAGGTTTTCTATAATTGTGAGGTTTAGTAACTTGTTAAAAATGAAAGTTGATATTCTCAAGTAAGCATATACCTTCAGAAAGTGAACAGAAGAAATTTCTTCACTCCTCCAGCTCCACACATCCCTTTAATGCTGTTAAGCTCATAATAAGCAGTGATAGTAAGTACAGCTTAAAATCACACCATCATTTGGTGCTACGGACTTGAAATTAGGGTTTGGGAGATCTTCCGTTTCTTTGCTCTTTTACTCTTTCTGACTGTAAGTGGCAATTGAATATTTTTTAAAAATGTAGATCACAAAATGTGATTAGATACTGATGTCTTCTTTTTTGACCTCTTCAAGTGCTTTTACAAAATGTTTTAATACAAACCAATAAACAGTTGACAGGGATGGCCCAAGAGTGCCTTTGGAGAAATATATTTCCATGAAACCTTGCTAACCTTGTCTTCTCACTGTCTTGTCAGTATTTCCATTACCATTTATTTGCTACTAGAGGCTTAGGTCTAAGAAAAAAATGCAGTAATCTTACCTCTTGTAAGTAGCTGGTAAATGAATACAGAATTTTGACAGATGACAACATTTTTTATGGAACTCAAATTAGTAATTTTTTTTTTTTTTTTGGATTACTGGAATTGGCAAGGAGACAGATTTTTCTCCATCCCCGGACTGAAAAAAGTGACTTTTTTTAAAAAAAAACCAGTTCTGCTGTAGAAAAACATAATTATGTGTGGGAAGACTTGGCGTGGATCTCTTCCCCTTTAGGGATCTGAAGAAAACAAGCTTTTTCAAATAATAATATACAGGTAAATAATGAGTTCAGGCCAAATAACTGCTAAATATGAGAAAACCAGCATATTTCTACTCCTACTACTGGCCAGAAAAAGATCAGTGATTACCCATATCCTGACAGTGATATTTTACACAGATTTCTCCACTGTTTTCAAGTGGGAGATCAGTGCCTGGGCTGATGGCAGGATGTAGACCTTATAAAGTATTTCCTGCTGAAAAGAGCATTTTGGATTACAGTATAGGCTAAAATGTCATTAAATGAGATGGATTATGAAAGGTGGACTTCTACCTATTCAGGAGTAAGTATAAAGTGACATGAGATATTCTGATGTTGCAAAAGACCCCTAATCTAGCGTATCCCCGTGTCAGTAAAAAATCTCCTTAAATTCCAGCTAGAACTTAATACAGACAGGGGTTGTGGCAATAGGGAAAAAAAGGCTTAAAAGGGCAGTACATTAATATCCAAGCTTCATTTGTTTACTTTTCTGTGGACATTCCAACTGGGTTTCAAATTGCTTGTATGTACATGATGCAGAAGGATGCTAACAGCTGTGAGGGGGAAGGAGGGACTGGTGGAAAACGAGGGGGCAAAGGCTGACCTGCGGCCTGTACTGAGTGAAAGGAAGGCAGAAAACATAAGCATCTGCCATCTACAGAAAGTGGAGATGGGAAATTTGGGCACAGATGTTGCTGCGTAGTTCTTCTGTAGCAAACAAGTACAATTATGCAAAGCATTATTTACATCTTAATATCACTTTCTTAAGTTAATGGTAACAAACCTCTCCTACAAACACAGGCTGAGAAAACTGGGGTTGTTCAGAGAGCTGGGAGTACCCCCTTTCATCTGCTGATGCTCATTGTAGGCAGAAGTTAACTTACAGCCACGTGGGCCTGTTTGTTTGCTCTAGTGCCTGTGTCACGAAAAACCTGATTGGAGTGAGGTGTGCTGAGATATCAGCATGTTCTTTTAAATCGTACTTTGGAGAGGAGCAACTAATATGCTACTATTCTTCCTTGTGCTTTAGTACATCTTTCTAATTAAAAGACATTGAATGGTCCTGAGTTCAAGAGGATTTTAGAAAGTAGGCAGCAGCTTCTGTCTTCTCTTGGCTGTATAGTAGTTCTCTGTTGGTGGAGGGAAATAATAAAAGCAATCTTTAATACTTATTTTAAATTGGAAAATATGCAGGTTAGTATGGGTTTTTTCCATATCCTAATTTCATCTTTATAGCTTTTTGAATGGAACCATGTGAATATTTTAGGAAGCAATGTAAATTCCCTGCCCTACAAATTCCTAGCAATATCCTTCAGATCAGAAGATGGCACAAAATTTAATTTTGATGTTTTAAAACTTATCCATTTACTGGGTTATAAGTCCTTCCTAATTTCTACTTTCTATTGTAGTGGTAATGGCTGTAAAAGCTAGGTCTGGGTTTTCTTTTATTTCTGACATGTGAGATATTCTGTGGACTGCGTCTTTCAAGCTCCCAGGAGCACCATGGAGTTTATTGGTAGATTTTGTAACACCATGTCCTGGTGTCACATGGAAAGGGGCAGAAAAGACAATTTTTCTGCCCAATCTGTAATAATTTATTTTTTTGTCAGTCAGTGTCCCCCAGGAGGTGAAAGCCTTTTAATGTCCAAAACAGTCTGTTAGCTTCTCACCTAATGAGACTCTTCCTTAACAGGTTCACTGAGACAGACAGGACATTTGATACCTTTTTAAATAAGGACTGCCTTTAATAACTGTAGGAAAACCCCTCAGCAAGTTTTTCCTATGAGTTATTTTGCTGTCGACAAAACTGTCAGCAGCTTGAAACAGAGTCACGCTAACAGTTCACAAAAAAACATGCTTATTAATACAAATTTGTGACAACTTATAGGGTTTGTGATAATGTTTAACTGTAGAAGTTATACTGAAACCATGTAGCAACAACAAGGCAGGGCATGAGCACGCGCTCTAAGGCAAAGCAACTTACAAAGAATATTAATACCGCAAAACCTAAGCAAAAACTCTAAAGCAAAGCCACTCACAAACCACAGGCTTTAAAGCAACTTACAAATTACTTAGAAACTTTAAGCTAAAACTTAAGCCATGCCCTAAAGCAAAAGCAGCCTACAAATAAGGCGACTTACAAAGAATAAGTAAAGCAAAGCTTAAGCACCCTCCCTAAAACAAAAGAACTAACAAAGAATAAGTAAACATTTTAAAGTACTATGGAGTAAAAGTAAAATCAGTGTATATGGATAAAGTGATTGCTCATCCCAAGGCATCCCGAGAAGGTGGAGGGAGAGAAAGGTAGCCCATTGGTTACCTCCACAGAATGGATGGAACTTCTCCCTGATTTTTGTTTAAGTTCAATCTCTTTTTATACCTTTTTCTTTAGGCAGTTTGAATGGCTATAATAAATAAACTAATTTTGGAGTGATAGACTGATGAAATAGGCCCAAGGGTCCACTTCATGAGTTCCCGGTGGCCAGGATGTTCCCAAAAAAAGGCCATGTTGTCTCCCTATCACTTCTTTCTTCATTTTAATCCTTTTATCAGTTTCTGGGAATGTCTTCTGAGGTGCAGGGTTTTTCCAGGAAACTATGAGGAGCCTTTTTTCTTCTTTTATGTGGTTTTATCTATCACCTTACACTTGGTTTCAGCCAGGACAGGGTTAATTTTTGTAGTAGCTAGGAGGGGGTATGGCTTGAACCCAGAGGTTATTCTATACCACCTTACATCATTGCCAGGGGTGGGAGGAAGGGAGTCTTTTCTGGGGTTGGCATAGTGTAGCAGAGGGAGCAGTGAGGTATCCTCTGTTGTCAGGGAGTTTCAGTGTGAATAGTTTGCCTCTTTCTTGAACTTTCTTTCATTAGTATTGTTGCCCTTACTGTTTGTTTTCTTATCTCATTGCTGTTTCCAGTAAACTGCTCATATCTCAACCAGGATCTTTACCTTTCTCATCTCCCATTCTTGTCTCCATCCTGCCTCATGAGGAGGGGGAGGGAGGAGCCAGCAAGGGACAGTGTGGTCTGGAGACTCTTAGTGGGAGCACTAAACTGGGGAGTACCATTCCTAAACCATGACACACCACCGCCTAATAAAGTACCTGGGAACACTGGAGGACAAAAAAGGGAGGTGAATGAATTTACTGCTGTCTAAAGCCTGTATAGTCACTGAACTCAGGCACTGTGTAACAAACTGTCCTTTCCTGGACTGTAAGACTTGGAGGTCAGAAGGTTGAAAAGCATTCCAGGAACAGTCTGTTGTGAAAGCTGTCATTTTGTGTTTTCCTAACTGGAATCGAGGAGCCTCAATTGTCTTTCCTATTTCATTTATTTATTTGCATATATCAGCAGTATCACAAAACTGTTCTTCTTTCATCTCTTTAATAGCAGGCCTCAGTAGTTTGCTTGACCTCTAATAAAAGTTTGTGGGAGGGAAAGATGCCAAAGCTTCTGCCCCACTCTTCATAGCTGCCGCTTTGTCTCATCTTGTGGCTCTGAAGACTGCTCAGCTTTCCTCAGAGAATCAGAAGTGAGGCCCCACAGGGGCATTGCTATCTCTGGGCTAATGAAGCAATGAAAAAGGGAAAAAATTATCGTAATGATGATTCTTCAGCTTCTCAGTTACCAACATAATCTGCCTGGATTGGGAAAACATTTCCTGAACTTTTAACTGAAAAGCAATCTGTCCTCTGTTTGTCTGTCTTTCTCTGATTTTTCTTCCCCTCTAAGTCATGGAAAATAGAAGTTCAAATAGCCTAGTACAAGATGTGCTATACTAAGAAATGATCTGTTTTTCTGTCATAGGTGGTATTCAACATTAAAAGAATCAAAGATAAATTGCCAATACCATCCATGCAGAAAACTATGTTACTTTGACTGAAGGGCAAACCTATATAGCTGTTACCCTGAAGTGTTTTAGAACACCAGAAAGTAAGTTTTAATGTGGCTACCATTGCCAGCTATCTGTGGGTCAGCTTTGCCTACCCATGCAAAGGCTGAACAGTGCCTCACTCCAGCTCTCAGGTAATTTGAATAACAATACCAGGGATGATTAACCTTTCACTCTCTGTTCATAGACTTCTGTTTGGATTTTTGCATTTATAGGTCCACACACTTTATTTCAAGTTCTAATTAATAATTCCTATCTTCCTTTTAGTCTTGGAGGAATTCCCAGTGCTCTCTGCTGTGTTCTTTCACATACTGGTACTGATCCAGAGGAATAAAGCATTCAGCAGCAACTAGAATCCCACACATTTGGCTTTTTCCTTATATGTGTGCAGTTGTTTTCCTTTGCCTCATATGTACAGTTTTGGTACTCTGGCAGCTTAGTAAACCAGAAAACCCTCTTCTATTCTTTCATCTGGTTTCATGTCTGCTTTCTCCCTTAGTGTGTGCAGGATGCCTTTGTTCTAGAAACAGCAGTGTTCCTTCTCTGCTGGTGTGTGCACCACTTCAAAGTAATGATGGTATTATCAGCCTACAAAGTGACACTTTCCTGACCACTGCTTATTAGTCAGATAATGCTAACAGCTTTTGGAGTCTCTAACGCCTACTTAACATTGACTTCTTATTCCATGCTGTTTCTTATTCCAACTGATTAATGTTGAAGGAGTCATGGGCTCTCTGTTTCTGAAAAGCAGTTTACAAAAGATGGGACACAGGAAAACCTGCTGATTATTAATGGCAAATTTGGGTTCAATGTGTAGGGGAAAAAATAATATAACCCACGCCAGTATATTTAACATAAGGCAAAGCTAATTCCCTCAGAAGAGCTATTAGGATACCTCCCCATACAGGCTTATTCGCCATCCACTTGCTTGTGTGGCCTAATACTACATGCTGAAAATGAGGGGCCAAAACGTGACCATACTTTCTAAACAAACGCTCTGGTCACCCCTGTGTCTAACTGGAGCACACCTGTTAGCAAGATAAGCCAGTAGCTGATTCCAAATTTTTCACCTTTGGGCCCATGTGAGGGGATTCGATTCACATAATGTAAGCAAGACTACTATTTAGATTAACACTCTCTTCAGAATAGGTAAGGTTAGAAAGATCTTGAGTAACCTAATGCAAATGTTCTGTTCCTATGGTCCCAATTTCCTTTCAAAGGTCTGTGGGTCTATGTCAAAGAGAACTTCCAGAAGTAGGCCTAAATTCACTAGAGACATCATCTCCTGAGTCACTATTAAATTAAGCTCTGTACAGCAGCTTTCAGAATTACTTAGTATGTCTTCTTTGAAGACAAAATGTCCTGTGATCCAGAAATTTGTGTTTCTTGACAAAAACTGGTCAAGTTTCAGTAACCTTTTATTGTCTTGTGTGAATACAAAGAACTCTGCTTGAGATAAATTTGGCCTAATAAGACCATAAAACCCCCACAATATTTGTGCATAAAAAATATTTATACATTTCTTAAGTGTTTTGCCAATAAAACCCACAGCAAGGACAGACAGACTAGAGCAATAAGCAGGAAATATATCATTAAAGTTATGGAAGAGGCTGCTCTCACTGCCCATGTCAGGGGCAGAGAGATGTGTTTTGGACTAAACTGAGGAGCAGTCACAGTTCCCACTGAATAAGAACAACCAAGTCTGTTTATGGGAGTTGCTGTTGGTCAGTGTGTGTGCATTTTGAATAAACTCTGGATTTATGGGGAAATCATTAAAAAAGTAAGGTTTGTACATTCTGAGAAAAGAAACTGTTTGTCCCTTCCTTATCTTAACAGTGCCCAACATTCCTTCCCTGTGTACATACCCTTTGTTCTTACACTGACATGACCATGGAAAAACAAAGCAACTAGTGGTAGCAAAAAGGTAGAACAGCCTTTACAGGAGAATGGACGGAAGAACTAGCAGAGACAGCACCAGGGTGTGAGTGATGATGTCTATAGATCTGCCTGTCTCCAAATGATTAGCTTACTTAACAATTGCTTGCTCTGCATGATTGTCAGAGATTCTTCTTGTGAAAAATAACCAGCAAGAAGTTGGCTTCTTGCTACAAATAAAGAGATATTGAATTTCTTCCCTTTCATAAAGTTGCAAATGCTTTAGGACAGTGGTGTTATGTTGGTTGGCTGTGCGGAGAATGTAATCCCGCCTGTACGGCTGTGCACCCACACACTAAACGGGTGAAAATTCAGTTGCATGGATACACCTTAGTGTTAGAAAATTGGTGCTAAATTGGGGTTAGATAGGGAAACTGATGATTTAGTGCAGTTGCAACTCCCGGACTTGGGAGCTGCTGAGGCATCTCTGGCCTGCAAGAATGCAGTGGATTACCCAGGTGCAGTATTCCCCTCTCCCACAAGGTGTAGGCAGTCTTTTCCCCCTGACGTGGGTCTCTCTATCTCAAGGTTTTGCTAGCCCAGCATGTGTCCCAGGGATCCAAGAGCAATTCTGTCAAGAGAATATTTACTATGTGAAATAAGTGCTTGGACAATGCTCTCAGGCACATGGTGTGATTCCTGGCACTGTCCTGCACAAGGCCAGTAGTTGGACTCGATGATCCTTGTGGGTCCCTTCCAACTCAGGATAGTCTATGATTCTATGAAATTATCCTCATCCCTTCTCCAGCTTACTCCCTCTTCTTTCCTCTGCAGTCCCCTGGAAGAAGGACCTTGCTCTTAAGGGCAAATCCAAGTGCTTTGTGGTTGTCACCATCTTTTCTTTATATGTAGGCCCTGGCATAAAGGGAGCCTGGCCCTGCCACAACACAGCACCAAAACCACCAGGCACCAGTAGACAGCAAAAACAATTACACCCTCAACCCTTCACCTCCAAGCTGCTGCCCTCTGGGGTATTTTCCGTATTGCAGGTACTTCTTCCACTTAAAGAAGCTGAAAAAATGGCTAGGTGGTACATTTCCTGCATGGATAATCTCAATGATTAGGACTTCTAATCACCTACCTGATTCCCCACTGGAAACAGAAGAACAATTTAATAACTGCAAAAGGTAGTGGTTAATTTCTCTGTACCAGATCATATGGCACAGCAAAAAAAGTGTTTTAGTCTCTAACCATGAGGTGATCTGTGCTGGTAAACTGCAATACTTCATACTAAGGCTTGTTGGTATTAAAATATCATCATCATGTATGGCAGGAATCCAACTTCTGAGGCTTGCCAATAGAATCATAAAAGGGTAAAACCAAAATTTGCAGGATTCATTCTCAACTCTATTACTTTTCTAAAGAACATCCTTTAATGGATCAATGATACTTGCTTTTCAGCTTATATATTACAGCGATATTAGGTTAAATTTTTCATAAAGGATTGTATTAGCAAACCATTTTTTTTGTGCATAGCTATATTTAACAGAGGTTTTGTTTTATTACATGTAAATTTTTTTCTGTCTCATGCTTTAGGGGTAAACTCAAGTATTTGAGTATTAGTTAGCATTAGGCACAAAAACCTGATCAAGAATAAGCACAAGTTTCTTTGCAGAGAAACAGATTTGGTTTGGGGCTAGCTTTCTTAGGAAAAAATATGAGCTAAATCCTTTAGTCTCCAGTCCTGCAGGTGTTTTTACACAAATGTGATTGTGGGGCAAAGATTTGTTAGGCCTAAAAGCCATAAAAGCATTTACTTCAGTAACTCTATAAACAACTCCCAAGGAGAAATTAAAAATCATCTATAAAATTATGACAAATAAAGATCAAGAGCTAAATAAACAACATGTTGGGTGACATCTCTCAGATTAATGATTGGTAATAAAAGGGAAAAAAATAGAAGTTTACAACTTCTAAATTTTTTACATAGTTTTTCTTTTACACATTCTAAGTAGAGGCAGATTCACTGGTTTAACATCTGCTAGTGACATTGTTTTTAAATTAATACTGTCTATGTAATTTAGAGCAAAATGGCTGTTCTGTCGAATTTATCTTGAGATAACATCAAATCCGAATGGTCTCTGGTGGAAATCTCAATAAATATTCTGTGTTTTCTTTCTTTCAGCACATCAGTTATAGCTATGTGTTCCTGATTTGCAGGTAAATGTTATTACATGTTGGATTAGTGGGCTTGGACCGTCTGTTTACTTCCCTCAAATACTTACCATCATCTATTTTTTATAGTAGTCTGCAGTCTGTGTAGTGTGATCTGTGAAAAACAGAGGACATCTTCACTATTATTGCATTAAGTTTCTGGTTTAGTATCTAATTTTATTGCTGAAAATATGTTCCAGGCTAATTCTAATGTAAATGTTTTTCATTTCTGTGAAGTAAAAAATGAAGGCAGATTATTTTTCCTTGCTAAGAATATTCATTGCCCTTTTCAATTTTTGTTTTAGGATCACAGTGTATTCATGACATTATTTTAAAAAAGTAAGAAATCAAACCTTATGTAAAGATACTGGTTCTGGTTCTGATCTGGACATTTAACTTCTGTGAACTGTAGCATGGGTTTCTGCTGCCTATCCAAAAATGTTTCTAGCTAAACTAAAAGCCAACCTCAAAAATAGCGCTTTGAGCAATACACTACTTCCACATTTCTAGGGAAAAGTGGATAAGAACTTCTGGAAAAGTTACTGTTTCTTATACATATAGCAAAAAAAAAAAAGAGTCAATCCACAATATTGCATCCTATTTTATCATGTAGTATTTTATGCTCTGGGACCATATCCCTAACAATTGCAAGACTATAGAGAGTTATGGCAGCTGAGGTTTTGGCAGTATTTTCCAGTTGCACACCATATTACAAGTGGCATGTTATTCAGTGCTAAAGTTTTATCTTTAAAGCAGATGGAATATTCTTCTTGATGTAGAAATAAACAAAAAACATGAAATACTTGCCGCCAATCACTGTAAATAGTTACCTCAGGTTTATTTTCTTCCCAAGGGTGTTGTTTGCTAGAAGATACGACACTTTATGTGTACTAGAACAGACAGTGTGTCGCCATTGTACTGAGTACGTGATTAATAAAGAGGGTTATTTTTAACAGCAAAACAATGTGCTATATTTAGAAGTAAGCAGCAAAGGTATACAGATTTAGACATACTAAAATGCTGTAGATGATCTTGAAGAACACAAAACCTAAATTTTTGTTGCTTTGAGCATAGCTATTCTGGTAAATTAGGTTAATGGGAAAGACACTGAAAAACAGTCCCCCTTGTTTCTTATGTTACTAGCTAATTATAAACTTTAATGGATGAACATAAGAGAAACTTGAATAAGACTGGTTTAATTAGTTTGAATGTGATTTTTAGTTGTCCTGCTTGATAGTTCCCTAGGACTTAATAATGTTGATTTTGTGGTTTAGAAAGTATTTCATAGCTCATTTATGTTAAGATTGGCTTTTTCTACCCCCACAAACTTCTGATCACGATCATATCTTGGCCCAATGAAAATGGATGATGCTTTCTTTTGGGATACATTCTAGAAAAATTAAACCTTTTTAATGTGATAAAAATGGCAGGTAATCAACTGGGTACTAAATCATCCATTGTTTAAAGTGTGTCTTTCATGCTTATAGGTGTTACCTTCATGAGGGATAAAAGCACGCTCCTCTGCTAGAACTCCTAGATGACAAGACCTGCTAGATCAAAGCACAGTCATTTTGATGTTGTTTGTTAATATCCAGCTTGAATCTAAGATCCTGCAATGAATACAGCATAGATACAGCCTTTGCAGCTGGTGAAGTTTGTCTTCATGGTCTTTGTTGCAAGATGGTAGGCCTGGAGCTCATCAGTGACTCTTAAGCAGCAAAGTCAAACCCTCGTCCTACAGATGGCTGAGCATGTGGAACCATGTAATGAGATTCACTGAAATTCAATAGAACTCCATGTGAACATCAGTATAGCAGTGCTGTCTCTGTGTGTTAACTGGCAGTATTCAGACCTTAATTTGTTAATCTGTACTCTGTGTAGATGGTATTTCACACAAACTTTAATGTTTAATTCGGACCATTGTATAGGAGTCATCAAATTGTATGGTAAATTTTTTTTGCAAATGTGCAGTTTCTTGGCAGTGCAGACTTGAAAAATAAAATGCAGTGAAGTAGAAACCATATGTGTAAATATTGCTCACAGCAAACCCGTGTAAAATCTTTCCTTTGGAATAGCATGATTATAGTCGCGGAAAGGAAGAAAACCAATAATTGGAGCTTCAAGAAAAGAGTGAAAACAGAAGACTTCAAGAATTTGGCTTTATTGTTATTTTTGTTGTTACTGTTGCTGTATTGTAAACTCACAAAAAAGACTGTATAGCATTGAAATATTGTACTGAAATAAGATGGAAAGTTTGCAAAACATCACAGAAAGTGAATATAACTTGAAAAGCTTAATAGATTTTTTTTTTAATGGTAGTGGTATTATTAAGGTTTTTATAGTAATTTTTTGAAATATTTAAATAACTATGAATCACAATGCATTTAGAACTCTAGTGTTTCTTTGAGTCAAATGTAACATTTTGTTCTTGATGGATAACTTATGCTTTTGAATTGATTAGGTAAAGTGAAGCTTAAAGGAATTCTGTAGAGATATAAGTCCTCATTTTCTTTACTGCAATTCTCAGCATTTTTTTGAACAAGGAAAAATGTGCCTTTTATTTTAAATTTTAATTAAAAGTTTTGAAGCAAATGATTGAGCATTGTTATGAAGATAGTTTCCTTCCCAGTTTCACATTTTTTCCCATCAAATAAGCTTTCTACAAATATACAGTGCACACCTAAAACTGGTGGCAGACAAGAAACATATGAAAAAAGATATTGGTTGTGCAAGTGTCCTTTTAATATCTATATGTATCTGTGATGGTCCAAAGTTTTAGTCTTACTCTTTGTGTAGATCATGTTATATAAATAAATCTTTTCATGTTTATAATAATAGAATTTCAAAATAGAATGATATGCAACATTGTTCTTAAAAGCAGTGATGAGTTTAAGACATCTAACTTGCAGAACACCTGCTCTTGCAGAATTGAATCTTTGGTGCACTGATTTTTCTATTACAGTAAATGCTGCCTTTTCTGTACTCATTATTGCATTCCAACACCTTTTTCCCTAACCTCACATTCCTGACTGATAATTAGTTGCGTACAGTGTCTTTTTTAATATATTGTTTGGCACTCTACGCTGTAAAGCAATAACATCCATCTACTAAAAGCACTTTGGAATATTTTTCACTGCCAAGGGCCTTGGTCAGATGTGCATTGAATGATTAACTCACCATGATTAAGACTTCCTCAGGTGAACTTAGAAGTATGAAACCCGATCAGGTAATTTGAAGTTCCAGGAGAAGGTAACCACTTAACTTGCCTTTGGACGCGCAAACAGCTGGCCAATTTTCTGGTCCATGCAGTTCCTGCTTATGGAGCCGCTCACCTCTCCTCGTGGTGGAGGCTGACATGAGAAGAGGGAAATAAATATTTGACATACGAGGAAGAACCCACCATTTACAGTTAAGATTCTATGATCTGTAATCATTAACTTTATTTTCTGGTCCGGGTTCTTTCTGGTGCCCGTCACCCAACAGGAACTGTCAGCTGTAAAATAGGACAGACTGTCTAACTCCACCTTGACTCCTGAGTGACCTTGCAGACTACAGTTGAGGGGCTGGGGGCCAGGGACCATCTGCTGAAGGCAAGCAGAGTCTGAATGTTACAGAGAGGGCGTCTGTGAGGTTTACACAGAGGGGTTTGATAGCTCTTCCAAGAAAAAAGACACCTCTGAAGTACTGGTAGCAGGGCAAGTTGTTGTACTCTGAGAGCCTTCACCACGGGTAGTTTTTGAGGGACACCAATAGATGAGAGCTGGACAAGGCACTTGAGGAGGTGTGCAGCAGTTGTGCCACCTAATGCCACTCAGTGACACTGTGTTGAGGCCAGTGAAGTGCACTCCCACCCCATTGCATTAGTCATTGCTGACTGATGATGGGTAGAACACAAAGGCTTAATCTGATTTCTCAAAACCTGAATTTTTAAATGAAGAAAGAAGGACAGTAGTCCAGAAGTGTAGAAAAGTCAATTAAAATTCACAAAACCAAAGAGGATATTATTTACCTGCTTAAACCTGCTTAAAGTCCTGTTGCTATTCATATGAAACCATTTGAAGGAAATTAACTAAATGGTCTTTGTCTTTAGTTCTACGAAACTCTTAACCTTGGACGTCACCTAACAATAGGATGCATAGAGAACGATTATTTCTGGCTTTCAGGTCTCTTCTCCCAGAGGACCTTCTTTTTGGGAAGCAATTTGGACATCAAAAAAATTCTAATAATGAGAAGTTATTTGGAGAATATCCACTGGCTTGTTTAGCTTTCTTGTTAACAGATCAAAGAAAACTTATTTAATTTTTATATAACATTCATGTATGCATACTTCCTTTCTCAGCAAAAGTGGTAACTTTACCTTGACAGCGTTTTTATTTGTTTTGTTTTATTGTAAAACTATTGTGTTCAAGAGCCTTTTGTTCCAACTGGGCTTTCTAAACGTGTTCTAGTCACACAGTCTATCCTCACATTAACATGAAAATGTTTCTAATCTTGACTTCTAAAGTTGACTTGTGCACCAAATTTGTGTTTTAAATCTCATTGGGTTGAATGGGATTCCTATCCTAGATTGCAAAATTCTTCAGTTATGTTCTGAAGTTCTGTTAAAGTCTTTATAACTGAAGTGATACACAAACTCTCCTTCGTTTGTGTGGATAATTGATCTTTACAGTACTAAAAGTACAGTATACAATTTAGTATGTGCATTTTCACTTGGCTAATTTAAAGAGCTGGGCACAGTTTGGTTGACCCTTGTTTTAACTGTCTTATGGTCTTATCCCAGGAGAGGTAACAAATTTGAATAAAAAGTTTCCTTCATAATCATGAAAAAAATCCCAGTAGTTCTTCAGAATATTTTCTGAAGATTACAAAATTCTATTTGTGCACGTCTTTTTTCACTTCTTTACTTGAAGGCCTTGGCACTTCTCCATGTTCTGCATCACTAATTTATATTTTAACATTTATATTATATTTACATATACTGTTCTGAATCTGTCACCATTAAAAACAGTACACCTATGAGTAATGAAAACAATGGATTCTGTTTATTGCTGTACACAGTGTTTTGCAAAGCACAGAGAAATCTCAGGGGTTTTGTGATAAAACCTTGAATTAGAACATTGTGTAAAAGCAGTAATACAAACTGCAAGTCAACATAGCATAATCAGATTATTTGAATATAATACACCGTTACTTTTTGATCAATATAAGTATTTGTTGTTTTTAAGAAAATCCTAATGAACTGGGATGTGCTTAAAATGCTGCCAAGATTATATTTCTTGCAGTATTACTGTCCTTCCTGTGCTAACATGTTAGAAATGAGCAAACACTAGGAAATTATGAAAAACATTATTCTCCTTCGAGGCCAAATCCTTCACCAGGACTATTCAACCATACAGTAAAAACAATTAAATAAAACACACAAAACCACATCCTTCAGGTTATGGATGCTTGCACAAGCTGATCTATATCACTGAATGTTTTGAGGTTCACTTGTCCCTAAGAAAAAGCCAAAATACTGTGGGCAGGGAATACATTATCAGTTTTTTAAGGGAGAGTTCTGCCACACATCGTCATGTGATGTAATACCTGGTTGTCTCAGTGAATATAAGTAACTTCCACTTCTATTGTACCATCACGCATAGGATCATGGAATAATTTGGTAGATTCACACTGGTTGTAATAATGCACATTTGACTTTCTTTTTTTTTTAATCTGAAGTAGAAGGATCTGTGTGAGTACCAATGAAACCCTTCTCTTGAATTAGGGAAACAATACTTGCAGTGATTAAAATCTGTCAGACCTGTAATCTCTCAAGTGTGAAGGATTGGAAAGAGGAAAAGAACAGAGATCTTTATTCCTCACAAAGATACAGAAGCTCAAGGCAAAGGTACTTTTTCTGAAAGTCATTTGTGATTACCAGTCAAGAAGTTGTTTTTAACCTGTAGTGTGTGGGGACAGAATGCTAATTCTGAAAATGGTGCTCCTGGTTGGCAAATTTTGCTAAACTTTTGGATGCATAGGGCATAAGAGGAAAAGGGCCAAGGGCCAAGCACTCAGTTGGTGTTACTGTTAATATAGGCATGTGAATTTTCAGAATCTAGACCACAGAAGTCTACCAATCCCATGACTTAACCTAACCCTCTCTGAAGTCAGTGGCAGTCTTTCCACAGGCTGTAGTAGGTGTTGCGGCAAAGCTCAGTGCTGAGCTTGCAGTGCTTTCCAGAACACTGAAATGTGGAAAAGAGGATAATTTGCTCACTGAATCACCAGTTTTGTTACTAGGAACAGAAGTTCTTAATGGAGGATACAAAAGCCAGGAAAAGTTCAACTTAGCAATAAGATTGCTGTGAAGAATTTAGAAACTCAGTCTAATTTGAACTGAAATTATGATCCTTGTGCTGATACCTTCACTGCTGCCGTTGCTTGGGACACCTGTAACTGCTATAAGCTTGAGGGAGATTTTATATGTGCTTAGCACTTCTAAGAACTTGGACCCTGATGCTTACACACATATGATATGTTGAATTAGCAGAGTCACAAATCTGGAAAAAAAAGAAGTGTTGACTCATCTGGTCCTCTTGGATTTTGGTCAGGCTACAAATATGGAAAGAGTGGCTTTTCCCATAGTATTTCATCACGTCAATTTGTATTCCCATTCAGCAGCAGGGAACTGAACAGCATATGAAAATGAAAAATAGTCTTTTAGAACTTATCCTGTCATTCAGGCCTGGTTCAGGTCTATGGTTTTGTGGCTCTAAACCCCCAGGCCTTGCTTCCAGGAGTGGACTGTTGCTCCTATGTTCGTGCTATAAATACCATGAACATTTATCCAAGAAATAATGTTCATTACTAACTTTATACTGCAAAACTGAAGATTTGACCTAAAGGTTGGTTTCTGTCTGTGTTAGTTCCTCCCCCTGAAAATCCCGATACTTCATTCTCCTTCCTCTGCCTTTGCCAGTCTAGCATAGGAATATTTGTGTAGGTCTAAACAGCACTGGATACCAAGAAATCTTAATATTTTTAGGCTGTATTCTTTGGAAATATGTGTGTAATCAAAATGGAACAGATGGGAGAAGGAAATATTACTCCTGCTTTACTGGTGGAAATAAGACCCCTGACATCAATGGTTTCTTCACAGCCTCACAAGAAGTTCATGAAACAATTCCAAGATCCCAAACTAATGCTGTAACTGCAGGGTCATTCTGGTATTGAATGAGTGTGTGGGACCATGCAATGTCTTCTGCATACTTGAAGCACCATTATTCAACCACTTCTCTATTTTTCTAACAGAAATCTACATGCACATGCTGTTTCAGAAGAACTGCAGAGACATACCCGAGAAAAATACCCAGTGGCATGCTAAAGAACATCGAGCCCAGTTATCAAAAATTAAAAGCCTATCCTCCACAGAGAGCTTAAAGAACATAATAAAACTTTCATTACATATCTTGTAATATCAAATTTCTTCAGATGAGTCATGGTTCTAATTTAATCTTATTTAAAAGCAAACTGCAAGGAAAAATTCCATGTACCTCAGTGATGCATCCCAGGTGGCTTATGGCACATTACCATTTGAAACCTACTACATTCCCAGTCCCCTGAAATTCCAGGAACTCCTGTTCAACTACGAAATATTAGCATTTGCAGGCTGTGCATCGTACCAGAACACTGTGAGAACCTTATGAATGTTTTGGAAAACTTGCCTCCTTTCCCTGAGACTTTCTGGAATCCCCGTAGATTAATATAGTTGCTACCGATTGTGCATAAGAGGTTAAATCTGTTGGTTTCAATACTATAGGCCTAGCAAACATGACATCCGAGGTAGCTAAATGCAAAATATGTGGAGTTTCTATCCATCCCTGCAGGAGACTATTCCATTTGCCGTTAGACTCCAGTTAGGTAAAATTAGGATGAAAATAATGAACTCTTTTTTTTGTTTTTGTTGGGTTGGGGTTTAGGATAAAAACCTTCATAAGTAATTTGATTAGTATCTTCCTAATGTTAAATCCCTTTCTGGAGAGAAATTAAATGAGAAGTCAGCCTGGTTTAAATTAGGTTTTCTTTTAATGATGGACTGAGCTAACCATAAAAATCAACTATTTTAGTTTAAACAGTGATGTCTTGGGTAACCAAGAAGTTTTAGAGGAAAAAATTTAATAGAACAAACTACTATGTATTAGTTTCAGCGACCATGGGTTGACTGTCTTTTTTTGCAAGTCTTTTGGTCCAAACTTAGAAATTGGGCATCTAACTGGATCTGAAATCTTCAGGGTTTTATATACTAGACATTATTTTAATATTGTGCATTAACTTTTTCTGTAGCAGGGAAAAACGTCAGTAAGAGATCTTTTGCACCACTAAGTTGATCATCTCCATTGAGCACATCAAAATCTGAGATAAGCATAGAAATTAAGCATAGAAAAACATTAAAAATACCAGGCTTTTAAAATTTGATTTCATATGCAGATGTGTAGCATTTCTGTAAACTCTGGAAGTTCTTAGAATTGTAAACCTGTCTATGACACCCTTGGGCAATGATGAAAATTTCAGAATAAATACTTTTTTCACTGTTGAAATGGGCAAGAAAAGCTGTTGGCAGAAATGGATTTACCTTGTTCTACATGGCTAATGGTGATTAAATTTTGTTGAACACTAGAGCTAATTTGATTGAACTCAAGTGAAGATTTTTGGCACAGATGTGACAGAGATGATAAAATATGCAAGGAGAGGTGGCTAAGTGTTCTGCTACCAGCTTTAATATTTATTTAGAGAATGGATGGAATTTGTGAAGCCTGTGATGATGGTGAGAATACTGTAACAACTCAAGACTGGTTTTAAATTCCAGTGGTCTTTGCAAATAACATATTAATGTAAAAATTACATCTGTAACTTCAAAGAGGCAACAGAGACATGAAAGGTATTGTAGAGTTTGGGTAAGAACTAGGAACTTAAATTGAAATAAATCATAGAAAAAAAACAAAGAGAGAGAATTTGGAGGGAAGTACTCCAGGTAAGACATAAGTTTCCAGGCTGCCTTCTTTTCTCGCTTGAAGATAACTTCAAACTCAGAAGCAAAAGCAAGAAGGAGTGAATCTATGAGTTCTTGGCCTTCAACTTTTATAGGAAAAATCATTACAGAATTTTGGATCAGCCGGAAACTTTGGTCCAGAATTGCTGGGATTATTTTGGTAACATATTTTCCAATCAAATCTGAAGAGGTTTTATTTTAGGATTTTGTAGGGTGTTTTTTAACTAAATTTTTATTAATCTGCCTTTCTGGATTTCAGAAAAGCATGACCCTTTCATATATGATTTGGGTTTTTTTCCTCATAAAAATCACATTTACATTTGAATCTTACTCAACTTGTGTAAAAACAGAGATGTATCCACTGACCTCTAGGAGTTCTTAAATTCCCATTCTGATTCTAGAAATAATTTTCTTGGTCATACAACTTTTAGGTTCTTCTTGGCAGTTCCTTGAAACAAAATAAAAGGAAAATTTCTTTTGTGGAGCAATTTTTTCCTCAACTCATGTCTGACCGATAATCATTTTCAGTTGTACTTTATGCTGAAGCATAGGTTTAATTTTTAAATCCTTTAGTCTAAGCAGTATGTCAGCCCTTAGAGACACAAAAAGTCTTTTCTGAGAACCGTGTAATTACTCAGTAAAGATGTTTATGTAAATTTACTGGAGAAGAAATATTCTTTCATGCTGGCAAATTAGAAGTCACTTTAGTATCTTCTAGCAAATTAATACTGACCAAAGAATGTGGAAAAGGAAATACTCATTGATGTAGCAGGTCATGATTTTATTAAGCTCTTCCCCTCAAGTCAATCACTTCATACATCAAAGGTAAAGTTTAGAATGTGGGGGTTGCATTTAATTCTGTTTAATTGCAGATCTCTAAAATTCATTTAATCAAATTGTATTGCAGCAAATATGACATTTTTTCTCCCATATTATAAAGATCTTTACTTTTGGTCTTAATCTCCCTGTTTTTCTGTTCAGTGCTCTGTATACCAAATTAAACTATATAGTGCCTCCCATGTCCTGATTTCATGAAAGTTGATCCTCTCTCTGACGTTGGGTAAGGCCCGTCTTCAAATTCCACTGAAGTACAAGGAAGTATTTATGCCCATAGCAAAGGACTTTGACCCAGACCGTAGATAGAAATATGTTCACAGCAGGTGGCTACAAGCAATGCTTTAAAGAAAGTTATTGTGTAAGATACGTGATCTGAAAGACAATTTAAAAAGGCATGGTTTTTGTTTGCTATGGATAATGACGCAGCTCTTCTTTGTACCTAATCATCCATCAGCAGTCAGCTCTGTGGTGGGAAGGATGCTTTTTTTCTTTTACATCTTAAGAGGCTTTAAAGGTGAAGTGAGTCCTCATTATCTCCTACAGTCTTTCTTCAAAGAGAGATGTTGTCTCCCTCCACTTGGGGCAAGCTGGCTGACATTCTGGAAATGTGGATTTTATGGTTTGCTTAATCCACACATGTCTTCCTGTGACCACAGGGTAGAATGATATCTTTTAATTTGTTTGTTTGAAAACCAACCAATACTGAAACAGAGTTAGAGTCCTCAGCTTTATTCCTCTCTTATGTAATTACATTTTATTAAATTTAGTAAGCAGTCAATGTTGGCTTTGTGCCAGAGGAGGTTTCTCAGTTCATCCCAACTAGAAGAAGTTCTTTTTCTTTACCAGAAGAAAATAATCTTTAAAAAAGAAAAGCAAAAATTACTTTTTGGGAGTAATTTCTTTATGTCATTTGTACAGAACAGGGTACCCCAAGTATATTCATGGTGGGGTAACTGTTGGAAGCTGAGTAACTTGAAGTGCTTGTTCTAGGTTATTTTCCATGACTTCAAATCTCTTAATTTTTGTCTTTTCAATTTGTATTTTAGGCTCTCTGGGGCAGAAGCTGTCTTTTCCTATATCTGAGTATAATGCATCTTTGCATGAGTTTCTTTGTGCAATCTCTTAATATTAGTGTAGATTAGTGTAGATAAACTCACAAGTAGATATTATAGAATAGTTGTTTAGTTCCAGCATTCTCATAGCACTTGAGAGCAATTTGAAGCAACACTTCCTATACCACTTAATAAAAAAGTTTTTTTTGTCTTTTGCTCTATAAGATCCTTAGAAAAGAGTTGCTGCTTTTTGCAAATTGTCATTGGTTAGATAAAACTCCAAACAAACTATTTTTATTGTGAGTGGCCTTCTCTGCTTTTTTCTCATTGGTCTCTCATTACAAATCTTAAAGACTCAGCATCAGAGCCAATAGGTCTCTGTGGATACATTGAATCCCAGGATAAAAATAAGAGGTGTTTGAAAGCAAGGAGGAAGAGCACACGGAACCTCTTGTTTGTAACACATTTGTTAACAGACCTCCTTGGCAAGCAAAATACTAGCAAAGATTGAGGCCAAAGCAAGAGGAAAGAGAGACCTCTGTGCTGATGAGACAGTGCATGGAAAGGTCACATTTATCAGACAACCTTTGAGTGAGATTTCTAAACATTTGATATTCATGATGAAACATTTCTGAAGAGGATTGGAGTTATATAGCTGCGACAGATTATATTAATGTATTTGTTTTGATTCTGATGATATGGCAGAGACTTCAATGGTTGTGAGTACCCTCCGGAGTAAGGTCTTATGTAAATTATGGCCTATATCATACTGTCAGCATGTTTTGAAAAGCTTTGACATGATACCCCAAATAATCTTTCTCTCTAAATTGGAGAAAGATAGATTCGATGAGCGGACAGTTACATGGATAAGGAGGTGGTTGGACGGTCACATCCAGAGGGTGTTTGTTAACGGCTCAGAATCACGATGGATATGAGTGACAAGTGGTGTCCCTTGGGAGTCTATACCAGGACTGGTGTTTAATATCTTCATTAATGACATAGACATAGGGATTGAGTGCACCCTTAGCAAATGTGCAGATCACACCAAGCTAAGTGGTGCAGTTGCCAAACTTGAAGGATGAGATGTCATCCAGAGGGACCAGGACAAGCTCAAGAAACGGACTTATGGGAATCTCATGAGGTTTAATAAGACATAGAGCAGGGTGCTGCAGCTGGGTTCGGGCAATCCCTGGTGTCAATCCAGGCTGGGGAAAGAACAGACTGAGAATAGCCTTGTCGAGAAGAACTTGGGTGATGAGAGGCTGGACATGACCCAGCCGTGTGCACTGGGAGTCCAGAAACCCCCCGTGTCCTGGGCTGCATCCAAAGCAGTGTGGGCAGCAGGGGAGGGAGGGGATTCTGCCCCTCTGCTCTGCTCTGCTGAGACCCCACCTGCAGTGCTGCCTCCAGCTCTGGGGTCCCCAGCACAGGGAGGAAATGGACCTGTTGGAGTGAGTCCAGAGGAGGCCACCAAGATGATCAGAGGGATGGAGCACCTCAGCTATGAGGAAAGGTTGAGAGAACTGGGATTGTTCAGCCTGGAAAAGAGAAGGCTTTTGGGGTGATCTAATTGCAGCCTTCCAGTACTTGAAGGAAATCTACAGGAAGATTGAGAGAGATTATTTACAAGGAACTGTAGTGACAGGACAAGAGGGAATGGCTTCAAAGTGACAGAAAGTAGGTTTAAATTAGATATTAGGAAGGAATTCTCCCCTGTGAGGGTGGTGAGGCACTGGTACATGTTGTCCAGAGAAACTGTGGATGCTCCATCCTGGGAAGTATTTAAGGCTGGATTGGATGGGGCTTTGAGCAACCTGGTCTATTGGAAGGTGTCCCTGTCCATGGCAGGATGGTTGGGACCAGATATCTTTAAGGTTGCTTCCAATCCAAACAATGAGGATTTTGTATGAGACCAGGTCAACCCTTGCCCTAAATAATGCTTGATGACTCAATCGGTTATAGTGGGTTACCTATCAGCACTGAGTGGTTTTCGTAATGATGATAAAGAAAAACATTTCACACAATAGGCATTGATCCTCTTGTATGACTTGAAAGCTGCACAACTGCTTTTTCTTTCAGGAGAATATGACTGAAAAATCATTTTAAGAATATGGTAATCCTTTGGCATTTTATATATTACTTTCAGTAATATGTATAATAACACAGAAAGCCAGGGCAGGAAGACATATTCTATGCCTTTTAATAAGAAGCTTAAACCTGTGAATAAAACTTGTTTAGCATAACTGCACACAATTTCTTTGACTGGGTTTATTTTGGCTTCTCTGCTGTCACAGATGTTCATTATTACTGAGAGAAAACACAGTAAATTCAGCAGAGAGTTTAAACAAGGAAAGGGGGAATTTGAATAAAATTCGAAAGTTTTTTGTTGTATGTGACCTGATCATCAGTTCTAGAAAGCGTGTTAGCAACATGCCGTGATCTGGTTTCCTCTGGGGAAAGCAGTGACGTAAATCCTCCTGCCCCTAATAGGAACTGTTCAGATTATGGAGTGATTTGGCTGATGGTCAAATGAAAGGGAACACAACAATGAGAAAAGAACTTTCAAAGATTGTTTTCAGGTTTGAAGGAGATAAGATGGGTTTTGTGGCTCTTTTATCACTTTCTCATGGCAGGGTACCTCAGATGTGTCTGGAGGAATGCGGCCCTTGCAAATGCAGTCGCTGAATTCACACGGGAATTTTAGCTGACCTTGTCAACTCTGAGAGCAGTGCCTTAGACAGTACAGAGACCCTTCCTGGGTTTTAAGAGCTCTATTAATAGATCTGTGGCATCTAGTTGAACTCTAGTACTGGAGGTGTGAGCTTTTTCACTAATCTAAAGTTTTGCTTGCATATGTTACAACTGTACAATGAAGCCTTGAATCTCACAAGAAAAGGGAGGCATAATCCCCAGGTCTCTAACAGCATTTGGCTTTGTTTCTACTTCAGCAATTTTTTCGTGGATTCCACAGCATTTTTATGCTCAGAGATTTTTTTGCAAGATGTTCTATAAATCAGTTGTATGTATACCCACAGCTGTGCATGTATGTGTTTATATGTGTGCCTCACTAGTACTGGTCTGCTTTCAATCTTTCATGTGTCATCAGGGCATTTTCTTGCTAACTGGAATTCGAAGTCTTAACAGAGCTGTTGCTCTTCAGAAATGAGAGGGACTGCATTTTTCATTCATTTCACTAGCTCTGTTGCTGAGTGATGTCTCTAGAAATAAGCTGCTAGTTTAGAAGTTCAGAGAAGAAAAATCCTGTCCCAGATAGGTTTAAATGCATGCAACAGATACAGAATCTCTCTAACACTGTAGTAAAAACACTCATTAGCTGTTCCAATTCAATTCTCATCTAATTTATCCATAGCTCATGGTCTAATGTCATCTTAGCTTACTAACAGAGCAGAGGAAAAATGCTTTAGATGTAAAATAGACCATAAGCAATTTGTCTTCAAGGGTTATGAAAAAAAGGAAAGAAAAATAAAATCATGGTGGAAAGGAAAGACAACTATTTCACAAAAAAACCACGGAAACATAATTCTATTAGTAATTATGCTTTGTTTGAAAACATGCTTTCTTTTTATTGGAAGGGAAATGTAACGAAGTGTGAAATCATAGCAAAGGTTGTAAAAAGGATTCAGTCATAAAAGGATGTGTATGTAGTAGCAAATGATTTCTTGAAAGAGCAGGGAGGTTTGAAATAATGGCTAGGTAAAATTTCCTCGTATCGAGGAAAATGATTCTATAACTTCATTCTTTGTCCTTTCTTTCATCTATTAGTTTTTATGTTCTGCAAATATCATTGTTAAGATTTCATTTAATTAATCATAAAATAGTCATGAATATTTTCATTGTGGTATGATGTTAGAAGTAAAAATTCTTTGAACTTGCAAAGTTCATGTCCAATAGACCTTAGAAATTCTTTGGACATGTCAGTAAAGAGAAAGACAAGCCAAAGTATGTGAGGGCAGGGGTTATGCAGCAATCAGTAGGATGAAAGAAGGAGTAGAATAACTCTGCTTCTTGACAGAAGAGAATTGGCATAATCCATAGATCATAAAATCAAGAACATTTATCTTTAACAGCAATTCTAAAAGCACAGACTCACACTATGCTGGAAGAGTTTCAGAAATATCTTTCCTAGGGGGTTTCTAGACAACTTGCATGAATTTTTTGGCTTTATTGTTTCATTACAAAAAACCAAAAAATAAGCAGGTGGAGTAAATTTAAGCTACTAAATCAAAGCAAATGTCCCAGCAGGTGGTCGACTTTTGAAAGCATGAGAGCTGGAAGAAGAAAAAAAGGTTCCATTTTCTATTTAAGAGGTACTTTTGATTAGGCATCTAGAAGAGAAATGTGGAAAGCCAAAGTGGCTTTCTGTAATGAAATTAAGATCTCCCATGTTAATATCACCTCTGAAATGTGTCTTACTCATGGAGTCAGTCAGTGAGTAACCTTTTTCCAGAAGCCCTGATTGCACTAATCTTTTGTAAAGGTGCAAAAAACAGACAAACTCCAATCTTCTCAAACATCTGAGTAAACCAGCAGAGAAAATTCTGGAAACATTTAATGAAAAAAATGTGTTCTTTTTTTTCTTTTCTTTTTTTTTTTTTTTTTTAACTAAATTAAAATATATTGAAATAATTTTTGCTGTTCTTGATTTTTCTTCCATATATTTCTCCTCTTTTCTGCCAGGAGGCCATCCCAACCTGCAGGACAATTATACAAAACTGTAATGTATACTTGATCAGTGCATTGCCATGTGTACGTACACACAGTGCTGTCCCCAAGGAAAGAATGAGGCAATAAATTATACAAGACAGGTATTATTGCATTATCGTGAGATTAATAAAGTCACATAGAGTAGCTGTCTTGCTGAGTTGGTAAAATTGGTAAAATTACAGAGAAGTGTAAAGATTCCAGACACTGTCTGAGATGTAAATTACATAAAATCTGTAGAGATGGTAAAAGATCTGAAAAGATGGTAAAAAATCTATAAAACTTGACATCCAAGCACAGTTTCACCAAGAATGAGAACACTAAATGGTTGTGTGCCTTGAAACTGGTGTGTGTGTGTGTATGCATGTGCATGATTTATAAGAGCTGTTAAGAGGATACGATTCCTTCTCTTTTGCCGTCAGGTACATCTGAGGAGATTCATCTCACCTCCCTTTATGTTTTGACAGGGTGGTCTAGCAAAAGGCATTCCCTCTAAAGTCAAGCTTTGTGATGTCTAAGTCCTTGAGCCTGCACAGCCACAGCTACTCTGCTGTTACTCACTAAGGCCTCCACTGTAGTCAAAAGACCAGACTGAGAAAGAATTATGTGCAAATGACAGGTCATCCCATTGGAAGATAAATAACTGCTGTGGGAGATGAGTCACCTTTGGAGATGTTGCTCCCTTTCTCCTGCAGTAAAGGAGCCTGGATGTCTGCCTAACATCTGGAGTGCAGTACTAGGTGTGACGGACCCCTCCAGAGGGAGACCCACAGAGAGGGCCAAGCAAGAGTCAGTTCAAATCAACAGGAGCATCCAGAATGAGCAGCACATTCCAGCAAAGCTGGAATTTCATGTTGTGTGCCACAGCTCCCTGAGCAATCTCCGTAATAACAATAGCCACTGACCTGCAACACATGCAAGACCTACCAGGTCCTCCTGGCTTTTCTATCAACTAAAGTACAAAATGCTTTGCTGAAAAAAAGCTTTGAGAATATTGAGCTGTCTCAATTATAACTCGTCATTCCCTTTTCTCCACTGAGGTCTAATAATTTTAAGCACTTTTGAAGACATATTGAGAACTGCTTTCTTAGTTTCTCTTAAAAATAAAAAAGATTTAGAAACGTTGCAACAACTGATTGTGTGACTTCTGGACACAATTACATGATATAATTCTTCTGAAGTTAGGAAAGAGTTATTTATATTTATGCCATTTCCTATTCCAGGTTGATTCTCGATCTTTCTATGTTTTGTTTTGCTGTTTTTTAATGCAGGTATTTATTTACCTCACTGAAAAATCACACGATACTACTAATTGCTGTGCAGAAAAAAATTGCACTTTCACTTTAAGTGTTTATATTTGTCCATTGAAAGCTGCATTTATTATTGATGTATATTTGGTGCATGAAGCAGTTATGCAATGGCACATATTTCTTCTTGCTTTATATGCTATTCCAGAGGAGCTCTATGTGTCAAAAAACATACAGAGGTTCATCATTAAGATTAAATGATGTGAGGTGAAAAGATTGGTTTTTTGTATGTCAAGATATGGCCACTAGTAGTAATTTATTTATTCATTTGCAGAAAGCATACAGTTAGAACTCGAAAAAAATCTGTTAGGACAAAAAAGTATATGGAAGACAAACCGGAAAAGCAAGGTGTTATATTATCTGCTCATTTTCCTGGCTGTTATTGAAATATGTTTGAGACTGCAAATCAGTGGTGTGCCCTTATGGTTTTTTGTTTGTTTGTTGTTTTTTCTTTTTTTGTTTGCTTGTTTTGTAATCCATTTATAAAGATTGATGTGTTTTTATGGTAGTGGTATAGATGAAATCTTTGATAGGCTTGTGGATTTCTAGAATTTTGTAGGTGTATTCTGGAAATTAAAAATATGCCTTGTTACTCATGGATGAAAAAGACTTGACAGCTTAAGGAAGCATAAAACATAGTTTAAAATTCTGGTTGACTGGAACAGTCTGAAGTAGTTAATACTGTATTGCACAGCATGTTATCCCTATTCATCTTTGTTTAGCTTTCTTCAGCTGTTAACAACTCAGAGAAGCACAATAAATTAACCCTACTGATTGGAATAAAGAGTTATTGTTCTCTGCTATTTGTTCAGTTCTTTTCTGGTGTTAATATAATCCAAATTCTTACAGTCTTTTTAGTGTTATTTGCATTGAAGTTGGAATAAGTGATATCTCTATATTAAGGAAACTTCCCAGTCTGACCATTCACAAGTGGCAGTCACACTCCTGCACCAGATATATTCCTCAACTTCTAGACCATTTGCGTGAAGAAAACTCCCAACATACTGGACATGATTGTAGGGTCATATATTAATTGATTACATAAGAAATAGAAATTTATATACAATGGTAAAAAAAAATAAAATTGGAGGATGGCAGTGGAAGAGGCTGGTTCTTGTTCTACTGTCAGTCCTGAAGCAAATGGGCTGTGCAGCTCCTCAGTCAGGTTTCTTCCAATTGTGTGTGTCTCTTCACAGTCTGCATTTTCACCATCTTTACATTTCAACCACATGCCAGAGGGTCCAAATAAAGCATATTCCTTCATTTTTTTCATTTTCACTGTCTCCTTTGAAAACTCAGAGTGTTCCTCATTCCCCTTTTACTATCCCATCCTACTTTTTTCTCTCCTCTATTTCTTCTGCCTTAGAATCGTGGACTGAGTAAGGTTGAATGGGACCCCACTGGGTCATCTGGTCCAACCTTCCCGCTCAAGCAAGGTCACTCTAGAGCACATTGCACAAAATTGTGTCCAGATGGTTCTGGAATATCTCCAGTGAGAGAGACTCCACATCCTCTCTGGGCAATCTGTTCCAGTGTGTGGTCACCTGCAGTAGTTCCTCATGTTCAGGTGGAACTTCCTGAGCATCAATTTCTTCCCATTGCCTCTTGTTCTATTACTTGGAATCACCAAGCAATTACTTGGAATCTTACTTGGAATATTACTTGGAATCACCAATCACCAGGTCAGAGCCTGGTCCATCCTCTGACCCCTCCCTTCAGATACCGATAGACTGAATCCCCTCTCAGTTGTCTCTTCTCAAGGCTGAACAGGTAGAGCTCCCTCAGCCTTTCCTCACAAAAGAGATGCTCCAGTCCCTTAATCATCTTTGTGGCCTCTGCTGGACCTTTCCCAGAGCTCCATGTCTCTCCCATGCTGAAGAGCCCAGAACTGGACACAGCATTCCACATACAATCTCACTGGGTCTCCTCCCGCCAGATGTTCTCCAGGCCCTATAGATCACACATGAGGAATGTTCCTTTATTCCTCCTCACAACTGCCACCTCTCTGACAGCCACTACAATTACTCTACTGAGAAAAATTCTGTCTTGTCTGGATAAATAATTCTTATTTATGTCCAGAGAACACGTCCAGAGAAGGGCACTGAAGATTGTGAAGAGTCTTATGCACAAGTCTGATGAGGAGTGGCTGAGGGAGCTCAAAGGGCTCAGCCTGGAGAAAAGGAGGCTCAGAGGCGACCTCATTGCTTTCTACAACTGCCTGAAAGGAGGCTGTAGCCAGGTGGGAGTCAGTATCTTCTCCCAGGTAACAAGTGATAAGACAAGAGGAAATGGCCTCAAGTTTCACCAGGGAGGTTTAGACTGGATATTAGGAAAAATTTCTTCACCAAAAGGCTTAATAAGCACTGTGACAGGCTGCCCAAGAAAGTGGTAGAGTTACCATGCATCACAATGCATTATTTTTTCTCATTTATTAAATAGTACTCTAGCCAGGGCATATTTGAAACATACGTCATGAAAACAATAAGAAAATAAATTGTATTTTTGTAAAAATATACACTGTTTTCTATTGTCCATATTTCATTTTTTTTTGGGTACTGTTGTGATGGTTTTAAACTGTATGCTCAGAGATCTTCCACATATATAGGAAGCTCATAATCTCATATGTGTGTAATATGTGGTTCTTATTGTGCTCACTGCACATTACCCACTGATATTGTTTCAAGCCATTTCCTGAAGGAATTGTGTTCTATGCAAGTGATTAAATGTTGCTAGGAATAATTTTTTTGAACCAAGGGGCAACCTGTGACTTCTGTGTGGCTTGGAAGCAGCTGAAGCATGGTTCTTCCAGGATTACATGACTATTACACCCATGCACAGCTGTGCTGGTGCACAAGGCTTAAAGGAATATCCGTTTATTGTAGATCCTCCACACATTTGGAGGACCCTTCTGGGCTCCTGGCTTGTAGGTGTTTCAGTTTTTTAAATCTTGTGTTATGATAAAAATCACAATTATCTGAGTCAGTAGATGTTTCACCAGTAATGCTGAGAAGTAGGAGTTACTGAAAACTATGTGACAAGGCACAGGTTGCAGTGCTCAGCAATGTTAGGCAACACACAGCTGTTAGTCCAAGGAGGTTGTATTCAAATAATTATTTGGGATATAATAATCTATACCAAGTTATAATTCACTTAAAAGAAACCCCAAGAACCAACCAACAAACCAAAATCCCCAATAAATTTTAGAGTGTGGGAACTACTTTTAATATTAAATTTATCTCTGCTGTGGTTTGAATTAATAGCATTGGCTTCTCTGCCTTTTTGGAGGCAGTTCCTGTTTAAAAGAAATCTTTCTCTAGTCAGAGAGAAATTTTTGAGAAAATACGGTGATAACTGGAAATTTAACTGTTTTCATTTAGTACCTCTCTACAGATTTTTTTTCTGGTGCTGGATATTCTTGACTGTGATAGGGACTGTAGAGTGAATGACAACTTGGTTTCCATAATGCTGGAAGGAGTAAGATGTTCAAAGTCCATTAAAATCTTTTCCTATCTTTAGAGCTTCACTGGTATGCAGTACACAAGTAGGATTTTCTTTTTAGGCTTTTGAGAACCCTTTTCCTTTCTCTTTTGCCCTATATTGCTCAATATGTCCTTCTGTATTGTAACCAGATGCCTTTGGGGTGAAAGCTCTCATGTCAGGCTTATCCTTCTCAGGCTGAGAAGGATAAACTTTAAGCAATTATCCAAGAGGGCTTACTCTTCTTTCTGCATGTCATGGCTCAGATGTAGAGGAGTTAATGCTGTCTTCTTGCTGCTGTGACAAAGACATTTTATGCTTGTCTGCTTTACATTTAGACAAACCAACAAATCTTGGACATCAAGAGTTGTCATAGAGATGGGCTATTACCAAGTCGTATTGAAAATCTTGAATATGTGTGTATCTGATTTCTCACTCCCTCTGAATCCATGGGGGTGACTGAAAACATGGATCTCACAGTGCCAGTGGCATCTTCTGTGTCTCAGGCAGAATCTCTTTGCTTTCCCTTTGCATTCCAGAATGGACGCTGCATCCTAGCCAGCCATGATTTCCTCAGTTTGCTGGATCATTGCAAGGCTTACTGACAAGAGCAAAGTAAGGTAGAAAAAGGGTGGCTAGTTTTTGACTGAAAGCAGCTGAATTCACAACTGAGAATTGCCATCTTATATTTAATAGGAAGGGCACAGAGAGTCTGAGTGATACTTAAACATCCTTGAAACACTAACATTGTCTCCTTGCTATGTGTTTACACGGAGGTGGCAGCTGTAGTGCTTATTCAGTGAGCATAGTAAGCATTTCACCAAAACCAGGGAATCTCCATCCTGGCTTTTGAATGTCTCCTTGATGATGTGCTGTTCCTGTAAGGAACAGGAGGACATATGTGGGAGGGAAAGTGCAGGTCCCAGGTCTTTGTGAACTGAAGAAAGCAGCGCTACTGCTGGCAGCCGAAGGGCAGGCAGAGACCTGGAAACAGGGCTGCAGTAGTTTTTTCCACTCATTATGCCCAGTTCTTTCCAGTCAGTTGGTTATCCATTAGCTTAGGAAGTACAAGAATCACCTGGAGGTATCCCAGCTTTTTTAGTGCACATTTAGAAGATGCATCTCCCTGTTGCTCTTGTGACTCTCATTCCAATTGCCATCCTTCTCATTAAAGAAGAGATTATTTGCTAGCCAATTTGACAACTCCAGGATTTATAGCAGCCCAAAAAGAGTTTTAGGCAGGGAAGAGTAGTTTCACTGACTAAACTCCCCGAACTCTCCAAGAAGTGTGTTAAAGGCAATGATGGGCAATAAACTGTAGTTGTGGTAAAAATTTCATGCAGATGTTATTGCACAGAAGCAAAATGCGTAATATAAAAATATGTAAAAAACCCTAAATAGCTACTGGAACTTGACAGGTCTTAAATATGTTGCTGCAGACACCAGTATTGTCCAGTGGCACCTCGTACATCACATTAATTGCATTGCTTGCCAAATAAACCAAACCTTCCAGAGAGCTCTTTTCCCATACCTTGAATTCCTTTTTCTCATAATTTATTTAATTTTAATGGAAGAAGAAAAACTCTCCAGCTCTCTGAGGTAACAATCTATGAACTTTACTTCAGAAAGCAGCTATATATATTTCCAAGTCATCCTTTGTTTTTTGAACAAAGGATGACTTAACCATATGTTGAAGTAGATATTTTGTACTGATGGGCTTATGAACTGATCATTAACATTATGGGCTAATATTAAAGACATGTTGAAGTATGAGGCCCAGCAAGTTGAAGATATGAAGAGAACCAGGATGCACAGGAAGACCTGTTTCTGTTGGAAATAACTTTTGTCTTTTCCAAGGAGATGAGGGTGTGTGGGAAGAAGCTGGCACATTTAGATAGCCTTACAATTCAATTGTGCTTTCTGTTCAGAGCTGCTATAAATTATGTGTGCTGCCTTGTTTTATTAAACATGGAGGATCTGCAATCCTCTTTGTTCAGTCTCTGTGCTGCATGCAGTTCACCCTTTAGTCATCCTCCCATATATTTTGAGAATAAAAATCTCTGCAGCTGGAACACGCAGCATTGGCCATGTTTTTTTTGTCCAACAAAAGAACACAGAGTTCAAATGAATACATAATGTTTTGTTAAATTTCTGGCAGCTTTACATGAACAGACTTGAACAAATGACAAATTGTGTAAGTCAGCATAACAAACTGTGTGTTTCTTGTGATGTGCAGTACTGCTGAAAGTGTCTAACAGTGTACCCATGGAGTGTGTGTGTAGTGTTCCCAGGGAAACTGAGCCGTAAGCGTAGCAGGATGAAATGAGACTTGAACTGTTGTTAATGTTCGAGCTGTACCTGACAGTGTGCAAAACCTGGTACGGTTTTGTCCCCTGCTCCAGGGAACAAAATGATTTAACTCCTTAGATATTCCTTAAGATATATCTATACATTTAACAGAGGTATTTCCAGTACATTTAATGCAACTTTAAAGAACTTACTTTTGATTTTTGTCAAGTCTCCTTTTATGAGTTTTAGAAAGAGAATAAAAAACACTTTGTGTTTGGAGTTTTTCCTTTCTCTTTGTTGATTGATATTCTGCTTCCTCTGGCGTTTGTTTTAGTTGACAGTGAGAATACCAATGTTCCAGTTTAGGAATATATTTTGACAATGAAATAATGATGACTAGCAATAGAAATGCAGTCAACATGTCATAAACAAACATTTCTTGATAATAATTTTTTCTGTAATTTCCTAATGACAAAGCTGGGGGTTAGACGAAGTGTTAAAAAGGGAAATGTGATCCTTATGTCAACATAATAGTAAAAGCCTAATCAGTGATCCTAAACTCTTTTAATTTAAAATATTATTATCTGATTATTTCTTGCAACATTCAACAGTTAAATTTTATATTTAAACACCATATCTTCTTTCACTAGCACATAATTTACCAGTCATATATTTTATGATGATGTGAGCATGCATCTTACCAGCACATGTTCTGGCCAACAATAGCATCATTTTTTCATAAGTAGGAGGAAAAATATTTTAAAAATAGCTTTAGATAAACCCAACAAGCAGTAAAAGTCTGATTGTTAATGCAGAAGAAATATGCAGTAGAAAAAAATGTCTTTTTCTAAGTATGTCCTTTGTGAATACCAAGCCATAAATTGCGACTAATTTATCTCCAGTATTGGATGGTGATTTTAAAAGAAAAGACGAAAAAAAAAGAAGTTACATAACCAAATTATGCAATCTTGTTAGGCAAGATTGATATTTTTGAATTCATATAAGGAGTAAATAAAGGTATGTTAATGTGTTAATGATGCTTACACTCAGAGACTGAAGCTAAACCAAAATTGTAGTACATTATCCTACTGTTGGAACAACACAAAATATTCTTCTCTCATCATTTTTAAAATTATTATCCTAGTAAGGTTGATTTCTGGACTTTACTTTCAGGTCTGTACCTAACCTTGAGGAATATACAGTGTTAGCTCAATTAGTGTAGCTTCTCTCTTTGGGTATTGGTAGATGGCTGAGCTCATAATCATCTGTTGAATTGGCTCAGTTCAACAATACAGAAAGTCCATTACTGCAATCATAATGGTGAAAAAATTCTGTTCTACTTTAACAGTTGTGAAAATAGCTTGTTTAAAATAAAATTAATTAAATCACAGAATTACAGAATTATTTGTGTTGGAAGGGACCTTAAAGAACATTTGGTTTCAAACCCCCACCATGGGCAGGGACACCTTCCACTGGACCAGGTTGCTTCAAGCCCTGATGTACCCATCCTTGAACATTCCAGGGATGGAGCATCAACAACTTCTCTGGGCAAGCTGTTTTCTGACATAGTCCAACATGACCACGGCTCTACATATTGGTTTCCATGTGGGTTAATTTCCATTTATAAAAGAGGGGCAATCTACCACTTTTTCCTATCCTTTGTCACTGTACTAGACTGAACCTTACTGTATAATAGCCAGAAAAACTATCAAGTCTGATTTGGGATCTCTAGTTTTTCTAAATATAGAGATAATAATTTAAATTGCTGATAATAAAATTGCTGTAGGAGACCTGATGTTGACTATAACTTTTTTGTGGTTAATATTGTATTAGTCATTTTTGTCTCTAAGCAGTCTATTTGTCAGTGCTCTAAAGTAAGAGTTTTTTTTCCTGCAACATAATTCTGAGGTGCTGAGAGTTTCAGGTTTCAGTTCCATGAAGACTCCTTGGAGGCTACAAAGCGCATGTTGATCCTTATTCTCTAACTTGCTGCCAAAATGTAATCATCTGTTGTTTTTCAGTGTACTGGTGGCAGTTTAGAGCGAAATGGAGAATTTGATAGCCCAAGAACAAATTCACTGCAAGGAGTTCACCTGCTGCCCAAAGAAGCCGTAAATATGTCTTATATCTAGGACTTTTTCAGCATCCTCTGAAAGGATGGACCATGATTTGCCATGAATAATACTTTAATCAACAAAACCCAAACCACTGAATGCAATGTTTTCCTTTTACTGGAGACTTGTGAGGGTGGTCTACTGGAAAAGAAGGGCATACATTCCTGCTGCAGTGAACAAGATAAATATGATGCTTATGTGTGGAGTGTGGTAGGAATTTCACAACAGGACTGTAAGAATGCTGAATTGGCAGACTTCTCTGTCAACTTGACCCTCTGGTAAAAGCACATACCAAATTCAGGACATCTTTGCTGTATTGGAATCACAGTTGTTTACACTTCTTGATTTCTTTCATCACAAAGCAAAATTAAATTTTAAAAGAAATGTGATTCAGTCAGTTTTCCTTTAACTCTGTTTCATGTGCTTTTTCATTTCCTCTTAATTTCTTTCCAGTCACTGTCACCAGTAGTTTATGAAAAGCATTATGTTTTCAGGTCTGCGTGATTAAAACTGGAATTTAAGTCTCAACTAGAAAGCTGAATGGCTTAAGTGCTTTGTATAGTCCACAAGTCAAATGGAAAAGTGTGACTATTTCTACACTGAAAGTAAGAAAATTTCTTTTGATTTGCTTCCAAAGTAGATCATTTGAGACATCTATGTTGGTTTCACGGCCTTTCTATGTTTAAGTCATTAAAAAAAGTATCAACACAAGGGATGAACTCTGATCACGTATCCCATGTCCTTTTAACATTGTCCAGCCTTCTTCAAGAGCTTCTATCAGACTAAGAAAAATTGAAACACTTTGGCAGACTGTACTATCAATACAAACACCCCCAAATAAGTGGTTTTTTCAAACTTTTTTTGTGCTATATGACAGTTGCATGGGCAGTAACTCGTGCACCTTGCTGTATGAATATCTTACAAGTGTGTGTTATTGTTACATATAAAAAAATGGTAACACTCGATAAGCGATTCATCATCAGGTAAATGCACTGATTTATCTGTACACAGCATCTGAGAAAATACACTTAAAATACTTTGAACTGGTGAAGAAAAACATCTGGAACTCCTCATGGCTGCTTTATATTATACATTGTTTCCATCTTATTTTCCTAACGTGGGAGCCCATGATAGATTAAGTTGTGGAGAGTGATTTTCCTTGGCTGGAAAAGAGAAAAAAGGAAAAAAAAGCCTGTACACTATCAGCAATTATTTAAATTGAAATTCTAGCCTGTACGATACTCCCAAAGTCAGTAACATTAGGCAGGGGACAGGCAGCTGCAAGCCAAAGGGATACAGTAGTTAATGAGTTAGAACTTGTTGGATAGGCCATAGAAATTAACTGCTGTATGCTTGTTTTTTGTCTGTTCCATGTGGAATAAGATGTTAGAGTTCATTTGCATGTGAAGAAAGTAAGAGCTGTGCACTTGGTTTTTTAACACGTTTTGGTCTTTTTAAACCAGGGTACTAGTTCTATAATGAGAGGGGATGACCAAAAAGGGCTCGATCTTCATATCACTCTCAGTCCTGCTGCCTGGGTGTGTGCTAACATCACTTACAAAGCAATGCTGTCCAAAGGAATACTCAAGCCCTGCAGTTGTTTAAAATTTGGCCTTGTGTTCAGAGATGTTTATATTGAAATAAAACACAGAAGATGTCATGCTTCCTATCCCAAAGAGCTCCATAAAATCAAAAGCAAAACTGTAAAATAAAACCAGTGGTTGTTTCTGGCTCTAATTATTAACCAGAACAGGTCTAGTAGTTATAAAACATGGTCCCATATATAGTGTAATACAATGTGTTAGACTATTCTTTATAACTAGTGTCAATTAGGACTAGAAAAACTTTTTTTGATTCAAATATTTAGCAGATTTATGTGTGTATATATACACAGAATATTTTTGCTCTATGTTTGTGTTTGTGTATAAGTATATATATATACTTATACAGAGAGATCTATCAAGTTAGGACACACACACACACAGCACTGTGCACTTCATGAACTCAGATATTAATAAGATAGTAAATTGCCACTGCAGTTGTTAATGCTTTAGCATCTTCTCACTTCACCCTTGAAATTAGTAGGTCATATGGTCACTGGGTTTCCCTGAGCCACTAATAGTAATCTGGCTGTATTGTCCCCACACAGCTTGGAGTCCCCTAAATCTTTTATGCTCTTCAGAAGGAATCATATGTAAGGCTTTTCATCTGCTCTTTGAATTTATGGGTATTGAGGGAGGAGTGGAGCTTTTTGCACTTGTCCAGATTACCTAAGGTGCTTTTGGCAACAAGTTGACTTGGAAAAAGTTATCCTGTTAGGTTAAAGACAGAAGTGTGTGAAACATGAAAGCTCCCTGCATTTTGTGTTTAGAAATGTCTAAGTGAATCTAGGAAAATATGGGTTTACTTCTCCCATGCCCCCAAATCTTCATTATTAATCCGGCTCTACAATCGGTAGTGGTATTGTGATTTTAGGGAGCTGCAGTTTAGTTTAGATGCATCATGTTGTTGTTTTTACACTGGATTTAGGCATTGCCTTTGAACCTTTTCTTCTCTGGTGCACTTTGATTTTGGGTTGCTGATTGTGCATAATTTTGAAATGAAAAGTGGCAGAATAGGAGAGAGACATCTTAGTTGCTCTTAATCATCTCCCATGATTATGTTTATAACCTTGCCCTAGAACATGTTTTTCTCCTACAAATCTACGGAAAGTGAGTAATTTCTTTCCACCAATTTGTTCTGTTTCTGTTCTTATTAGAACAAAAACCTCAATACCAAATCAAGGAAATGCCCCCACAGCTTTTTTTTTTTTTTTTTTTTTTTTTTTTTTTTTTTTTTTTTTTTTTTTTTTTTTTTTTTTTTTTTTTTTTTTTTTTTTTTCAGAAAAGTGGCATCTCTTACCTGAAATTGGACCTATCTGTATCTTTTTTTATCTTAATGCAAACATAAATATGTGAAGACAATCAGGTGAATTGAAATGAGACTATGTGTGACCCTGAGGCTTCTAGCCCAAGGTCAAGACATCTGCAATAGCTCTATAAGATGCTTGTAAACATTTGAACTCCCATGGATGTCCTGAAACAACAGTTCCAGTTGTGAGGAATTTAAAAGATCCACAGTTTATTTCTAGCCTAAAATGGAAGGAAAATAAAACCTTTAAATATTTCAGTATTAAAGAGTGAAAGGGAGTCTACGGTCAGGGGAGAGAGACAAGCTTCTTCGAAAGTGGAAATGATGCAGGCATGTATCTTACAAGACTATGAAAAATCTGGTTTTGTCCATTGACAACACAAAAGAGCTTAGAGACAAGATATTCTCTAAACCCTTTAGGCACTTTAAAATTCTCCCTCCTCATAATAAGTATAATGGAATGATTTTATGGTACACATAGTATATAGATGATATACAGGTTGGATAGGTTTTAAAGGCAATGCCTTAGTGCATGAACATAGGTACAAAGGGAACGTAACTGTGGGCATGCAAACCACCAGCCCTGAGGGGAAGGGATGAACTTCTCTGTTAAAACTCTTAGAAATCAATTTGCAGGTTTTTCTATTTTGATGCAATGTCTGTTTTGCTGGGAAAGCCTGAGAATAGTTCAAAACATTCCAGATCCTTATTCCTAGGATATAACTTCCGATCTTTTATACTCTTGACCTTTCTTCACATAATTGTTCTTTTTGTTGTATGTAAAAGAGGGATGGAGGTGTATGATGACTGTTTTATAAATAAAAGTCAAGCAAACTCAGCCTAATGTATGCTGTTTATAGTAACTTACACAGTTTATGGCTGAAAATGTAACCAGAATTTCTTGTTTTGTATTGTTTTGATTTTGTGGTAGACTTTTTGAAACAATGCCGCTGTCCTGCATAGGGACCTCCTACAGAATATACAGACATCAAGTAAAAAAAACCAGTATAAATTTGAAGTCTTTCAGTCCATGTCTGGATAATCAAAAAAGTGAATTAACTTCAAAAACTACTAAGCACACAGAAACTGAGACTCAATAAAGTTACTTACCTGGAAGCATAAATGTAGATTCCAAAATAACCTGAAGTTTCTCTGTGTTCAAATGTTGCCTTAGGAACACTTAGAATAAGAAAAAGAAAGATGAACCATAGGAAATGTTTGTTCTCATGAATACTAAATCTGGATTTCTTTCTTTTAGACACTCTTATGTTATTTCATTGTTATTTCTTTGTGTGTTCCTTCTAGGGAGCAACATCCTGTAAACCATGAGAGAAAATTAAGAAGTTAATTAAAACCAAAAGTTAGGTAAAATTTATCTCTTACAAATACCACATATACAGATGCTGTTGGACTCATATGAAGACACATAGAACATACATGGAAGTTGTTTCAAATTTTCCATGACAATTTACCGCTACTTGCATATTCTAATGAGTTTATTATAGGCTGAAGAATAATTTATTTAAGAACATGTACACTGATAAGCAGTTAATGCAAAGCAGGAAAGAAATATAAACCAGCCTTTACATAACCGGTGGGAAAAGAACTTGTTTATATTTCTTGTCAGTACATCCCCAAAATGTCCCTACATGGTTGCCTCTGTGTTGTTTAGAAGAAAAACAATTGTCCAAGTGCTTATAAAACCTTAGCTGGTTCTTGCACAAAAGCAATAATTTGAACATTTTATCACAAAATGAAGCTGAAGATGTACTGTCAAACACTGTTTAAAGCTACAAAAATAGCTAACTGACCAAATGAAAAAAAAAAGGCAAAAAAAATTTGTTTTAATTATTTCTCTGTTGAAAAAGAAGAATATACATAACAAAGAAAAATAATATGTCAATATCCAACCCAGCCGCAGACAAAATCAAATAAGTGCAGTAAAAAGTTATTTACCCAGAAATGTAACTTGCAAGAAGTTATTGGTGCTGACCAGATTATATATTTGAAAATAAAATCAAATTCTCTCATCAAGACCTATCATAATCAGCTATAAACTGAACACACATTGACTCTAACAAAATAAATTCACTATACTTAGTTATCTAGTGGACATTGATGGAGTTATTCTATAGTTTTCTGAGCAAAGAACGAGCTCCTGCAGACATGTGGAGCAGTAGCACACTTCTACTCTTGAGTACTGTAAGGCTATAGCAACAAGAAAGAAGTAATGTTTCTTAATCTAAATCAATGCTTCATCAAAAGAATTATTTATAGATTTGGTAAATGACAATTGCAAGTAACTTTAAGGCATGCATGAAAAAATATTTTACTGGTGCCTTCTGCCCAGTCTCTGCTTCTCCCCCAAGCGCAACATAGGATGCTGCAGAGCTGTGCACTTGTCCCAGATTGCTTTAATGTCTGCACTGAGCTGAGACTTTCTTAGAGTTTTTTGGGGTTTTTTAGTTCTCTGTCAGAGGGTGTGTTTCAGCCAAGGATAAAAGCAAAACTGAGGACAGTGCATAAGAGGAGTTTTCAGGGGAAGCTTGCTCCCCTGAGGATTAGTCTGAAAGTTTGTATCATTAAAAACAGGTGCCATGTCTTTTCTAATTAACAGCGTTTGTCTCAGTGCTATGATTCAGATCCAGGGTATTCTTGGTGTCAGCCATTACAACACCTCAGTTAACACCTTGGAAGTGTCAGTTCCTGGATTGTATTCCTGCAGCTGCCTCCTAGTCATCATCCCCTTTGCTTTCCCTTCTTCAGACAAGACCTTTGGGTGCTGCCTCTGGTGTCTGAGTTGTGTGAACTGCTCAGGGAATCTCTGTGGTAGCAACCAATGTAATGTTCTGCTTCTGAGCTCCTGTGTGACCTTTCTCCACTCCTCTCCCCTCCTGCAAAGGCTTTATCTATTCCTTTATCAGGCTTCTTGCTGAAGTGGCTCAGTGTGTTTAATCACCAGCACAGAGCAATGCATGTCACCCTGAGCACTGACCAAAGGGATACAACTATCACATATGTAATGCCAGTTGGTGGTTCCTGGGAGGTAGCAGAAGGACCAGGAGGCTTCTGTTGCCCAGTCTCAGGTGTGTGGAAGGCAGGCATCATACCTAGGTTCCCTCAGAGGTGGAGAGAGAGAAAGTTGGTGCCTTTCCTTCAGCATTGACATGCCCTCCTCAGTCTGAAACCATCATCCACATGGCTGGAGGTGAGATGAGAGCATGTGCCTTGGAGGGGCTGCTTAATGCTGAGAAAGCTAACACAGACTCTGGGAAGTCCTTGGCAAGTGTGTCTGTTTTATCTAATTGCAGGATCTGAAGAAAATGGCTTTTATGCGAAACTATCAATGTCCTTATGCTTGCTCACTAAGCATTGGATGTGGAATTAGGAAAAAGAGATTCCTAGTCACTTCAAGTATTAAGGTCAGTAGGCACTTATGCTGACTAAGAAACAACTCCACAGAAAAAGAGAAAAATAAATCAGTGGAGGAACAAGAATTGTGTTCCCGCAGAATGTGTGGCTATTACCATATTGAGAGGAACAGGTACAGTAAAATATCTGTCTTGCAGAGTCCAAGATGGAGCCTTGCCTGCTGAAACTTGCAGCTTCCTGGACTGCAGCTCCTTGCTTCAGATGATAGGGCTTTTGTTTGCACAAGCAAGACACATGCCTCAAGGAATTGGCAAAATGCCAACAAGTCACTTACTTGGGTAGGATTTTGCTGTGGTAAAGAAATGAGATTGGGAAGAAGGGTGGGCTCACACATATTTGTGTGTGTCAGAAATACAAGTTCAATAGAGTGGGGGGCCATGAAACTTGATTTTAGTGAACCACTACATCTGAGCAGAGTGTATTGACTTTTTAATCTGCTCAGACAGAACTTTTATTTGGTATTGGGTAAATTGTGACAGCAAAGCACTGTGTTCCACTCAGTATGTAAAGCCTGGCAAGTAATATCCTGTTCACTTCACTGTTGTGCTACTTTGTACTATAAAGAAAATGGAATCTAAGGTAGCTTTTCCAGATCCTATCCTATGTACCTACTTACTAAATACTTAATTTATTAATTGATAAAATGGGCAAATAGTGATGTGTTTCCAATAGTATTCTCAAATACACGTCAACACTGCAAAAATTGTCATGGTGAATTTCCTCCCAGTTGCTTCAGGAATCTCCTTCATTAAAATAAAAATTATAATTTTATTTAGGATAGGATTCAAATTTAAAAAAAAAAAAAGGCAACAAAACCAAACCCAGATGAAAAACTGCAACACTACAGCTATAACAGGACTCGAAAGTCATATAAGTGGTTTTTACTGATTTTGTTACCTCAAAAGGTGTTAGAGATAACTCTGGTTACAAAGGTACACAATTTTTCTGTCTTCCAGAAGTTATTCTTGTGTTAGAATACAGAACTGCCTTCCTAATGATTTTTCAGAATAAAATATGAAAGAAAAAGTTCAGATGCAATGACAGTATTCCAGCTCCCCTTGCAACAAATGTTTGGCAGGCTCACTCTGCAAATTGTTGTGTCTTGACTTATGCTCAGAAACACACCCACCCCTCTCTTCCACATGTTTGTGTTTGGGAACCTGCAAGGGTCAATGAGTGAAGCAGAGCATAATCAAATGTTATGGAAGCCAGTGGGAGTCTTCCTACCTGGATTTAGTGAGTTTTAGATTGAGACCTATTCCAGACATAAAAGTGATCTCTCCAAATCTAAAAAACATTCTCTTCACTGAGTAACTGGGGGGAAGTGAATAAACACCCTACGCAACGAAAAATAACTGTGTCTAAAAGTGACTTTCAGTTCAAATTATCTGGCATATTGTAAACAAGGAGAGTAGGTATTTCAGTCAAACTTTGGCTTTATAAACACTTGTGGTTTCCCACCTTTAAGGGGAAAGGAGGACCCAAGATTTGTAAATGCTTATGGTCAAAAGGAGCTACAAAAGTCAGAAGGTATGCAAAAGCTTACAAAGTAAGCTTTTAGTAAATTATACACTTGGCATGTAAATTTGATACCTTAGTCCCTGACCTCCTATATAAACACATGTAAGTGGGTTTTGGATAAAGGAGTAGGGTGAAAGGTAAGAGAGAAAGAGAGAGGTGAATTAGAGAGGGGGAGAAGGAAGGAAAGGAAGGAAAGGAAGGAAAGGAAGGAAAGGAAGGAAAGGAAGGAAAGGAAGGAAAGGAAGGAAGGAAGGAAGGAAGGAAGGAAGGATCACTAGATCACTAGTCCTGGCTCCAGTGTTGATCCAGCTGATGGGTTGTCTGGGGTCCTGGGGCACCTGCACACTCAGGCTTTATGGGGGTACTTTTTTGTAGCTAAGTTTCTTCACCCTGGAGCAAAGTTTCTCACTTTCTATGCAAATTGCTTTTCACACACAGTCCATTCTCCTTTCTGGAAATGTTTTGGAGGGCCTTGGGGATTTTTGGTGGCCTTGATCACCATCCCCCCTCTCCATACAGTCTATACCCAGTTCTCAACCTCATTCCTGGCTAAGTGCTGTACTGTGTTGTACTTGTCTTCAGGAACCAGAAATAAATGTCTTGGAGCACTCCAAGCCTTGTCTTGTAGTGAAGTCAACTTTTAAATATAAGCAGAAATCACAGACTCACAGAAACATGAAGGTTAGAAGAGGCCTTCAAGATCATCTAATCCAACTGTTAAACCAGCAGTGCCATAATAACTCCTAAACCACATCCCCAGGTATCCAGGCATCTCTTGAACACTTCCAGAGGTGGTGACTCCACCAGCTCCCTGGGCAACTTATTCCAATGCATTCAATTCTTTGAGTGAAAAAAAAAAATGATATCTACTCTGAACCTCTGCTGGTGCAACTTGAGACCATTTCCTCTCGTCCTTTCGCTTGAGACATCTTAGAAGAGACCCACGCCCACTGCGACCTTCTCTCAGGCAGCTGTAGAGAGCAATGAGATCTTCCCTGAGCCTCCTCTTCTCCCTTCTGTAAAGAAATGTTAAGTACAAGAATTAGCAAGGGTGTACTTCTGGAGGAAATGCACTTTCATGTTCAATACTGCATCTTGGTTTTAAGTAATAAATAAGAAATACTTTATGTATTTTTTATTATTTTTTCTGCTAGGATTCTGGGAGAACTTTTAGTCTGGGAAAGAGCATTCACTGTCAACTGTAAGTCAGCTTGAAAACTATGGGAGAGTAAATGCATAATTGCATTGCATTGTTTTTATTGCTTAAATGGAAACTACTAATATAGATGATAAATTAAAAATTGTAAACTTATTGTGTAAAGCTCTTTTAAATTTGACAATTTCATAGTTGAGATACAAAGGGAAACTTGAGGGTAGCCTTTATACCAATGAAAAGAAGGAATAACTTTGCAATGAAACAATTGTAATCACAAAGAGAAAAGCTAAGCACATCTTGAGAGTTCTAAGTAAACATTTCTGAGTCATCCAAAATAGTTATCACATAAATAATTAGAAAACCTGTTAAAATAGATCCAATTATTCTTTATATTTAGTAAATTCATCACTTCAAAAGCTTCCTGCATGCCAAACCAATCAGTTGTCTTGGTATTTCCAATGTCAAAATGGCTGTTTTAACACAATTTTTAAAGCAGTTTCAGTTCTAGATAAATTCTTTTTCGTAAAATAAACATTTTCTGGAGAAAAAAGTAAAAAGACAGATTGTGAGGAAAGTGTCCAAAATTATCTGAATTTCCAGGAGAGAAATAGAAAAGATAATGATAAATATAATATTATTTCTACCTTCAGGAGTTAGAACTGAAACATACTTTCATAGAATCATAGAATCATAAAATCCTAGAATCATCCTTGTTTTCTTAATTCTATAACCTCGATGTGAATATATTCATTAATTTTTAATGTTAATTTGGAGATCAAATTAACTAAAGTGTATTCTTAATTGTGCTAAGCACAGGCATTTTATCCATGTCAATTTTCTCAGTACTTTGCCAGTAGCACAAAGAATTGTGGAATCTGTAGTGAGCTATTTTATTTTGAAAGACTGGACTGAGACTAGATAGGAATTAAATATAGTTGTGCTTGTTGTCTAAATGAATAATATCTGTCATGTAGATTCACGGTATGAATTAGATAATAATCTCTGCAATAATTACCTGCAATTACTCCATTACCTTAGGGAACTAGGAAGATAAAAGACCACAGAAGCATAAATTGTGTGTTACATTTTAGACCTTTCCCTGTTGATTTACACTATACACATGAAGAACTAGTTTCAGCTTGAGCATTCACTATGTTTTGGGCTACTTACATTTCAACAGGAAGCCAATCCTGTCTGGCTGCTCCGGCTGGACATCCTGGAAGAGATCTGATTTCCTCTGAGAATGGGGCTGTTGCACACCTGGCTGTCCCATTGGATGGACATGTCGGGCCCAGGACTGCCTGTTTGGACTGTCTGCTTGAGAGAGAACAGACTTCTGATGTGCAGCCTCCCTGAGCCCTACAGAGGGCTGCTGGGTGGAGCTTGTGGGGCTCTCTTTGCCCTGGGGTCTGAGCAGGGCTATAACATGGATGCTCCTTCTCTCTGTCACCCCAACAGATTCCGAGGTGACAGGATGCCCATGCTTGTACCAGTAATGTGATGCTGGAAGTTGATGCCATGAACAGCTACCTTAATATTGTGGATGTGCCATCCCTGGAAATGTTCAAGGATAGACTGGATGGGGCTTGGAGCAGACTGGTCCAGTGGGAGGTGACCCATGTCAGAAGGGTTGGAACTCAATCTTTAAGGTCTCTTACAACCCAAACCATTCTGTGATTCTATGATTCTGCACTTCCCTAGACTTATTTAAGATTATATCCCAATTCATTTCTTTTTAATGCTGAAAACATGCAGATTTCTGGAGGGACAAACCTTTGAAGCAATTCCTCCTCCTGCACTCCATCTCCTCATCCAGATTACTGACCACGACTCTATAAAATAATTAACAGAAACAGGTGATGTTTCTCTTACAGAAGAACGGTTTCTTGAGTGCTTTTGCCTATTACAACCTCAGTAAAAATGTCTTGCCCATCTTCAGCAATCAATCTCAGGTACCATTCTGTCTCTCTCTTAAAACATATGATTTTCTTTCTGTTTCTAAAAGTGCAACGTTGCACAAAATGCATGCCAACTATTAGAGGATGGAAACTGATTTGTTACATTTCATGCCTCATATACCTCACAAAAGCATGCACTCCCACAATCATTTTGGTTAATTATGTATTCAGTGTCTGACTTTAACCAACACCAGAGAATGAAAGGGATATAAGTGTACAAAACCAAACTGACAGCTCTGCACATCATAATAATGGAATCGACTGGGTTTTAGACAAGTTATGCTGCATTTTTTGTTAATGACTAAGCTATCATATCTGTCAAACTGACATTGAAATTAGTAGAAATGCAAATGCAATAAAAAAAGCAGTAGATTAAGTGGACACAGATAAGGGTAAGGGTGTCTGTGAAATAACAGCACTTTGCCAGATGTTTCCGTGCAAAACCAGATAGAAGATGTAGTCTTATTTATTTTTTTAGCAGACTGAAGAGTCTAAGTTGGACAAGTATTATTACTGTAATCATAAAGACACACATAAGCCATTTTTTAAAATGAATTGTTTGGATTGCCAATAGTAGTATGATTATGGCAAGCATGGCCATCAGCTGACCAGAACTTTTCCAAATGGGCTCAGGACATGGCCCATGGTGGCTAATAAATGGCCTGTTAATCCAAGATGACCTTGTCCACACCTTCCTCTCCACTTCTCACACCTCAACAATGCAAGATGAATATTTCCTTACCTGATGTTATGAGACATGCCTACACTAAAACCAGAGGGATTACTTAGAGTCACTTAGCAGTGTGGGGCTTGTGCTATGAGAAAACTGTATCATCTGTGACTTGTCTGAAGCAGGGGTCTAACTTTTGTGGTGACTCTAAAACTTAGAGATTGGGTACAAATGAAATTCTAGCAGTGCTTCTCTCAGGAGAGAGTTGTTCTCGCCAGAGCCTTGTTTACTTCTCCTCAGACCTGACATGATTAAACAATAGTCTTATCTCAAGAGGAATAAGGGTAGAACACATATCTAAATATCTAGAGAGTTTTGATACTTATATAAATAGATTATTTTCACTTTTATTGGGCAGGTTTACCCTGTCTTCTTCAGGGATAGATGCAATAGATCTGTTGATGCAATAAATGCAATCAAAGGGGAGGTACTGCAAAGGAAATTAGGAAGAGGCACTTCTGTGAGTACAGTGTCAAGAGATAAGCTACACAAAGGGTTACAAATTAAAGAGACTCACTCTTTGACAGTAAAAAAGGCAATGTAATCTAGAAGTCATGGCAAAAAATGATAACTTTCAGACACTGCAGATCCCTGCAATAGTTCTTAAAAAAATTACTATCAACCATCACTGCTACCAGAAAGAAAATAAAGGAAATGTATATATTTAAGGTTCTTTTGTTCTGTTCCAGGTATGTGATTTATTTTCTTATCTTGTGACTACAGCTTTCCCTAAGATAAAATAATTACAAACATAAGGCTGGTTTTCTGACTTCACGAATTGTATCATGAGAGGTGTCTTACAAATCTGTCTAGTGGATTTGGCTGTGAAAAACTTAATCAGAAAAATCTGCTAATTTTATTTAAGGCAGTTATGTTTTTGATAGAATTTAAGGATGACCTTGATTGCACCTAAAATGTTTGCTATTTGCAGTAAATTCTTGTTCTTAATTTTATTCAAAGACAAGTAGAATAGCTTCATAGTTTTCTCATTTGAGGTTTTCTGAACTGTCTATTGAAGAATAATGGAAATATTATTTTTTTTCTTGTCCTATAAGAATTTTGATAATTTCTAAGTAACATAAGAACACTGAGCTGTATGCAACGTAGTTGAGTTAACATAGGTTTGAAAAAGTTTCTCAATAAGATGTTTTAGACATCTCTTGTCAAAGTACACGGCACTTGAATGCCAACCAGATTTGTTTTTCTAAGAAATGGTCTTCAGAAATTCTGCATTACAAAGATAATTCTTTGTTGATTGCCTAATCTCTTTGCATGAAAAATAGTCTCACAACAATACTTTGTTGCAGAATTTGCTAAAATATGAGGAGAGTTAGCAGGAACCATGTATGCAGAGCCTCCTAGTAGCAGGTAATTCATTTTTAGGTTGAGCCCTGCCCTGAGTTCTGTGTGGAATCACTTCTGATGTTCTACCCCAGGAAATTTGTATTCCTTCCAAACACCTTGGGAAAAATGTGGTTAGACAATCAAACCGTGCTGTTGATGGATTAGTGAAAGCTAATAAGCCTCATTTTCTCTTCAACGGTTATAAGTTCTCCCTTGCCAATCTTTTCCGTGTTTTTGATCTTTTAAGGCAATTTTGGCTTATTAAAAGGGCAAGTTAAAATGGTCTTTTAACAGAAACCTGTACTTTTGAACAAACAAGATTTAGTGTGAGATGTGTCTGCAGTAAATACTGATCTGAAAAAATTGTATCACAGTTTACAGTACTTGTGGCTGAGTTGTGTCATAGACCAATGACATCTCTGTGGGTTAATTTCTTTGTGTGGCATAAAATCTTCACCGGAGAATACTTCTATGTGGCAGTGTTAGTTTAACATTTTCTAAAGCAGACATACCTGCTTCCCTGTAAAAGCTCCACAAACAGATTGTGGTAAAATAAGAAAGGTTTTAGGTGTCATCAAGTAGTGAGAAAAGCCTTAAGTATATTTTCTTTGCAAATAAGCCCAAAAGGCAGATTTCCCTGTGTTAGGTTATCCCAGTGGAAAGTGTGAGCAGGAGAAATGCAGCCTTCCAGATGTCTGAAAGCTTTCTGTTCTGTGGTACTTTGACATAGCGTGTCAGACGTATTGCAAGTAAATTTAAATGGTCCCGGAGTCAGTGAAACAGTGACATTTTAAAAGGACTTTGCCAGCATTGTCATATTAAAGGCATTTCCAAAGCACTCCAGTGAGGGCCCAGGTGCCTATCACACCCACTCTCAAGTGTCAACAAGCTTTTCACGTCATCAGAGGTTTCCATTTCTGTAGGAATCTCTGTATATCATGGAGCTCTGAGGCAGACAGCAAGGATTCAGTCTGAGTAGCAAATGATGAATGGGAAGCTGCTGCTTCCGTGTTTTCCACTGTTTGAGACATATTTTAAGGCTAAATGACAACTCCAGAATCACACTCTGTTCCTTGTATATCTTGATGAGAAACAAGACAAAAAAAGAACCTGTCTCAGTCCCCTGCCAGACATGGAAATCTCTGTTCAAAGAGCAGCCTCTATTATTTGGAGGGCCAAATGCTGGCTACCGGTAGGTTGAGTGGGTGGAGAGTGTCTGAAGGACTCTGTATCCAGACATTGGGAAGCAGCAGTAGTATTGCTATATTGCTGCTGATGTTTTATGAGCTGAAGTGCTCATATAAAGTTCAGAGCCAGGAAGAAACTTATGGCCCACCATCATTGAGACCCTCAAAAAGTTAATGGCCAAGCTCACCTCACCTGTCTTCCCAGTATATATTTATTGGTTTCAAGGTACCTGGATCAAATACTTTGAAATTCCAAAGGGATGTGCATACGCTTATGCCAAATGTTTCTGTTTTCTAACCAATGCACCATCTTACTTGTCACCTCTTTCACTGGTTCACCTGAGGCGGTGTAGAACATGTACACCTATAAGAAGAATTCCTGGAAATACGTTTTCTTATTTCTGCATGTTCAAATTGCAACTTGCAGGGCAATAATAAGTATAATACTAAGTCAGCACAGTCTTTTATAAAGTATTACTGGGGGATTGCACTCTTGAGCTCCCTTGAACTTGGTGGTAATGATGAAGTAGGGAGTTCCTCTCCGAACAGATATAAACCCTATCTCAGTGCATGTGGCCAGCTTTAGTTTTTGTTGGGAGAAGGGTGCTGTGGTTTTAGCAAAAATTCTGTAAGAGAACTTATTTTGGGAAGGATAATCATGCTAATAGAGCAAAGATACTCAAAGGAACAAAGCACAGTGGCCTTCTGAAACAGAAAGGGAAAACAATGTGGCTTATCTCACAATAAATGTTTCCCTGCAAAGAATCAAATGCAGTGATAAAAATTAATGAATCTGTGCTATGCTCTCAGGCAGTAGAGCTCATGTCTGAAATAAATGAAATTCAACTAACAGTCAGACCAGAAGAAACTTATACTGGAATTAATTGCTTGTGTTGAAAGCCTGAGAGCAGGAAATAATTATAGCAGGAGTGCAGAAGATGAATTGTGTCTCTCTGATAAGTCTTAGACACTGTACAACAGTCACACAAACAACCTTTTTAACTGCTGCACCATTTGGCAGATCTGCTGGAACTAGTGGTGGCAATGGTCAAACAACCCTGACCAGTATTTCAAATTACTACTTTGATTCAACTCCTCTCATCTTTCTCATGGAGAGATTTGCTGATGTATTTCACATACTCCAAATGATTTTTTAAATTTCTGTGTATAAGTTTGGGGTTTGACCATACATACACTTGGTGATTTTAACAAAAACAGACATCTCACAACAAACAAACTTACATTTATCTGCTGCTCTCTGCATACATTTTTCAGTGTGGTAAAGTTTATTGTCACTTTTGTTCTTCTTAGCTACAAAAAAGGAAGATCAGATCAGCTGCTGGAAACTTGGAACAAATTTATGACTGCAATTAAAGGGGCAAGCAATAGCTATTTTCTGACATTACAAAAGCCACATACATCTATGATGCAGGATGCTTAATGCAAATGACATTTTCTAAAATAAATTCTTCCTCCTCACTGAAAGGGACAAGATGGAGTTACACCCTCTCCAAAACCATGAGGTACCAGGGAGGAAAGTAAATAAAAGTAGTTGCATTTGAGGCATCCCAGATGAATATTATCCAAAATATCAAACAGTCAAAGGCAAGCAGTTAACTACTAGATATCATTTAATTAGTGAGGCTGAAATGACTAGGCATGCCATTACACCACCCAACTGATTTAAATGCCAGAATACGACTATATAGTTTTTCATGTCATAAAATTTCCTGACTTGGATAACTAAATGATGGAGCAACTCTGCTGTTACAGCTCAGCTGTTTCTTGAAGCTCTGCTTTTATTTTCAGGTTTGCTGCTAATTCCACTGAAATTTGATCCAGAGGAATTTTTGCTACTATTTCAGCAACATAAAATCTTGAGTGAATTGCAAAATTGTTTAGGATATTGCCTCTTTTCATCAATACTCGTTCCTTTCTACAATATAAAAGCAAACAAAATGAAAAGATAAATCTATTAAACATAAAGCTGGGAGTGCCCCCATGGTATGAAGTTACACGAGAAGACCAGAGTTCTCTGTGCCAGGCACTGGGAAGAGGGAGTGCCAAGTGAAGAATGAATGGTGGAAAATTGGTTTTTAAATAAATGTAGAGGAAAACAGAGGTTGCAATAGATTCATTAAAATGTGGGTTTTAAAATCAAAAGCTGTTTGCAATTTTGACAATGCTAATTTGGCAAGTGTCTGCAGACGAAATTACAGTTTTCATCTGCCCTGGAAAGAGTAGTTAATAACTCTTAGGTATTTCTGTCCTATTGGACTCCAAAAACAAATCAGTGTGCCCAGATGAGATAATAATGGGTGGTTCATGAAAACTGGTGCTGGTATGAACCAACTCAGAGAAGCGTGGTAACAAAAACTGTAAGTTATATAAAATTGTTTGTAGATGAAGGAGACTATAGAGGAAGTGAGAATGAGAAAAGAGAAGCCTGGTGAGATCTATTCAATTGGCATTGGTAGAGATTTTTTGTAAGATGCACTTGTGTCTCTCCTTCCCTGAAAAAAAAAAAAAAGAAAAAAGAAAAAAAAAAAGAAAACATGGACCTGTGTTGGCCAGCTGTAGCTAACAGTCCATATATTGTCAGTTTGTGGAAGAGAGAGAAGATCTAGGCAGTACCATGACCTGCATCCCTGTGTAGGTCTCCTATGAATGCAAGACAGGGAAGTCTATTTTTGTAATTTTTCATAACTCTGGCATATTTAAGCCATAAACACATATGTAATCATAATGTTGGGGGTTTTTTTTCCATTTTTTTGGTAAAAACATCAAGTGTCAAATATATGTAGACTTGCCTCTTACTGTCTTATTATGGGGTAACGTAATTTATGTCAACCTTTTGATTGAATTCATCTTTCCAGTTCAGTTCATTTGTATTGAAACCATGGAATTAGAAATAGATGTCTGCTCTTTACGTACTTTTTGGCTCCATTAAAGATGACAAGAATAAAATACTTGCATGGGAATAAGCAATGGTCGATGACAAACCTCCTGCAGCATTATTTTAAATTTATTAATTCATATTGCTCAATAACAAAGGCAGTGTGGATGAATGAGGGATATACCATCTGGAAATCACTACCTCTGCAGGGAATAACAATGTGGTTGGGTATTATCTTCTAAATATTCATGGTTCCTCCTGACACTCCTCGGTCTGGTCTTTAAATACCAAGACTTGATTTTCCCTTAGAAAGTAGAAAGGGTATCTTTCAAATGCTTGGAGACAGTTGCTCCATTGCCTCACGTAATATATAAAAGTGAACTGCTATTATTGTTTGTGTTAAACTTCATATGTGCAAAAAGCAATAGGATTTGAAAGACAATTAGAATTCCTGTGAAAAGTTATCTTCTCACATCAGTACATTCCGTTCCCTCCTTCCTTTCTTTCTTTTGATGATACACACTTCTGAATATTCTCAGTCTTTTATGTGTTTGCTGATTTTTAAATGAATCCCAGAATGGAGTGTACATATTTTTTAAAGTGTCATGAAAAGACTGAACTTTTTTTGAAGGGGTTTTAGCTTAATATACATCAAATAATCTCACTAGTTCTGGCTGAGCTACTGCTCTGCTTTTGTGCTGAGACTCTGTAATTATCTTCCCAAAAATATGACTAAGTCCTTACACCATATGTCTTCTTCACTAATATGCACAAATAAAATTGTTAAATGGGGAAAATGTAGATTTTTCCCCCTATAAACCTAATCCCAGCAGCCCTGCACTGAAGTCTACAAAGGATATCAAAAGAGGGAAAGGGTGGAATAAGAGAAGAGGCTTGGTTACTTGGCTATGTTTTTTGACAGAAGGCAAAGAATATAAATGATGATGTTTATTTTTTGTTTTCTGATTAATTTCTCAAGTTTCCCACGGAAAGAAGTCAGTGTGAGAAGCATACAGTGTTGACAGAAGAGTAGTGTAGAAGCACTTGCTGGTACACAGAATTAGGGGGTAGGCCACAAGACAGCCGGGTACAGCCAGCAGAAATGTATAAGAAAGAAAAGGAAAATGTTTTTATAATCAGTATGTTTATGGTAGTGTCTTATGGTGAAATATGAATTAACAAAAATATCTTCAAATAGTCTATTGCTTTTTTTTTCAATGAAAACAGTTATGTGGGCACAAGAGAAAAATAAATTGCAGATTTCTAGTGCAAGTATCAAACACAAAAGTTCTCACCTTTGGCAACGCTGGTAGGAGTGATGGCAGGGACACCAGCCAAGCATTCAGCCAAGGAAGCCTTCAGAGCACTGAACTCCATTTTTTTGGAGTTAAAAATGGAGAAGAGAAAAAGGAAAGAAGAGCTTCATTCAATCAGCTGGACCTGTTTCCCTTTGCAAAACTTAGAAGAGGCTTTTTGACTTAGACTCCTGATGAAGTGCTTGCCTTTGCAAATTGAGACCTCTTCTGAAACAGGGATCATTTAAACCTCTTTTGACTAAATTGGATCCTTCTTTGTGTTTCAATGTAAGAGGATTAAAGTCTTCTCAGGAATGTCAGGGAATGATCCTAATAATTTTGCAGAAAACCTTACTCTAAATAAGTTTCTCTGCTGTCCCAAAAGTTGTGCACTTTTGCACACATTTGCTGCAGCCCCACGCTACCGTGACAGAAAAAGCTCCTTCTAGCTGTGGGTGGAAGGGTGTGTTTCCCCAAACCCCTCGGCTCCTTGTAGCATCAGCAATGTCAGCATGTCTCTGCCAGACAGGGGCTGCCGTCCTGACATTGACCCCTGATGGTGTGGGCAGAGGGCAAGTGTGGACACAGCAGGCACTGCTGTTGCTGCCCACAGGGATGGCTTTGAATTCCAAGGATCCTTAAGCTAACAACAGCAGACCACTCTGGACTATATGATAAGAGAGCAAGAAACTTGTTTCTGCCTTGGTGGCAGGCCCTTTTATCTCTCTGCTTGTGATTACAGCCTTGCTGTGTTCTGAATAAGCCATGTATGACTTCTCAGTTACAGGATCAAAGCACATGTTTTTTGGGGAGAAGGAAGAGCTGTGTTTTGTGCCTACATATTTTATTTTCTTTTGTGTCTTTGGCTTGGAAAACTTGATAACAGGAGTAATGTATAAAGAATGCTGTGGACAATGAGGACTGAAAGCAGCTTTACCTTATTCTTGGATGAACTGTTTCTGATGTGTCAGGACAGTATCTTCATACTCCTCTTTTTCTATTTAGATGAACATTTCCAGTTAAAAACCTCAGTCTGGAGATTTTGTCCAGACTCTGAGTTCAAATCTTGCCCAATGCAGACCTGTCATTGTTACTCTGCTAGTGAACAAAACTTCTGTGTAGTTTCAGAATAAAGCTCCTGTTTAGTTAGTGTGTGTTTCAAAGGAAAGGATCCAGGCATAGCAAATGTCATAAGTGCAACTTAGTGAATTCATGAGGCACAGATGGCATTTTCAAGAAACAAGAGTAGGCACTTATGTTTTGAATTATTCAAGCATATGAGAGGAAAGTCCAAACTGTATATTCTCATAGGCATTCAAAATAATGCTAGGAAAGATTAATAATCAGTTATTGTTGGCAATAGGTCTTTATTTCAAGACCCCAAGCAAGATTAGAGTCCTTCTGTGTTGGGCTGTTTGTGGATATCGGGGAAGAGTCAGTTCCTATGCACGGAAGTCCATGATTCAAAAGGGCACAGTGAAATGGTTGTTCACACTAGGGATTGTTTACAGGGAGTTTGCCTCCTGATTTGCCATGCTTCCTCTGGAGCAGCATTGCAAGAAGGAGACATCTTAGAAAATATCTCCTCATGCCCAGCTGCTCTGTCCAAGGCAGAAATGGTCCCTCCATGCTGACAGTTTTGTCCTGTGCTGTGGGACGCTGTAGCCACGTGATGACTCTTTAATGTCACAAAATTGCTAAGCGGACTAGAGCATCTCTGCTATGAAGACAGGCTCAGAAAGTTGGGCCTGTTCAGCCTGGAGAAGAGAAGCTTGCATGGAGACCCTTTAGCACCTTCCAGACTGTGAAGGGGCCTAGAGGGAAGCTGGAGAGGAGCTCTTGATCAGGAACTGTAGTGATAGGACAAGGAGGAATAGGTTCAAACTAAAAGAGAGTAGGTTAAGATTAGATGTTAGAAAGAAAGTCTTTACTGTGAGGGTGGCGATGCCCTGGCACAGGTTGCCCAGAGAAGCTGTGGCTGCCCCTGGATCCCTGGAAGTGTCCAAGGCCAGGTTGGATAGAGCTCTGAGCATGACAGGGGTGTTTCGATGTAAGGTGGCCTTTAAGGTCTCTTCCAACCCAAACCATTCTATGACTCTGTGATTAATACCACCTAATAGAGAATGAGTCAGGATAAAATTTTAAGACCAAAAGAACACGTTTTAAAACTGAAAGCCAATAAGCTAGAAAAATACAAAATACATCACCTCTCTCCAAAACCCTCTGCAAATCATAGCAGACATGAGTGATGTATAAGGATAACTTCTCACTTTGCCTTTCACCTTCAGTGTTTTCACAAAGAGTGTTTAAGACCTTAATTAATTTTGAAAAGCAGACAAATGCAATGAGCATACATTTGATCCTAGAAAAATTAAATAGGATATTCCTTTCTATGGTAATAGGATTTTTATAAAAATCCTAATGGTTCTTATTGGGGATTAGGTTTAAGTAGGAAGGTTTTTAATACTAGAAATCAGATTATTTCTGTGGTCTTTTTGTACTATGGTTTTTATTCCCAAAATACATATTCTGTTAAAAATAACAGTTTCTACAAGGATCTAGAGAGTTGTTAAACCCCTCAAAGCTAGGAAGGAAAGAAATGAAATTAATATATGAAATAGTTATGCTCCTCTGAGACAAGACTTTTTCAAATAAATGGAAAAATATCAAGTACTGTAAATCTATGCCTAAGACAGCTGATTTACTACAAAATTAATTTTGTAGTACAAAGCCTTATAACTTAAACTAATGAAATTCTGGTAGTGCAAACTATTCAAAACACTGTATCCAAAAAAAGATTATTTACATTTTTAGATTTGTATGTGAGATACGTGCAGATTTAAAAGTTAAACTGAGAGCTGAGAGAATTTTAAAGAGTATTTCAGGTGAGATGTGTGAAGAAAGAGTCCATCTTAGAAGCACAGTACAACTGTAAATCATAACTAATGAAGTATTTTATAGATTCTTTGATCAACCCTTGCTTAAATGAAAATAAATCTCACTAACTCCCATTGAAGCAATATTGGTAGTTACAGAGTTAATGCATAATGCATAATTTAGGCTGAGAAGTAAATAGTCATTTATGTATTTAGAAAGACCTATATTTAACTGTCTTGTGGCTGTTGGCATGCATTCTGTAGTCAGTTTTCTTTAGTTATCAATAAAATAAAGGATGATCCAGTATAGCAAACACTCTACCAAAATCTACCTCTAGTAGTTTGGGCAGGTGCAGGTCAACGTTCTCTTGTATTAAATTGGGCTGGTCTTCTCAGGGAAATAGACTTTTACAGGGAAGTCAAAAGGGAAAATGGAGATGTGGGATATGAAAATTGATTTTTTTTTTCTTCTGTGAGATTTTCTCACAAATTATTATCATTCTTCACAAACATCAAGCATTTTTAAAGAGTTGAGCATGTGTTCTTGTGTAAAAAAACCCAAAAGGATACTTTGAGCTTTCATCCTGATTTGATATCAAGATACAGTATTTCAATGATGGAATTTCCTGTGTGATGAAAATGCTGAAAATTTGCTCGTTCTTCTCAGAAATCCTCTGCAGAATCTCCCAAAACAATAAATGCAAGCCAATATTGGTGAAGAAAATCCATCTGTGGGCTTACACCAACAGGAAACTCAGCCTATGTGCTCCAAACTCCAGTAAGTTGCAGACTGGAGATAGAAGAACGTTTGTATAATGCAGGGTTCAATCTCAGTGTTACTAGCTAGAAGAGGAATTTTTTTCTCATGATACTAATATCTTAGTGAATGTTTCCAGTAGACTCTGGTTTTAATCTGCACTCTGTGACTTATATTCCCTTTCTTTGTACAGCCTACACTCCAATCACTACTCTGACACATTCAGTGGTTGCTTATACTTTGATATCTAATTATTTGCAAATGTCCTATTTGTTTCATTGTTTGCAAGAACTTGTGTATCTTTGGATGAGAACTTCTGAACTGTGAAATAATATCTTTGTGATCTAATAACATATTACTAATTCAACTATATTCTGAATGGAAATTAATCCTAATACTGAGTAATCAAGATTTTAAACTCATTCAAATGTTTTATTTACAAATCACTTGAATTTAATCAGAGGAAAATCTAAAGAATTCCAGAAAGAGACTTGAAAGGTCTAACATCTCTTAACTATGCTCTCCCATCAATAATATGTCATAGAATCTTAGAATTTTTTGGGTTGTGAGGGGCCTTAAACCTCACCTCATTCTGACCCTCTGCCTTGGGGGGTTGCCATGTCACTTGATTTCTGTTCACTTCAACCTATGATGCCAGTAAAAAGTCGCATTTATTATGGTTTTAAAAGTTACCTTTCACTCTTTTATTTTTTACTTTGTCTCATTTAGTCCATGCCAGTTAGTTTTCCCTGAAAACAGTCAGTGAGTTGGCAAGAAGAAAATAGAACTGCTAACTGAAGCTTAAAAGTCTTCTGTTTGTCTTCTATTGTAATCTTCATACAGTTACTATTCTTATCACAGATTTTGTTAGAAAATTGAACTATAATAATGATATGTAATGGCTTGTATTTTGTACAACATATTCATCTGTCTTTAAACATGCACCTACTGTAGTTTTTTGGTAAAATGGGGAGCAAAGTTTGGAGGGCACCTCCTCATTTGCAATCATATGTTGAGTTCTTATCTCTTATTACATCTATACATCTTATCTCTTATTACATCTGTATTAATTCAATGGTAGTTTTATTGTTCAGTGGTAAATTTATTGTTTGATTATTGTGAGAAAATGAAGTAGTTCTTTATGACATGTATATAAGGTAAATGAATAAATAGACAGTCAAACTTTTGTGTCTTTGTGTAACAGAAAATTTTTTTTTTTTTAGAAAATCAGATCCAGCAAAACATGGTGCAATAGTAAAGTTTGACAAGGGTGTTAAAATGAGATCTACCAAAAATCTGCATGAGAATACAGTAAATTTATCTATTAATTTTAGGAAGAAACAAAAAAGGCAAGAACAAATAAAGAGTGTTCTGGTGTTGTCTTTATGTTCTTTTTTGAGTCCCCTAGAGACTGGGTGCAGAGCCCTTGCTGGTGCAGACAGTTCCACTGCCTACATGGACCTACACCCTGGCCCAGGCTATCTCGTGTTAGCAGTGCCAGGCCTGCTAGAATTAAAACCAATGTACAGAAAACAATATTTTGTATTTTCTGTACTCTTTCCCCAAGATACACTTCCTCTGTGTCTTAAATCTATCTGAGAATGTTTCCTTCAACTGTGCAAGCAGTGCTGTACTAAATTAAAAAAATATTTTGCATTTTAGGCATAGAAATTCCATCAGTAGGCTAGCTTGTTGAATAAACATTCCCTAATTTCTCTACAGTGCACAGCTGTCTTTACAAGCCAGTGACTTTTGTGTACTAGAGGGTGCTTTGAGAAAACATGGTCAAACAAAGGCAATGTGAGCATAGATGAGTGCAGAATGGCTTCTGTGATTAACTGCGCAAAGGAAAACTGAGAGGAAGTGTAAAATGTAGTGACTATACCTTTTTGCAATGAAAAGTAAGAGCTGATATAAACGTTTGCCATTTTTCTTGGAATCAATTTTCAGGGTTTTGTTAATTTACTTTTTGTTTGGATAGAATAAGCATTTTTCAGTGCTGGCTCATCATAGAAAAATAAAACCTTTTAATAGTAATGATGGCAGTTAGTTATAGATTTTTTTATAGGCAATGTCAAATGCCTGGGGCATTTGCAGTAAAAACAACAGCTGCTGTGTCACGCTGTATTTTCTCCAATATCTGACTTTAATTGTAATTATGGACCCCAGTCTGATCCTGTGCTCATCTGTGAAAACTCTTTTTTTTCTTTGGAAGTTTTCCTGCCTGCCATGAAATAGGTGGAGGAAAGTGTCAAGTGTGCTCACTGAAAATTCATGGCCTGAAGAGCAAAAAGGGCTGTTTCATAGCTCTGGGCATTTTCAAAGATATTCAGTAAGATTGTGTTTAACAATTTTTGACATGACACCTTTGTGAGTTCCACCATGAAGAGGAGGAGACATCTATTGTCATCAACATATGTAGAGACAAATACGAACTATCTTCTGAGTGAATACAGCTGCTCTTCAGGCTATCAAACACTCTTTTTTCTCATGTTCAAATCAGATTTATGTGTGCATGAATACTTACACCAAACACACTTGCGCAGGCTCGGGTTTTTAATAGCATAGTACATGGCCCTTGTGCTTTTTATTTTAACTTGCGGATCAACTTCCATTACTCTGACAAATTCTAAAGAGCCTGGCAATATCATGGTAAATGCTAAGGCAAACGTGCTGAGGTATAATTTTAAGAAACCTTCTGCAATCCCAGAAAATTCCTGAAGCCTCTGATATATCCTGAACTGGGAGACCTTCTTTGTGTTCTTTGCTGGGCAGATATATATACACATATGCATATTTGTATGACTGTATATTATTATACAGGCATACACACACATTTGTATATCTGCACACATACAAATGTGTATATAAGTATGTGCATATACCTGTACACACACATATGTACACATACAGACACAGACATGCACATATAGAGGCACGGGTGTATGTGAGTGTGCTTGTCTCTGGATATAAATATCTACCTGGTTGTGCATCTGTTATTCCAGGAGGAATCCTTCCACCTTCAGCTCCAAGACTGGCATTTAGAAACCTCCTCTGTATAGAGCAAGAACAATTAGAAAGAGTCTTCAGAGAAGAGGGACAGAGAGGGAAGAATGTTGAGAGACTTTAATAGAATTAAAGAGACAACAGCAGCATCCCCACTGGTAGTGTGCTGAATGAATGTAAGATAAAGAGAGGGAGAGGAAGTTCTTCTGGACCATTCTGTATTTCTAATTCCATTCTTACTTGCCCTTAATTTTATCTGTGTGTGTCTTCTTTTCCCTCTAGTTCCCAGTGACTGTGCTCAAGCACTTCCATTTATGCTTTCCACAACATTTTGGAGAAAGGAAGGTTCTACTGAGTTCAGTTTTTACTTATAACACTACTCTATAGATCATGTACATTTCCATCTATTTAGGTGAAGGAAGTGGCTAATAAAATGGAAAAAATTTAAATAGCCAAGTTAGAAATAGTCTGATGGTGATCTGAGCAGGACATTAATGTCAGGAAAATATGATAAAATGTCTTGCTTTAGGTAACTTTTCAGTGGAATATGAAGTGCCTTGAGTGTTTGTGACTACTGTGAATTAATCTTATATTCTCCTCTTAGCATTTGGCAAAACAGACTGGAAGATTAAGATCAGGTAGCAAGAGTTATTTTCCTGATTTTGGTCCAGACAATATTGACATTTGACAATTAGAATTGAGATAGATTTTCAAAACGTTCAATGCAAATTGTAAAAAGCTTTTGACACTTCTGCAGTTCATAAAGTATTGAAACTAGAAACATTACTATGCCATAAAGAGTTTTAAATGAGTGGGACTTAGTGTTTTCCCAAAGACTATGCTTAGCATTGTGACTGGTCAAATTCTTCTGGAAATTAGATTAATTAAAACTGGTATGTAAAGTAGTTTTAACCCCGTTTTTTAATATTTTCAAAACAGCCCTGAAATAGCAACTTACCATATACACCTCCTTCCTGTGTATGAGGTCATCTTGTTTTCAAAAGCCAGGATAGACTTTAAAAAATGCTCCTGTTAATAAATAACACATGTTCTTTTATACATGTGTTCAGTATGTGAAAGGAATTTTCACCTCTTTTTTGATAGAAAGTTAGAAGTGTCTGGTAGAAAATTTAAGTCAGTAAATTAAGATTTTTGTTCAGAAACATCTGAGAGCTCTATGAATTGTGGAAATCATAAGTATGATACTTAGCACTTATATAAACTTTTAAATTTCTTCTAGTTACTATATAAGCATTCACATTTATATTTTTATTTTATTAATATATTAAAATTAATAAAATTGTTGAATTGCAATAATCTGTGTTAAAATTCATTGTCAACGTTACAAACATTATGTGAAAGTCAGAAAAATGCCAGCATGTTTGGATGGCTGCATTAAGGTACAATTGGAGGTAGTTGAATTATTACAAAATCCAAAAAGTCATTAGCTTGACACCAGGCTTTCATTTACATCCATTGTCCTCAGGCTGTGAGAAATGCCAGCCAGTAATGGAAGGGAAACCACACCAATCTGATTCAGCATGTTAAAATTTGCAAACTTCTTTTTTCTTTCTGGAAAGTTTGTTTTTTCACAGAACTTTTAGGAAATTGAATTCCCCTTTACTAAGTTTTAATTTTGTGAACGTGCATGAGCTTAAAAAAACGGGCAAAATAAAATGTGCTTTGAGGTCAGCAGGAAGTGTGAATGTCTATTAACCTGAATATTAAATTAATGATTTGTTTTCTAGAATCTGAACATTACTCTGGTTTTCACCTCAAACATTTTAATTTGCATCCCATGAGGACAACTGGAATAGCCCATCATTTAAATTTATGAAATTATTTTTGATAGGTTAACTTAAATATTAAACAAGTGTTTACTTGTTGTGGTGGAAATGATTTATCAGTGATAATAAAATTTTTCAGGAAAAAACCCTAGTTCCCATTTTTCCTTCACTGGTGGCATATAAACCACAGGCAAGCTTGTACACCTCAGATGTAATGAATAGTGTGTCTGCTGTTCACAGGATCCCTGAAAGCATTAAAAGGTAAGATTTGGGAGACTATTTCCATTTTTGACACTGACAACTTTCTCCTACAAAAATAGGGAGTATATAGTAGGTTCATAACTTCCACTGTAATTTTGGGAGTTTTAAACATAGATTATAGATGTAACTTCATGGTTGAGCATCTTCTATGGTTTTCAGGAAAGAATTAGGCTGCATTTCACCTATCCCTCCATAGGGTTAGCCTTCTGACCTACAGGGATTCATACAAATGCAAAGAGAATTATTTCTAACGATGTTGATGTCTTCTCATCCTTTGAGGAATGATTCTGGAAGAGGTCAGCTCTCTTTTAGGTCAATCTATAATGTTTCATAATATGACTTTGTGTGTGGTGCTTGAAGATATAAAATCACTTGAGTATCATAATCAAAGCATGTTTCTCATGATATGTCAGTTTTTTTAGATAACCTAGCCAGGGAGCTACTGTGGCATTTGGGAAACTTTGTACTTCCTGGTGCAAGAACACTGTTCTTTACTGCAGATCTCTCTGAGTCAGGACCTAAACTTGATTCTCTTACATCTCAAACTAATATCCTAATTTTCAGAATATAGTGTGTGAGCATGCTTTCTCTCTCAGCTTTCCCCCCAAAAAACCTTGTGGAAACAGAAATGTTTTTTGGCTTGGATGAAACAGCGTATTTCAATGAGATTTCATTTAGTTGAGAATGTTCCGACCCTCTCTAATTACAAGCCTCTGTTATAAGCTGGTTATGGCTTTGCCAAACATTAACGGGTTGGGCTGCAACGTTCCATGATTGTTCTCTGCCTTAGGCTGAATGTTTTGAAACCAAAAGTTTAACCATTTTGTAGGCCAGAGAAACTGGGCTTCTTCCACCGAAGTGCAAGTATCACTCTAGTACCTCTAGTGTTTGGAGAAGGACTTTCAAATTTGAAAGGCAGAGGACCTGGTGCACTGAAGATGTCTTTTTCAGTTCTCGTGGAAATTAATTGGACTTTAACCTTTGATAGCCTACATCTGGCAAACTTTGTTTGGTTGCTTCTGTCCTGACCATACTCTGTTTTTGCAGAATTGCCCGATGGGCTGAAGGGCAGAGAATGTCCTGGGAGAAGGTCAGGGTTGATGTACAGGGCAATGAGGACTGCCATCACTCCTCTTTGCTCAGTGGTATGGAAAGAAATCTCTCTTTGAAATTCTGAAATTAGAAATTCAATTAAAATTGAGCTATCATGGCTCAGGGACTAGGAATTCTCCTTTATCAATACCACACTTTCTCAGAGAAAGAGCCTTTTTTTTCCTATAGTTTCTGCTGTGAGCAAAACTTAGTGCCCTGTGTGTGGATTGATTATCATCCAAATCATCCAAACCTGTACTGTAAGTATCAATGATGTGAGATTGCAGCACAGTTTTGCAATGAAGAGATTTTATTCTTCTGCCCTCTCCACCCCACTCTCTTAAGATTATGAAAGAGGTTTAATGAGGAAATGTTTGGCATTTAAAATTATTCCTCATTTAAGAAAAGAAGAAAAAAAGCTGATGTGTCTTCAATATTCATTATAACAAGTGACTTTTGTTCATGAGCACAGGATCAGAAAGCTACATTCAGTAAAATGTTTAACTAACATTTTTAACATTAACATGAATGATGTAATTCATTCACAGAAACCGAAAGGACATTCAGACTTCCCCGGGGCACTGCTTTGCCAGTATAAAGGCTAATCTACTAGTTTAGCAAGTTATGCTTCAGTGTGACACCCTCCAGTTAGGACTTTCAAGAATCCACCTACTGAAGGCAGTGTTTCACCTGCAGCTCTGAAAACCTGACAAATGAGCCCCCAGTTCCTCATTTCCCAGAACCCCAACAAAATCCTTCTGAGGCAATGACTCATAGAATGCCTTACACCAGTCTCAGCAATAAGCTATTTTTTTTCACTTGCTGTGGCCATTCATTTCAGCTTTCCAAAACGTCTTTTTTGTACTTTGCACAGGGTGGCCTCATACACTTATGTCAAGGAGGTCTGAGCAGGAAAAATCCCTCCTGGTAGAATGCCACAGTGCTGGTGGAGGCTGGTTGTGGTTCTGTCTGCACCAGGATTTTGCCAGGCTGGCCTTTTACGTGAGGGAAACTGCAGAATACAGCAGGAAAGGCTAGTGTTAGAGAAGAGCTTGTCAGAAGGTGATGGGGACTGAAGCTGAGCTGCTGCAACCTCATTCCTGTGTGGATGAAAGGCTGGCTTGGGGTTAGGCAGGTGATCTTACCTGCATACCCTTGGTTTCATACAGCAGCTGTACAGAATAGTGCAGAACTTACACAAAACTCTTGTGACTGTTAACTCATTTTGAGACCAGTATACAAAGCAAATACATTTCTTTGCTAAAATAAATACATTCAATTGGATCATAGAGTCATAGAATAATAGAATGGCCTGGGTTAAGAGGGACCATAAAGATCACCCAGTTCCAAGACCCCTGCCATGGGCAGGGACACCTTCCAAGCCCTGTTCAACCTGGCCTTAAGTGCTTCCAAGGATGGAGCATCCACAACTTTCCTGGGCAACCTGTGCCAGTGTCTTACCACTGTCACATTAAAGAATTTCTTCCTGTTATCCAATCTAAGCCTACTCTCCATTGGAAGTCACTTATTCTTGTCCTATCACTACAGGCCCTTATAAAAGTATCTCTTTGTCTTCCTTGTGGATTGCCTTCAGTACTGGAAGGCCATAAATAGGACACCATCTTCTCTTCTCCAGGCTGAACAATCCCAATTCTCTCAGCCTTTCCTCATAGCAGAAGTGCTCCATCCCTCTAATCATCTTGGTGGCCTCCTCTGGACTCACTCCAACAGCTCCATGTCCTTCCTGTGCTGGGGACCCCAGAGCTGGAGGCAGCACTGCAGGTGGGGTCTCACCAGAGCAGAGCAGAGGGATAGAATCCCCTCCCTCCCCTGCTGCCCACACTGCTTTGGATGCAGCCCAGGACACGGGGGGTTTCTGGGCTCCCAGTGCACATGGCTGGGTCATCTCCAGCCTTTCATCCACCAGTATCCCCAAGTTCTTCTCGCCAGGGCTGTTCTCTGTTCACCCCCCAGCGTGCGTTGATACAAAAAATGAGAGGCTCTTTATACCTCTGCCCATTGCTGCCTAACTGTGGGGCAGCAGGGAGCAGGCAGAGAGGGCAGGCAGCTCCAGTGCTCTCTTTTGGCTCTAAAACTGTTATACTCAAAAATCTTCTCATAATTTCTTGAAAATTTTCTCATTGCTTTTATGAGAAAAAAAAGACATCCACTTTTGAAATAATTTTTGAACTGGAACTGAAATTAGAGCTGATCTGAAATTTTCCATAAATTTTTCCTCATTGAGCATGCAGCATCTCTGGCATTGTCTTTTTATGTGCAAATATTTCAATTTTAATATTGTTTTCTATTTTCCAGTGGCAAAATTGAAAAAAAATTGAATATTTTTGATTGACTCCTTGGACTGTAAGTGATTCAGTCTGACATCAGTCTACATCTCACCATGCTGCATTGTAAAATAATAGTTAAGAATAAAAGCTGCTACTATTTTCCCCTGAAGAGTGTATTTCTTTCCTTTCACCTCTTAAAATCAACCTGCAGACTTTAGAGAGAAGGTTCCCATCAGGGGACATGACCTTGGATAGTGACACATGTAAGGAGTTTATAGTGCTCAAGCACCTTTTCCTCTGTGCTGAGCATAAGCAGAATGCACATAGCTTGGGAACACCTGGCAGTTATTTATTGGGAATGTGCAGAGCAAACAGCTGTGCTGTTCAGCCACTATCCTGAGCTCTAACACGTTCTTCTCCCCCATGGGACATTAATAGGATGGCAGCAGTGGGGGACACTAAGCTGATCCACAGAGGTGACAAATTGCTCTATTCCATCCTCTGTTCTTTGTGTCTGTTTTCTTTTTTTTCTTTTTTTTTTTTAACCTGTGAGGTTTTACAGCTTTTAATGCCAATATTTCTTCTCTTGAATCTGTAAACTGCTGACTATCACGATTTCAACAGCTAGTCTGTCTAGGTTTTCCCTTTGCTTATCTTGCACAGCTCTGGTTCACATATGTTCTCACACATTAGCACAATTTTCTCAGTAAAACTGTGCCAAGATCATAGATCTGTGTTGTACCAAGCAACACATTAGATTGCAGGCTGCTAAGAGTCTGGGTATAATTCACCCAAAGTACAGTTCCCATGAGAGATGTGATACTGCAGAGAGTTTCTGTGTTAAAATAGTCAAAAAAGTTCCAGGTACAGAAAAATATTTGTCCATCTGTTCTGGTTTGGAATGAACTTGACTGCCTCTGGCAGAATGAAAGTTTAGGTTTTTGATTTATCTCTTATTAAAACAGTGTAAAATGTTTGTGATTTTTTACCTCTTAAGATTTTACAGACCATACACACATAAAAATAAAATGTGCATATTAATTACTCTCTCCCACAACTGAAATGTATTTACAAGTCATGATTAGAGATTTATCTCCTTAGAAAGGTGCCCCTGCATCGCTAATCACGAACCAATGGAATAGCAGTTCATCCCAGCAAGCAGGATGTTGGGCAAAAATACCAGACAGCCTGTATGGGTGAACGGGAGCTCCTGGCAAAATTCATAGATCAGAATAAAGTGGAGAGAAGGTGGTAGCAGGGACAGGCAATGTGGAAGGAACACAGAGATACTATCTGAGCATGCAGAGACAGGGGTCAGAAAGGCAAAGCCCAGCTAGGAGACAATGTGGTGAGGAAGGTCAAAGGTGATAAGAAGGACACTCTAAGTGCACAGGTTCTAAAGGAAGACTGGTGAAAATGTGGTTCTGCTGCCGAATGAGGCAGGGGAGCTGTTGACACAGGACATGGAAAAGGCTGAGGTGCTGAATTACTTCTTCATATCAGTCTGTACTATCAAGATTGGACTTCATCATTCTCAGGCCCTAGAGAGTAGGGGACAATTTGTAGGAAGGAAAATTTACCCTCCATGGAAGATGACCAGGTCAGGGAATACTTAAGCAAAGTGGACATATGTAAGTCCATGAACTCTGATGGGAAGTAACCACAAGTCCTGAGCGACCTGGGTGCTGTCATCACGAGACTGCTCTTGGTGAATGATCACGGTGACTGGAGAAATGCCCGAGGACTGGAGGAAAGCCAATGTCACTCCTGTCTTCCTTAAGGGCAAGAAGGAGAACCCAGGAAACAACACACTAGTCGGTGTCACCTCAATCCCGGGAAGGGTGATGGAGTAATTTATCCTGGAAACTATTTCCAGGCACATGAAGGATAGGAAAGTCATCAATAGTCAGCATGGATTCACTACAGGGATATCATGCTCAACAAATCTGATAACCTTTCATGATGAAATGACTGACTTGCTGTTATCTCCTTCCTTTTGCTTTCTGCTTCCATTTCCCTTCCATGTATAGACATTTTTCATGCTCACTATATCCCCCGAGTCATGTTTTTTCCTACCCTGTCTCCCAATTAGCTACATTCCTCCAAAGCAAAGTAATTCCTTTGCACCATATTCTTCATTTTTTTCCCCCACACCACTGGAATATTCAATCCAAAATATTCCTTGGCCCTTATTTAACAAATGGGTACTTCTTATTAATTCAGATTTGTTCCTACTAGTCACTCCTTTTGACAGTCTTCTGACAATGAGTCTAGCAAAAAAGTTACAAAAACTGCTTTAATCTTCATACTCTGCAATGTATCCACCTATTCTATTGCCATTGCAAGGCTGAGGGACCTGGGGGTGTTTAACCTGGAGAAAAGGAGGTTTGAGGGTGACCTTATATCTTTCCACAGCTGCCTGAAAGGATGTTGCAGCAAGGTGGGGGTTGGTCTCTACTCCCAGGCAACAAGTGACAGCACGAGAGGAAATGGCCTCAAGCTGTGGCAGGAGAGGTTTAGGTTGGACATCAGGAAGAATTTCTTCATGGAAAGGGTTGTCAAGCATTGATTGTAATGGCCTGTTCCAGGGAGTTACCATCCCTGGAGGTGTTCAAGGCACAACTGGGCATGTTACTCAGTGCTATGGTTTAGTTGGCAAGGTGGTGATCGCTCAAATGTTGGACTTGATGATCTTGGAGGTCTTTTCCAACCTAAATGATTCTGTGATTGTGTGATTCTCACCCCACATCAACACTGGAAAACAGTGCCAAATGACAATTCTCGTGTCCATACAAAATAATATTCTCACTCACGAAACCGGCACAGATCTAAAGTCTTTGTGGAAATAATCCTTAGTGTGGATTTGGATACCCTATATAAATAGCTACATTTTCCCTTATGTCCTACCTGAGGTAACTAACACACAGTGCTACATTACTCTAAAAAACATGACAGCAAACAGAAACAAGCAAATCTGGAGGGTGGAAATTCACTTCTCTTTTACAAGCTAGCTCCCCTGAAAATCTGATGGTAACTTTAGTGATGGGTACTTATTTCCAAGTTCTTGTTTGTCTAAAGTGGAATTATAGTATTGCATAACTTCAATTTTTGTGGTTTAGCAAAGATAACACTATTATTTCTATTATTAAAAGCTGAGTTATTAACACAGACAAGAAAACTTTTTAAGTGTAGTTATAGAAACAGCAGATTAATCTACCAGGTTTCTACAAATGTAACCAGTCCCAAATGGAAGTGGTTAAACACAGTGGATTGGTGAGGGTGAGATATTGTAGCTGCACACAAATCTTTAGGTCAGTGTTTGTTTACAATGGACATACATCTGATCAGTTTTGATGATTCTCTTCTTTTCCATGCTTATTTTCCTTTACCTTTCTGTAATTCATTATTAGCTGGTTAAACTTGTCCAAATTCTTCGATGACAGAACATGAACTGTACTCATTGTGAAGAAAACATATATGCCCTCCTCGTTGCAATCTTAAACTTTGCAACAGCCTGGACAATTCTCAGGCATGTCATGGGAACCCTGATTTCAGTTAGGATGTAAGGATTTTGATGGCTTTTTGAGCAAGGGTTAATTTTACCCGTTACAATATCTTATAACTTTTATACTATTAGAAAATAAAGTGATGTAATTACCCAGCTTTCAGTAGGATCGATCTAGAGCTGATACAGTGATAATGGCATGGCCTAAAATCTGAATCAACTGGTCAGGCTACTGTATTCATTTGAGGCTCCTTGTAAGGCAAAGAGCTGCCTTACAAGGAGCTCTTTGCCCTCTGCTATTATCTCATATTGTACCAGTACCACAAGCTACTGTGTAATAGCAACTGTGGCTTCCAATGCATTTATCATGTGTTTACCCCACACTCAGCACAAAATGGCACATTCGATTTTGTGGTAATCCAGTAAGTAAATCACACTGCCAGGCTGTCCAGAAAATTGGTGCTGTGTTCTGAAGGCAGAGAACGCCTGGGGCTTCTTGTGGGAAAATGATGATCTGCTCCAGAATGGTTCTTTCCTTCAGCAGCTTAAAGCATCTACCTCCACTTTACCTGTTTGAGAAGTTTCTGGAGGTGAGGACCCAAATGAGGGGCGTTATCAGTACTTCTCACCAGGCCATGATGTTGAAGCCCCCTTTATACAATGCAGTGAGACAGTTTGCTGTCAGTGCAATATATGCCTGAGTTTTAATGTTCCTCTCTAAAAATAATATGAAACAGCTGTTCTAATGAAATTTACATATTTGCCTTCAAATTCATATTTGCCTAGAAAATTCAAATATTTTTAATTTTATATCACAGCAGTAGAGATGTTCTCTAAAATGGTGGTGATCAAGATCCAGACTTTCCTGGGCCAAATTCTGAGTTTATCTAGTAGGACATGTTTGTCCTATGATAAAGTTCTAGCTCATTCCTTAGGAAGTTCAAGGGATTTCAAGGGAACAGCTTGGGATAGGTGTGGGGTCTTTCCATGCAGCTCTCTCAGCTTTGCAGGGAATCCCATCCCTGACCTGAGGTCATGATGATTTCATTGACAACTATAAACATCTATAAACACCACACTGGCACTACGGTGTGAGGATTATCATCTCATCTTCTAACCATATTGACAAATAATGGCAAAATTATTTTAGTTACCATCACTGTATCTTATTTTTACAAATATATTGCCCCAAATTCTGGCTACTGACAGTGCAGCCAAGGAGATTTTGTGTCTGTATTAGAGAGCAAGTTTAGATCTACTATGTTAAAGTAAACTGATAACTTCAATTATTAAATGCAAATACCGGGCCAGGCATTAGTGAAGGAGGTCATTAAAGTTTCTGAGATATTTTTTATTTTGGTTACCAAATCCTGCTTCCAAGAGCCGGTGTCTGAATCCTGTTAAAGCTGGACTTTCCATCATTTTCCATTAAAGAGAAAAAGTCTGGATTGGGCAGTATTACCACCACATCAAACTTCTGCCAAAGCCTCCACTTGGACTGCAGAACTGCCTTTAAGATGTTCGAAAAGCAAGTCCTTCCATGGTATATCTGAAATCACTGCCTTTTCAAATGAGGCTTGTATTTTGGAAATACAGGAGGAGAGTTGTTAAATATGAAATACTAGTCTGTAGAACTAGCTATAATAAATTACTTGCACGCCTTAAATGGGGCTTAGTTGGACATAAGACTCTGAAGTACAATATCAAAATTAACCCCTCTTCCAGCTGCCCATCTCAAACCACAGTGTCTCCTTTGTTAAGCTGACAGTTCCTGTGCTGTAGGTCTGAACAGGATGGTAGAGGATGCTGGGGACTTTGGCTGGGTGGGCACCCTATGGTGCTAGCACTGACAGTGTCCACCATAAAGTACAGTCACTGCTGAGAATTTTTTAAAACATGATGCCTGAAGGAGTGGATTCTCATCACCTGCTTCTGCCCTGTACCCAGAGCACGGAGTAAGGTTTGGAAAGAGGTTGGTCTGATCTGATCTTCAGCCATAGGGTGATCACCACCACTTCATCCACTCCAGGATCACTGTTTGGGCCCCTGTCCTGCTCGTTGGGCTCCAAGGTGGCTCTTCGCTTCCCACACATTTGGGCCACGGAACAAAAAGGGGGAGAGGACGTGAGGGGGGACAGGGTTGTGAAAAGAACTGTGTCTGTCCTCTATTCCAGCACCTCCTTAAGAGACCTATGCTGAGGGACTAGTCATCTCTAACTGCAGTCAGCACCAAAAATATGAAAATTAAACTGGACACCCATCATATTAAAAGACACCAGAGGTAGCTGGAACCATCTTTGATGCCTTACTGGGAAATTTAACTTGGATGATGGCTTGGTAGCCTAAGAGATTGTTGTGGGATGAAACAAATTAATAATGTTGGATAAAGGCAGAAACTTAAGTCACTAAGTTCTGTTCAAGTTTTCATGTTAGGTTTTATAAAGAGGCTCTGTCTTCTAAGCACATAGTGGTTAGTATAATCCCGTCATAGGTTTCAGAGAAGTCACACAGAAAAAGTTTTGTGACTAAAGAAGACAGTTGTTTGACCCTGAGATTAGCTCAGTTGGTTAGAGTCTTTATGGGCCATTCGTTGAAAAATTGGACTTGAAGATCCTTGTGGGTCCCTTCCAACTCAGAATATTCTGTGATTTTGTTTACTCTGAATTTCAGGTCTATGACCTCTTCTCTAAAGCAAATCCCAGATGCTTTTGCATTTGATCATATCTCCCTTGTCATTTGCCTCTTGTTCTGAGGGAAATGCTGTCTCCACCTTCCAGAATGTTCATCGCTAGCCTATGGCCAGCATCTCCCTGACAGTGACAGATGTATGTGTGTGTCTTCCAAGACATTAGCTGCCTAAATGTCTCTAAATGCAGGTGACAGAAATTAACATGAACTTTCAATGTCTTGGCGACAGAAGGTGACCAAAATCAAACAAAGAAGTATTTGTGTTTGCTCTTTTGCTTACTCACTTACTGATCACAGTGTGAGCAAAGCCAGGAGTGTGTTAGCTACAGTGCACGTCCAGGAAAAAAATAATGCAATTCAAAATTTCCAAGAGAATTGAAAAAGAAGTTCATTTTTATCATGAAGAACCCTGATTGCAAGATGAATTATTTTCTTTTCTTTTCCAGAGCTACTTAGTTTGCCCATATAAATACAAAGCATACTTTATAGCTGATGGATTTGTTTCAGCTGGCATTTTGTTGATAACTCATAGATCCCAGCTTGATTACTCTGTAAAATATTGAAATATGTTTTCCTAGTGCTGATGTGATCTGAGAAAATAGGTTATGTATCTTAAGCACCTCAGGCAATAAAAAGAAGAAAATTATTAAACTGACACCCTTTTATGTATAAAACATAAGTGCCATTAAATCATAAATTTACCCCTCCTCACTCGCCCTACCAAAACAGTTATTATCGCGGTTGCTAGCAATAACTGTTAAGTGATCTACTCCAACAGCTCCTATTTGAAACATCTGCTTTAGCCAATTCCTGAGCTGAGTTTTTCAGGACTTCTCCCTGAATTATGATTTGCTCTTTTTTCATTTGTGATACAGCAGAAATGGCATGACCCAAACCCTCTGTATGGAGGGCTACCCAAGCCCTACTGTGTGGAACAGATGTCCTAAAGATTATTTTTTATTAATATTACTCAATTACAGCTAAATTTCACTGTCAGGCTACGAAGAAACCTATGAGTTTCCTGTATGAGCCATATGTAAACTTGGCTAGTTAGGAAATATTCACACCTTCAGAGTGCAGCATGTGTTTTTAAAAGATCTCTATGAAAATCTTCAGTTTATTAAACTGAAAAATGGTAGGAAACTTTCAGACGTCAAAAGCTGTGATATCATTTAATTTCAAAAAACCCCCACCAAAATCTTGTATTTCTTAATGTGAAAGTGTGAAAATAACTAAACCCTACATGTGTCATTGGAGGTAACACCTCAGGCTTAGTCCACATTAGCTGTGATTCTTGTGTTTAAATCAGTCTTCAAGACCTGTGAAAGTTAAAAAGGAGAACCTTAAACCTTGGATTTACAACAATCATGTATTAACCATTATTGATGAGTTTCAGATTCTATATCCATTCATGGATTTTAGATAATGAAGAGATAACTTCTGTAAAAGACAACTTCTCTTTCATTTTCCCATGCCCCTGCAGTTTCTAACGGTAGTGACACTTTTACACAGTGCTTGTTCATGTTGCTTAGATGTTTAAACATGGTCTATTTCATAGAATCATACAATCATAGAATGATTTGGGTTGGAAGGGACTTTAAAGATCATCTTGTTCCACCCCCCTGCCGTAGGCAGGGTCATGTCTCACTGCATCAGGTTGCTCAGAGCTCAATCCAACATTGTCCTGAACACTTGCAGGGGTGGGACACCCACAGTTTCTCTGGGCACAGTCTCACCACCCTCATGAGGAAGAATTTCTTCCTAATATCTAATCTAAACTGCTCTCTGTCAGAGCCATTTCCCCTTGTCCTATCTCTACGTGACAATGCATTTTGCTAGCCAGATATCTTAATGTTGCTCATATAGTTGCAATTTTGTTGCTTAGGTCAATACACTCCTGTTTTAATTCAGTAAAATCTCCTGTACCGACCCTGCTGGGGACCCTGTCTGTTAAGTGGAACAGAGATTAAGCATCACATCTTGGAATACAACTTGGAATTGTGTTTGGAGACTCATGTGAAACAGAAATTTCTTGGGAAATTTCATGATGAAATATTTTAGCCAAGGAAAATGATTCATTGCTTTTGAAAATGTCTCCTCATTTTTTTTAGCCAAATTTCGTGGGCAGCATGACACAAACATACAGAATAGCCTTTTCATCAAGTTCCCAGAATTTTTTTCATAGAATCGCAGAATATGCTAAGTTGTAAGGGACCCACAAGGATCATCAAAGTCCAACTTCTGGCCCTGCACAAGACACCCCAAAAATCCCAGCACGTGCCAGAGAGTTTTGTCCAAACACTTCTTGAACTCTGTCGGGCTTGGGGCTGTGACCACTTCCCTGGGGAGCCTGTTCCAGTACCCAACCACCCTCTGGGTGAACAACCTTTTCCTAATAGCCAACCTAAACCTTCCCTGACACAGCTTCTTGCTGTTCCCTCAGGTCTTGTCACTGGTCCCCAGAGAGAAGAGATTGGCACCTGCCCCTCCACTTCCCCTCATGAGGAAGCTGCAGACTGTTCTGGGGTCTGCCCTCAATCTGCTCTTCTCCAGGACGAACAAGTCAAGCCATTTTACGGTTGATCTTTTTCTCGCTGGTCTTTTTGTTGAAAAAATATATCTACCCTACTCACTTTCTCTAGAAAAAGAATTAATCCTTCCTAAAGATCCAAAAGAGCTGAGTGGTGCCAAGCTGTACATACTGCTGTGACAGGCACAGTGTAAGACTTAGAGCAGAACAGGTGGTTGAACTGGTATTTCTGAATTATGTAAATTAGAGAGGACGGAGAGGTACCTCTTTATGATTATGAAACATCCTCCTAATCTAATCTAATCTAAACTATGAAGTATTTACTCACCATCGCCATGGAAAATCCACAGATTTTTCAGATCAGAGAAGTCAAGCAAAACAGCATATGGGTGGATTTAGGGGTTAACTTGGTGTGTCCAACAGCAACATGAAGACATGAAATGCAGTCAATATGAGAGCTAGTACCTTGACTGACAAACGTGGTAAAGAGTTAGATGGTGCTGCTTGAAAAGTATCTTCCACTGCTTAGCTTTACTTCTTCACTTTCTAAAGAGGGGTAGAACTGAAAGAAAGGGTTTACATCTCTTTCTTTTTCACAAAGGAAAAAAAACACCTCTGTGTTTTAAGGACAATATAATTCAGTCTCTTCCCAGGAATACATACTTTGTTTCAGTGTTAAACTTAAAGGAAATAAAGTACAAAATTAGGTATTAATCAAAGGAAGGAAGATATTTGTTCAATGCTGTCGATGGCTTTGACAGGACTTTGCTGTGGGTTTCTCAAAGAAGCCTTCAACTTATTTCTATTTGTTTATTTGTGGAGATGCCTGTGTTTCCTCATGTCTAGGTATATCTCTAGTAGCTATTTACAGAGAGAGATAGCCACAACCAGTCTTGTGCCTTGTAGCTATTTGATCCTGCAATTGTGTATAAAGACTTCGATCCAGTGTTGATGCTGGGCATATTTATTTCTCACTAAAGAGAACTGGTTTGTAGTTCTGGAAAAGTTAAGGAATTCCAGGAGGCCATTAGTATAGTAATATTATTGTGTCTTTCTAGTGAAAAAGAGAAACATACTACTGAAACAAGTGAAGCATCAATAGGTAATAATCATCAATAATAAAAGAACATCTCTGGAATAAAATTTATAGTGTAAAATGGTGAGTATCAACTTCAATTTACTTTCATCTACCAAAGACACAACTGAAAGTATACAATTCACATGATGAAGTATAGCAATAAGCATCACATTTTTTAATTCTAGAACACCCACCTGTTTATATTAGCAGCGTCACGTATTTTTCTCTCTTGCAATGCTTCACAGAGTCCACCTATTCTGGATGAGAAACAACTGAACACAGTCATATTCCGTACTGAGAAACAGAGATGCATGAACAGAGGTTCATTCTGTCATCGTAGTTGACAAGCTGAATTCTCAGCTCAGGACTTCTGGAAAAAAAAAATCACACTTTCTCTCCAGTTGACAAATACTGGAACATGTTTTAAAAGTCTGGGTCATTTAACATTCAGGTACCTTACATACCAGAATATCTGACTTTATTCAGAGAATGATAATACAATTATTTATGAACTTTCTTATCAAAGTATTTATCTGGAGCTTCAGGGCATTAACTATTAAGATATATTATTGTAGAATAAAATTGTACAGAAAACTTATGAAACAATCTCTGGGGAAGGGAGAGGAGCTCAGACTTTGAGGGTTTTTTAGGCTGTCACAGATTTCCAGTTTAAGGCTCATGTTACTCTGCTGTGTGTTCTCTACTGGGAGAACACAGAGTGTCTTACATTTCTCTTGTTACATGTTTTTATATTTAATACTCTTTAAATTGCTGAAGAGTATGGTAAAAAAATCCTTCATTCTCACCCAATTTATGCAACTTCTGTTCTATCCTCATTTGTACACTGCTCTAATCGCTATGGTATTTGGTCATTCCCAAATGATATATTTAATAGCCAGGGCCTCTGGTGGTCTAGTGGTTAGAGTGCCTGACTCTCACCTCTGCGACCTGGGTTCGATTCCCGGCCCCCTGGGCAGGTGGAGCTCGTCAGCCGTGGAAGGCAATCCACCTAAGAGAAGGTCACTCTAAACAAACCTACATCCTGGGGACCTCACTGCCACTGTCCAAGCTTTGCTCGGCCCCGGCAGATGAACCTCAGGACTAAAGGGTGGGCTCAGTTCAGCGCACGCTGTGTCTCACCTAAAAATCCACTGCGCAGGCTGGAAGGGTTAATGACCTTTCCCAAAAAATCTTCGCTCGCGAAGACTGGCCATTATTATTATTATTATTATTTAATAGCCATTATAAGTACCTACCCTCTTAAAGGTAGGATATGTATTTAGTAGAGTGATTATTTTGTTTTAATTATAGATGATGAGTGCCATTTTTCATGAGAGATTTCTTTTTCTCCTATATATGACAAAAAAGGAAAGTAACTCTGATCTATGGTATCACCCTTGGAAAGGAGATGAAGAGTGTTTTGATGGAAAAGGTTTCTAAAGGCTCCCCATTCCCTAACTTTAATTAATGTCTGTGAGGTGGACCATGGAAATTAAAGGGGAATAATGCTGTAGGCATCTCTGCACAGTTGTTTCCCACTCTACTCACATTTTAAGTCAGCTGATGTGCTCTTTCTAGTGCTTCTAGTACAGTTTTGTGAATCAATAACAGGAGCTAGCTGAACTTTACAATAAATAGGAAAAAAAAGTGCTTTCACATTTCTTTCCCTCTTTTCCAAAAGTTTCAGAGTATATACAAAAATTCCTCATTTTTGTTAAATGTTTCCAGTTTCATGAGTGTACTTGTTCTTCTTGTAACACAAGCAGTAGATGCTGTGAAAAGACCTTTGTCTCATCCACTAGTATCTTGTACAGAACAAGGGAAATGCACTGTGGAGGGATATGCACTGGCACCTGAGGAAGAAACAGCTGCTCTTGCAAAACAGCCAAAGTCCTTTAGACCTGGGCATAGTTTTTCTTTGTCCCCAGCTTCCCCAACTTTGCAGATTTTAAAGGACCAGAGGACCTTAAATCTCACCAGTCAACCACACCAAGGAAACTAGAAAACTACTTTCAAAATTCCCAGCTAGTACAACTTCATCTTTATCTGATGAACAGGTAGCTGAAAGGAAATTGAGAGGACAAATAAGGGTGTTTCTAAAGTATTAAGTCTGTGGGCAGACACTGGAAGGACTGATGGATTTGTGAAAAAAGAATAGTATAATAGTATAATATTGTGGATTCCTGAGAATGGAGAGAAAGTGAATTACCAAGGAATTGCCACAGGCATTGCCAAGGCGCTTCTGATTCCATAAAAATTTCCATTGCCTGCTTGCACAGATGAAAGTGATGGCAGTCCAGCAGCCCTTCCAGGTCCCAGCAGGAGATCCCACAACAGGACCAATATGTTCAATTTAACCAACTCTGCTGTTGTTATTTCCTTTTCAACAAATGTATATAGTGATTTTTCAATACAGCTTGCATTTCACAAGTTTTGATGAAATTTCAGAATGTACCTTTCAAGCATACAGAACCTGCCTCCTTTCACCAGACTCTGTTTCTGATATTCTGCATTACACTACACTTAGCTATTCAGTAAGGTATTTTGGCACTGTGTCTGCTGGTTCCTGTTTAAAATAAAACACAACATAAGAACTGGATGGTGGATTTTAATACATCATTATTTTGTTACATACATGAAGCTTAATAACATACTGTAGATCTTTCTTTTCCTGACACGTCTTCTATGTCTCTTCTGTCTCTCCCATGCACTTTAAGCCACCTAGTAAGATTTGACCCAAGACGGGGTTCAATTGTTCAGGACTTGTATGTTCCACCTTAACAGCATAAGTAGTAAAATTAATAAACTCTTACTTTTGTAAGCAATATTTTAAAGTAGATATATAAAAGTACCTACTAAGCTTATTGACACTGCTTTTATTGATGGTGCAATGTGGGTCTTTTATTAAAATAGAGTTAATGTAGAACACATATCAATACAGATGGTATTATTTAGAAAATACTTTCAGGCTTCTTTCCACATACTTCTGATATGCAATATTCCATAACTTCCAAATGACTTTCAGCCTCCTTGTCAATGACTTTAAAGGGCAGCTTACTTTTTCCTGACAGTTGCAGGCTGAGCCTTGATGAAGCACAGGGTCTGAGGGTGGGCTCAGCACAGAGCTGAGGGGAGGGGGAAGAGAGAGATCACGGCACATGTCCATGTGGGTGCCGGGGAGCACAAGCTCATGTGCTACCTGAGCAGAGCCTGACAGATGGCAGAGAGACAGGGAGCAGACATGCTGCTAGCCTCAGAGAGGATGAAAACAAAGAACTTCTGCAAACTGTGTAGCATCCTTGCAGATACCCATAGGCTCCTGGGCTGAGAACAAGAGCAGGAGAAAGGATGGTGCACAGAGACAGACAGGGTTAGTTTATGAACTGTTTTGATTTCACTCTGAGTTTCTTTAATCTTTTTGTGACCACAGACCCAGGTTTTATAGGCTCTCATATAATTTTATTATTTTGTTGCCCTTCTTTTAAGGACCAATCTCATGTTCTTCTCAAAGCTGCAACTAGTGAAGTGCTGTCACAGTGATTAACTCCCTAGGCAAAAGCATAGGTTCCCCTTTCCTTTATCTGTTGTCTGTGTGAAACTTTGACTGCTTTCAGCCGTTACTGGACACTTTTCTGGCCCATTTTGCGTGACCAGTGTGCAGGAGGTAAAATTATGCCTTCTTCTCCCAGATCATCTGTCATGAGTGTATCTTCCAGAAAGCAATGCTGAACCCTCCCTCAGGTAGCACACTGCTTTCTGGTCCCAATGGCTTGACAGTTGGTCTGGTTTTGGTTTGGTCTGTGGAAGATCTCCTGGGGTTTGAATGATCCTATTGCTTTCATTGCTCTCTGTCAAGAAAATAATTTCTGATCGGTGCCAACTTGGGGAAAAGCAAGGGGCAAGCAGAGCCAGGAGGAAGGTGTCAAAGCAGCACCCTGCAAAGAGACAAGGGAGGGGCTCCTCAGCGCATCCCCTCCCACCTTCCATAGGTGTTGGAAGGGAGAATGTCCCCTACTTTTTCTCCTGTTGTTTCTGCCTCTCCCTCCTCACTCCATCTCCCAGAAGCCTCCTCCTGTCAGGTGTAGCTTGGGCTGTTTGTCCCTGGGTGGGCAGATGAGGCTGGACACTATGGCAGTGCAGCAGTGAGGGACCCAGATGTGCTCCCTACTTCAGCTGCAGAAGCTCTCCATTCTCTCTCCTCCTGTCTTTACTAGGTATTACCACACTGTTTTAGCCTTTTTCATTTGTCCATCTGCCTTGATTTCTAAGTGCTACTATTGTGTCTGTGAACTACAGATGACTTGCTACATACTACGCATCCCTAAATTAATTCCTCTTACATTCCCCCCTCCTCCCACTCCCCCTATCTCCTGTCTCCTTTCCCCCATCCCCACACACTCCTATGTTTTGAAACAGCCACATGGGTGAAAACATGAAAATAAGTCTGTTATGCTGTGTGATCTATGGTAATTTATAGCAGAATCTAATCCCTTCCCTCTTGGTGGTTCCTGGCTGTACCCTATGAGTAACTTGCGAAATGCTTTAGACGGCTGAATAATCTGTTTTGGCTATCTCATATCAGTCCAACTGCGAGTCCAAATGAGCCTGCAGATCTGGTGTGGTCTACACAGACCAGACCTAGTGTCTCTTCCAAGGGTTAGTGTCTCTGTTGTGACATACTCCTGTGCCTGTGGGTGCCTGGAGAGCACAGTCAGCCAGCAGGACAGGACAGGACAAGACTGGGAGCTGGTTTGGGATACCTAGAAGAAACGTTCGCTTTGTTATCCATATTCACTCCTGCCTCAGCTGTGACTCTGATGGAAACATTTCCCTGGAATGCAGTCTGAAAACAGCATTAGAATGTTGCCAGGCATAAACTGGGAAATAATTGGAAAATACTGTGAGGCCGTGATTTTTTGTGGCTTTTTTTTTTTTTTTTTTTTATCTGGGTAACTACTCTGAGGCAGTCCCTTTGGGAACCATCAAGAAAGAGCAAAGTGATGCTTAAACACATGATGTCTCTTTGGTGTAGAGTTGGGATTCTAGGAATGAAAGTTGGTATTTTTTTATGTATGTAATAAGGAACCGAATTCCCTAATTGCTGTCAGATCACCTGTTTTTCTTGTTAGGAAATTATCCCAGAAGTTCACTGTGGAGGTTTCCCCCTAAAAGGGTAACTATGATTTTGCTTGGCATGTCCTGCATTGGAAAGTTTACTGAAATAGAAATTTACTTTACATAGGAATGTAATTTTTTTTTTTTTGCTTTTTCAAAGAAATACTTGGATCAGTAGACAGTCTATGGCAGGTGGAATCACATCACTAAAATGTGCTGATATTGGAGATCGGTCTCAAAGGCTACTTCCTCCTGTGAGGCAGAAGTGTTTTATCATATTTTACCTCAGAAGATTTCTTGTTGAACCATTCAGTACTGGCAACTATAATAAACTCTCTTTCTAGAAGAGTGAGGATTTTCTCAAAGTTGTGTAAAAATGATAAATTTAGGACCTTGCAATGTCGTGTTTGTTGGTCTTTTTACAGAGAGGGATTTTTAAGTGACCAGCTTGGTCCCTTTAGCCATTTTCTTACCCGTCACCCAAGGAATTATTTCTAAAGTTAAATGGCATTACAGGCTTTCTGCTATTCATATTGCTTCTTTAAAGTGACTTTATTTTCAGAAACCATAGTTGTAGAATTTAACAGTGTTTAAAATTTGACTGCTTAAAGAGGCTCTGCAAGATCCTTGAGAGGACAGTCAGGTTAACATAACATGGTCTAGAGCTTAGACCAGATAGGCTATTCCAGCTCCTCAAATGAAGGGAGAATACTTCGTGGGGAGAGTCATTACCTAAGGAATGCAATGACAAAACGCCACACTATTCCATGGTAGTACTGGACATTTTGCAGGATCATAAAAATCTTGGCTTCCTTTCATCAAGGGCCTTTAAGCAACTGAATGATCCAAATACATTCAAATGCCTAGTAGAACAAGCGCTGTTTTCTTAGTGTTACATTAGATTTTGGGAATCTAGCATGTAAAACTACAGTAAATTAATTAAAATAAAAAATAAAGTATTATATTTCTTTTTATTTGGGTAGGGAATTGTATTCCTCTGTAACTGATAGAGTGATCAGGGGCTTTAAAACTGTGCAAATACTTCTGGCTTCATAGAAAATAATTGTTTTGATTCATGGTTTTAAAATGGGTTCTGGTCAGGAAAGATCTTGAGACTACTGTGTTATAAAAATTAGGGTTTTGTTTTTTTTTTTTAAATTGAATGGAAAATAATTCTTCTTTTCATTTACAATGAAAAACATTAATGTGTTTGCTCCAATTGCGCTGATTTGCATCTTTTAAAAGTCAAGGTTGATTATTCATGTTTCTCGCAGCAAATCTATAGTAGTCACTATAAATCACTAGTCATTCATTCATGGCTAGGCTTCGCGAACGAAGATTTGGGAAGGCTCTATCCACATTTGCTACAGGCACGAAATCACTAGTAATCACTAGTAAATCCCTAAAAAAAAAAAAAAAAAAAAAAAAAAGTTGATCTTGAATTTAAATGCTCCTGGTTCTAATGTGGCCATTATCTGGTCCTGGCGAAACTTAATTTATACCATAACTGATGCTTTTTTTGGACATTTGCTTCAAATTTTTAGGTCAGGATTTGATAAGTTTGGTTGGACCGGTTTACCAATCAATTATGGACAACGGTACCTCCATTTAATATGAAGTCTAGAGGAATGAATGTGTGGTGGGATTTTTATTCATATGTAGGGTTTTAGATAGGCAGAATGGATTTCATGATGGCAAACTAGAAGACAAGAATGTATGTTTCTTCCTTATTCAACCTTTAAGAGCTTGCTCTAAAACTCTTCGAGTTGTAGGTCTGTCATTTTCTTCAAAGTGGGGGAAGGGGTGAGCAAAGTATGAACTGAACAGTATTTACATTTGAACACTAAACAATTTCTGAAGAATGAGGTAGGAGCTAGTTATTGGAAGAACTATTATTTAGTTTAATTGATCCCAGCTGGGCTTGGAAGAGATTCCAGCCAAAAGCATGCAAATACTTGCCAAGAGCCTGTCATATTTGATAGCTCACACTGCTATGAACTTGGCTAAGAAGGTCAGTCACATAGCACAAACTAAGCTCTCCTCCACTGTATCCAGGCTAGCTTAAAAATGCGAATATGCTGCCAGCTGACTAGCAAGCCTTTCTCCTTTCAACCTTGTTTTAAGAGGCCCTGGGTTTCTTGGAAGTGAGGGAGTCCAGCACTGTGAAGCAATGGGAAGATGTTCCACATATGGAGCAATGGACAGACACAGCTGCTGTAGGATCCTCTGGGCATCTGTTTTCATTAAAACTTCACTTGTGCATTTGACCTATCATCTGGATTCAGCCCACATCACTGGTAAAGGTACATAGTGTATGTAACACCACTAATTAATCAACTTTTCTTTAAAAAACTCCCTGTGTCAGAAGTACCTTCTTCTTTTTAGGATACCTCCCCCTCAGGCTTTTGCTAACTTTATTAAGGATTAGAAAAATTTGTACAGCATAATTTAGGACAAACAAACCATCACAACAAATATCCCGTATTTATTATAGGATCAGACACCTTAAATCTGATGAATTTCACATTGCTTTCCTTCTTTGATAATTACCTGAATAATTTAGGATAAAACAACAATTCTAAAGAAATACTGGACATCTAGTTAAAGACAACTGATTTGCTTTTCAACTGCACCATTCCTTTTCAACTCACTTGGTAAGTATAACTATGTATGTTTTTTGAAAAAGCTAAGCAGGCACCTCTTTCCCTGTAGAGATACACTGAGTTTCCTCTCTGTTTTCTCTGTTGGACTGTAACCACCATGGTAGAACTCTCCCAGACTCTCTGGAAAAGCATTTCCACTTTGCCTAGATAATTAAATATTCCTTGGACCAGAGGACTGGAACCTCTACAAAGGGTTTATTTTTTCCTTTTTTCTTTATTCTTTGTTTCCCTCTTACCCAATGAATACTTAATTACAAAGTGGAAAAGTCCAACAGGAGAGATGAAGTCAGGGAAGATCCTCTAGGTCAGGGGAATTGGCTTTCAAATGACATTGTGCCACTGGAGTGAACAAAGTTATTCTTCCACAGCTGAAGGTCTCGCTCATTTAATCCGAAACCCTGTCCTTCTTTTCATAATACAGACGTTCAAGGAACACTTTCATGGCAAAAATTAAATGACTACTATAAACCTAATTACTAAACTTTCAAAATACATGTTACACAGGTTCATTATTACTGAATTTGGCAAGTTAGATATAGAAACAAACAAAGTGTATAAAGTAAGGGTTTTACCTATCATAGGGAATAAGTGATGTGGCATGGAGATTCAGGAAACAAGTCAAGGGATGTGAATCATCTAGGCCACTGTCCAGTTGCAATCAAAGCTTGCTACTCTGTAGTGCTTACTGAATAAAAAATAAGATGTAAGTCTCTTCCCAGCTCCTGTGAACATAAATTGACAGCATTTTTGTTATTTCTAGATGGTATTCTCACCAGACAGGTAGTCTGGGCAGTTGCAGGGAACTCATTTTCTTCTCTCAGTTGTTTTCAAAATTCGATGAGGATTCATTGTGATGTGCTATTGCTCTGCACCTACTGCTGTTAATAGTGAATTTAGAGCAGGAGAGACCACTATGAATTTAGGGAGAGTGAATGGTGGGGCATGACAATAAAAGCAGAAGCAAGAAAAAGCCAACAAATGAGCACTCTACTATTAAAGCATTGAAGAATCAGATTTGTAAAAAAAAAAATGTCGGTAGTTATAAACTCTGTGGTCACTTAACTCATTAACAAGTTCAAGCTTCTAAAAAAGATCTGCTTCACACTGATCACATTCAGATATTCAAACCTTGGATGTCTGTGACCATTACACTAACTTTACACCAGCTGCACAGCATAACCCTCTTGCCAACCCTCTTGCCTTGCAAACCCACCATTCAGGTGTTAATTTTACAGTGAAAAACTGGATGGTCATGATCACCTTACTGTGTTTTTATTTAACAGTGTCTGCTTAATTAGAGGGAACTATGGTCTGGACATAGACAAAAATCAGTAAGAGATTTCTTGGTCCCTTTATTGTATAAGCAGAGAGAAACACTGTGATGGGAACACTCTTAGGTCAAAGTTCAAAACTGGGTACTCCAATAAAATTATTTTGGCAGTCAGGTGCCAGAAACGGATATTCAGATGCCAGCTGTATGTGTTTATATTTGAATTGAGTTCCACTTTTTTAAAATACAGCACTTCTTTTGATTTGGTAAGGTGTAAAGATTCTTTACAATGAAGAGAGACAAAGCAAGGGTTGACCTAAGTCTTGGACTCAAACGATGTGATGTGAGTGGCTGGGCAGAACCAGGCAGAGATACATCATTGATTATTTTGTGTTTTCTTGTACATTGTAAGGGTTGAAATTCTGCCTAATTTAGCCTAGTTCAGGCTTTCAATAATCTGGGTCCCTGAGCATTTGCCCATTTCTGTAGTTTCCTGGACTGAGGCAGAGCATGAAAAGTAGTACAGGTCCAGTTCAGACAAATGACCAGAAGTTCCTGGTGTTGTGGGACATTTTTCATAGTGTTCATGATAGGAATTCCATCAGTTAGTGTCTGCTGGCATAAGCAACACTCATGGTTGCTTTAGGCTAGAGCAATACCACCTTCTCTCAGGCACCAAGTGAAAAAGTAAATGTACTGTAGATACTTGATACCATATCCTGTTTAACTTGGGCAGTCCTCTTCTGATATTCCTGACTTAGCTTGTATTCTTGATTGTAGCAAAATGATTGCAACTATTTTTAGATGGTGAAGGATTTCTCACGTAGGGAACACATTTATGACCGCCAATGCTTAACATTAAGAGAAGTGTTATAGTTATAGTATCATTGTTTGGACAAAAAAAAGTACATTTCTTAACAACAGTGAACATCTTCAGAAAGTTCAATTGAATGAGAACTAGGTCTGGCTTTCCACTGAAAATTTGTAGACCACAGCTTCTCCTCCAGTTTTACCTTTAGTTTTGAATCCACTTACTGAAATATACTTTGAAAAATTATTCTTTTTATCTAGAATACCATTTTGGAAATAAATTTTAAGAAACCTTTTTTCTTTCTGCTAAGAAAGTTGGCATTAAATTAATTTTATATAGAACAGAGATATCAATGATGTAAATAACTATATAGAATACAGTGCATAGAAATGACACTTGGAAAAAAAAATTCTGAAAATTACTGGTTAAAGTATGATAATACAATGTTTAATGTATGATAATACATGTTTAATTCTCTTACTCTATTTAAGTTAACAAATTTCTGAAATTCTTCAGTGCTTGGGAATTTATAGAATCATAGAAACAGAACACTAATGGGTTGGAATGGACCTTGAAGATCATCTAGTCCCAACCCGCCTGCCATGGGCAGGGGCACTTTCCACTAGACCAGGTTGCTCAAGACCTTATCCAACCTGGCTTTGAGCAATGCCAGTGATGAGGCATCCACAATCTCCCTGGGTAACCTGTTACAGTGTCTAACCACCCTCATAGTAAAAAATTTTTTCCTAATACCTCAATTTCTCCTCTTGCAATTTGTGTCCATTACTCCTTGTCCTGTCACTACAGTTCCTGATGAAGATTCCCTCTCCGGTTTTCCTGTAGGCCCCCTTCACACGCTGGAAGTTATCTGAGGTCTAAATACAACCTTTTCTTCTCCAGGCTGAATAAGTTTTTCAACTTGTTTTCATAGGGGAGATGCTCCAGTCCTCTTATCAACCTCGTGGTTCTCCTCTGGACTTTCTCCAACAGTTCCATGTCCTTCTCATGGAGGGGACACCAGAATTGTACTCAGAATTCCAGATAGGGTCTCACATGAGCAGAGTAGAAAGGGATATCCTGGTTCCATTCAGAACAGGGTTAAATTTTGCAGTTGCCAGGAGGTAACATGGCCAGGTCCTGGAGTTTATCCTATACCACCTGACACTAATTTTTATTTTCTGGGGACAGTGGAAGGGGTCCCTTCCAGGTGTGTAGCATGGTGGGTGGGGGAGTAGTCAAGTAGTGCCAGTTCCGTGGTGAGCAATCACATGTGAATCTTTTTACCTCTCTTGTATGCTTTGTCATTGATATTGCTGCTGCTACTGTAAATTTTCTTATTCCATTGCTGTTTCCAATAAATTGTTCTCATTTCAACCTATTCACCTTTTGTGCCTCTGATTCTCCTCTCCATCCTGCCACAGGGGAGAGGGAGGGGAGCAAGCGAGAGAGTGAGGAAATCGTGGTTTGGAGTGTCTCTGTGGGAACACTAAATTGGGAAATACCATTCTGAAATCACAGCAGAGGAGAATCATCTCCTTTGACCTGCTGACCATGCTCCTGATGCAGCCCAGGATTTGGTTGGGTTTTTGGGCTGCAGTAAAACACTGCAAATATTGACACAGTGCAATAGAGTTGGAATTATAGCTTGTGGATTCCAATCCTTGAAAATATCTCAAGTAAAGACTGAGTCTTTACCTAGACCTGCACTAATATCAAAGATAAATGCTTTCTACTTTAGTGACATTGGTATCGTGTTCAATGTCAAATATTGTGGTACATTACAGATATAGTTCCATAGGAACAGAATTACTCTTGTAGTCCTGAACCAGCCAGACACTAGGAACAATACCAAGTTCAACTAAATGCACTTCCCTTAGAAAGGACTATGCCTGGATGGTCATGTTTACAGAGCAGCACAATCAATGTGGTGACTTTCTTGACAGTGTAAAGAAGAGTGAAAAGAGGCTGATTTGTTTTATGTGCCAGTTATGGACATTACACAAATGATCAATCAGTAGCAAATTAATTTTCCTTCAGGTGAGCAGTAGATTGAAGATACTGAAGAAGATCCACTTCAGTAGTTATATTGCTTTGGGAGGATAATGGGACATAGAATCATAGACTGACCTGAGTTGGAAGGGACCTTAAAGATCAGGTAGTTCCACCTGCCTGCCATGGGCAGAGACACCTTTCACTAGACCAGGTTGCTCCAAGCCCCCTCCAACCCAGCCTTGAACACTGCCAGGGATGGCACATCCACGTCTTCTCTGGGCAACCTGTGCCAGGGCCTCATCACCCTCACCCCTCACAGTAAGGAACTTTCTCCTAATATCTAATCTAAACCTACTCTCTATCAGTTTGAAGCCCCTGTCCTGTCACTCCATGCTCCTGTAAGTAGTGTCTCTCCATTTTTCTTGTAGGCTTCCTTCAGGAAAGCCACATTAGGTCATGCTGAAGCCTTCTCTTTTCCAGGCTGAACAACTGTAATTCTCTCAGCCTTTCCTCAAAGGAATGTCTATTCATTAAGGCTAGTTAGAGAATGTAGAACACACTTATTCTTGGCCTTCACTTTACTCTCCAAATATAATACCTTTTTGCTGTAGGTTCTGTATAACAGACTAAGGGTTTATTAAGGCTTAAATTGTAAAGCTAGTGCTCTTTACTTAATGGTATTTTTCTCAGATATTATTTATATGTTACAAAATAAGACCACTTTTTCAAAAAAATCCCAAATAATAGCAACAAAAGAAAATGTCTCTCAGACAGCTGTATTTTATCAACTTAATTGATTTTACATAGAGCTCTCATCTTCAGGACCGTGCCATGCCACTGAAATGCAGGTCTGACAAGACAACTGCAGAAGTAATTCATGAACTGCAGTTGTCTGAGGCAGGAACAGGAATAAGGAGTGGACTGAGTTATTGTAGTAACCCTCTGACTGAGGGTTACTAGAAGTCAAGAAAAAGCTTGTGCAGCTTTTTGGTCTGTGTGCACATGTAGTGCTTTAAGCATGCTGGAAACAGTGACTTTTGATTCTTTAACAGAGCATCTGTGGAAGGAAGAAGGCATTTGATGATATACACAAAACTTGTAGTAATAACATCTCAAAAGGGCTTTTATACCTTGCAACTCCTCGAGTAGTAAGGCTGTGCAAAGTGTGAATATAGAGAGCAAAGTTTTCTCCATACTAAGTTCTTAGAGATTCATACTCTAGCTATTACTTCAACTCTACCACAAAGGAACATTTTATTTTTATACTCCTGTCCTTGAATGACAAATATCAGTTTCTATCTTTTGTCTTACTTCAGTGGTCACTGTTAACCACCACCAGTATGTAAATAAAGCAGACCATCATGCATGTGATATCTGCTGTAAAATCAGTTTACAGTACATTAAAAGCAACTATGTAGTCTGACAATTTAAGTGACTTTGTGGATCATAGTCTGACCTTTTGTTTCACATAGACAACATCAGTGATGTCAACTATGGTTTAATTTTCATTTTCCCCTTCTCTGAGCTTCAGGGCAATAGTTTAAAGTACTACAGAGGAGTTGTTGTGGTTTAGAAATGTTATCCTCTAATTTAGTGTTCTCACTGAAACACCCCACACCATGCACCACTCACTTCCGCTGTCTGCCTGCGGCGGGATGGAGAGGAGAATTGGAGGCACAAAAAAGGAAAGATCACAGCTTGAGATAAGAACAATTTACCAGAAACAGCAATGAAATAAGAATACAAACAGTAAGGGCAACAACACCGGTAACAGTGCATAGGACAGGTGAACGATTCACATGCGATAGCTTCGCATGCGGTTGCCAAGGAAACCAGCGCTACCTGACCTCACCCTCCGGCAAAATTGAAAGATGCAGCCCCCCTCCAATCCCCCTGCCCACGACGTGAGGTGATATCGAATAACGCCAGATTCTTGGCCTTGTCCCTCCTGGCTGCTGCAAAAGTCTGTCCTGGCCAGAACGAGGACAGGGGTTTTCTTTAATACTTCTTTTCACTTCACAATTTTTGCTTTCACTATCTTTCCATTATGTGTTCTAATTTGGCTTTTTTCTCCTGTCATTCAGTTTTTTCCTTTTCCAATGGCACTTTACAGACATTGAATTTCCATAATATTAATAATTTTAATAATTGATATTTTAATAGCACGTGTTCTGATTTTCATTTGATATTTTAATAGACTCTGTTCAGAGACTGCACACTGAAAATCAAATGATGACAGAGTTGCATGAGAATTTAACTACCAGTATATATTAGTCTATGAGGTGAGCAAAAGTCTTAATCTGAATTTTCACTCCGTGCTTCTATCTTTCTGTAGTCTCTTTCCAATGAAGTTGAATCCTTTTCTTTTCCATGGCCTTCAGATCAGTCTTTGCAACTTCTAAGTGGAGATAAAGGAAATCTTTACTGCTTCAAACAGCTCCTCCTATTTGTAAGGACTGACAACATGATTTCCTAAAATACAAGTTGACAGGACCACTTGTCTGCAAAATGTTGCTGGAGGTGGTTTCAGAACTGGAATTATGAAGCCTGGTTCCAGCTATTCGTTGTCTGTGTCTTGCCTCAGGTGCTAAGGGGTGTCAGCAGAACCCTTCCCCAAAGCATAGCACTGAATGAAGAGCAATGAACTATGCATGTGAATTCTACTCAAAAGTCAGAAAGACAAACCTGTTTTTTTAAACAGGATTTTAAGCTAAGACATTCAAACTGAAAAGGTCAAATATGAGAAAACACTAGCCTTTTGTAATATAAAAACTGAATCACTTCTTTTAATGAACAAAACTGTAAAGAACAAAAAAAATTCTGTTGTATTAAATTGTTTTTTTCCCTTGTTTTCTTGATACTGTGAATTAGCATGAGCTTCAGCTATATTGCTATTAAATAGGCATATTTTTTCTGAGTGTTAAATGGTGCTAAACTTTTAGATATATAGTCAAGCTAATTGAAAATTTAAAAAATTTTCATTCTAGTGGTATCACATTCTGAATCAATTCACAGTTCAAGTTCTGAAATGGTTTGTAAAGTTTTGCTTGATTCTTGAGTACTTCCAGGCACTTGAAAAAACAGTTCAGAAAAGTTCATCGTGTTCTTTTCCTGAAAAACTTAACCTCAGCATTGTTAATTAAGCAATAAACTTTTGTAAGAACTGCAGTTTCATTTGTCAGTGTAGTCTGAACCTTTACAAACAAACCAGACATTAAAATTCAAATTACTTTTGGTTTTAGGGAAAGTACCAGAAAAATAAGGGTTCTTTTGACCCAGTAACTTTTGACTTCAAGATTGACAGGCCTTAGTATTGTTGAAAATAAGAGTTGTCCGACCTCCACTGATACTGAATATCAGTCGTAGGTTTAAAGGGCACCTTAATTGTAAATATGTCTATTTATTTCCATTTTTTTTCTACATTTTTTAAAATTTTTTTCTATTGATAAATACTGGACAACTTTTCATTTCCCATATTGTGTTATCTTTTTTTTTTTCTTTTGTATATTCTAAAGTTTTGATTTCAAACTCTCTCTTTTAAAGCCATTTGCTGTTTCCATTTGGTGTCTAAATACTTCCTTAGCAATCAGGAGTTTTTTAAAAAAACTTTTTTCCTTTGCTGAGTAAGAAGGGAAAACCTAAAGTAAAGCACTGCCAAATCTTCCAGCTGTAATTTCCCCCTTTAGTTTTACTGATCCTCCTTTCTGCTCCTTCACATCTCAGATAAATGGTGATGCTTCTTAGTGCTTCTTTTATCAGCAGGGATAATCTTTGTTAGTCAGCTTTGCAGCTTTCCATTTAGTCCAAGACATGTTTACCGCAAATATAAACAAACACAAATTTTGTGGTATGCTTTGTCCACACCAGCTGGCATTGCTTTTTGGATAGGTATGATACCACTGCAGACCAGCACTGTTAGTACCAGACCTTTCTTTAATCTTTTTTTGACCCCATCTCTTGAAGTTTTAGGAATTGTTCAATATTTATGCTGTCACTTCAGTCCTCATGATACAAGTCCATATCTCAGATTCTTGCATAATGCCTTAGCCATAAAGGAAAAATAGCTTTATACTGCTCAAGGGCAGCCTGTGGGAGACTTTTCAGCTGCTGGTGACTCACCAGCTCATGAGCAGCTCCTGCAGCTCTGATGGGAGATTGATATGGAATGAGGAGAGGAAGCCCAAGGATGCTGGTGAGACTGCCCTGGTGAGGAGTGTCCAGCAGCATGGTGGGGTGCCTGGAACATCCCTGCTGCCATCTGCTCACTGTAACTCATCCCCAGAACTCCTCACATTACATGGGCTCTATGGTCTCTGGAGCCGTTTTGGCTCCTCAATCTGTCCAAGACATCATTATGAAAGCTGAGAGAGAATCTCCATTAAAGAACTTCAGGAGAATGCTGCTGTTGCCTAGGAGCTGGAAACCAAGCTTTCCAGAAATGTTTGTGTGCTTTTACCTTACTAAAGTCTTGAGGTTTCCAATTTCAATTTTATGAGCAAAGCAAATATCCACTCAGAATAGTGAATGTTTCTTTATTAAGACTAAGCTGTTTGTAATTATAAGAAATTATAGAAAATACACACTGCTAATTTCCATCTGTGTCTGATTCAGTTGTATGCCAACTAACTGGGTTTCAGCATCTACATGTTTGCAGGATGTTTTTCAGAAAGCAAATGAAAATTAATTTTAAAAACATTACAAAAACAACAGGTGTTTGGGATTTTTTTCATTTCTATTCATGAAGGATACTGAAGGATAAATAAAAAGACATTAGTGAGAAAAGTATATGGAGATCCATCAGGATAAAAAGGGGGAAAAGTTTTTCATTAATGTTATTATTGCATCAATGTTATACTTGATGGGAGTTTTAGTAATGTTTATAAACATTTAGTAAAATAATAACACTTAAGAATAGCTACATGATGTGTGACATAGTATTTTCTTTAGTCAAATTTGGATTGGAAATTTAACAGTAAAGGCATAAAATCTATTTGCACTTTATGCCACACATTTTTTGTACAATTATATTATCTTTTATTACTATTAATATACCATGTATATTTAATACTGTATTTCCTTCTTGGAAAGTCAAGTGTTAATTTTTCTTCCACAGGGTACCAAGTGTGGCTCTGGGGTTTCTCACAGGTGATAAAATGAAGCATGAATGTTTTGCTAGAAGAGATCAAAGTGTTTTCTATCAGACTGGAAGTATGATGTGACTGTAGTCCTCCAACTTAGTTTGACATAATAGATAGGAAAATAATGGATGGGGAAATAATGGAAAGTGAAAATGAAAAAAGCAAAAAAATGAAGAGAAGGAGGAGAAACAAGAGGAGGGAGTCAGAGGAAAGAGACAGAGAGAAATGGGCAGAAAATGTACCTGCTTTAAGGTATGCTTTTGGACTAATGGCCCTTTTAGAAGGAATAAGGTCATGGAACTCAACTCTCTTCCTTTGCTGCAGAGGTAAAATGCAGGATGGCAAATGGTAGTATACACATCCATAGAAGGAATCTCACCGGAAAGGTGTGACTTTCATATGACAAGATGCATGAGAGTTGTGAAGACACATAGAACATGTTTCTTCTCTATAAAGTTTTGTATATCTTGAATTTGGAGTTTATAACTTGCAGATTTATTATTACCTGGACTTTTTATTATTTTACTCTCCAGAACTGACTGAAGAACTCTTGCTTTATAAGCTGAATGTTTCTGAATTATTTTAGAATTACTTACTCTCCTTGAGCTTTAAATCAACAACACCTCTCTCCATTACCAGTACATCAGTGCAAAGATGTAGCATAAAATGCCAGCAGAAATGTTATATTTGGCTTTCTTCTCTATCTACACAGACTTTTAGATGATTAAATGTAAGAACAGAGACAAATCACAGTATGTTAACCAACTGAACATAGTGGGGAGTCATGTAATCATTTAGCATATACCCAAATTATAAAGATAGTTCTTAATTCTTATTAATTAAAAAATAAGCACTTGAGGCGACAGAATCACATTGTTGAACATTATTTTCACATTGGTGCACTGTCTGACGCTTCAACTGTATTGTTTTGTCTAATCATGCCTCAGGGAAAGTCTGAATTCAGAGAACTAGTTGCCTTGTGTTGGTAGGCAACTGAGTTTGTACAACAATTTGTGCATGTAATCAGTGGAGAAAATGAGTTCCCTTGCCAGACAAGTAACTCAATGCAACATTGAGCCAAAGATTACATCAATGTGGAAGTGTGGAAAATGAGGGCTGGAGGATGAGCTCGCTCTTTGGGTCACGTCTGTGCACATTATCTGTATGAAGAGTCATGAGGTACCAAGTGTCATGAAGAGTTAAAAGTATGAAATATCCAAAAACCAGATCAGAGCACTCCATTACCTGTTATAGAGCAACACAAATTGATGTACAGTGTTAAAAATGTAAATGCTTACGCTCTGGTAGGAAATAGTACCTCTATTTTTCATCAGAATAAAAAACAGAAACTCAAGATCCAATTGACTTTATTCCAAGACATTTTAACATTCCAAGAGAGTACTCAGTTTGTACAAGACTTTCCAAAGAAACTTGTATCTGGTAGTAAGAGGAAATAAAAAGCCTTAATTTTAAAGCCAAATTCTCCTCTTTTTTGCCATCTTACCTCATAAATGAATGCATGGCTCTGGGAAACTCAGGCTTAGAAAAATCTTCCTATTGCATTGGCTTGCTTTTACTGATGATTGCAGGACATTATGAGCTTTTTGTATGACTTAGTTCATTGATTGCAATGAGAGAAGGGAAATTTTCAATACTACAAACTAAAGAAATCTTACATTTTAAATTTAATTTTATATATAATATATACAATTGTATTTTTTAAATAATTGTGGTTACTCTGACTTTTAGACTAGATTTGTCAAAGCAAATTTGCTGCTCAAGACTGGGGTTTTCCAAAAATAATTAAATTGTCATGGCAAGAAAATCACATTGCTGCAGATAAGGTTATCTCTCTTGAGAAAGCACTGTTTGAAGATAATGCAGTACGTGAATGCTGATATGAGTCATTATTCATTGTTGGAAACCTGACCAAAGTATTTAGTATCACTTACTACTATAGACATTAGTGCTGAAAGCATTATGTCAGAGGAAGCAACCCTCACCTCCAGCCTAAACTGGAGGATACTGGCTACTACTGATTTCATATGCAATGTATTTTACTTGAAATGATTAATGTAGGAAGGTTCCTATATCACTTGACATTTATTGAGTGACTTTTTTCTTCAAATTTAATGACAAAGGGGACTTGAAGAATGTTCTGGAGAGAAAAAACAGTGACAGACATTTGAAAAAAAATGTCTGATATGGCATCTTTATATCCTTATTCTAGAGAACAACTTTCCATGGATTACTATACAATCATAGAATATCCTGAGTTGGAAGGGACCCACAGGGATCATTGAAGTCCAGCTCCTGGCCCTGCACAGGAGAGTCCCAAGAATCACACCATGTGCCTGAGGGTATTGTCCAAACCCTTCTTGAACTCTGTCAGGCTTGAGGCCATGACCCCAAGTACAATATAAGTCAGGCCAATATTCTGAAAAAATCACAAAATATGTGGAAAATTAAACCATATAAACCATGGTTGCCCTGAAAACAAAGAAGAAAACTATCCTGTTTAGTTGCTTACATCTGAAAAAGATCTTTATTGTCATTTTTAGTGTACTTAAAGATAGTCGGCTATTCTATCTGAACAAAATTTTCAGAAGTGTAAAATCACTAATCAATTATTTTGGGATGGATCTGCTGAGATAATTTTCTGAGTTATGGTTTCTTTTTTAAAATTTCAAATTTAATTTCTATTTTTTGGAAAACATAATAATTCCAAACATTAATGGGATTTTCATGACTCATGAAGCAAACACACATGTTGTGTTGCAGAATTCAGGGAAACTTCAAAACCCTCAATGCCATCAGGGTGTGGTAGAAGGGCTGGGAGGAAGCACAGCAGATAGGATGAAACTATAAGCAGTGACAGGGACTCATGGGAACCTTTCTTGATTGTGCTGTAATCTATCCTTCTTATCAGGGATGCTTCAAAACCCTTTTGTCTTCCTTCAGGACACCTGGGGAAGAGATTGCTAATGAGGTTGTTTCTCATCACAGCAGCAATTCTGTTGTCTCATTTATCTGGGGAATTTTGTACTGCCTACCTCCCTCGCCACCATGACTGAAGGTTTTTATATTTGTCTGAGCCTGTGGGATGCTTTGAGGATGACAAAGATATCTGTATGTTTTCCTGTTAAACATACTGAATTGGCATTATGCCAAGTATCCCATTGTCAGCAGAGTCATGATCTTGGGTTTTTTGTCCTCTCAGAGCTAAGAGTAGTCTGAGTTTCAGTGCAGATTGGGTAGGTGACCTGCAGTAGGCTCCCAGTAGCTGGGTTGCACTGGTAGAAAGTGAGGTGGGTCGTGCTTCAGTTTTCACTTCTGACTCTGAGTGCTTTCTGGAGTTGTTATCTGGATTTGTGGCATTGCAAACCATGTTAATCACTGGAATTAAAGAAGGATGGCAATTTTAATCTTAGCTCTGGATATAAAAAGGGCAGATAACTTCTAGTGGGAAAGCAGAAACCATAGCAGCTTCCTCTTAGATGAGTCAGTTCTTTTCAGCGCTTTTCTGTTTTAGGTGTTTCAGTGTTAACATGCTCTGCTTGGAACTGACATTAAGATATGAGTAAAGTGAAATAAGGAAACTGTAAAGCTTATATTAGCCCCACCACTGGAAAGAATTAACATGAATAAAAGGGGTTTGATGTGAACTAAGTTTCACTACAGATTCAACAAAATCAGCAAGATATTTATAAAATCACTATGAAAAATTACCTCTCTGTCAGGTACTGCCTAAAACTGATTACTTTGTAACAAAACTAGTGTAGCTTTCTTTTTTTTAGCAAGGTTCTATCTTGCTTTAAGAAGAATGCTTTCCAGAAACCAGGAATTCTGTCCCTAACCAGTCAGATACATACCAGCCAGCACAGAGAATCCCGGCACAAAGGGAGGTCATTAGAAATAGTTGCACAACAGATATAGGACAGTAAAAATCATATAATGCTGCCATAAGATCATATTATCAGATTTTTTTTTTAAGTAAAATATATTTAAACCACTTTCCAAAAATCAATAGTAGACAAGTCTCAAATGTCTTCATTCCTGTACACTGCTAGAATTCTTTGGGGTCTGTAAAAGCATGGCAAGCGTATAGTGTTCAATTTTTTTGTCGCATCACACTATCTGGGCAACTTTTGCCCTGATCTGCAGTAGTGTGTGTCAGAGAGATGCTAGAAAGGTGTAAGAGCAGGAATGCATACTCTAAAACAGACCTCAATGCACAGAATAGTACTGTAGCTACATGTTGACTTGGTTCCTGGTGACGTTATTGTAATGTAAAAGCCAATATGGAAAGTATCACAGAGAGAATAGATTGCTTATACTTCAACTTCCAATTACATATCAGCATGTTGCACAGTGGGTATCTGGAAACAGACAGGATGGTAAATCCTAAGTCAAAGAAATTTAATTAGTCTAGTTATTGTTAAGGAAGTTACCCAGTTGATGTATTTCTCAACATTACAAACAGGAAAGACTGTTGTTATCTTGCCATTCCCTTTTTTTGTTTTGTGCTTTTTCTTTGGTGGTGTTTTTTTTTTTTTTTTTTATTTTGGGGTTGGGTTTTTTTTTGCATTTTTCCCCTCTAGGATATTGGGACCTATGTTTAATGAGCCTCAGTCTTCAAAGAAAGCCCTTCCTGTAAAGCAAGAGCCATTAATGCAAGCACGTTCTGGCAATGATGAGTCTCTGTGCATCAGTGCAATTTTGCAGCCTTTGATATATATTAAGAACCTGACCTTTGATTACTGTGCAACCAGTTTACAATAGTCTCCCAGTTTAAAAAAATTGTAGAGATGGATCACTGACTCTTACTCCTCAGTGTTATTGAAGAAACTTTTGTTATTACTGGGAAAAGAAAACAAATCCAAACAAGTAAAGTTCTGCCTTTTCACATCGTCTTAAAGAAAAATTTGCAATGTGATGTAATCATGCAATGCAAGAAATGTCCAGAGATTGCCAAGAGTTCTCAAGCTTCCACATATTCAACTTTAACTGTGACTTCTATGTAACTTTAAACTCTGGTTCCTACTATTTATTTTGATGAGTATCTGAATAGTAAACAAATCCAACCACAAAACCAAAACACCTCCAGCTAGTTCCTGTGTATTAGACAAACAAACAAACAAATAAACAAACCAACCCCAACATGTCTTAGTATATTGTCAGAGATTCTGCTAGTGAAAAACAACAGTGATGACAGGGAGGAAAAATGTTGAAATTAAAAAGACTTGCAGGCAGGAACAAAGGTATAAGCATTTGTTTTGAACCTGGAGCCTCACAAGCTGCCCTGCCAGTGTATCCCAGGTGTAGGCCACATGAACTGGAGAAGGAATGTGGCTGTGAGGATGTGATGACAGGTCCCAATCTGTTCTACATTCAGCCCAGCATGCACCGGTGCATCTGCTATGCATTTACAAAAGGTTTGTCTTTTTCTTGCTTTCTATTTTTCTTGCTTTCTCTTTTCTTGGTAAAATTGTTTAAACAATTTAAGCAAATATTGAAACAATTATTCTAACAGCAGCACAGAAACTCTTTGAAAGAAGATGTCTCCTATGAAGACAGTCTGAGAGAGTTAGGGTTATTCAGCCTGAAGAAGATAAGGTTCAGGGAAAATCTTATAAGCACTTTCCAGTACCTGAAGGGAGCCTACAGGGGAGCTGGACAGGGACTTTTTACAAAGGCATGTAGTGATAGGATATAGGGTAATGGTTTTAAGCTCAAAGAGGGTAGATTTAGATTAGGTATTAGGAAGAAATTTTTTACTGTGAGAGTGGTGAGGCACTGGCAAAGGTTGCCCAGAGAAACTCTGGCTGCCCCATCCCTAGAAATGTTCAAGGCCAGGTTGGACAGGGCTTGGAGCAATGCGGTCTAGTGGAAGGTGTTGGAACTGGATGAGCTTTAATATTTCTTCCAATCCAAGCCATTCTATGGTTCTATAATTCTGTGTAGTCTTGGCCGTAAAGTAGTAGCACCAACTCTCCCTTAGAGCTGCAATTACAGTGCTTTCCTGATCTCTGTGTGAATCTTCAGTTTTCAAGCAAAATCAACAAAATAGCAATGACTTGATAGATCACTCATATGCACTAAGGTCTCCTGAGGAAAAAAAGAGTTTCAATGGCTCTGATAATGTACAATTTCTGGTGCACTACTGGAGCTAATAATTGACTGCAAGTCAGCCAAAAGCAGTAAGAGTGGACTCAGTAGATGCCCTGAAGGCTGAAGGCCACCACAGCTTCCTCCCAGCAACACACTGGAGATTTCCTCTGGGGCACACCAATTTGTGGGGAGGGTGGTGTAGCTCCAATAATTGTCTTCATAGATAGTCAAAACAAGGCCAAACCTGCTGCTCAAGATCCTGACTTCAGTACAACTGCCTAATCATTTAGACCCTAACCTTTGGAGCCAGACAGAAAAGATAAATTTTCAACCTATATAAGAGGGTGTGTTTTCCATTCATTTTCATTGGGCAAGAAATCTTGCCAGTTCCATTAAAGAAGAGTAGCAAGCAACATAATTTATTTCTGATATCGTCCTCAACATGCTGTATATCATGCCAGTCATCAGTAGAGCCTCGAACCTCACTCAGAAGGTTACTGCATTTGAGAGAAAAAGCTAGGCATGGGATATAGAAATCATAGAATCACTCAGGTTGGAAAAGACCTTTAAGATCATTCAGCCCAACAGTAAACTCCATACGACAACTTCAGAGGCTTCTGAATTTAGGACTACACTAAAGTAAAAAGGAAACTTAAAAAATAAACATACGCAGGAATAGATCTCAGGCAGGGTGGTCCACAACCTTGTTAGTCTAAGTATTTCTGTTTTGCTGAAAAGAGCAAGCTAGACAATAATAGAAATTGCCCTAGAGTTGAAGGGACTCAGTTGTTGAGTCTTGGGACCTTCAAGCTGGCCATCAGCCAGGAGAAGGCAGAGAGGAAAAACAGTGTCTAGAATGCGATAGGAGAGGGGGCTGTGGAAAGAAGCAGCACACTGCTGAGCAAACCGGCAAAGTAGGTCTTTTTGGTTTTTCTTTTATTGCAGCTTTGAAATCTACAATGCTGATACATCTTTGAAGAAAGCTGTGGAAATCACACCTATTACTCAATTCTGATGGCAGGGGCTGAGCCTTCAGTTCCTCTCGATCCACAGGACACAGAAGGTCAGGTCCATCAATGAGATCTCTCTTCTGTCCTTTTCTACTGTCTCTACCTGTACCAAAAAGTCACAAGAAATGGTGAAAATTCACACAGTCCTCTGCTATGAAACCATTATGAGCAATCTGACTGGACCTTTATATTTTTCACATAACAAAAATATAGTAACTCACACAGACAAAGCCATTTGCCCTTAAAATTCATAATGTGAATCCTGGGAGAAAATATTTGGGATAGAGTTTTCATAAAATACTCTCCTACTTGCTGATAAGTGGAGATCAAACAAAGTGCTTCTTGACTTTTAATTAAAAAAAAAATCCAACACCAAACCAAAATCTCACACAACAAAACCTGCACGGACTGCACGGAAGCAGAAATCTCTGTCTTCTTTTCTCCTGCATCCATTCTTTCAACAACTTGGAATTATTCATAATCCCCATTCTATACCAGACCACTTTTTCCTTTTTCATGTGCTTAAAAAAATAAAATTAAACAGAGTCTTTTTATTTAAGAAAGGAAGAATAAGTCCCATCCTAAAAGTATCATTATGGAATTTTTCTTTCACAAAGCATCTATCTACTCCATTAGGATGATTAAATTCATTTTAATGTAGTGCCAGCTAGGTGGAATTGTTGCCTTTACTCAAAGAACTATTGTAAAAAGATAATCTCCTTTGTTTAGATTATTCTCACATAGGACACTGCGTTCTGTCTCTGGACCTGCTAAATCTTGAGAGATATATCAGCTCTTTCATCTTTTTCCAGAGCTGGTTTGAGAAAGGGATTCAGTGTGACTGTGAATAGCGTAGGACTCGCTGCAGCAGTGATAAGGTTATCAGGCTCAGGGTCCTTCTCCATGCAATTGGTCACTTTCACTTTGTTAAATCAAGTTGCCTTTAGTGTTTTTTTCAGATCTCTTTTCCTCCTCTGTGAGAGCAGCCAAAACAAAGAGTTCTTGAAATCTTTACAAATGATCCCTACTATGAAAGCACCCCCATAAAACAGAGTGGGCAGTTTTAGCAGCACCACTTCAGTACTTCCCTCATGTGTCTTCTGCTGCCTCCTTCTCCTGCTGCCACAGCATAGATATGATTAGAGAGGTGAAGTAAACAGGATCTTAAAAAAGCTGGTACCAAAAGATCATAACACTGTGTATTGTGAGGCTTGACAGCTGGTCCTTCCAGAGGAAATCACATTTTCCCAAGTGCTGAGCATCTTCTTAAGGAAATGATTCCACTCACATCTCTTTCTTCACTCACTGCCAGATCTGATTTTAAATACACTTCAGCACTATAACGTTATATGTATTTTGTATAGTTTTATCATCTCTATTTGTTAAGGGACAGGATTTCTTGTCTTACCATGAATTTTCAATCTGTAGTGGGTTAATAACTAATTATTTAAAATATTTGCTTTATCATTATCAAACAGTGGCATTACTCATCTCTTCCATTTGTTTTCTACCATGATGTGCTTTTGAATTGACAGAGCAGCAGGCTGACTGAGTTGATGAATGTGAAGAAATTCATCCTGCAAACGGACTGAGACTGAGGACTGATGAGGCCAAGTGTCCACTAAAGCAAAATAGTATGTGATATTTAGGACTCCTTGAGGGCTCTGCTGGTATTATGTTCTCCTGTGAGTCATAGATTAGAATATCCTGAGTTGGAAGGGAACCACAAGGGCCATCAAAGTCCAACTCCTGGCCCAGTGCAGGACACTCCGAGAGTCACACCATGTGCCTGAGAACATCATCCGAACTCTGGCAGGATTGTAGCTTATGACCACTTCCCTGGAGAGCCTGTTCCAGTGCCCAACCACTCTCTGGGTGAGGAACCTTTTCCTGACATCCAGCCTAAACCTCCCCCGACAAAGCTTCATGCCACTTCCTTGGGTCTTGTCATTGGTCCCCAGAGAGTAGAAATCAGGGCCTGCCCCTCTGCTTCCCCTGAGGAAGCTGTAGACTGCTATGAGGTTTGCCCTCGGTCTCCTCCACGCTGAACAAGCCAAGTGACCTCAGCTGCTCCTTACACGGCTTCCTCTCAAGGCCCTTCACCGTCTTCGTTGCCCTCCTTTGGCTGTTCTGTTATAGTTTTATATCTTTCTTATATTGAGATGCCCAAAACTGCACACAGCACACGAGGTGAGGCCAAATGTGAAGTTCTCTCAGAGACATTTGTAAGTTCCGCAAGTAACTTATCTAAGATATTACATCTTTGACTTCTAAATATTTTATATATAATATGCTATATTACCAATCTCATTAAATTTGTGTTGTGCAGCACAGAATACCTAGGTCAATTGTCTCTTTTCCTGTTATGATCATATTTTTCCATTGAAATAATTCTAATTGGATTGAATCTTAATGATAAAAGCCAAATTATTTATGTTGCCAGAGAAAATATGCTCTAGTCATTAATTCTTGTGGTTGCACACAGATGACATTATTGAAATAGCTAATCCTCCGCAGATGCATTAATTTCATAATCTTAAAATGCTTTCTAAAGGATTTTACAGCAACAAATAAAGAACAGCTAGATGACACAGCTTACTGGGGCAATGATAAATAAATAAATGCTAATGCAAGTTTGTGATTGCAAAAAACTTTTAAAACTTCCAAACTTCCACTCAGCCAAAATTTTTAACACATCTTTTTCTATAGAACTGCTCTCTATCCATACTTAGAAACTCAGTTATTTTACAGAAATATGGTTTGCCTCTAGGTGTTCCCCTTCCTGATCAAAGCTTAGAAGACCTGTAGCAGATTTTGTTGTTTGCTTGACACTCGGAGTAGCTGGCATCTAGCCTGGTGTTCTAAGGTTGTACTGCCAAGGGAAAAAAATATGACATGCATCCTTGTAAAATTTGTGCTGCTTTCTTTGGCATTCCCCTCTTTCATGGCCTGAGTCCATGTGGTAGTTCTGCTTTGTTTTTTTCTAATTACTAGCAGCTGAAAGAGTTTGTGTCCAGGGGAAAGATCTTTGAACAGCTCTAACAGGTGTTCAAAGGCCAACGTTTCTATGCAATGCGTGCATAAAATGAGATGTTCATTGCACCTGATCCACTAGTGATCAAATGAAACAAACACTAGACAAGAAAATACAAGACTTTTTTGTCTAAATACCTGCATTGTCCAAGGCACTGTGCTGAAAGAGGTGTGAAACAGTACTTACTTTTCTTTAATAACTCTATTTTTGTTTTTTTCCAATGTCTCTCTACAAATGACTTGAAATCTATTCTCTGTCATGGGCTTTTCCAACACACTGTAAATGTTTCAGTACTCTGGAGAACATGTGTACCTTTCCTGAAATGCACTCTGTTATTGGCTCTTCAGATATTCCTGGGATTGTGGAAGTGGGCAGCTTTAACTAAGGTTCCTGAAAACTACTTATGAACATTTTTCCTTTGGAAACTTTTACATTAACATCACTTGTTATGCAATGAAAACTGTTTGGAAACAGTTGAAATGTTTATAACAGATGATAAGAGATAGAGAATACTTTCTGCATTTCTACTGCACTCAGTAATATCTGTGTGAAGTTAAGATTATTTCTTTTATACTTTACTATGAGCAAGGTCTTGACTGTACACTCAGGTTTTATTTTCACTTTACATCTTGTAAGTTATCCATAAAATCGAACCTGTAAATTTTAGTACCTGCAATTAGGTCGACCCTGTGGAGTCTTAGTGCATCCATGTTGTGCTTCAGGCCATGTGTGTGCAGTATTTTCACAAATGGGCACATGATTTGGATGGAGTGACCTTGATAAGATTCTTTCACCAAGAATCCACACAAGCCCCCAAATTTCATTGTCTTCCTAGTGGAAACCTTTATCCTGATCTGTGCATCAGGTGCTGGTGTGGTGCCTGCTCTAGGCCCTGAGTCTGGAGTCCCTCCTTCACTTGGAGTAATTTGGAGAGGGCTGGGGTTGGCTTGGCCCTTTTTCAGTGAATCACTGGTGGTTTAGAGGAAAAAGTAGGGAGGACAGTCTAGAGCAAATCAGTGCAAAAGTAAACTACAGAGCCTTTGGATGATGGGAAAGGACTGTTTTTTCTACACTTATACGCTCATATATTGGTCACGTTTGTACGTGTTCATAGCTGTGTGGTTTAGAGCCATTCTGACTTGATGAGCCTAAAAATGGAAATATAGCACAAATTAGACTAAATTTCAGCAATAAACTGTAAACTCACTGAAAAGAATGTAATTTTTTTTAACATCCTGAAACTTTTTGTCAGTTTTCCCCTTTCATATTAGCTAAGATATTGACCTTCTTATCTAACAGAAGAGGTTCAGGAGGCTTTCATCCAGCCTTTAAAATCTGACTTCAACTTTGGTTCTAGAGAACACAGATGCTTTCCTCTGATCATACTCACAGCTCAAGCACAAAACATGAGAAGAAGGAGATAGTAGGGGCTGATGAGATGCAGATCAGGGAGAATGAGGACAAAAAGAAGTGATTTTTATTTTCTAAGAAGGGACAGGAGTTAAAATTATAAGATAGGTTTAGCTAGAAATATATCAAGAAGTGCTTGAGAGCCTAATTATCTGTATCACATTGAGGAGATGTGGTAACTGCTGGTTCAGGTTTTGCTAGCAGTGCAGTAGCTGTGCATCACTTCAGTCTTTGGGAGTCTGCAAGAGCTTTTTTTTTTTTTTTTCTGTGAGATCCTGTCTGTCCCCTAAATAATGTTATGTCATTCCCCATGACTCAGGCTGCAGGTGCTCAGTATTTGGCAATTTATATGGGGGTTTGATGATTTTTCTGTGGAAGCTCTCCGTCGTATGGTTGACCAGGAACCTGGTTTTTTTGTCTAGTAGGGTGATGCTAAGTCCTTGACTGAGTGTGGTTTATTGCTAACACAAACATTGACCTTGCTTAGTTGAATTGTTATTAATTATTCAAAGTATTATTGATACTGAACCAAAATATCTACATAGAAATCACTGTCAAGTTTTCCTCAACAAAACTATTTACTCTGTTAGCATGATAAATTTTTGTAGCAAAAACATTGATTCTGCAGACCAGGACAGGATGCCACTGGTACTCCTGCTGGAGGTAATTAAAGTTTACCTGAAGTAGTACTACATAGTCACACCATGAACATCACTGAGGCACTCTGTGGTCACAGGTTTTGCTGGTCTCCATGTGTGTCGATAAGTCTTTGAAACCAATTTGCACTGGAAAGTGAGCACCTATACAGATGATTTAAATACAGTTTATCTACCTTTGACATATAGAGGAACTGTGGGCTGGCATAAGACTAAACTTGAGTTTGCAGGCTACCATCTAAAGTTAGTGGTGCATCCGTGCTCCACCTGCTCTCCTAACCTAATCCAAAGCTGAAATATTACTTAGCTTGAGTGAAGTTTGTGGAGGATGGAGTCAGAGAAGTGAAAGGGTGAAAAGAAGTAAGAGAAGTAGGGAAAGGAGTGAGGAAAGGTTAGGAAGTTCTGTCTGTTTGGCCAAAGAGGTGCAGCTTGCTTCTACTTTGAAACCTATGTGTGCAAACCTTTGGGAATGCATGATCAGGTATCACAGATGGCAGATCAGAATGGAGTGTGTGGACAGACTCAGTTTTGCTACCCTTCTTAAACCCTTTACCTCCGCATTGCATCATAAAGATCAAGAACTAGTCACTTGTTCTGTTTTAGTCAGTAAGCAAGAGTTAGAGTAGACCTGCTTTAAAAAGAAATTGAAACTATTCATGCACTAGCAATTCATAATTGACTGTGTAACATAAATGATGGTAGAGATAAAAATGTCTGGAACAACAACTTGAAGAAACAAAAAAGAAACAACTAAAACCCACATAAAACCTGACAGAAACCAAATACTTTTACTTTTTATCTTGTCCTAACGGTTGCTAGTCTTCAGCTGCAGGAAGAAAACAAGGGAGAAAACTTGCAAAGGAAGTGTATTCTACAGAAAGGCTACACAATAGGATACTTTAAGCAGAGTATTCCACAAACCTAAACTTCAACTGTGTCTGCACTACAATAGGAAAGCATGCCATTGCTTGCTCCCACTTATTCTTCTTGGTGTATCTCGTTGCTTATTCTAATTTTCCATTACTTGGGATTGGTAGCTATTAGGCACAAGAGTGTAGTTGATGAAAGAGGATCCTGCAAAGACAGGGTACCCTGGTGCACTGGTAAACAGACAGTAATACAGGGAACTGAGACCTCTTTGAAGGACTATTTCTGTATTTGTAAGTAATTCAGAGCAGTAAGAGCAGATCAGTTGACCAGAGCAAGGGAAGACAGGGGCTGCCCACTACATCTGTCCTGTCTGAGGTTCAGATTATAATCTGGGTTTGACTGAGCCAATTCCCTTTGACTGAATGTCCTCCCTGTGCACGTGGATTGGAGCAACCTAAAGGATCAATTACTGTCTGAAATCCATATGTCTAAATTTTCATCATGTGTAGTAGAAACATAGGGCAGATCTTCTGGATCATGGATGCCTACATTAGCAATTATTGCAGAAGGACCTTTCCGATCTGACTCATTCTGTGACTGTGTGATTGTTGTCACACAGTTGTGATGGAGGGCATCCATAGAGCTAACAGCTGGATTAAGCCTGTACTATGTCTGTCAGTGCGTGGCCATTACTTGTCTTAACTCTTGTCTGGCTCCAAGAACTAAATGGTGGTTGGTAGGTAAGTGTATGGGGTATGTTCCTGGAGCTCATCTTCCCATGTCTTTTCATCTGAAAGGAATACAGCCCTCTGCAAAATGAACCAAAGCATGGCAACTGATAGTATTTAGGAGATGGTTTCAGACAATGCCTCTGGTCCAGCTGAAACGCTGATATAGATGTACCCCTCAATCTTCTCTGGAAGAAATGACGTGCACCAAAACCACTCTGTGAGACAAACCAGCATGTGGTAAGTGGAGGCAATTGGGGGTTTCTTACAGAATGGCATTGCAGCACTTATATAAGTACTAATATAGACAAAGACAATGAAAGAAGCCTCAAACCAAAGAAGGAGAGACCCAGAAGAATAAAAAATATTGGCCTGTAGACAGAATTGCTAGTGTTCTGGCAAAGATGAATACAGAAATTACTCTACTGGGAAAGAAACAGGGAACATTTGGAAGAGAAAGCACAATAAATGGGGAAAATTGGCAACAAAGAACAATCTTAAATTAACTGCAACCTTGTGTTAGGTCTTCTGTTTTGTTGACTCTCACTTCAGATTTATGTGACACTTGATAAATTTCTTAGTTTCTCAATTAAGAATACTCTTACATTAAAATAATGTAAAATGGAAAAGAATATTTTGTTTTTAAGAACAACACATATATAGGCATCTGAACTTTGTTCATGTGTATTTTCTTTTCATAGTGTAATGACAAATATATTCATAACTGTTAACTTCTGCAAATTGTTTGGTAAGCAGAATACCATGTGTTCTGCTTTATAAAAAAACCAAGTGACTATAAATTTGAAAATAGATTTAAGAAAGAGTCAGGTAGCTAATAAGTAATAAAGTAATGCTTTTAAAAGATTTCTGTATTAATTTTATGTATTTCAAATAAAAGAAATACAAAAGGCAGAGAATATTGGCATGAAGGTCTATGGCATTCTTTTCACTTTCAAACAAAACTTAATGAGCAGTAGGAAGTACTATTTCCATGTAGGATTTCCCCCACAATTTTCTTTCATAAATGACAAGTTAGTGAGCATTTGTGTTGGAGGTGTCATAAATAAACTCTTTCCTAGTCACTCTCCTATTTTCCTCATCTTTTAGGAACTCAGTATTTTATCAGATCTCTACTTAAGACCCTTCACACTTGATTGAAATCAGAAAACTGTGGTTGAGGGGAAGGTTCCTACATACATGAACACACATCAACCTTAATTACATTAATTTCATATAGTATCAGATTAAAGTTTTGTTCTAAGTTACTTCTGTTAACAGAAACCTGGAAAGGCTGACGGACCTTACTGTCATTCTACTTTACTGTGCCAGGCGGTTCTGTCTTTCCTTTTAAATTTGACATCCTTTCAGAAATACCAGTTCTTTTCTGACTGTAAAAGGCTTTGAATTCTCTGCTTAAGTTTATCGTCATAGTGTACTGGCACTCTAACAGGTGGTGGAAAAAAACTAATGATAACAGTTTGCTGGATTACATCCTCTAACATGGGCACTGTTTTGAGCAGGTTTTGGAAATCTGTTTTATCAGAATGACTTAATGATAATGTCATCAGTGAAAAGTTTGTGATCATCTACTGGTTGTGGTCAAATAATGAATGAAAAGAAAAGGTGGTGGGTGATTATAAGGGAACAGATGAGCCTTATTTTTTTAGGGGATGTTTCTCCTGCTTAAAGCTGTAGGAGGTACTACAGGAGCTTGGTCAGGTATGGAGGAGATCTCCAGGCCTTTCTGCCTACCCTGTCCCTTCTGTGGGAGGAGTCTTGTGGGAGAAGCCCTGTCTCCTCCAATCCATCGGGGGTGAGCTAGAAAGTCTGGGGACATGGGAGTCAGGGTCTTTTGTTTTGACTATAATTGATTACCTACCTTAAAAGACACCATTTATCAGCTAAAATGTCCTCAGTTAAAGTTGTAGTCCACACCTCTGGATCCACACAAAAGTTCATGCTTACTTCCACCCAGTTTAAGTGCACAGAGAAGTTGTGCTTATTCCATTTCTTCATTTTAGTCAATTGATGAAAATAATATAATACAGCTTTCTACTAGAGAGTGTCCAAGTCCTGTAGAATTTATGTTTGGTTCCAGGTCATCTGTGATTCTTCTGTTGTCTTGAAACATTTGTTTGAGTTGGGCTACTAAAAAACCTACAGTACCACCGAGCCTCTAACCATTGTTATCGACGTCACAGTAGATAAAAGAGTATTTCTCTAAGTCCATGTCTGACTTCTCTTTGGTGTATTGAAAGAGAAAGTGTGTGGGGGGGAAAGTGGATGTTTTTTCTTTTCTTTAAAGAAACAGACCTATTGGCGAGAACATTAAATTAGTCCTTTCACATAAGATGTTTTCTGTGGAGGCCTGCCATGTTTGTTTCATAAAAAGAGAATCACACTATTTTTTTTTGTTCAATCAAAAGCAGGAAATGTCTGATCATACCTCCTAAGTTTTCCTCCCATAGCAGTGATTAATCACTCCCTTTGAAGTCCTTGTATTTTTGCAGTTGAAAGGAAAGTATTGATAACTGATTAAGATCTAGTTCTTCAAATGCTACCTACACTACATCAGTGACACACATAAATAATTACTTTGGTTTTAGAGGGACTTATCTTTAATTCATGCTAAAGTATCTGAATACTTTGAGAGTTTGTGAGTTTACTTTGTGAGTTTGGAGATATTTCAATTATTATAATAGAAGAGTCGTATATTTTGATTTGTGTTGAGTAAACTGTTCTTTAAAATTTGAAACATCCAGCATATGAATTCATTGACATAGTGATTTTAAAGGTTTTGCAGCCAAAGGAATGACTGTTCAGATGCACTTTTTGATCTCTAATTGTCTGCATGTGTGTCAAGGAATTTTTTCTTGTCTATAGAAGTCTTGGTATGACTGGATATGATACTATATTTGGTTCACAAATATAACTTATAGTTAAATATTTAGGAAAAATAAATTAGGCTATGTTGACTGAGCTCTAACCCTTTTAAAAGGTTGGGATAAGATTTCCAGTTTAAAAGGCACGATTAATACACTGATACATGTCTTATAGGTACTTATGTCTTATAGGTACATGTCCTATAAGTACTTATGTCTTATAGGTACATGTCTTATAAGTACTTTGTTCAAAGCAACCTGGTCACAGGACCTCAGAGTTACACAGGTGGGAAGGGGCTCCAGGAGGTGTCTGGTCCAACTCCCTGACCTGAGCAGGCCAGACTGCTCAAGGCTTCCTTCAGGCAAGTCTCCAGGCTGTACGGATACAAATCAGCAGTCCATCCCAGATGCAGGACTCCACATTTGCAGTTGCTGAATACCATAAGGCTTATAGTGACAATTCCTGTAGCTTGCTTAGATGTAGCTTGCTCCTGTGTAGAATCAGTTTCATTGATTGTATCAGTTACATTCTCTGGTTTCGTGGTGTCCTCAAACTTGGTGAGGGTGCACTCTGTCTCCTCCTCACCAGTGGAGACTTTGAGCTAAGGACAACTGCATAAGGTTCAACAAGGTCTAGTGCCAGGTCCTGAACTTGGGTCATGGCAACCCCATGCAATGCTACAGGCTGGGTGAGGAGTGGATTGAGACCCACTCCGTGGAAAGGATCTTGGGCTTGCTGGTTGACAGCCACTTGGATAGGAGCCAATAATACTCCCAGGTGACCAAGAAGGCCAATGGCATCTTGGCCTGTATCAAGAATGGTGCAGCCAGCAGGAATAGGGCAGTGATGGTCCCTCTGTATTCGGCATTGGTGAGGCTGCACCTTGAGTACTGCATTCAGTTCTGGGCTCCTTACTTTAAAAAGAACATTGAGGTGCTGGAGCATGTCCAGAGAAGGGCAACAAGGCTGGTAAAGGGTCTAGAAAACATGTCTTATGAGGAATGGCTGAGGGAGCTCTGTTTATTTAGTCTGCGGAGGAAGAGGCTCAGAGGGGATGTCATTGCTCTCTATAACTACCTGAAAAGAGGTTGTAAGTGAGGTGGGGGCCATCGTCTTCTGCCATGCCTTAAGTGAGAGGACCAGATGAAATTGCCTTAAACTGAGAGAGGGGAGATTCAGATAAGATATTAGAAAAAAAATTTTCACTGTTAAGGTGGTCAGATATTGGAATAGGTTGCCTAGGTGGTGGAGACACCATGTCCATCTCTGGACATGTTTAAGAGGTATTTGGTTCTGGTGCTGGATGATGTGGTTTAGTGGTTTAGGGGTTACAATGGTAGTGCTGGGTGGATGGTTAGACTGGATGATCCCGTAGATCTCTTCCAACCTTGATGATTCTATGAATCTATGATTCTGTATTGAACACAACAGAGCCCAGGACAAGGTCCTGCAGGAACTCCACTGGCAACTGGCCTTCAATCAGGATGGCCTGGCCTTCAGCCACAACCCTTTAAGCCTATGACATCAACCATTTTTTCACCCATCTAGAAGTCACCCATCTAGTTTATAACAAGTTAACTTGGATACACTGGGGCTGTGAGAAACCACTTCAAGTACAGTGGTGGAAATAAACTCAAATTCACTAGTGCCATCATGTGAACAGACTGATATTCTAATTCCTGTTTTGTTAAATGAAAAACAACTGTAAATTGAATTTTTTAGGACATTGTGAAAACCTATTTACAGTTCAGTACAATATGTAATCTCTTTTGCTTGCAAAACTTTTCACCAGAGCTGTGTGCATACTATAAATCATCTGTTGTCTAGAGGTTCAGTAGAAGACCTTCACATCATCTGTTGGCCTTGTTTCATTAGGTTGTATATATTCTACACTTTGGCTTGTGCCAAATATGATTATTTATAATAATAAATAACAAGCACATTTCATGAAGAAATACTCCCAACTTTCCCCAGATGTTGAGACCTATGTACCTCTGTTAAAATTTACTGAATTTTCCAAGATTTTCCTAGATTTGTAAAGATATAACTAAGAGTAGAATTTGCTTGGTGATTTCTCGAGCTTCTATTGTTTGTAACATGGCTTTTCTCATATGACTGAGTTTTTGCTCTATTATTCTTAATTAGAAGAAAATACTGAGATTTTCAACCCTGTAGACTATGAACTACAGTTATCTCAGATTGTGTAATAATGGGTAATGCAGGAAGGATTATGTCTCAAATGCTCCCTGTGGAAGGGAATGTCTTCCAGCTTCTTCCATCAGCATGTTTAAATTTCAAATTGCTGAATTAAATTGTGTCAGGAATTCACTGCTTCATTCTGAAAGTTCAGGGGTGGCAATTAAAATATCTAACACTCTCTTAACACCCTATATTGAAATAATAAAAGCCCTCAGAAACAAAATACTGATCTCATTAATTATTGCCAGTCTTCTGATTTTGGCAGCATGTGGCTCAGAATTTTTTTGTAGCATTTCATCTGCTGGATACTTGAAGAATGTACACCACATTACATTCCTCCATACAATTTACAAATGTTTATGTAGATTTCATGAAGTGTTATGTAAACAGAAATTAACTCCAAATCATTATCATTATTTATAAAACCTACACTGGGATTTAGAAGCTTATTTTGCAGCTTTGTGTAGCTGCACAGTCTGCAGTGCAACATAAAATAGGACTAGAGTCTAGTTTGTGCTAGCCCTAATCAGCTACAGGCAAACTGTTCCCACGTATTCAGAGTAATAAGACAGCTCAGGGACAAAACTCTGCTATTAAAGAGCTGATCTTCATGCTTCCCTTTTCAGCCCCATGTCTTTCCATTCGGAGGCAGAGTAGCACGAGATAGATATTACTATTTTAACTTCTTGTTATCATAGCCCAAGCTACCAGTAAAGTGAGAGAGAATTAGCTATCAAGTCACAAACCTTGTTTGTTGCAGCACTTCTCTTGGCGGTTTCCTCTTCCTGTTCAAAACAGGGTGCATGGTAGAGGGGCATGTTTTCCCCCCAGGTACCCTCAAATTCTTTGCACAGTCTAAACGGGAAAAACAATGCCGAGACTTACTAGCATTATCTTACCACTCAGCTGTATGTGATGTGAGGCAAACACTAAACATGTTCTTTGGCCCCCTGATGTTACCGTCCCATATTGCCAGGATGAGGTAAACATCCCACTGGCAAAGAAAACAGATGGGCTAGAATTCACAGGAATGTTCACAGGAAACTGTGAATTATTCTTTTTTAGCTTTTTTTAAGAATGATCAGACAAAAAATTGTGTTGTGAGTCTTTATGGTATTGCCTCATTGTGACCTCATGCATAGCTGAGATTTGGCTGTTGCATGTTTTGTTGAATTTCACTCTGGAAAGCTCACACAGTGATTTGATGCACTGGCCATTGGAATACTGACTTCCCCCCCACCCTTATCAAAACGCATGTAGTAGTTCTTGAATTTTGCAATGGTTGTGAGAAAATAAATGATTTGAAGGGCCAGATCTGTTGGGAACTGGCAGAGCTCCATTGACTTGCTTGGGTTATACTGTCCCAGCATTCTTAAAGGTCAGATGGTTATGGACTCATGAGAGCAACGTGACATTTAGGGTTTTGGCCATATTCCAAATTCATGTGGTCAGTTTCGCTTTTCTTCAGAATTTGGGGGTTATTAGCTTATATCTACTTGCCCTTTGTAAATATTCAAAATAATTTTCTTAAAAGTGGCCTACTTAGCAAACCAGAACACTTGGCTTGCCAAAATGTGTCTGTGTTTTGCTCTTACAACACAATGGTTTTGTATGGAGTCCCTCCTCAGTGATTTTGCCCATGTAGCTTTTATAGTGTGCTGAAGTTGTGAATGCAAACCTTGCAAGTATGTGAGAGAAAAGGAAGGTCCACCATTGAAACCAGTAGCTCCTGTGCGAGTGAATAGCAGAAGATTTTTATTGCTTCTCAGATTTTTGGTGATATTTCTGAGACTGCAGATGAAGATTTTTCTTGAACTATTACAGACAGAAATAGAGTGTTGTGACTTATTCTACAGGACAGCAGCACCTATCTTATGGGCCTCATTTTCTTGAAGATGAGAATAAAATTATTTAGATTAAATTTAGCTTCTCACAAGTGTCAGAGTGGCTCACTCTTTCACAATTTCATTCATCTTCCTGTGTAAAGAAGCCTGTGGATTCAGCAGCTGAGAGGAAACACAACTAATGATGATTATTTGTGTTATCTAAAAGTACTTTCTCTTCCTTTCATTTGGGAACACTTGCACTCTCTCTCAATCTCTGTGTCCCTGAGTTCAGCTGAACAGTAGCCAAACTACATCACTCAGTTATCTCATTAGTCCTTTATAAAGAGCAAGACAAACAAGTGAGCAACGCTGAAATAAGAAGGGCTTCATTTAACCAGTGGAAAAATGGTATCTCTGTGTTCTGAGATAGAGTTGGAAAATCAGAATTTTAAATTAGTCTAAGAAACACAAGAAAAAATATTTAATAATCCTTACTGTAAGATGAGCAGGAACAGAAAAAGAAATGTATTAAGTTTGATTTCTTAGAGCTGTATTTGTATAGTAGCAGAAAATGATGGGTAGAATTTTTAAAGTTCATTAATATCTTTGGAGCAAAGTTTTCTGTAAAATCTCTGATTTCTTGTAAACCTGTGAAACTCTGCTGGTAGCTTCTATGTCCAAACCCATAAGTTCTGACTCTTTGGAAGACATGAGTCAGTAGTGAGATCTCAAACAATGTAAATATGTCTTTTTTCAAAAGTTAAATACAAATAAAAATCTTACTATTTTAGGATTTTTTTTTAGTAATCTCATTAAAAACACGGTAGCAAAACTGATACTGTTTGTTTCTGTGCATCTTTTCTCAAAATGTTCCTCTTATACCCCAAGGATAATAAATAACCCAAATACATCACAGCATCATTCTCAGTCAAATAACGATTAGCAGCCCACTTTCTTTTTGAATATTTTGGATAAGATTACTCTGCTGCAACTTTGATCAATTCCAAATAGTTCCAGCTATGGTGGAGATTTTGTTGCCAAGGCATCCTATTTACGTCTCAGTTTTGTATCCAGTATTAACAAAATGGTTAAAAGACTGACACCTGTAGTACCAATAAAGCAGATGGGTTCCATAGGCATGGAATAATAAAAAGGCGAGGGAGGTAGAATCTTGCATTGAAATGGTCAATGTCTCATATTCTGGAAACAGTCTTTATGCTTGTCTGCTGCACATTGAGAATAAGCTTGCTTACGAGTTTTGAAAAATACGTATTTTATTATTAAAGGAAAAAAAACAGCAGTTGCTAATCCTTACATTATAACGTGATGGCTTCAAATGGGGATGAACAAGTGATGCATTATAGCAGACTCAAGCATCTGAGAGCGGAAACTGATATTTGTTTTGATTTTTTAGTTTAGTAAAGCTGTCCCTACTGAGAGGCATGCTGTATGGTACATTGCATCATTATAGAAAACTGTAACAGAGGTCCTGAATCCTAAAATGCATTGAATGATGAAGAAAAAGCAGAAATGGTAAATCAGATTTCATCAAACTTTCAAAATTATTCTACTGGTTTTTTGTTCAGTCCTTTCATAGAATCACAAAATGGTTTGGGTTGAGAGGGACCTTAAAGATCACTTGATTCCAGCTCCCTGCCATGGGTAGGGACATCGTCCACTAGACCAGGTTGCTCAAAGCCACAACCAACCCATACTTGAACACTTCCAGGGATGGGGCATCCACAGCTTCCCTGACCGATCTCTGCCAGTGCATCACCACCCTCACAGGGAAGAGTTTCTTCCTAATATGTAATCTAGACCTACTATCTTTCAGTTTGAAGCCATTATGCCTTGTCCTATCACTGCAGTTCCTGATGAAGAGCCCCTCTCCAGCTTTCTTCTGAGTTCCCTTCAGAAGGCTGCTAGAAGACACTTTGAAGCCTTCTCTTTTCTAGGATGAACAATTCCAATTCTCTCAGCCTTTCCATTCATCTGTATATTGTAGTTTGGCAAGAAAGGTAGGAAGAGACATCTAAGCAGAGGTTTTCCATAGGAATTAGTGTTTGACGTCATTAGGAGTACTATTATTTCCATTTCTGATGCAATAGTAGGTTTTCAGAACCTTCAGCATTCCCCATTTGGAGTTTAAGGAAAACTGATTTCTGTGATCTCTATTCTAGAAAGATAGAGGAAGGACAAGTTTATGTAACATAATATATTAGCTAGGGAGAAAAGTAACTGTACTATTTGCATTACAAGTTTGTGTTCTTGTTACTTCAGTGTGTTGGGTGCACTGTACAAATAACATTTGTACATCACTGTGCCTCAGACACAGTACAGGAAGTGCAAAGAAGTTTTGTTGGTCTACAAGTTTATTAAAATGAAGAAAGAAAGAGAATTTGCCATTACTTGGTTCATCTGCTGCTCTAGCTGTGTGTTGGTTCCCAGTTTTCAGGTAGCTTGATGAAGGAATTGCCAGCTGCACTTCTGCAGATGTTGCTGCTTTCTGTGGTGTCCTGCTGCCCCCACTCCCCTCCCTGGGGTGATGTACCAGGCTTATCAGTAACAGAGGCATAAACCTGTAGGTACCCAAAGATAAAGAGCCAGGCTTCTCCTGTAACGTGATGTTGGAGAAAGAGATGAGCTAAGCACGGAAAAGGAGGCAGAAAATGAGACCTGAGGATCAGGCTTGCAGGTCATGCTTCAGGTGAAGTATAAGGACCATCACAGCCATCACTGCTCTTAAATGGAGCTGACCTTGCTCCCTAAAAATGACTTTGACTGCCCTGAGCAGCAGGAATAGTAGACAGCCTGCTTCCCAGGAGCCAGCATAGCCAATGTAGATTAAAAGTTTTGTGACCTTTCCCCCACCTCACTGAGGTACACACTCCCCATGTAGTTGCCTACCTTCCCTGCCCCCTCCCAGGGAAACAATAATGGGGAACAATATTTAGTGGTGATAATGAAGCTGAGCCAGAGCAGAGAGGGGTGGACATCCACAGTCCCTTGCAAAGTGTGCTAAGGAATTATACAGCTGCTTTTGCAATTTTCCAGTGAAGTTAGGCAAAGAGAGTTGAACTATGGTGTGGACTAGTGCTCTGCTTTTACAATAAAGAGTGATTGTTTCCTAGGGTTTTCTGTTTGATTTTTTTAAAAATTATTTATCTATACTCTTTCTCAACAATATGCTGTGTCCACACCCATCATTCAATGGGTCTTCTGTACTGCCAGGAGGCTTTCTCAGTTATCCTTTTGTCAAACTATTTCACCACAGACAGAGGTGTTTCAGAAGCTTTGGCATGTAGTTCTGATGCTCCATACTTTTTCATGTCAACCTGGCAGAGTTAGGAATGGCAACCATGACATCACTGGTGTCATCATCTTGTTTAGAATACGTAATTGTTGTGTCTTCCCTGTGTCTTCCCTAGGGAGCTCTGTATCTTGTGTTAAGGTACCTTGCTGCAGACAGCAGAGATTTCAGGGGGGAAGAGATGCATTGCTTTTTCTGCCTCTCCTTTTTTCCCCCGTCTGGCTGGTTACCTGTTAGTAACTGGAGGTGGACAGTCCTCCCTGCCTGGTGCCTCTGCTAAGAAGAAAAGCAAATGCTGCCTGTGCCTGACCATTGCTAAGGAACAGAGTCCAGAGGAAATTTTTAAGCTACTTGTTTATCAGAGGCTTGGAAATGAGCTGGAAATCAGCATAAGTCAGATTTGTATGTGTATCTGTTCTGTTTAATATCAAAGATGGCTGTAATGCTTGCACAAATCAGAATCTTAGCTGATCAGCTATCTCAGTTTACCATGCAGGACAAGGCCAGCACAGGTTTTTGTTTTTTTTTTTAATGGAAGCATGGTTCTGAAATATATAAACAAAGGTCAGTCAGAAATCTCGATCAATAATCACACTGTAAGTTTTTTGTTTTGTTTTTGTTTCAGGGATTTTGATTCCTTTTCAGTAGAGGGGTTGTTAATGTCTGGTACATGGGTCAAGAAAAAAGGAAGAAGCCTCAAAAAAACCCCCACATCCTCTTCTAGGACTTCTTTTGGTTGTGATTCCTATTGACTGCTGATTTTGCAAGTCTAAGTGTCATATATGCTTTTACAAAATAGCAAACAACTATTTCTATTGCAGGGTAAATGCTCTGCACTGAGATATCTTCAGCTGTTGGTTGCTGATTTTCTTCTGCTTCACACAAAAATCTCTCTGTCTGACCACTGGGTGTCAGTGAAAGACTAAGAAGCAATTTTCTGTAATTAAATATACATGAGTTAGTCTCAAGCTCTGTGGGTGTTCTTTAGTTAAGGTGGCCAAGGCAATTTTGAGAAAACTCACTGACACATACACTGGGAGTATATAATAATTAGGAAAATCAGCTCAGATCAGTAAGATTTTCCTGAATCACTTCATTATTCTATTTGAATTAATTCATACTATCGAGGGCAGTTAATAAATTATAGAAAAATAGTTTATCTTTTTTCTTTTTCAAGTAAAACAACTATTTCTAACATAATCATGAGGTAGAGCTGTTATATTTTACTGTATTCATATTTCTTGTGCACTGGCCAACGTGTTACTGGAGGTCCAAGTCCTGAAAGGTGCTGTCCTCATGCAAGGTCATCTGTAGCAAAATGCCCTTACAGATGAGAATTCAGGGGGCTCCACACCATAGCATCAAATCTATTTTCAAGGCTTTTCCTGCTTCCACCAAGATGAAAAAATTCTGCCTTACATTCTTTGCAGACTGGACTCAAAAGATATGAATATCTCATATAAGACAAGACATGAGCTGTAAAGGCAGTGAGAGCTGAAAAAGAGTCCAATTGAATGGAAGGGGTAATTATTTGTATCCACCTAATAGCACCTGTATTTACATAACATGTTTATTTTATGTTGAGTGTTACTGCAATTTTCAAAATGTTGAAGATGTAACACCATTGCACAGGCTGTTGGAAGAAACCTTCAGAGTTTTGGAAACTTGACAGGAAACAAGTGGTCCTTGAGAGCTGGGCAGGTGTCACAAACATTTGGAGTCATGTAATAAGCATATTAATTGTATGCTGCTGTGAAAATGACTTACTGTCAAATAACTGAGAGTTTCAGTCTGTTTGGTCCTCCCTCTTTAGGCTTCAGAGTTCTCTGACCACTGAAATAGGTTAAATAGTCAAATTACTCTGATTTGCTGTGCTGTAATGCTGTCATGTTCTGTAGGGTACTGCTGCCTTTGCTCAAACTCTACTCACATTTAAGATAATTTTGATAAATTAAAGTATGTCAATAATAAATTAAAAACAAATCTATTTTTATGATCATTCCTCAAGAAAAAAAATGCTACAAATTCTTAGCCTATCCAAGCAAAAATATGTTGGACTCCTGCTCAGAATATAACTGCAAAAGAACAAAACAAGATTTGTGCCAAAAGTTTTCTTTTGCATACTACAAAATAGAATTTCCCTGAGTTGCCCTTCTAGGTGTTTTTTCTCTAGTGGATATTAAAAGGCAAAGATATTTGAGACCTCACGTGCTATATAATGTCTATGATCAAGGATTTATCTATGTCCTATGATCAAGGATTTATCTAAACTGAATCTAGTGTAAAACCCATCTTAACTTTTTCAAATGTAGGTATACACAAACCATGTGTCTAAATGAGGGAATAATAACAGCTGAGCACTGCTGAATTTCCCATTTTTCCCTGGCCTGATACAGATCTGGGTACTGTCGAGGCCCTTTTGCTCTAGCGGGATGTGCTGCAGACACATCACAGCTGCTACCCCTGATTTGTGCACATGGACAAGAGTTGCAAAATTTCTGTTATTTTCATTAATGTAACAACAGGTCTGCAGGTCAAAGAAAAAGTTTCTAGGCACCGAAAATGAAGAATTAGTGTTATTTTGCATATATTGTCAATCAAATAAAAAAGAGCATTTTTGCTTTACTCTAAAGCTGAATTGCTCAACCTGCACCTTCTTAGGTGCTCTAGAGCACCAAACTGTATCCACCAATTATAAGAGTTTCCCAGAATCACAGAATCACAGAATATCCTGAGCTGGTAGGGGCCCACAAGGACCACTGACTCCAACTCCTGGCCCTGCACAGAACCATACCCAAGAGTCACACCATGTGCCTGAGAGCATTGTCCAAATGTTTCTTGAACTCTGCCAGGCTTGGTGCTATGACCACTTCCCTGGGGAGCCTGTTCCACTGCCCAGCCACTCTCTTGGGGAACAACTGCTTTCTAATATCCAACCTAAACCTCCCCTAACACAACTTCAGGCCATTCCCTTGGGTTCTGTCACTGGTTACCACAGAGCAGAGATCAGTACTTTTCTCTTCCCCTCATGAGGAAGCTGTAACTGCAGTGAGGTCTTCCCTCAGTCTCCCCTTCTCCAGGCTGAACAGATCAAGTGCCCTCAGCCACTCCTCACACAGCTTCCCCTCAAGGCCCTTCACCATCTTTGTTGCCCTGTTTTGGACACTCTCTAATAGCTTAATATCTTTCCTATATTGCAGTACCCAAAACTGCACACAATATTCCAGGTGAGGACGCCCCAGTGCAGAGCAGAGTGGGACAATCCCCTCCCTCGACCAGCTGGTGATGCTTTGCCTGATGCCCCCCAGGACAGGTTGCCCCTCCTGGTTGCCAGGGCACTGATGACTCATATTCAACTTGTTGTCAACCAGGACCCCCAGGTCCCTATCCACAACACTGCTTTCCAGCATCTCATTCCTCAGTCTGTACATATGTCCAGGGTTGCCCCATCCCAGGTGCAGAATCCGGCACTTCTCCTAATTAAACTTCATATGGTTGGTGATTGCCCAGTCCTCTAGTTTCTTGAGGTCTCTCTGCAGGGCCTCCCTGCCTTCAAGGGAGTCAACAGCTCCTCTGAGTTTTGTGTCATCTGCAGACTTGCTCAGTGTCCCTTCCAGTCCTGTGTCCAAGTCATTTATGAAGATGTTGAAGAGCACAGGGCCCAAGATGGAGCCCTGGGAACTCCACTAGAGATGGGTCATCAATCTGATGTCACCCCAGCCACTGTCACCCTCTGTGTTCGACCCATGAGCCAATTGCTCACCCACCACATGCTTTGTTTATCCAGCTGTGTGCTGGGCATTTTGTCCAGAAGGATCCTGGGAGAGACAGTATTGAAAGCTTTGCTTAAACCCAAAAAGATTACATCAACTGGCTTTCCTTGATCAGCTATGCGGGTTACCTTGTCATAAAAGGAAATCAGGTTGGATAGGCGGGACTGTCCTCTCATGAAGCCATGCTGGTGACATTTAAATAGTGATGCTTGAAAAATCATGCTGTTCTGACTAGTGTACTAACAAAACTTTTTTTTATAAGTTTAAACAAAAAATTCCAAAATAATGGCAATGAAACAAAAGATTCTTTACTGTTCTGCTGTCACTTATAGCAGTTAGAACGCTAAATACTTTTCTGTTTCAGTAGGGTATCGTACTGAGTGTGTGTAACATGCTCTCAAATAGTTCAAATCAAAGTCTATAAACTTAATGTCTTTCACCATTAAGGATTACAGATAAGCTGGAGCCACTGTGCTTTTACAAAAATGATTTTATTGGATCTCAACAGATCACATCGCAAATTAGATTTGCACAGTGGCAGAGTACCAGCACTCTGGCAAGCATACATGTGTTAAATTTGTAGACCAGAAAACTATTTTTTTTTTTAAATTGATACTTAGAGTTAGTATTTCTTCATATATGTAAAATATGATTAATTTCAAAGTTGCTCAATAAAAATGTCACAATTTATTATTTGAATGCATTACCTCACCATACTACCTCTACAATGACTTCAGAAATGAGCTTCCACCCAAGTGAAATAAGTGAAGGGTCAAGCGTGTCAGAATTACATTTACTGGGAAGTTTAATAGGCATCTCACTTGTGAAATGGTACAAGTACACACTTACAATCCTGCCCTAATTTATCAATTTTTAATAACAGATATCAGTCCAAAGGAGGAGACCTGTGGACTCCTGAGCAAAAGATACCTCATCTAAGCATAAATCTGTGGTAAAGCTGTTGACCACAAGCAAAGCAGCATTTCCAAACTAAAAGCATTGTCTCTCTGAATTCAGAGAGTTTTACTTATTTCATTTGAATACTGTTAAATTGTATCTCATGTTTCAGGAAGAACTGATTGTTTCCAGAGAAAGAATCACCTCAAGCTATTTTAGAGCTCCAGGAATGAAGGCTTTTAGTCTACATTTTAGACTGAGGTCAACCATAGCAAAAAATTAGTCTAGCAATGAGTTATGGTTTTTCACAGTGAAGGCAATTAATCACTGGACTATCCTGACATGAGCTGTAGTGGATTTTTCATCACTAGAATTTTCTATCAAAAAGTAATGTTTTCATAGAAGACATGAACTTATTCCAACAAGAATTAATTTGGGAATGTCCTATGACCTGTGCTGTACAGGAGAGCAGTCTCAGTTACTACAGTGGTCACTTCTGGCTTTATGATTTATGAATGTATATGTATGCATGTATTTGCTTCAACAGAAATTTAAAATGTTGACTATTTGCATTTTCAGTGTTTTCCTTCATAAAACTAAACATTTTGTGGTGGTGGCACATGTTGTTTTCCAAAAGCAAACACCATAGAAACAACTATTGCCTTTGGCTACTTTGAGACTAAACTTTTAATTAAATCTAAAGGACCAGTGATTGTAAAAAAGAATAAGAACAAACATACAAATTATTTTAAAGGTCAGAAATATAGACAGCTAACTTCAAAACATAATGTTACTGAAGGCCAAAAAACAGTGTAAGTTTTAGAGGTGCACGTTAGAAAAAACTACAGCTTTCCTATACATAAGTAACTAAACATTTCAAATTATGCTATTAAATTCGGGGAATACTAAAATGTGACACAGGCTGTAGTCTGCTTCAAATAATATTTTATTTTTAATAGAAGTACTAGTAATTTAAATGCAGTTTAATATTAATTGAAATATGAATATGAACATACATATAAATGTGTATACACATGAGGAATCACCTTAGAACAAAGTAAGTCTATCTCCTAGGAATCAATCTGATAATTTCCAAGATAAACTTAATATTTGTCCTAAAAAAAGATAAAAATATGATCTACCTATCTATAAAAGTAAGTTTTATAAAGCTGGACTGTCTTTCGAGTTGGATGCTCCATCCCCTGAAACGAGAGAGGGCAATACCTCTGCAGGATGACATGAATACCTCATCTTCCTCTTGTCTACTAACAGGACGATTGTAAAATGGATAGTGGGGGGGGCTGGTCTTCCATTGCTGGGCTTGAAAAACTAAATCTCCTCTGGGAAGGGCCGGGTGTAATCAGAGCATGTGGTGCAGTATCCTGACCTTTGGATCCCACTCATACACCTGCAGAAGCTCTTCATGGAGAGGTGTGGAGTAGTGGTGGCTCTCACCTTTAACTGGGGCTCTGACAAAGCCCCGTTGCCCCTAAGAACACCCTGCCACCACTGCTTGTCAAAAGCAGTGCCCTACTAGGAGGGTTTTAGCCAGAAATTGCCAGCCAGGCTTGGATTGGAAGCAGATCCTTCACTGGTGTAGGACGAGAAATGACAGAAGTGACACTGCTTTCCGGCTGCCTGAGGTTCTCTCTACCACTCAGGAGCAAGGGCTTTCTCAGGCATTTATCAACCTCTCTAACCCTTTAAGTAAAGAAAGTTTTTGACAGTAATGTGGGTCAAGCTTTCAAACCTCTCTACAAGGGTTCAATATTCTGTCTGAATGGAAAAGATTAGGTACACAGTTAATATTTCTATATTTACTGACGAGGTGTGGATTGATAGGTACTGTGTAAGAACATAAGGAAGCTGTGTTTTCCAGTTTCATTTGCTTATTTTCTATCTCTCCATCATTTACTTTCAATTAAAAGATTAGTGGTAGTTTAGTTCAACCACTATGGTATGAAAGTCCTGCTTCTCTAATTGCAGTTGAGGAGGGAGTAAGGATAAAGAAGTAATCTTGTAGGCTTGGAGAAGGAAGAGTTATCTTTTAGCAAGTGATCTTTACCCTGAGGCTTTGCACTGAAGATTGCTATTAAATGTGCCAAGAAGAAAATCCAAATTAATATTTGTATCTCAGTATAACCTGCTGGAATAATACTTTTGCATTTTAAGGGTGTAATTGAAGTTAATTTGTTGCCAATGTATATAATTATTTATTTCAGCAGAAATAACACCCTTTTAAAGTGAATATTTGCCTAGTAATACAGGCTTGCCTCTAAGGGCAAATCCTCTGAATGAACTGCAGATCACAACACCCAGGCAATCAGTTGCACACAGAAGGGTCATTTTCTTGGGCTTTCTTTTACCTTTATAATCCTCTTATTCTTTTCTTTGCAGAATAGTGGGACTTTTTTTACAGCTAGAGAATGGTCCTTTCATTGTAGGTTACATGATTGTTCCTTGAAAAATGATGTTATGCCTGCAAGTTGCCCAGGTCAGTTTGTATGTAATATAGGTAATGTGTGTTTAAAGCCTCACATCTAATTTGGTAAATTTAGTCTTGCCACGCCACCTGAAATTGGGTTAGTTGTTTGTTGGAATTGTTTCCATAGCCTTATTACAAACAATGGGGCTACTACTTCTCTCTGATGAGGTAGTTTACACAGATTTGAAGGGATATAGTGGTCAACTGTACTCTTTTGTCAGTCCTGCAGGTGTAGATACAACGGGAAATGTTTTCACTGAATTTCTCGAGCTGCTGGATAGGAAGCCTAGTCACATTAGTTAAATTTAATGTATCAATAATAACCATAATTTGCTCAATGGCAGGAAATTGAAGCATTCATTTCAGTCTTTGGTATTAAGATTCTAAAAGGACTTATTTCCTTGATTTATCTTACTCATACAACTCCATCCATTCTTTAAGCTTACCGACTAAATTCTCTGTGACAACATGGGTGGCAGTCAGGACCTGAACACCCGAGTGACTTCAGGTGTTCATCAGTGACATTTCATTCTGACTAATTCTGTCACTTTCCAGGATAAAATATTAGAACATGTTAATTTTATAAAAATGTTCATTTATGGGAGAAAACCAGACAAATAAATAAACCACTAAGCAATATTATTAGTGTAGTCTCAGCTCCGTGTAACTGAGCACATCGCAGAGCAGAGGTTCTCAGAATTATGTGGAAGCTACATAGAAGCTATCAGGAAAGCTTTAACTAATGATGTCCTGTTGAAAGCTGTTTTTTCTTAGAGTGCACTTATGGATCAACTCGTCAGGCTGCAAAATAATAAAACAAGAGGGTGAGATGATAGCCAAAGCTATTCAGCTGTGTGACGTTTCACAGAATACTTTAAATTCACACTTTAAATGACACTTATCATTTTTAATCCTTGTCTTTGTACATTAACCCCTTTGGGCAGTCATTCATGCTCATTTGAAGACTGAATAAGACAATGTCTGCATGTTTCCAGATTAAAAGCAATCCATATTATCTCATTCAAAGTGTTCTTTCCAGCAGAGCTTAGAAATTAACTTGCTTCATTTTAAAATAAACTTAAATTTGTTTGAATAGTGTTTGAATCTACAGCAGTGTTATCATGAAACTAAAGACTGTGGCCTGAACAGCTCATTGCATGTGTTCTTTCTCCTTTCAAAAGCATAAAACTCTATATTATTTTAAGTATCCCCTAGTTATTGTTCTACTCTCTGCTGAGAGCCCACAGGATTCACTCTCTTTAAGCCAGTAAACCTGAGTCCTCTTTCTTCCTTTCAGTTAAAATAAGATTAATTGGTTTAAACTGACAACTTCCTTGTGAAAATCCATCACAAAAGTTGCCATTAAGTTAATAAACAAAGTAGCTTCTATTTGAAGTTTCCTCCACCTTTCCCACAGTAAAGATGGAGCTGGAAGAAACAGACTAGTTCTAGAATTTTCCATCAAGATATCGAAACTTTTAATTACTGGAAGAAACTAATAGAACATCCCTAAGTCAGGCTTTATTCCTACTTCATTGTGGCTAACACTCACTAAAATCAGTGTTAGGAAGAAGGTAAGGAGCATTTAAAGTTGCAAACAGCTCCCTTCCCCTGAAAAAGTCAGCAGTTGTCTCACAGAATTGCAGCTGAAGTCCCATCCTACACTGTAGATGCTAATCCCCATCATAGAGAGATAGCCTCCAATATAGTTTATTTCTTCATAGCAAAATGCAGATCAGTATATGTAATCAGAATTATAATAATAACAAAATCTTGGTCTAAAATCCCCATAAATACACTTGCAAAATGCATCCTAAAGTGATGGTTTTCCATTTGAGAGCAAGTGTGTCAGTGGACACTGATCTTGGGAATGGTGGTTCCCAGCTTGAGTTCAGTCAACAAGCTATTCTGAAATTACCTGTGTCCTACTAACATCTGTGTAACAGTTGTTCTCTTCTTCTTTTCCTTTGAGAATGCACAAATATCTGCTAAGACCTTTTGGGCAGAGTCCATACAGATTGTGCAGTGACAGAAGAGGGGAAGGAAACCCCTTTAATGAGCAACATTTGCCATGCCACGTAGAAACTACACTGACTGAAATGAGGTATTTTCTCTTTTAGCCTGGCAATAAATTTACAGATATCAAACAAAGCTAAGAGGTTCAGGGGGTGACTCATTTACCATTTATGGAAAACTGAGGTGGTTCTTTGGTCAAAAGTGAAAGTGGCTTCTCTGCTGGGAGGCAGCTTGAACACGTTTTGCTTCTTCTTCAGTGGCTGGAACCCAGCTAAGAGATGTTGATTCTGGCAGGGCTGGAATGCACTGACAAAGCTCTTTGCTCCTGCTTCTGTCTCACATGCCACACACTGCTTGGTACCACTCAAGCTCTAAGATCTGGGCTTTCTCATGCTCCATCTGCAATGATGGTGGCAGCACAAGGCAATGCTGCAGGGGAATGAGCAGAGAGACCCTTAACCTTTAGCCAGTGTGAGCCAGGTTATCTGTGCAGCACAGTCTTGTGCTGTGCAGAGCTGCTTACACCGGCCTGAGGTCAAGAGTCAAACTGAAGCTTCAGTGAGGGAATGCAAACCTTCCCTCTCAGGAAATGTGGGTGGATTTCTGCCCCAACACAGTCATCCTGTTGAAGATTTCAGAACTAAGGCAGTCAGCACCTGCTTGTGCATCTTTCCTTCATCTTTCTTCATTAATATTTCAGCATTTTTTGATCATCACACACTTTCTCATGAAAAAAAAGAGTTTCTATTAGCTTTGTGCTCAGTAATCACTATGGGGCTATATCTGTTTTGGTAAAGTAGGGTGATACCATTTAGTCATGGTCCCATACTGCTTTATAGTCTGGAAATATGAAACTTTAAACATATGTGGAGCAGTCTTAACCTTGTAAACTCATCTGGGCAAGTACTGCACCCAGCTCTGTTTATTCTAAAAATACATTTTTCTTAAAAGGGATTAAAGTTCCTTGAGTGCCATCCTCTCCTGCCAAAGCAAACCTATAAAAGCAAAGAGATACCAAGCAATTGGACATTTCTTACTGATATCCTCTCACAGCATATTTTCTTTGATAATGACTGGCTACATATTTTCAAGGAATTTTTGCCTTCCTCGGAGGTAGAAGAGAGCACCCTGAACATGTTCACTGCTGCTGCTCACTGTTACGAACCCTGCCTGAAAACCTCAAAAACATCAATGAATACTGAGTCATGACAGATGGTCACAGGCTGTGTGCAGTGTGTTTATCTGAGGTTGAAGTATGAAGTCATATGTATGTGTGTATGTCTGTGATGTATTGTCACTTGGTGCTTCTTGCTAACCCTTGAAATATCATCTTATCGAGTGATAAACGAAGTAGAAGATGGAATTTTACTGGCTGTTTTCATTAAAAGTTTTCATTTTCAATTCTTGCGTCCATTTTTTCTCTTTGTGGGTTGTTGTGTTCTGAGCTCAGAGTGAAATGTGTGAGCATAGGGATTGTTTAAAATGCCAAAAGGAGGCCCTGGACAAGGTTCTGGTCTTCAGAATACATGACACACTGCCAGAAATCTGTGCAGTCACTAAAGCAGTTAAGTCTTGCTGCTATCTATGTCTGCTATAGGCCTGTATGCCTGCTCTCCTGAAAGGTAGAATATTGAGGAAATTCACAGCTGCATTTAAAATATATTTTGTTAACTTATACACTATGAACTGACATATCAGGGCATAAACAGGGCAATAAATGAGACTGCCAAAAAAAAAGAGCTGCTTTTTATTAACCACTAACAGGGTGATTGCCAAAAATGGAAGTCATAATCATATGAGAAAACTTCAGGTCTCATTTTGTAAATTGATAGTGATTTTCTTTTCCTTTTAACGCTTTTTTATTTTTTTACCTATGAGTTTGTAACACAAGTTTCCATACTTCTGTGGTGCTGTATGCCATACAATAGAACTTCTTGTAGGAGAAATGAGAAGAAACTCCACTTTTTTTGAGAGAGGACTTGGAATCCTCCGGCCTGCCCACATCCTTTGCCTTGCAAATGATTGATATTACTGTGGTTTCATGCAGTGATATAGTCACTTCTGGAAGAAAATGATCTCTGTCTAAAGAAACACTGTCCAAAATGATCAGAGTGTAAATAATACTGTGTTTGTCATCAGGTTTACTGGGGAAATGTCATGTTATGCAAAGACTGACTGTAAATTGTTAGAGAACAGGATGGGTTTGGATTTACAGTTGGCAAGCTCAACACAGCTTGGAAAACCAAGGGTGGGAAGCCACCCTTAGGGTGCACAGGTGAGGTGTGCCACAGAACAGTGATAAAGATTTTCTCCTGATCAGAAAAGTTTATGTAAAATCATGATTTTTTTTCTCTTGAGAAAAGAAGTGTATTTTGTTCTCATTTTATTCATCAGTTAAGTTACTGTTATGAGGGAGATTTAAACTGAATTGCAATGTAGTTACTGAAATATTTCCCTGTGGAAGCAGGCAATGTCTTGTAGTGGTGAGTGTTAACCTTCCTCAAACACTGTACAAGCCTCATTTTGTTCTGTTTTTCTAATTATGTATACTCTGCATGGTTGCACTGGACTTTGCAGATCTGCTGTCATTCTGAGGAGGAAAACATTACTGACAGAATTAAACCCCCATTCATTAATGTAGAGACTTCTTAGCTGCATGCTGAAAATACAACCCATGATGTGGAAGCTCCTTTACAGGACACTGCTGCACGTTGCCATCACTGGGCTTGCTTTTCTAAACATTCAGTTGAATGCTATTACACTCAATCAAAGCCTCAAACTTATTAAAACACTTTGTTAAAAAAATACATATTACAAACCTTTGTGTGAGGACAGAAGTGCTGATAAGATTGACTAAAAAGGACTGGTATGTTTTGGGTTTTTTTTGTTGCATTAATAACAGGATGATTGCCAGATAACTGCCTTGAGTTTGCCCCTTAATAGAGTCTTACAGTAAATTGAGGATTTGGCTTATTGGAATTACAGCAATAAAACCAGAAACTATCCAGCCCATTAGACATGCTCAGCTCTTACAAGATCACAGTGCTCTCACATATAGTTCAGAAGTTACTGCCAAATTCAGATTAAAACAGAGAAAATATTAGTTCTCAAAGCATTAATGCTCCCAACGGTTTTATAAATATCTATGAAATATAGATAGGTAGTATAGATTAGGTCGTTTACACTGTATAGTAGGGCAGATTAAAGCTAGAAGAAATTAATCTGGGAAGTACATTTGTTCCAATATCCATTAGAGTTCATTAAGATTTACGTCATCTTCAGTAGCTGTGGTATAAACCATTAAGGCAGAGTGAGATTCAACTGTCTAATTAGTAAAATACAAGGAAAAAGGTTAGTTGTTGCACAAGTTTAACTCTAAAGTTATGGATTACAGAAGTCCACAGTCACTATTCAATGACTACCACTATTTCAATTTTGTTGATGTTTGCTACATATGATCATATCACAGAATCATGGAATCACAGAATTATTAAAGCTGGAAATGACTTCTAAGATCATCAAGTTCAACCTTTGACAGATCACCACCCTGTCATCTAGACCATAGTACTAAGTGCCATGTACAGTTGTGAAGAGTATAAAATCTTCTTTTACAGAGTACTTATTTTGAGAAGGTTTTTTCTCTGTTTATCATGTTTAACTTTTATATGGCCTGCACAAAGCTCAAAAATCACCTTGTTAACGATTATTTTAAATTTTCAGACGTAATGTGTAGATGCTTATCTCCTCATGAAACTTGTGGAATAAACATGTAGCAGTGTTACCTGTCAAAACATTAGAATAGTGAGCACATGAGGTTTGTGTAAGGGCCATACAGCCAGACTCTTTTCCATGGGTATGTGTTCAGTGGAAATGTGATAAAAAATGAAGCAGAAAGTCCTTTGCACTGCTAGCCCCAAGCAGGCTATTACAGCACAGGACATGTTCACGTTGCAGATAGTCAGACTAAGCCTTTATTATCAGTCTAATGAAGCAAGCATTTTTAAAGGATTCACCTGGCTTATTTTAAACAGTTAATCAGGTGAGATGAATCGTGTTCCTTTCTATAGAAACTCTTGCATGTTTTTGTAAAACTCAAAGTTTTTATTATAGTAGAGTACCTTTGCATTTGAAGACCCAGATTGATAAAATGTAGCTACTGGGTTTTCCTCCTTCCCCTTCAAGCCTGGCTCATCTTCATGATAACAAGATTCATCTAGGAAGCAACTTCTATAGCCAGTCTAATGCATGTTCTTCTGAGTAATCCCACATCCTTACTCTGAAAGGAAATTCTCTGATGTCTCCTCCTGTAGTGAGAGCCGTGTTCATCTGACAGTGTGTCCCACAGTCCTGGTTCCCTCATTGTTCTCATTAGACAAGAGAAATGACTCCTTAAATGCCTGTCTTCCTGCTCTGAAAAGGAGGGAAAGAAAGAGGGAGAATGCAAGAAGCAAGGAAGGAAAGGAAGGAAAGGAAGGAAAGGAAGGAAAGGAAGGGAAGGAAGGGAAGGAAGGAAGGAAGGAAGGAAGGAAGGAAGGAAAGAAGGAAGGAAGGAAAGAAGGAAGGAAGGAAAGAAGGAAGGAAAGAAGGAAGGAAAGAAGGAAGGAAAGAGGGAGAGGCCTTCAGTTGTGGTGGTGCATGCTCAGGTCTCGTCTTCATTGGCAATAAAATATTGTTGCCGTGGGAGTTAGGTGCTGAAAAAAATCTCCCGGAGCAGTTAATTAGGGGTGAGATAAGAAATGGTTTATTATGCCAAGGCAAAGATGTTACAAGACGTCCGCAGGCCGTGCCTGAGATGTTACATTTTATAATACCATCCATCCAATCCCAGATGTGTCCACCCTGTGGCCTTTACTCTGGACCACCCTGGGTCCACCCCCTGAAAATGGGTCTGGGGTGTATTTCGGGACCCTCTGTTCATCCCATCTTCATCTTCATCACAGCACAAAGGGTACATAGTCACCCAGTTTTTGACCATGTTCTGTGGTTTAGGCCAAGATACAAGCATTCTCCAAACAATCTGGGCCTTGCCTTGACAAAAGACTAAACATTTCTGCTGTATTCGGGGCTAGGAGTGATATAGGGAGCATAGAATGGGGTAAGAGGGTTAAGGAATGTGTAAACTAAGGGTGCTAGAGGGAAAGGGACAAGGGATGAAGGGTTACTGCTTTTAGAGTCTACTTCCACTACTTATAAAACTTACAAGTATTAGAAAAATAAAAACCCTTAGGGGCTTAAGGCATCGATATGAACATAATTTCTAGAAATAGCTGAATGGTGAACCTGAGCTTGCCATAAGACTGGAAAGTCACAGTCATAGCTAAACTTCCCAGAGAGAAGCCTTCCCTGGCTCTTTTAGATTAGGTGGTACAAGTCCGGTGACTGCTGGCTGTGTGAAGACTTTTGCATGTGGTCAAGAGAGTCAGAGAGAATTTGGCCACTCCTCATCTTCTAATATGTTGAAATCAATGGAAGTTTTGCTTGGAAGCTAAAAGTACACTTTGAGCCAATCTAAGATTTTGAATGAAAATGTTTTCTAAAGCATTTTATTTATGCTGCTCACTGAAAATGCAAATTTGATTAATAAATATAATCCTTGAGTGTGTACTGCTATTTTTTAAGTATTACAGAAATGAGAGTTTCTTGCGGTTCTTTTAAATGGCTGCATGGCACTTTCTTTTAAGTCATCCAGTTTTAGGAATTGTTTTCTAAGGATTCAGCTTGAATGCAAACATCTTCTACTGGGGACTACCAATCCCAAGGCCAACAGGGCATGAGGAACCCAGTCTAGACTCTGTGAGGCACCTTAATGGTATTTCCTATGTAACAAATCTTTGCTCTTGCTCTGATGTGTTCAAGGTTTACTGTGAAACTTCACTTTCCCTTAGAGAAGTCGGGCTCTTTTTCTCAATAAATTTTTCATAGATTTCACAGAATATTCTGAGTTGGAAGGGACCCACAAGGATCACTGAATGCAACTCATAAGTGAATGGCCCATATGGGGATTGAACCCATGACCTTGGTGTTATTAACACTGTGCTCTAACCAACTGATGTGGTTTCAGGTTTTCCCCAGAATTAGTTGTTCTAAGGAAAATTTTGGTCAGTCAAGACTTCAGTGGAAAAGACTTTCTGATGGAAAAGACTGCCTATTTGAAAAACTGAGGTTTTTTTTTTTTGACACAGTAAAGCTCACTAAAGTATTTTGTTTTAATAATGAAATGAATTTTCTATGTTTTATATTCATCTGTAACTGTTAGACAAAACTGTACATATTTTCATGCTTTCAGATTTCATGAAACCACTTATTTGGCCCAGCATAACTTTAAAACATAACTTTTAAGCTTTCCAGCTTCCATGGATAGAAAGATCATTACAAATTCTTTTCCATTGATTTGGAAAACATCTTATTAACCCTAAGAAAACAAATAAAAAAAATTTTCTTCTGACAATAGTGACAATAGTAAAGCTTTTGATTTTTTTGTAACTGTGAAATCTCTCTCGCTCTGCTCTTATTCTCCTCACCTTTATAAAATTTCATAGAATCATAGGATCACAGAATCCTAGAATCATAGAATGGTCTGGGTTGTAAGGGGCCTTAAAGATCATGCAGTTCCAACATCACTGCAATGGGCAGGGACATCTTCCACTAGACCAGGTTGCTCAGAGCTCCATTCAACAGGCTTTAAACAATTCCAGGAATGGGGCATCCAAAACTTCTCTGGGCAACCTCACCACCCTCACGGGGCATAATTTTTTCCTAAGATTCAATCTAAACCTACTCTTTGTTAGTTTGAAGCCATTCCCCCTTGTCCTGTCACTCCAGGCCCTTGTAAATAGTCTCTCTCCATCTTTCCTGTAGGTTCCCTTCACATACAGCCACAACTGGGTCACCCCAAAGCCTTCTGTTCTCCAGGCTGAAGCCTTCCTCATAGGAGATTTGCTCCATCCCTCTGATCATCTTGGTGGCCTCCTCTGGACTTGGTCCAACAGGTCCATGTCCTTCCTGTGCTGGGGATCCCAGAGCTGGATGCAGAGCTCAAGGTGCAGGTCCCACAAGAGCCCCCAATTAGCATGGAGAGTTTATCCCCCAAACCACTTATCCAACTGTATTGTGATCTACTATTCTGTTTCATTCATTCATATTACAGATTCCACACAACTTCTGTTTCAGATCTCAAGTTTACACAATCTAGATCATTTTTGTTCAACAGCGACATGCAATTTGGTTTTTTTACAGAAATATGAGTGTTTTGCAATGTTCATATAAAATGGCAGTGTTCATATAAAACCCAAATTGGTGTCCCCTTTTGAACAGGCTGCATTCACTTTCAGAAAGTGATTCCACCTCACCAGACACAGTGATAAAGCTCTCTCTAGCCAAGGGGCATGGGCAGACTTGAAGACTACAACTTCCTTTTCATCAAGTGTGGAGTTTTTGTCCGCTTCTTGTTACAGAATATCCTATACTAGAGTCCAGTCAAAAGAAGCTTTTTAAATTGAATGGAAGTTTTTGTCCATAGACTTTTCTAGGTTCTGTATGACTATCCACAGAAAACCATCTAATAAATTATAGAATAATTGAGAGTTGATGACAAGAGTCTCAAATGCAGGCTTGTCACATCACTGCTAGCACTGCCTTGAAGTGATAGAAGCTATGTAAATCCAGGAATAATGAAATCATCCATTTTTTCCACACACAGATCCAGATCCAGAACTAAAGTGTGAACCGCATTTTGTGCTAGACAAATGGAATATTAACATGCGTGTGTTTCCAACTATAGGGCTTTTTCTTCAGATGTGTGTTCTTCCCCTTGCTTTTCTGGCAGCTTTTTCCAAATCCAGCTTTTCCAGGTGAAGCAGTGCCCTGCACAGGTGAGAAAAACTGATGTAAATATGCCAGTGGTCATTCATGCAGCCAGGCACCAAGCCCTGGCTGATTTCATGTGTCTCTTTTAAATTCAGTGATCTCAGAGGCAGAATATAGATATTCTGTTGTTAACAGTACTTTATTCATCAATTTGTGATTTTGAGTCATCTCTTTTGTGATACCTGTTTTTTTCTGGAATTCATTACTTTTTTGTTGGGTTGCTACTTTTATCTTCCGAAAATGTTCGTTATTATGAAGAGATTCACCCAGAAGGTCACATATTTGTGTTTACATATAGCAACATACTTGTACAACATGACAAAAGGGGTCCTGAGACCATCATATAGTTGCATAAAGTGTTCATAATGATAAATCTTTCATGTGGGATCAGGGTCCTCACTTTTATACACAGAAATTCAGGAAAAGATTATAATAAAGATGTATGAAAATTTGAAAAAAATAAACAGCAAAATATTATGGATACACTTTTGCATTAGATTTGATGGACGAGATCTGTTATTTGGGCTTAGTTACTTCGATCTTAAAGGGTTGCTCATATTCCCAAAATGTATTTACAGAACCAGAACTTCTCCCCAGGGAAAGTAAAAAAGTCCTTGTGAGAGTCAAAAGGTATTTACTACACATCAGTTTTAACTTCTGTGGTTGCACAGCCACACACGGCAAGTGTTGTATTGTAGGCATAAAGTAGAATTTGTGGATTTTGTTTTCATTTGTGCCTTTAATTTCTTGAGAGCCTCTGCTCTGCAGCAATTCAAAGGAAGTGGGTTCTATTACGTGGTGCTGCCATTGCACACAGATGTGTATTTCATCATTCAAGAGGTAAAAAAAAAGTTGAAAAATACACAGAGTCAATATGAATGTTGTAGAAACTTCTAATTTCCGTAATGATTTCCTGGAGATATTTTTGTTTCTTGTGAATATAAAGTTTACAAAAAATGAAATGAAGATGTTCTTCACAAACAAAAGACAGGGTTTAATTTATAACTTGTCCCTCTTTTTTTTTTTTTTTTTACCTTTTTCCTTCTCTCTGAATACTTGTTTACCCATTTTGATTAAATGATCCGAAAGTCTGTGTAGAGCAAAAAAGATGGGCAGAAATTCTGCTGCTAAGCACAATGATCTTACAAAGTTGTGATCCTTAGGTCTCACACAAAGAAAGGGCAACAGGCTTTGAAGCAACTGTGAAGATTGAGGGGAGAAAGGGCATAACTAAAGATCGCATAAAGTCACTGAATGGTGCACCAAGAGAAGGGATTTAATAACAGCCATTTTATCATCATAAGAGTGTAAGCTCTTGATATTGACAAATTTGTGATTCTTTTGGGACACCTGATCTTACTCAGTTTCCATGGAATTTAAAAGACTTAAAGCATGAAACATAAATCTTCATAAATCCCTGTAAGAAGATACAGAATCATAGAATCATTTCGGTTGGAAAAGACCTCCAAGATCACCGAGTCCAACCTTTGACCAATCACCCCCTGATAACTAGACAAGAGCACTCAGTGTCACATCCAGTCATTTCTTGAAACACCTCTAGGGACCGTGACTCCACCTCCTCCTTGGGTAGCTCCTTCCAATGCTTAACAACTGCTTCAATGAAGAAATTCTTCCTGATGTCCAGCCTGGAGCTTCCACAGTGAAGCTTGATGCTATGTCCTCTTGACCTGTTGCTGGTTGCCTGGGAGAAGAGACCAGCTCCCAGCTGGCTACACCCTCCTTTCAGGCAGCTGTAGTGAGAGATAAGGTCTCTCCCAAGCCTCCTTTTCTCCAGGCTAAACATCCCCAGCTCCCTCAGCTGTTTCTCCTAGGACTTAACCTCTAGACCCTTCTCCAGCTCTGTTGCTCGTCTCTGGACTCATTCCAGCATCTCAATGTCCTTCTTGCAGTGAGGAGCACAGAACTGGACACAGCACGTGAAGTGCAGCCTCACCAGTGCCCACCACAGGGGGACAATCACTGCCCTATCAATCCTTCCATATCAATCACTTGATGTGCATCACGAAATAACAACTTGAAATAAACTCATATGAGTGAATACACTGGGTGTCTAAATTACATCCTATTGCTTGCTTAGCTTATATGTGTGAGCTATAAAATTGACTTTTATGTAAAATACAGTCTAAATGTCCTGAAGCCTTTCAGAAGGAGATTTAATCCATGCTTAACTGTAAATCCTTTTGTGGATTTTACTCAGACCCTATAATATATGTGATTGTAACTCATTTTATGTGCTATATGATTATTATAGATTGGTAGACGAGACCCATCTTTAAGAAAATTCAAAATAAATGGAAAGGTTATTTTCAAAGTTGGTGGCAGACATTCAAAATCTGCTTGTAAATGAGAGTATTTTTAAAATCAAATACAAAGAATCCTTTTAAATATATGTTTTCTTACCTTGAGGCTTAGACTGAAGTTTTTGTGTATGATTTGTTGATACAAAGGTTAGATCTAGCTTCAGAAATGGTAAAATATCTTTACGTAAAGTCCAAATACGTCACTGCTCATACAGTACCACTTTCTAAGACGTTGTAGAACCCAAATCAAAATGTTTATTTAAACCTGTTCCCTCACTTCAGGAAGCCAAAAAAAGAAATACTACAAAATTCAAACTGCAACACCTCAGTTGGATCTTTTTCCATAACGGTTAGTCAAAAAAGCTGTTTCCAACATTTTTTCACAGGAAAACAGAACTGTTGGCTTATCTTGATGCTGGTATATTTCCATGAAAAACTGCAGCCTATGTAAATTTTGTTTTATATGTGTGTTCTCTGTTTGTCTATGCATATGTAAACCCTCATATGATGTGCGCAAATGCTTGGATTATGACCAAATGGTCACCACGCTGTAGTTAAGGTTGCTTTATAGAATCACAGAATGAATTATAGAATGGTTTGGTTTGGAAGGCACCTTAAAGCTCATCTTGTTCCACTCCTCTGACATGGGCAGGGGCACTTTCCACCAGACCAGGTTGCTCCAAGCCCCATCCAACCTGTCCTGGAACACCACCAGGGATGGGGCAGCCACAGCTTCTCTGGGCAACCAAGAAGCCAAGGCCTCTTCACCCTCACAGGGAAGAATTTCTTTCACATATCTAACCTATGTTCCCCGTCTTTAATTCTGAAGCCATTCCCCCTTGTCCTGTCATTACAGTTCCTGATGAAGAGGTCCTTTGGTTTTCCTTGTGGCCTCTTCACAGACCGGAAGGTCTATGAGGTATCCACGCAACCTTCTCTTCTCCAGGTTGAACAGCCCCAGCTCTCTCAGCCTGTCTTCAGGGGGAAGCTGCTCCAGTCCCTTTGCAATTTCACGGTCTCCTCTGGACTGGTTCCAGCAGGTCCACAACCCTCTTATTTTGTGGCCACCAGCGCTATACACAGAGCTCCAGGTGGGGTCTCACAAGAGCAGAGTAGAGGGGGGCAGTCCTCTCCCTCATTTGCTGCCCACACTCCTTTTGATGCAGCCAGAACATGGTTGGTTTCTGGGCTGTGAGTACGTGCTGCCAGCTTATGTTGAGTTTATGGTCTATAAGAAAAATTGCCTAGCTGATCAAAATTTTCAGAACTTAGAAATTTTTCCTAGAATTTTTTTTGATTTATAGTTATACTTTTTGAGTTTCCGAGGGCTGTAAGAAATAGTTAAATGGATAATTTTAGAGGTTATGGCTTATATCTTTAATACAAGCTCTTAATGTAGGATCATGTGATACTACCATGAACCTTTTCACAAAGGACTTTTTTTTATTTTCAGGAAAAGAATCATATTTATGAGATTCTCCCTAAAAGAAATAGAAAATTAGGTAACAAAAATATGCACTTATAAACCAATTATTCCACCTAACATTATACTCAAGAGCTATAAAACAATAAAATTGAACATTGTCCTATATTTACCTACCCCCCAAAAAGTAACTTACCAATAGCAACTGTCAAATCCTATCTCAGAGTCCTGCTAGGAGGGATGCCCATTCTTCAGAGGTCTACTGCAGTCCAAAGCTATGCACATCGTGTGACTCAGCTGAACACAAGGGATGCTGTACTGGATATCTGATATTTGTGATGCAGTTACATAAGAGTAAACTATATTTTTCCATTACTTTTAAAGGTAATAACAGCTTTTGTCTGTCTCCCCAGAAGAAGACCTTTTTGGGGGAGTTGTAGGGGTGGTGGTGGTGTTTTGTTTTTTCTGAAGGATTGTAGTGATGGATTTTTTATATTCATTTTGGATGCTGATTCTCATTTTTTCTGAGGAAAACCATATTCTAGATCTAGATCTCAGATTTAGATCTCAAAGTGCTGAACATAAGTGTATTCTGCTTTGGTTTGGACCTGGCTTTCAGGGAGTGTTTCTGCTTTTAGGCATTTGATAATTCCTTCCAGAGCTGGTGTACGTAAATAGTTTATATCTTCCCTTCCTTGTTTTTCCTGGCTGCCTCTGTTCTTTTGCTGTTTTAATTCAGAGTGTAAACTCCTCAGTACAGGACCTGTTTGCTTTCTGGGTGTTATTAGAGCTCCTAATCAAGAGAATCACACCCAAACCCAGTTTCTTGGCACTCCTGTAATTTAGTGATAAATGGGAATAGGATTCTAATCTAATCTTAGAATCATTTAATTTCTAATATATACCTCCCAGATACAACATCATGACAGTCACAAATTTTGTCATCATATCTGGGTTTGTTTTATTTATGTCCCTAAACTCTGAGTTTATGAGAAGGAGTTCTGTTCATTCCAAGCATTTGTGCCAATTCAAATTTATTCCTTGTGTTTGTTGGCCCTTTGAAAAGGCCAAATAAACTACAAGAGTGGGAGCTATCTAACCCTTCTCAGTCAAAATCAGCTCCTTTGATCTTAAACAGATGAGATATGTGGTCTTCCAATCTCAACTATCGACTGAAACTTGTTCAATAGCTGCTGCCATAAGCTGCTATTCCAGTGATCTCTGGGAATGCTGGGATTGCTCCCATCTTCTGGAGGAACAGCAAAGGCCAAAAAAGACAGAGGCTCTGTCTCCTTAGATGTATCCAAGTCAGGATTCCTATGACACCCTATGGCCAGCATCTCTGCTGATATAAAATGTCTGTGGAAGTCAATACACTTTTGCCCATTTAAACATTGTGAAATTCGTTCTGCATTTTTCCAAAAATTGATGATCTCCCAAAGCAGGCTGTCCTCACACTGGATTTTTACTGCTATGTCTTTGAGTCTCTGTGCCTTAAGTCTTGAAGTATGCAAAGTTTATTTTTTTGAAAGGAATGCTTATGGTGTATAATGAAAGCATTTGGCTTCTGACTCCTGGTTTTTATTTCATCAGTTCAATCATGAAGTGGTAAAGTGTTATTTATAGCTCTTAGACATTCTTTAAGGATGAACACATCAACTGAAAAAACAAACAGTCTTGGTGCTTGTGGGTAGTTTATAGCAATTTTTAAGTTAGGAGAAATCTGTGATCTCATACTACAGGCTAAAAACCTGTCCATTCATTACTGCATGGCAATGGAATTTGGTTGAAACATTGACATAATCTGAGGAAGTTGAGATTCACAGCATCCGGGTACCACTGTGCAGGGAAAGACTCAGTCATGTGTCATAAGGAATTACATAACTTTTCCTTCTCTCATTCTCTAATACTAGACACAAACAGAGGGCCAAAAAGAATTTTTTTAGGGGTATACTCCATTCTTTCTTTGATTTAATTGAAGAGATTCCACCAGGGTTGAAATACACCATTTTACAGAAAGCAGAAACCCAAGACTTCTTTCCAAGGCATTTCTATATTTTAAATCATAGATTGTAGATTCAGAAGGGGTTTTGTATACCACAATTAAATGCCACCTGTAATTTAAGTGCACCTTTACATCACTCTGAGTGAACAACGAAATCCAGTCATGGTATGATATCAGTAAAAGACAGAGAACCCATCACCTCTCTTGTGAAGTTGTCTCACTTGCTAAGATGTTTTCTAGCCTCAGTTTCATGCTGGATTCAGAACATATCTGCTGGTTTTAAACAGATCTTTTCTCATGGGATTACAGAGTTTTTCAGTACATTTAGTAATTTCTACAGATACATTGCAAGGCACCTTCCTGCTTATAAAATAGTGATTGATCTTCTCACTTTTTCATTCTAAGGTATCTTCTCCAACCTTCATTTTCCTTTTGTGGGTTTTGGGCTCATTTTTAGAATTGTATTTTTGGTATTTTTTTAGCTAAAACTGTTATTCAACATATTTTTTACATATGGGCACAAACCAGCGGAATTTTTCTAACCATGACTGTATGTTGAGGCAAATTAATATTTATTTTCTATTTCTTCTCCTCATGCTGCTGAAGATTGTCTTCACTGGCTGTGCCTCTTTGTCTTGTAGTGGCAGGAAACCACAGCTCTTCCACACAGATGGGTAGGCAACAAGTTTATCACTCTCATCCTGTTTGTCCTTAAAACACATTTTCTTGAAGCCACAACTCAGTCAGTGGTCAAGACTGGCAGATTATCCCATTGGCAGTTCCCTCATTTTTTAGGCAGGAGAAACCCATTCACAGCTAATGACCCGTTGATTGATTTTTCCACACTTTCTGGACTATTTCCTACACTTCAGACTTCTATGACCAGATGGAGAGTCTAATTCATATTGTCTTTTATGAGCTTGGTATGCATAAAATTAAATGGATATATTAACTGGATACGTGCATTCTCGAAACTTTTGACACCCCCAGTTTTGATTTGTCTGTCCCTGTCTCCCCCTGCATTTATGTCCTTTCAGAAGAAATTCCAGTCTCCTCACTTTGCTCTGTCTCATTTCTTTTCTGCAGCCCTTTTTGGATTTATCAAAAAAGACAGGTTTTGGAGAGAAAGATTGATTTCAAACAAGCAAGCAAACATGAAGACATTATGAGTAAGAATATATATAAAAAATATACATAGATATGATTTATTTTGAAGCAAGGAATTCTGAAGGAAAAGCTCCTGATTTAGGCACAGATCCAGAAAAACAATGAAACACACTTACAACAATTTTCTAAAAGTGGCAGTAGATTGTATATATTTGAAGCTAAGCACGGGTCTGCATATTTTCTCTGAAATCCTATGTGGATTAATTCTGCATTCAAACTTGGCCTGTAGTACAGTTGTTCGATAACAGCTATCAAACAATAATTATTACCATTCAATAGTTATTCAATTGTTATTGATTAATAACTGTTACAGGATTTTACAATTACTTTCAGGTTACAGTGGTTGTCTGAATATAATATATAGCCACAGAGCAATATTTTTCCTCGTTAACCTTCTTTTCTGTGTTAATAATTTCCAAATTAAAACAATATTCCAAGTGTTTCCTTTATTGAATCATAGAATCATAGAATGCTTTTGGTTGAAAGGGATCTTAAAGCTCATTTTGTTTCCACCCCCCTACTATGGACAGGCACATATCCCGCTAGACCAGGTTGCTCTAAGCCCCATACAACCTGGCCTTGAACACTTCCAGGGATAGGGCAGCCATAGCTTCTCTGGGCATCCTGTGCCAGTGCCTCTTCACCCTCACAGGGAAGAATTTCTTTCATATCTCTAATCTAAATCTACTGAAATAGATTCAGTGTGAACCTATTCCTCCTTGTCCTATCACTACAGTTCCTGACGAAAAGTTCCTCCCTGGTTTCCCTGTAGGTCCCTTCAGACACTGGAAAGTGCTGTGAGGTCTCCATGCAATCTTCTCTTCTCCAGGCTGAACAGCCCCTACTTTCTCATCCTGTCTTCATAAGGGAGGTGCTCTAGTCCCCTTTGCAACTCCATGGCCTTCTTTGGACTGGTTCAACAGATCCGTGTCCTTCCTGTGCTGGGGACCCCAGATCTGGAGGCAGCACTGCAGGTGGAGTCTCACCAGAGCAGAGCAGAGGGGCAGAATCCCCTCCCTGCCCTGCTGCCCACATTACTTTGGATGCAGCCCAGGACACGGGGGTTTTCTGGACTCCCAGTGCACATGGCTGGGTCATGTTGAGATTTTTGTTGACCATCATCCTCAGTTCCTTCTCTGCAGGGCTGCTCTCAATCACTTCTCTGCTGAACCTGTAGATGTGACTGGGATTGCCCCAACCCAGGTACAGGACTTCTCACTTGGCCTTGTTGAACTTCATGAGGTTCACACAGAGCCACCTCTCCAGCCTGTCCAGGTCCCTCTGGACGCCCCATCCCTTCCCTCCAGTGTGTCAACTGCACCACACAGCTTGGTGTTACCAGTGAACTTGCTGAGGGTGCACTGTCCATGTCAATGACAAAGATGTTGAACAAACCCAAACTTTATCCAGTTTAACTTAGGGTCAATTTCCAATTATTGTGTGTAGAGTTTTTAGCATAATAAGGCTTTGTTCTACTTAGAGCCTCTAAGTACCATTTTAATGCAAATAATAATGAATTATTATTTGATAATATAATTTGATAATATAATTTAATAATATAATGAATAAATATTTAGATAATGCATTCTTTCATCAGTAAAAATCATGTATTTATGTGCTCCTAGAAGTCTCATTATACAATTATTATTGCTTGTTTGATGATAAGATAAAGACAGAATGAGAAACATCAAAATAATATCAACAACCCTGCAGCAGGTAGAAGTGTGATGATGTGAATACCTGCTTTGGCTGAGATCATAAGTCATTGAAGGAAGAAGACACAACCACACAAAAAAGAGTGTATAATTTATATGTCATACTTCCAATGTCACAGTTAACAGTCTCATAATCAATTCATGTGGGAATCAATAAGAAGTTATGTTGATTAACACTTCCCATGAATGACATATATCAATATCATTAGGATTCCTGGTTTCAGCTGGGAACTGCCTTTGAAATTACATAAGGTTCCTAACTCCCTGAGGTTTTGGTTCTTTGAACTTTCTGATCTTAAGCTTATCTACTGGCATATAAAAAACATTACACAGATTATTATGAATGGAACATTACTTGTGTCTTGATGTTGCTTTTGCATCTCCTGTGATATGGAAGTGTTAATATTTTGATATCTTGCTTAATTTTGAATGATGATTTGACCTTCTAGACCTTTTGCTGACAATGGGGCTTACTGCAAATCCTGTTTAAAAATTCTTCCTATTTGCAGTGAGCAAATATTGGGAAGTAGTCAGAGTTTTTTAGAAAAAAATAGTGTTTCAAATGATGCCACTTGAAAAAATCCTCAAAGGATACATTTTACCAGTGATGATACACTGGTTTGTGTTTTAATTATCAACATTTTGTAATTGGAATACAAATAAATCTGTGAAAAATAGTATAGAACATATCTTTCCAGTTCTCCTCTGAATTACTTCCATTAAAGCTATCTATTTGTTTATCTTGTAACACTGATGTCTATGTGAAGCAAATAAAACAATGTAATCTGTGTTATTACTATTCTCTTTCCCTTTCATTTAAAGTGTCTTGGGCAATTTTAGTTACATTTTGCATTAATGTGCAGAGACTCAAGGAAAGTTACAAACTTCTGTTTATATTACACAGGCATGCATATACTGGATGCTATATAGCAATTTTGTTCTCAAAGTCAGGATTCACTTTGATACTTCAGAATCCTTTTTAATCTCTCCAGGCTGTGCAGCAGGCTTGATTCTACCAAACAGACTATATGAGGTGCCTGTGCTCACTGGTAGACTGTAATAAGTTGCATTTTCAACTTTTGATAGACTGATTCTGGGTCAGATTATCAGTCTGGAGAAAGTGTCTTTTAACCACTTTCTGAAAGAGACTCTCCTCTTCGTGTGTTCTGGTGATACTTAAATTTTGTTTGTTAATTATGAAGAAATCTCCTGAACAAAACAGGCAATACTGAGGGGCAGTTGAAACCACTTACACTCAGGAAGCTCATGTGGCCTTGACAGGCTTACGTGGTCAATGAGAGAGCTCACTAAACTCAAAATAAACAAAGTTGCTGAGATCCCGTGCTTCCCTATGGTTATGAGGCTCTCATGTTGTGCAAAAAACCAACCCTTTTTTACCTTCCAGTTGGAGAAGTTCCCTCACACACCTGTGCAGAGGATGAGATGGTGTACTGACCAGAGCTGAAATTTTTTGGTGTGTTGATTGCATGGCTAGAAATACATTGACAATGATGGTCTGGCTACAGTAAGGAAATGATCAGTGTAGCTGAAAAATGAATTCCTGGGCAGATCATGTCTCCAGATGGAGAGTGAAAACAGGTGTTTTTGTCAAGACAGTGCTCCAGGAACACTCAAAAACATGTTTAACTGAGTTCAGTTTAGCCAGATATTTCCTTTGCTTTCTTAGCCGAAAACACGATGAAATACCTGCACAAAGGAAACTGTCATTTTCTTTGGCTACCTATTAGATTTTTACATCCTTTTATGTAACTGATATCTGACACCTTCACTAGATCAGATTGCTCAGAGCTCTATCCAACCTGCCCTATTCCTGGAATATTCAAGACCAGACTGGATGGGGCTCTGTGCAACCTGGTCTAGTGGAAGGTGTCCCTGACCATGACAGGGGAACTGGAACTAGATGGTCTTTTACTGTCCCTTCCAATTCAGGCCATTCTATGGTTCTGTGATCTGCACCCAGAGGAAGCCAGCATCAATTCCTAGTCACTAAGACCCAGCCACCTGCCCTGGCTAAAGTCTGACTACATGTGGAGACAACACGTAGACAAAAAAAGGATATCCTCGGATAGACTAAGGAGACAGGCACAGACTAAGCAAGGCAGTAAGCATCAGTAAGGCAGCACCTGAGTCATGAGTGATGGTATGAATTACCTGATAAAAGCAGGCATGTGTTCCCTCACTTAGAATAAACTCAGCAGGATAATAATCAGTTATTCAGAAAACAGCTAATCAGAGTTTAGTTGAGAATAATATGCTAAGTGATATGAAAGGTGCCCAGAAACTGACTCATGAAAAATCATGTGAGAATATCCACTAGAAATTATACATGACTCAGTGATGTTTTTCTCAACTGGTAACTGTAAATAGGAACATAGTGTAAGAATGCACATGCTGGAACAACTCAATGATCCACGTAAACTTGTCTTTTGCCTCTGGTAGTGTTGCATACATAAATATTTACAGAAAAATGATATGGAGTCATAATTATAATAACTACCCATATAAAACTGAATTCTGCCATTGTAGGTTACAGTGAGTAGCAGTGCACCTCTATGAGCAGTCTGTCTGGTTCTAAATATGTGGTGCTGTGAGATGCAAGAGGGATAGTTTTGCAGGGGAGGAAAGGAAATACCTTTATGACCTCATATTATCCATTTATACTCTGAGTCATTAAAATGATTGCTTCTTATAAAAGTTATCTTTAGTAGTAGAGCAATATGTGGGCAAATTCTCCCTCTGACAATCAGTGTGCTTTGGATCAGACTCAAGACATACATCTTATTCAAACTTAACTTTCCTTGATTCCTACTGAATGATTTGACCCCAGAAGAAAACATCTGGCTCTCCATAAAACTGAGTCAGTGGTGAAATTCCCATCAAGTACTGGAGGTCCAGTGTGCTCCTCAGGTTAATTGTAAATTACGCTGTGACGTGCTATGCAAAAATAAGATTCTGTACCAGTAGTTTTCCACCTGTGGCCCACCAGTGAATAGGGGACAACAGCCTATTGTCAGTAGATCAAGTTTATTACACAGTGTCCTTTCCATCAATGGAAAAAATTACAGGATCTACAAATCAAAAAAAGATTTGACAGCACTCCACTGTGTCCAAACATGCAGCATCTAAACAAATTGCCTTCCTGCTTGTCAGTCTTAGTTACAGAGTAATTTATTGTTGACTATGTCATTTTCCGTAAGTGTTAAGGGACTTACTAAAAGAAAATGAAGAGGAATGGAAGAATGAAGAACAGATGAATACCATAAAGCTGCAGTTCACTTCATGTCCACATGCCTAGGTTTTCTTTCAATGGAAATGAAGTTACAGTAGGGTGATGATTCGTAACAGGATCTTGTTCTGATGTGGCAGTAAGGATGTGGCAGGACTGAAGTTCCTGATCAAGGAAGTAGGAATTGCTCCCAGGTCCTGCAATTTAGATTAATAAGAAAATATATCTTGCTGTAACAGTTAAGACAGTAAACTTCACCAGTTCATCCAGTTAAATCCACTTTTGCTCAAATGCTTTAGTGGCTAATCCAATTCAGACAATGTGCCATCTATTTCTCAATAATTTTTTTCAGTTAACCACATTTTGCTAGTCAGTATTTGTTTTTGCAACCATAGTGATGAAATATATTTGTTGGCTACAGATACCAGAAGTCTAAGCAGGTGCCTAGCTTTGTCACATTTTGGTTATTCAGAACATCTCCTGTCCATGCTACTAATAACTGAAATGTATACAGTGTAATCTTCTTTTTGTTTTGCTATCAAATCACAAATCCCCAGATTTGGAATTGGCTAAGAAGATGTGAGACTATTTATCTACAGCAACATTTTGTCCAGTATTTCACTAATAATTTTGCCTGATTTTTTAGAAGGTTGGTGTCAGTTAGTAACTGTAGTTCATATCTCCACTGAATTTGTGTTTTCTGCTACAGGACGATATCAGTGTAATCTTTTATGATATTGTTATGAGAGTGATATCTGATACTTAGTACACTGACAATTGATACTTAGAGTATATTTACTGGCCAATTTTTAAGCTGGTATTGTCCTTCAGTGCTGTTGGAAATATCCTTATAACCAAAGAATACTCAGGTCCAGAGTAGGTTACATTCATTACAAACCCTGTCATCTGTTACAAAAGATGTCAAAAAAGAACACCCGTTTGGCTTTTATTTTCGGGTTGTAAAAAGTTTTCTGTCATTCTTTTACTGTACCTCTTTTTACTTCTATTTTTTTATTTTTTTGTACAAATAATCATAGACTCATGAGATTTGCTAAATTTTACATTTGTCATAGCTATTTCCATATTACAAAATGTTGTATAAAATATATTCTTAAAAACTCTAATAAGGAACCTTAATACATTTTAATTGTGTTGCAGAGGAGGGAACATTTTGCTCCACTCCAGCACATATACTAACTCAACCAACCACAAAGTATTGAGACACAGGGAGTATTAAAAAAAACGCAATAATTATCTTTCTATATCCTTTCTTATTCCTATAATGTTCACCGGAGGAATTAATTTAAGGAAATTAAAAAAAAAAACCCTCAGCACTCAATTGCATAATTCACTTTTAATTTTTTGTTCACACATAGATTAATCTCTTGCATGTTCTTCTGATTCTGATGGAGAATGAGCTGATTGTCTCACATAGGTACCTGTTGGTGTTTTAGATTATTTTAGATTATTTTCTTCCTATATTTTATTAATATTGAAAAAATTTAAGCTTTTCAGAAGTATTTACAACATTCATGACTTGCCATATCACAAAGTGTTGTGTTGATTGGTATTTGTTAGATTCATCCTGTCAGCCTGCACGGTTTTGCTGGTAAATACTGCCATGATGGTGATCACAGCTTTTAAATCTGTGTGAGCATATGAAATTACATTTGTTCCTGTACTGGAGCTTGGGACACCTCCATTCTAATCGCTTTCCATTTTGAAAACTCCTGGCTATTTATTTGTACTCTGTTGTTCATATGACTTAATCACCTCTTAATCTGTAACAAGATTCCACCCCATGGCTACAAATGTTTTGAACTGCCTCAAGAGGAAATGTCTATATAATCAAAATTCCAGATATTTAATATCTCTGTTGCCTTCAGCATCCTTTCTCAATAGCATTACTGATGACAGAAATTTGGCCAGAAATAGACAGTGAATTCTCAGAAGAAAGTCTGTGCTAAAAAGAAATAAGCTGTGCGACAGAGATCCCTTTACTGATATATTTATCTTTTAATACTTCTTTACTTCCCTTTGACACTCCTACTTCATTGTAAAAGTTCAAAATAGAGACCATAACACCTCTTTGTAATTCTGAACAAAACTCTGCAGTAGAATAAGCCCCCCAGGTAAGAGGTTACAGCACCCACAGAGTTCAAGAGGCATTTGGACAACACTTTTAGGTGCATGGTGTCCTTTCCATTTTTCTTAGGGTGTCCTGCACAGGGCCAGGAGTCAGACTTAATGATCCTGATGGGTCCCTTCCAACTCACTATATTCTATGGTTCTATGAAAACTACTAAGAAATAAGCATCTATTGGGAAACTAACTCATAGCCTGTAGAAAGCAGTGAGTGAATACACAGGGGTCTGGCTATGCAAAAGACCATAGATCTCTATTTTAAAAACAAACTAGCAGTTAGTATTAGAGACACACATATCTGTTCTTGTTACTACATACTATTAAGGAATTTTATTTAATAAACTCACTAAATACACTCAGCCCATGTACCCTTACCGGACAAGATGGTGAGACATCAATTATAAATATTCTTGATGTTTAGTATTCTCAGAGTATAGTTATTACTGAGCAAATAAGGGTTATGTGATTGAACTTTTAATTCTTATGGGACATGGAATATTGGATTAATACAGGAATATTTTTTATCCCCTGATCCGTATTTAATTTTTTTTCTGACCAACAGGATTTTAATTTGTCTGTAGCCATTATATTTTTTAACAAATCAAGCCAGGAGATGCTGCCATCTTTCTGTTTAGAAGCAAAAAGATCTCCAAATGACAACATGCTAAGATAACATGTTTGAAAAGAGAGGCATATGTGTTTGAACTTGTTCACCTTGATATGAACATTGACTGATTAAATATTTGATATGATTAAATATTCAGCAGTAGAAATGACACAGTGGAAGTCAAAATGGCAACAGTTTGTAGAATTGTCTGAAATGTCAGTGGCAAAAGTAAGATTGTCTAACCAATGTAAAAATATGATGAACTACTAAAATGTTTCAAAAGTGTAAATGTATTGATAACATTTCTCAATTTCTACCTACTACATTATCATTAGAGTACATGGAACTGTTTTATCATAGCATTAAATCTTCATTTCAGGAAGCCCTGACCACCTTTTAAACAGGTGGAGAGAAGTGAGAGGTAGTCTCTAGTTTTTATCTAGATGTTTTTGCAGTGGGTATCCACAGCTGGTACTCTTGCTTCTGGTCCTTCATCTTAGTCACTTCAGCTCTGTTTTCAGCTGTTTTATTTATCTTTTCCTAAGGAGATATTGAAATGGAGCTAGACTTGGAATGACGTCTGATTGTAATTTCAGCTTGGTTTCAATTTTTGGCAGCTGAACCTGAAGACTTCTGGAAACCTTGAAAAAATATATACAAGAGAGGCTACTAAAAACATTAGTCAATTGGGAAATATCCCCTTTTCCCAACTGCATAGAATGGAATAATGAATAACATGGACACAACTACAAGTGATGTCAATTTTTGTCACTGCATCTGAGTTGATTATGAGAAAATAACTCAAATTTATGATCTGAACTATTGTTCCTCTCAGTTTCCCATAAATAGATATATTAAAAATCCTTCTAGAGGACATTGAATTTAAAAAAGAGAAGATGTGCCCATGGAATTCACTGAAGCATACTTGAAGAACCACATTTGTTATTAAAATTTAATTGGGAAGATAAGATGCCAGTAAAATGACTGGAAAAATATAATTTTCTTTCTCCCCAGAAATATTACTAAATACTTATAGCATAACCGTCCACTTGGTAGACTCCTAAAGGATAATTTCCTTTCTGGGTCTCTCTATAGCTCCTTCCATTCCAAGTTCTGCATGTTTCTTTTATTTATTTTCCTTTTATACCATAAAACTTCATCGTCACTAGCTATATTTTGTTAGGATACAAAATAGCCCATTCAGCAATTGTTTTGCATTCACACCTTGCATTTCAAAAGAGGAAAAAAAGCTACAGTACAAAGTGCAGCTGAGGACAGGCAATATAATCTGTCTTACTTGTGTTTCACTCTGTGGAAACTAACTGGCACTATTAATGAAGTAAGCTGCACTTCATCCTAAGCAAAGATGGCAGAATTCAAGTACTTTTAAGAGAGAGAGAAATGAAAGTGGATAGATTTTACTTATGAACATGGCATTTTGAAGAAAGAGATTGAAGTAGATTTTTCCTCTAGTTTTGAAAAATGTTTAGCCTGGAAAATACAACAGACACATAATTTCCTATTTCAGGGGATGCCACCCTTAAGTCAGGCTTCAGCATGCCCTGTACTTTCTCCAACACTTATCTCCCTGAATCATAAAGATGATATTGTAAATAAGGAGGTTTCAGCTTAGACATCAGAACTGAGGAGATTGGAACATCCCTATGTACTTTATATCTGAAACACATCTCTCCATTATCTAAAGGAAAGTCTTATACATCTTTTCATTTTCTAATAAGCAATGACCAAGAAATTATTTATTACATTGGTCTAAACAACTAATAGCAATATTTTTATAGACAGGTTCCCACCAACTTTTGCCTGTTTCCTGAAAACACTGACCTTTACAAGCGAAACAGCAGTGTACAAATGGTGCAAATTGATGAGGGGATATAGGACACTGGCTGTTGTCACCTGTTATTGTATAACTCTCAAAACCTTCAGAGAGTCACTGGAGACAGCCTGAATTTGTGCAAAATGACAGACCCAGGTCCTCCTGGTAGAGAAGCCCAAAAGTGTGGAAATCTGATACAACAATCCTGTTTATGCTGGTGACTGAAGAAATGAACCAGTCATTTGATATTTTTAACTTAGAATGTATAAACATAAAATTAGACAAATGCATGTGTGTGTGGATATAGATACTGACATATGGTCAAAGTCGAAAGATTTTTGTTCTCAGGTTCTTTTTGGTGGTGGGCAGAGAATAAGCTCCCTAAAATCATCTGTGATAGCACTTATATTTATCAGTGAAATTCTCATCTATTTCTGTGCCATTTCCAGCCTTCCAAGAGCAATTTCCCAATAATGGGTCTACATCAGGAGGAACTCACTCCATTAATGCAAACTTTCATTACTCTTTCCTTTTCTCAGTAAAGCTGCTGTTATTTTTGTTGGCCAAAATAAGACTCCATGAATACAGGTTTTTTGTTTTCTTTTCCAAAAGAAACATCATGAACTGAAACTAGAAGAAAGGTTTAGCTAGTAACCTAACATCCTTGCATTACTAGATGTATATATATATATAGATAAGACTAGGAGGGCCAGCCTGGGGCAACAATGCTGATCCAAGGATTCCTAACATGTTTTAAAATGTTAGATCCAATTTGTATAATTAACAGTGGTAGTGCAAATTAGATGAATTCCTGAAGAATTATCACAGTATAACTGAGAGCTGTATATGGTCCTTATGATCCTTATCTTTTAACTTAAAGAGAGAGAGAATGTGAGAGCAGCAATCATAGAATCATAGAATCATAGAATAGATTGGGTTGGAAAAGACCTCCAAGATCATCAAGTCCAACCCTTGATCCAACTCCAATTACTATATCATGGCACTAAGGGCCACGTCCAATCTCTTTTTAAAAACCTCCAGGGACGGTGAATCCACCACCTCTCTGGGTAGGCCGTTCCAATGCCTGATAACCCTCTCTGTAAAGAACTTCTTCCTAACATCTAACCCAAACCTCCCCTGGCAGAGCTTGAGCCCATGTCCCCTTGTCCTATTGTTGGTTGCCTGGGAGAAGAGACCAACCCCCGCCTGGCTATAACCTCCCTTCAGGTAGTTGAAGAGAGTGATGAGGTCACCTCTGAGCCTTCTCTTCTCCAGACTAAACAACTCCAGCTCCCTCAGCCTCTCCTCATAGGACTTGTGCTCAAGTCCCTTCACCAGCCTTGTTGCTCTTCTCTGGACCTGCTCCAGCACCTCAATATCCTTCCTGAACTGAGGGACCCAGAGCTGAACACAATACTCAAGGTGTGGCCTCACCAATGCAGAGTACAGGGGAAGGATCACTTCCCTGCTCCTGCTGGCCACACTGTTCCTGATCCAGGCCAGGATGCCATTGGCCTTCTTGGCCACCTGGGCACACTGCTGGCTCATGTTCAGCCTCCTGTCGATCAGCACCCCCAGGTCCCTTTCCGCCTGGCTGCTCTCCAGCCACTCTGTGCCCAGCCTGTAGCGCTGCAGGGAGTTGTTGTGGCCAAAGTGCAGGACCCAGCACTTGGCCTTGTTGAACTTCATTCCACTGGAGTCAGCCCATCTCTCCAGTCTATCCAGATCCCCCTGCAGAGCCCTCCTACCTTCTGGCAGGTCGACACTCCCTCCCAACTTGGTGTCATCTGCAAATTTGCTGATGATGGACTCAATCCCCTCATCTAAATCATCGATAAAGATGTTAAAAAGGACTGGGCCCAGCACTGACTCCTGGGGGACACCACTGGTGACCGGCCGCCAACTGGATGCAGCCCTGTTCACTGCCACTCTCTGGGCCCGGCCCTCCAGCCAGTTCCTGACCCAGCCCAGAGTGCCCCTGTCCAAGCCGTGGGCTGCCAACTTTTCCAGGAGTGTGCTGTGGGAGACGGTGTCAAAGGCTTTGCTGAAGTCCAGATAGACCACATCCACAGCCTTCCCCTCATCCACCAGGTGGGTCACCTGATCATAAAAGGAGATCAGGTTGGTCAAACAGGATCTACCCCTCCTAAACCCATGTTGGTTGGGTCTGATCCCTTGTCCATCCTGTAGTTGCTGTGTGATTTCACACAGAATAATCTGCTCCATAACTCTGTCAGGCACCGAGGTCAGGCTGACTTTTAGGGGTGCTTCATTCACCTCATCAGTTCACTTGCTCCTGATTAATCTCTTTGCTTAAATCATCAATAAAGGATTTCCCTTATTAATATATCTCATATGTGTGATTTATGGCCAGTATTATTGCCATTACAGTCATGGATGTTGGAATCTGTAACTCAGCTATAAGCAGAAAAGGATCTGATAGGATTATGTGGCAGGCCATGGACAGCAGGAGCTGGGAGAAACTCCTTACGCTGAGGAGCTTCGTCACAAGATCTGTTAATATTTAGCTATGTTTGATTGTCCTGTCTCTTTCAGCAGGATATGGAAAGACCTTGTGGTGATGTTGTCAGACAATGTAGAAACTCTTTTGTTCTATCCCCCCAGTGTGGTCCTCTCTATGGGAAAATATTAACCACTTGTGTAACTGTAATAGAGAATTGTGTAATCCTCTAGTTAGCATAACCCATCCCCTAGTTAGCATAACTCGTTCTCTTCATTAACATGCCCTGCCTCCAAGACTCCTATATTGTGTGTCATGTGTTCAATAAATATTCCAGCTTCTACCCCCGACCTGGGATTGTGCAGTTTTATTGACCACTTACAATGGAGGTAAAGGATTATAGTTGTTTTCTATGGACATTTAGTCTGCCTCATCCATCTTACCAGCAGCTTTATCTTTATGGTGAGCCTGATACCATGATGTAATAGATTACTCCATCCACACTGCTGGTGCTTGTAGTCCTTTACACCTGGATAATTTGGTATCTTCTATTTGAGCAAAATTTAAGGAACTCCAGCTTGCTTTGTTTAAGTAAATTCTGTAATGTTGACTTGATAAAAATTGCCACTCGAAAATGTATTCCCATAAGAATTTTCGATTGAGTTTTTATAGACAAATGTCTAAACAGCAGTAGCACAGTCAGACTCTCAGGAGAGGATAAATGCTGTAGGTAAGTTTGCTGAAGAAAGATGAATTTGTTCTCTTAACGCATAAACATGATGTTCTGTTTTGATTACCAATAATGTACAGATTTTGTTCCTCGTGTTTTTTTTTTGTTGTTTTTTTGGTTGGTTGGTTTTTGTTTGTTTTTGTTTTGTTTTGTTGTTTGGTTTGGTTTTTGGGAGTTTTTGTTTGTTTGTTTTTCTTTCTTGTTTGCCAGGAGGAAAGAATAAAAACTTTTTATCTTCAAACATTTGGCCAAACTTCAATGCTACGTTGGATGGGGCATGGAGCAATCTAGTCTAATGGGAGGTGTCTTTGCTCATGGCAAGAGGATTGGAACGAGGTGGTCTTTGAGGCTCCTCCCAACCCAAAAACTTCTATAATTCCATGGTTCTATGATTCTGTGATTCTACTTCCACACCAAGCTTCTTACTCAGTGGTAAATGGTAGGATTCAGTGGTAGGATTGAGATCCTTACAATTAAAATTGCAGATATAGAAACTCCTGTTTATATCACCCATAATATATCTCTCTATATAAATTATGTCTCATTCTTATACATGGTTATACTGAAAAAAAAAACCAAAGAAAACTTGCAGGGGTAAATATTGAGTTATTAAAAATTGTCTATTATGGACCTTCTTTGGTTAAATACCAAGAGGTTAAAAGGCAGTTATCTCCAATGAGTGGATGGAGGAAAGGTGTCTGTACGTGTGAGTCAGAGCAAAACTGTTTTAAACATGTTGTGTTTTCTTAATCCCCTTCAGTGTACTGCCATCAGAATGTGTAGTCACTATGTCCAATTATGGAATAGAAGTCACCATCCATGACTAGTCAAGAAGATAAGTTCTCAAGGATCACTGTAAGCAAAGACCAGTATCCATTTTCATGGTATTTTTTGTTTCTCACATTTTATATAATTATGTCAGCATCAACAATGAAACTCATATTGCAGTAAAACAACAGAAATGGTTTTCAACAATAGAGTTTCCACAACTAAACACTGTGCATACATGCATTGCATTTGTGCATAAACTATGCCAATGTTCATTGTAAATGAACATATAAATATCACCATTTGGGAGGTGATTATTTTCCTGAAAGATGTGTTAGTAGCATCTGCAGTATGTTGTCATAGCACCTTGATAATTTAAAATAGTTTTCTGATCACAAAGAGCAAAAGTAGCAGGAGAAACTGAAGTCATACCTTTTCTGCAATTTCCAGATTTATCAGGCAACTGATCTACTTGTGTGTGCAGTGATCACTGGCTTTTCTGTGCTCACCATTTAAACTTGAGGGAGAAGAGGGAAGCATTTAGTGTTTATAAGTGTCGTTATTTACAACAACAGATGTGCATACACAACTTCATGGTAATGAACTGCTACTGGGCTTTAATGGATTAAAAGGATGGAAATATAAGGTCTGTCAAATAGTTCAGTGTTTGCAGAAACATCTTTATGAGCAGAGAAAAAATGTAATTTTCTTCTTGTGAAAAGTTACAGTAAAAAACCCAGATATATATGTTCCTTATAAACATCAAACACTTTTGAATTCCACAGCAATATAGTTGTTCAGACCTGGATATGGTAGTCAAACATGAATTAGCAGGCTCAGAAGTGTGTATTATGTTAATTCATATAAAATGAGCAGAAAATATGCTATTCGTTATATTTGCTGTCATACAGTTTTCCTGTCAAATTCATCAGGATTAAAGCTGGTCTGAAGTTTCAAACAAAATCACATAATCACTGCTACCCCCCTTCCCACCATAAAATCTTATGGGATGAGAAAAAAACAGTAGCCTGTCAAAATGTTCAAGAAACAGGGTGGGGAAAAAAACTATTACATGCAGGCATCCATTCAAAGTAGATGTTTTGACCAAACATGGGATACCTCATGGCAGAAACAGAGGTCACATAGTCTTCCTCAGGCATGTAGTTTTCTCTGCAAGGCAAGATTTATGATTTTGTTGCCTACTCCTCTAACAAGATAATTCCTGTCAACATATCAAGTTTGTGGATGAAGCAAGATCACAGCTTAAACATTCTGCTGTTGTGCCAGATGGAAGCTCATCCTAGAAACATGGCTTCCCTGCAAGAGGTATGCATATGCTGCTTCAGTCAAAACAGTATCAACACAAACTATGGTCTGGTGGTCAGGGTAGCAACCCGTATTTTTTATAAACATATATACAAGGATTTAATAGCAATAATCTCATAACGTAAAACTCTACATAGCAACAAGAACTTCTCCTGATTCAGTTTCAGGGAGGCTACTGCCAAGACTGAGAATCATCAAATTGTAGAGTCATAGAATATCCTGAGTTGGAAGGGACCCACAAGGATCATTGAAGTCCAACTTCTGGCCCTGCATAGGACAGCTCCAAGAATCCCATCATGTGCCTGAGAGCACTCTCCAAACACTTTTTGAGCTCTGTCAGGCTTGGTGCTCTGACCACTTCCCTGGGGAGCCTGTTCCAGTGCCCAACCACCCTCTGGGAGAAGAACCTTTTCTTAATATCCCACAGTTTCATGCCATTCCCTTGCGTCCTGTCACTGGTCACCACAGAGAAGAGATCAGTGCCTGCCCCTCCTCTTCTCCCCATAAGGAAGCTGTAGACTGCTCATTCTCCTCTGCCCCTCAGTCTCCTCTCCTTCAGGCTGAACAGTTCAAATGATCTCAGTCGCTCCTCATATGGCTTCCTCTTAAGGCCTTTAACTATCTTCATAGCTCTCCTTTGGATGCTCTCCAACAGCTTTATATCCTTCTGATATTTTGGTACCCAAAACTGCCACAATATTCGAGGTGACCAGAGCACAACGTGACAATCCCTCGACCAGCTGGTGATGCTTTTCCTGATGCCCCCCAGGACAGGGTTGGCCCTCCTGGTTGCCAGAGCACTGCTGACTCATATTCTACTTGCTGTGGACCAGGATCTCCAGGCTCCTTTTTGTGGATCTGCTCTCCAGCATTTTGTTCCTTAGTCTGTACGTACATCCAAGGGTTGCCCCGTCCCAGGTGCAGAATCTGTCATTTGTCCTTGGTTGCTGATTGCCCAGCCCTCTAACTTGTTGAGGCCTCTCTGCAGGATCTCTCTGCCTCAGAGGGAGTCAACAACTCCTCCCAATTTAGTAACCTCTCCTCTCCTGTAGTTGTATAGTTCACTCCTCTTGAAGTTGTTACTCCAGATAACTCTCAGTGTGCCTCTTTAAGTCATTTCTGACCCCTACACTCCTTTGCTAAAGGTTGATTCCTCCCACTGTAGAGGTTGCAATCAAAACCACAAAATAGATCATCTGCATCACGAATGAGGATGGGTTCTGCTGAACTATCTAACTGTGAACTGCAAAGGTTAAAATGCAAACTTGTCTCTTCCGTCACTTCTTACATGGAGACCATTGCCACTGGTCAGATAAATGGTAAAATGTGATGAGAGGCTGTACCCTCACTTAATTTGATTGGGTTAGAACCGGTGTCCAGGTGAGAGACCAACATGAACTGGGAAAACACCTGTTCCTGCCCAGCTGGACACAGGGTCAGGACAGCATCTTCTGCCAGGATGGGTAGGGCTGGAGTGGCACATCCCTGACTGGATCTTTATGTGTCTGCTGAATCTTGAGGAGGCAGTCATACCTTGTAATATCAACAAATCTTTCTTAGGAGGGCATAAGTCAGACCATTGTTTTCAAGCCTTTCTCATATGCAAAAAAAAATAACAGCAGAAAGCCTTTCTTAAGGTTTAAACATTTTAAAAAGCCAATATAAAAATATTTTTTATCTCAATAACTGTGAGTATGGGCCCAAACCAGGGAAGCTCAGGTGGGAAGTGATGCTCAAGCCTGGCGGGTGGGCTGCTGTTGCTAGTTGCAATGAAGTTTCTCAAAACTGTCTTCTGATGGCTGATGAATCAGCTTGTCATAGAGTGGCAAATCAGGTTACCCCTTAACTGTGTGAGTAATGAGGCTCATCTCAATGAAACTGTGACAGAAGTTAGAATGAGACCAAGGGAATCTAGTTCCTATTTCCCTCTTTTTCTGTAGATATTAAAAAAAGATATTTTAATGAAGTCGTAACTTTAATGTCTTTAATCCACCCCTTAGAAAAAGGAAAGATTAATTTAACAAGATAAACAGGCAGAGTTTTTTAGAGACAGAGTTTTTTTAGTAATATAGAGAGCTGAAACTGGCCACATTTTAGGCAGAAGGAAAAGCTGACTGAAGGATATCATATCTTCCAAAATAGTATAAACCCTGTAGTTTGAGACTTAGGCTGTTTTGTTATGCCTAACAAAACCCAGAAACCATGAGCTGCAACTCAATATAGTAGGGCAGAGTGAGATAGTTTTAAAGTCACAAACAGGTAGGGGTTTTTTTCTTAAATATAAAAAACAAATTCTTATTTTATTTTCTTTAATATTTTGGAATATGTTGGCGCAAAAATGTCAGATTGTACTTTAGGAACAGTCACAGATAAAAGAAGGTGTGTAATAGATGTTTTCTACTCCTGAGTAATATCCCCAGTTTAACTTTTGTGAGGAGATTCTAGGGCTCATGATCTGTAACATGGTCTTTAAGATAGTTGTGTTAAAGCTGATCTTATCATATTAATCCTTAAAAAAATCCAAAACATAGAGAACAGATTTTTGAACTCAGTCTAATGTCTTTGCCTTTACTCTACTTGCAACTTATATTCCTATTGTAAGCTTAACTTGGGCCTTCTGGGAATCTTAGCTACTCAGGAAATGCAATGAATCCACTGACTTTAAAATTCTGTGAGAGGATTATCCATGTCATTATTCCTACTAAAAATGTCGTTGGAATTTTGATTATCTGCAGCCTGTTAAAGGCATTCTTATATATAGCAAATTTTCTAATGACTCCAGTACTTATCAATAGGAGAAATACATTTGGCTGGTTTGAATAGGCATGGGGTACTTGAAAAGAAAATACTCAGGGCTTCAGAACTGCTTCATGTTCTTGTGTGTCAGCTGCACAGAGCAAATAGAAACACTTGGAAGCAAAGTAATCTGATTTTAGGTGATAGCTTAAATGGATGTCTTGGCCATTTTCCTCTCCCCAGTGCAGTGACATCAAGGAAATAGCATTGCTCTTGGAGGGTCTGTGTTCACCAAAGACTTTGTGGCCTGGAACAGGACTGTGCATTCAAATGATAACTAATAACAATGAGTGATGAAAAAATTTTACATAACTTTAAACAAAACAGAATTGCAAAAGGATATGAATAAATGATGCAGAGGAGAAAAGGGTGGAGAAAAGAAAATCATGCAAACAAAAATGAAAACTTACATAAGAACTCGATACTGGGTCAGACTAAAGGTCTACCTATTTCAGTGTCATATCTTCCATCCTGGATACTACTCAAGTCTTAATAAAGTATTCATATAAACCAGACATATTGAGAGTATTTAATGTAAGGATTTGTTTTCTCAACTTTAAACACCTACTAATGTAAGACCTTTATGAATGAGAGATTGTATTTGGATCAAAAGATTGAGTAGCTACTGATGGATTCACCCTCTACCAGCCTAAATTTTTGAATCTTTTTATAGTGCTTGCCACAGCATCTTGTGAAGGCCATGAATTCCCCAAAATAATTCTGTGCTTGTGTGAAAGATGATTCATGCAGAACATTTCAAAGGAGTCCATAGTAGAAACTCCTTAACAATTCAGGTCTGCAATCAATTGTGTAAGCCTGTGCTGCTTGTCTGCTTCAAAGATTTTAACAAAATTTTGAGACATAAATCCAGCATTACTGCTAGAGGGATTTTTTTTTTACTCGATTTACATAGACCCTAGTTATTGTAACATGTAACATGCTAATAATGCTACATTTCAGTTTAAGACCAACCGGTTTGCCCAGGGATGTCAAAGTTTTAAGTTTAGAATTGCTTTTTAGTTTAGCTCCCTTTTATTATTTTGGAAAAATGCAGGTTCTGTGTGTGTGTTTTTCAAGGTGCTGGACTAAAGGTTTCTGTCTCACACTTTTCTGCTGGTATTTCATCTATGTAAATCTGTAACATTCCAGAAGTACTTTTCTTTTTAAATTTCAAATTGCATGTTAATCATCTAAGAAAGGTGTAATTTATTCAGCTATTTGAAAATGTTTTCATTGGTCTTGACATCAAACAGTAAAAATTCTGAATTATTCTATTTCAGGATAAAGACTTGCGGCCCTAAAACTAGTGCCAGTGAATGCTATGAGGTAAATAAGACATATGACTTAGCACTTTAATTTGAAAGTATTTATTTGCAAGAAAAGTAAAGAATTGAGAGTGCTTAAGTACTCTTGTACACTTTTGTTATTAATATTGTTACTGTTACTGTTCGTTTTCTTATCTCAACCCATGAACTTTACCTTTTGTGCCACCAGTTCTCCTCTCCAGCCTGTTGCAAGGGGAAGGGGAGGGGGGACTGAGTGAGTGGTCCTTGGTTTGGTGTGGTTTCAGTGGGAACACTAAATTAGGGAATACCATTCCTAAACCATGACACAGAGCTTTCTTCATCATGTTACTTTTTTTAAGTTTGGTTTTTTAGGTATGCTATAGGATGTTAGTCCTTGGTGAGACAAATGAAAGAAGGGGGGCTGGTTGCAGGCTTTTTATTGTTTGTTTGTTTCAGGGGTTTTGATCAGAGAACTAAGTTTTCTTTCTTTCTATCTATCAGCTGAAGGACAAAGCCTGTTAGGGCAACTGAAAGTGATTACTATTATTAGTGATGTCACTGCAAACTGCATAGGAAAGAAAAGTGTCCCAAAGTCTTGACAAACTCCTAATGCAAAGTTTTCATTGCAGTCTCATTTTCATCTCTCGTGTACTCCAAGGAAATATTTGCATCTAGGTAAGAAATTTTAAGAGGGCTCATTGTTGGCCTTGCAAAGCATTATGCAGATGGTAATATTATATTCTTTTACAGCTGACTTGGAAGTTTAGAAGCTACCTCTCTCTGAAAGCCAGTGGGATATAACTTAAAAACTGTTTTGATGCCTTTCTTTCATGATTCTAATGACAAGTAAGCTACTATACACCCAAAATGGTTCAAAATGTGAACTATGCTTCTGGAACTTATTTCCTTTCATTCATACACATTAATCTTTCCATATGTAGTTTAGGAAGCTAGTGCTTCTTCCTAGTTCCCTTAAGAAGCATCACCCTGGAAGCAGCCCATCTGAGAAAGCAAGCTATCTCCCGGTCTAAAGTTGTTTTGGCACTGACAAGGCTGACAGACTCCTGTTTTGCAACATTCCACTCCTAAATGCTGGTTGCAGACTGTCATGGGACTTGTGCAGCTCTGTATCAAGGGACCTTCTGTGATGCTTTTGTTGTAAGCAGTGCTCTCACTCAGGTTCTCCTGTGTGTTACCACCCTGGGTCTTTGTAGAGATGACTGAAGCACAGCTGTCTTCTTGCCAGAGCTATGGATGAACCTGACTGAATTATGCACTGAATCCTGAGCCTATCTTGGCACATTTGCTGCTCTTCTGAAAGAGGACTCGTGTTTAGAGATGTTAGGGAGAACATTGGTGTTCATACAGCCTCAGCAGTAAACCAAATAGCGTCTTAATGTGTAGGTATGTTCCTTTTCAGACACTTGTTATGGGATGAACATCATTAAGTTCAAGTGTAATAATAAGATGAAGACAAAGAACAGGGAAAACTGCCAGAAAATTCAATACATGAGGCTGCACAATGGTATCAAAACAAAAGAAACAGAGAAATCCTGTACGTCCCCCTCTGAGAGCCTAGTTCTTTACCTTTTGTGTCCTTGTTTTCTTTCCCAAGTTACAAGATCTCTGTAGCACCCTAATTGCAGAAAAGGTCTTCCCAGCTCCCAGCAAAAAATGGAGCTGTGCAGCCCTTGATCACACCACTTCTGTGTTTGCCTCTTGTTGCTCCACACTCCCCACACTGGAATCTGTGAATGCTCAGAACCCCCCTTTGTAGTTGTGCTAAAAACCCTTTAGAAGTGAGATATTGTGATCAATTAATGACGAACAGCACCACAGCCAACAACAAAAAACAACTGAATTTCATGCATGATCAGATAAAGAATGACTGCATGTAACATTAAAACCTTGATGTTAATCAACTCTGTGCAGTTTCTTAGCTGAGGTATGCATTTTATTTGGAGAAAGCAGAGCACAAGGTGGTTTACAGGACATCCAGAAGTTTAAGTAATTCTTGGGAAAAGCAAACAATAGACAATAGATGGGGAAAAAATACTACTGATGCCTGAAAAAGATTAGCAATTATAAGGTATAAAATAATAACATAATATAACTTATTATAACATAAAATAATGACAAAGCCCCTTTACCGTACTGCATGCAATTCAGTCGCATTTTTTGCATCTATTAAAAAAAATATTCTAACTCTGGTGGCTTTGGAAGTGAATTAAAGTGTTAAAATACTTCAAAAACATGCTATGTGTATGAAAATGGTAGTTCCAGTCCTGCCCTAAACAGTAGGATTGAAAACAACCTCAGAAAGTCTGTTTTCATAATATTGCCAGACCCTTTTTGGAGACCAACAAGATGTTTATATGCTGCAGTTAGGATAAGATTCAGATAAGAACCCATTTTTAGTTATTAATTCTAACAGAAGTGACATGTTTTGCAATTTGCCTGTTGCTGAAACTCTTTGTATGAAGATCAAACATGAAATATTTCTTTTGTGTGGGAATGAAATCTTTCTGTGTGAATGTTTGGAGCCTTTTTCTTAGGTAAAATGATATTTGTTTTAAAATGGAATTTCTAGAACCGCCTTCTGAATGAAACAATATCTATTGTATTTTGTAATATTTCTAAAATTAAGGACAAGCTGGGCTGTTATGTGGACTCTGTGTTTGCAGTCTGTTAATAAACAGTGTTGAGGATAATCCATCATCTGTCCTGAACTTCAAAATGATGACATCTGGACTTCATCCTCACAATGCTGTAGCACTGACACTTCAAACAAACTTAGAAAATGGTCAAAAACCAGCACAACTTACAACCATCCCACTAGCATAATCATCTGTGTGCAAACAAAACAATAAAAGACTCATTTTTGCTGGAAACAAAGTTTTAGGTTTGGTTTTTTTTCTCTTTTGTTGTTTTAGTTTGGGTTTTTTTTGTTTGTTTGTGTTTTTGTTTGGGCTTGTTTTGTTTGTTTGTTTTGTTTGTTTTGTTTGTTTGTTTGTTTTTTGTCCCTCTTCCCTTTTCCTGACTTTAACTTATTGAACTTTTCAGTTAAGGCAGCCTGAAGGCACTAAATTACAGATGGTGCTCACTCATACTAAAATTGAAAACTTCCTTTTTCAAAAGGTAATTGTTTCCAGTTGATACATGCCACTTGAAGCGGATAAGTCAATCATTTCTAGAACGAAAATAGCTCCTATACCCCTGAGAAGGAAAACTCCCTGAAAAGATCTCTCTGTCCCAAGAAAAGGGATTGCATGTTCTTTTCTTCACATATGATCTAACCTTAAATATCAAACGCTCACACAGAAGCTGTGGCAGAAACAAGTAAAAGTAATCTATGAATGCAAAAATAAAAACTAAAAAAGCAGATTATATATTTAAAATTATTTAGTATTTCAAAACTTTATTACAAAGACTTGTCTTAGAGATCTAGACCCTGTAGACTGTTTGATATTTGGGGCATTTTGAACAGCAGATCATTTAGCAAGTGCAGGAATATGTAAACAGAATATACCACTGTACAGTGTGCTTGGTCATGTATCTAACACACACTGGAAAAAAAAATCCTGAATAATAATATCTATTTAAATAAACATTGTTACAGTCAGATGAAGTATAAGTAAGGTTCCTTCTATAACTTTTGATAAGCTTTTTGAAGGCATGCTTGCTAATATGGGGGGTTTAATTATTTAGAATCTCCAGATCTAGAGTAAGAAACTCTGGGTTTTATCTTTACTGTTCAACACAGATATGAGCACAGATCTTAAAGAGAAATGAACTCTGCCTTTTCTCACTGAGTTGCATAAATACATGCTGACAGTAAAGGAATTCTGCGTTTCAGGAGTCCTGCATCTTATTTCAGCTCTGAAGAATGTGTACTTTAGATTTACAAATTCTTTTACCTCTGAACAACCCCTCATTCACTTTCCTGCTCTCATTGCCTTCTTCTTCCAACCTCTTCTCTCTGTTCCTTATTCCAGGCTTCTAGTTTCTTGTCCCTGTTTGCCCTCTTGTAAACAAACAAACAAAAAAGGGATTCACAACTTCTATTCATGTCTTCGAAATCCTTCTTTGAGCTATTTCTCTCGCCTTTCAAGTAGAAAAGCTGCCATGAATGCATACTTGCAAGTGGTAGGAGGAGCATTGCATGCAAGCTCTCAGAAGAGTTTCCGCCTCTGTTTCTGTAACTGAGATGTGAGCATCAGGGCCTGAATGTCTGGGGCTTAATTTGAATCATCCAAGTGAATTGGGCTCAATCAATAGCTACCTTTGCTTTACTGAGGGACAAATATACTCCGGGTTATTCCTGTTCCTTTATTTACCTTAGCTGAATCGGATAAGGGTTGCATTCTAAGACATGGGAAATTAAAAAAAAATTCCCTAAAATTTTTATTCCACATAAATGGCTTGCCTCTCTCAGGGAAACAATGTTTCCCTGACTCATTTTTGAGTCAGGGAAAAAAATGAAGAGTCATTTTTTTCAAGAGAGGTAAAGAGGAATGAGTTATGAGTGAACACAGTCTGGCCCAAGGTACAGCTTCATAAAATTTTTATAAAATATTCAAAGTAAGGCATAAGAGTGATCTTTCCAGTAGGAAGAAGGTGAAAAAAGATAAAAACAGAAAACAAAATGAAAAAAAAAACTTCAGAACCTGCTCCAGTAATGTGGGAGAGGTGGACTGCAGCAGCTGCTGCTGCACACACAAAACCAACAAGTCCACAGAACACCCTAGGGCTCCCAAGGTATTACATAATCTGTCAGACTGTCTAAATACTTGACTTAATAAAACTCAGTTGAAAAACTCCTTGTATTTTCAAGACTCCTGTTTCAGAATTGAAGAAGGGCTTACATGCTGAAAAGTTCGTCCATGTTTTTTTTCTCCTGCTGTGCCAGCTAGTCTAGAAAAAAAAACATTATCTCCTGAAAATCTTTCTCTTCATAAAAAACAGTGCATGTATGTTTTTTGTGCCAGGGGTATTTTTTCACTTGCAGGATAGATTCACACAAGTAATAACCTTGTTGCTGTTTCAACTGAACTCTGGAGGATATAAAACCACTTGTAAATCTCTCTGCTTTCTAAAAAAGAAGTTAAGGACCAACTGAAAGTTTATGTGAAAGGGGCCACTTTAAAAAGAAAATAAAAGATAAAGTACAGCATGTTCCTAAGTATTTTGCTGACTACGATGAAATTAAGCATATGTTTAAATGAAACAGGGTCAAAACATCCTCTTTCCCCCTTTTATAGGGGTGCAGGCACCAAGGGAAGATTTATAAACAAAGCTATGTTAACTAAGTATTAGTATTTTCCCGTACAAGTTGTTTGTGAGGTAGGGAGCCTGGTCCATGATAATCATGCTGCAGATGAACTCTTCCAAATTCTTTCATGCTTCCGCTGCAAACTTTAGAATATCAATTAAAACTGTACATGCTAAGAAATTACATGCAGATGTCATTACAGAACCACAGAATCACAAAATATGCTGAGTTGGAAGGGACCCACAAGGATCATCGACTCCAGCTCTTGGGTCTGCACAGGACCATCCCCAAGAGTCACACCATGTGCATGAGAGCATTGTCCAAATGTTTCTTGAACCTGTCAGGATTGGTGCTGTGACCACTGCCTTGGGGAGCCTGTTCCAGTGCCCAACCATCCTCTGGGGGAAGAACCTTTTCTAATATCCAGCCTAAACCTCCCCCAACACAACTTCAGGCCATTCCCTCGGGTCCTGTCCCTGGTCATTGTATATCTTCCTAATATAATTTAAAGTATTTTTTAATTAAGGTTTCTTGATGCTGAAACTAAACACATAATGCTAAACATAATTTAAATCAGAGTTGAAGACAACAATAAAAGTGAAGAATGATTAATGGAGCGTTTTGACCTGGCTGATTACAGTCAATAACTCTGGGATTTAATAGATCCTGGGTTTTTGGCACTTCTAAAGGCTATCTGGCCTGGTTCTGGCCAGGACACGGTTAGTTTTCATGGTAGCGAGGAGGAGGCAAGGCCAGGACCCAAAGGTTATTTTGTACCACCTCACATCATTGCCAGGGTCAGGGATAAGGGAGTCTCTTCCAGGGAGAATGATTTCCTTCTGGTGGAGTAAATGGGATGGAGGGAGAGGTGGGGTAATGGAGGTTCTGAGCTGGAGGGAGCAGTTGGGTAGTGCTAGTTCCAAGCTGGGGGGGGTGCTCTGGACGGTGTGGCTGCAGTCATGTTGGGAATGGGGACTCCGTGGTAAACATTTTTGCACGTGAATCTCTCTATTTGTACACTTTTGTTATTAATATTGTTGCTGTTACTGTTCGTTTTTTTAATCTCACTGCTCTTTCCAGTAAATTGTTCTTATCACAACCTGGGATCTTTGCCTTTTGTGCCTCCAATTCTTGTCTCCACCCTGCCACAAGGGGAAAGGGAGCTGAGGGAAGAGGGGTGAGTGGTGTGTGGTTTTAGTGGGAGCACTAAATTGGAGAATACTGTTCCTAAACCACTACACAATCTTTTAAAAAAGTGATGACTGAAATTCTGCTTTCCTTGATCTGCCTATATTTAAAGACAAAATAAGCAGAACTGCATTAACTGAGGTGGTATTGTTTGTTCTTTGTGGAACTCGGTGGTTTCAAAACAATACAGGTGGCAAGGTGGGGTGATTAGGCACTATATAGAAAAGTTGCCCATGATTTACAGAATATTTTTAAAGACACGAAAATCAGTTTCAAACAAAACAATTTAGAAAGCTGTGATAATGAGTACCTTGGCCCTGGGCACCTGTGGAAGGTAGATCTTTCTCATCACATTTTTTTCTACCAAATTTGCTTCATGAAAAAAAATGCTTAGAGAGAAACAAAACAGCAATTGCAACTCCTTCTTTCTTTCTTTTAAGTTCCAAGATGTCTCCAAAAAAGCTAATAATTTGGCAAGACACAAAAAATATGACTTTTTTAAAATGTAGCTCTATTTAGTTATTAGTGTTTATGCTGAGAAAGAGAAAATTTATTATAAAAATGACACTAGAAATCAGTCTGGTAGCTTAAAAGAGCAGCCCAGTTCAAGGCAATGAGTGTGGTGAAGGGAAAGAGGAGAAGGTGATCTCATTAATAAAACAAAGCTTGGACTGTCTGTAAAGAAGGATGTATTATGTTGAGAATCAAGTGAAGGATGCACTTGAAAGGAAAGGTGCCGCTTGGATATTTGACCATAGTTCTTTGAGACAAATCTTGATTAAAAAATTGAGAGAACAGTCAATCCTCCATAAATGCATAATTGTATACTGCTGCTTCCCATACAATGGCTCCTTTATGGGCTGCCTCCTGCTCTCTGCTCTGTACTAAGCTCCAGCTCTGACAGTACAGGTATGACTTAGAGTCTTGAAGATTTTGAATGTTGGGTTGGGCTTTTCTCAAGCAGACTTCAGATCTTCTGAGCAACACAAAGGCTCAGCTTGTTCTCAAGCTAGGTTTTTAAAATTCCCTTCAAATATAAAGAGGAAAAATTAGTACTTTACTACCCAAAATAAAAATAAAGCATCCTTTGACTACAATTATTGAACTCTAGAAAAATATTATTTTAGGCTGGGTAATCTGATGCTAGTTCCGTGCTAAACAGCACTCTAGTCCTACTATAGTAATGTGGAAACTCAGTAGCTGAAGGGGGAATTACTACTCATGATAAAAGCAAAGGAATGTAGTCAAGCAGCATGTAAAAAGAACATAAAATGAATGGATTTCCCTTGTTGTTTTAATAAAGCCTGTTTACTTTGCAAGAAAGTTTTCAGATTAGGAAATTTAATTTCTGGATTAGGAAAAGGCCTCCATCACATCCACCAACTTTTCCCAGAATATATTGTTATATAAATGAAAAACTGTTATTTTCCTTCTGCCCAAATGCTTGAATACTTCTCTTTGCCTACTAAAGACCTGCTATCTTAAGTGAAAAAAAATATTAAAATATTTCAATTTCAAATTTACAGAAGTTTTACTGTTACTATGAAATAGTTGCTTTGGTCTCTACCAGACACCTGATCAAAGCTAACTCACGTTGCCTGAACACCTGATGCACTTGCAACGTCTCTCCTCATCTCTCCTTGCAGAGATCTGATAGAGGTCCCTGGTCAGCTGAAGCCACCAGTGTTCCACGGTAATGTAAGAGAGAGCATCTTTACCTATGGATTGGAAGTTATGCTTGCTGTTCATCTAATGAAAATTGACCTTTCTATGCATTTTGTAGAAACAGTCAAGTCAGCTCTAAGTATAAAGTGCTTTTTAGTTTTCCCATCCAATATTGGATCTCATTCAATGAATAGTGAATCATGGGCGTGTTGTGCTTCTATCCTTTTTCACCTTTACCTCTTACTAATTTTGGAACTTGAAGTTTATAATTACAGCACTGAGCCAGGGCTCTTGACTTAGGAAATACGAATGTTTTAAATGGAAGCTTAAAAACTGCATCTTGGTTGAATACACCATTAAGAGTTTAGTCTGACCTACATTAAAAGCTTAGAAAACTTTTCATTCTGCAGATAAATAGAGGGCCCTAACACTGAGAAAAAGCACATATTAATTTCCCTCTAAAACACTAAGATACACAGAAATAAAAATGTTAGAGGTATTATGGGATCTATCATTGCTTGTTTCAGCATGTTATGTGGCAGTGAACTTCGTCAGAGTTTGATTCAGTGCCTAGTACAGTAACCTTCTGTAAATTGGACTAAGCAGAAAATTTCCTTTGCCCTAACATGTCTCCTGAATGCCAGTAAATTAAAGACCACTTCTAGATTATATGTTTTAATTAGTTGCTAAGTAATATAGGTAAAAGAACAGTTGACTAAAACATTTAAGCTTGTTGAGAGAGTTTTCTGGTACTGCATCAGATAGCAGATATGGAGCTCCTTATTGCTGCTTGAATAAACTGTAAAGATGATACATATTTAGGTTACTGTTGTGTATATAAAATGCACAATTTCCTTTCTAATTTTTACTCAACTGTATGACAGAACAAAGCCATAGTTAATGATACTAATTAAAAGGTCATATATGTGCATTTTATATACACAGCAGCAGCAAGGCAATGCTAGTGCCATAAACTAGGAAAGGTCAGTCAAACACTGCTCAGATTTAAGAAGACAAAACACAAAAGGAAGAATTCATTTTAATTTTTGACTGACTAAAACCCCACATGTTGATAATTGGCAGTCTGTAAGAACAACTGAGGACAAATTATTTACACAGAGTAGTGATTTTTGTGTTTATCTGTGGGGGCTCTGAAGCTGGGCTGAGAATCCAGCACTCTAGCAAAAACAAACAAGCTGACAAACAGGAATTCTCTGACATGTTCATCTTTCCTGGCACTAATATTAAATCATCACACTGGGTTTTACAGTCACAATGTCCAGATTTAGAGGAATATATTCATGAACAAGACAAAGGACGACATTGCTGCCAGGAAATGTACAAGGTTTCCCAGTTTCTAAACATATATTTTGAACAGAGAAGTCTAGTTTCCACAGTGAAGAAGTTTCAGGCAGTTTAAACTTACTGCAAGTACAAAATTACTCATGTTTTGTTAGATATTCCCCAAGCCTACATCAAGACAGCAGCTTCTTCCTCCAGAGTAGAAAGTCCAAGAAGTGTCACAGCTTTTTCTGGCTCATTAATTTCTCGTATCTTGTGTGATCAAATTCCTGTGTACCAGTGCTATTTCCTTTATGCAGAGAAGAGTCTCCTCCTCCTGGTATGTGGTTGTCTGTTTGTTTTTCTGGTCCTGTTACAACTGATCAACTCAAAATTCAGTAGACTTTTTTTCAGTAGGTCAAAGTCTGAGAGATGAAGGTCTGAATTCTCGTGTCCAAACAATGAAACTGTGTGCTGAGCTCTTGCCCTCTCATTTGCAGGGTGCCCTAACTGCAAAATGGAATTGGAGATGAGAAATAGAGACACTGTAAACCAAATGTACTGGTGTTTTGAAGGTTGGATCTTGGATCACAGTTAAGCTCTTTAAAACAATCAAGTGCACTCTGATTCAAACAAAAGATGCCTTTCCCCTCCCTTCCTCTCTATCCCTTTTCAGATAAATTTCCTTTCTTTTTGGAAACCCTGTTTGGAAGGGTGCAGCACTGTGTGAACACTTTTTTTTTTACACAGACGTTCTCTGATAACATTTCAAACCTGGATAAATTAAGTCAGAAATAAGGTAAATTCAGTTTCTTAAAACAATACAAATCTCTGTTCCTAAATTAAAAGGGCTAAACCTAAATCCAAAAATCCTATGTTTTTTGTCATCTTTGGCATGATTATGTTCAGTTTGCTGCACAGGACATCAGTGCAGCATTATTTGAGAAGAAATGCTGTTTTTCACATCTATAAATACATGTAAAGTTTTCCATGATAGAGTAGACCACAATGGAAAAACAAGATGATTTTTTAACATTTGATGTGTGCGCATGTGCCAAAGACGTGGAATATGCAACTTGGAATAGTTACAAATCTTCTTCCCCCTTATCCTGGACCAGAGGGAATCCCCAAGCCACAAACATTTTTTGTTTACAATTGCCCTACAGGCCTGACTGAGAAAATCAATTATTAAAAATCCTTAGTGTACAATTAGATCTGAGCAGACATAAGTTTATGTTTCTTCAGCATTTTATCCAGGCTTGGGAAGAAAGTAGATGTTTGTGTAGATATAAAAACATCACTGAGGCCATAGATGTCCCCTCTAAAGAAGACTTTTGACAAACTGAATAATCTACTGATTCAGAGACTAATGTCGTGTGACAGTAGTTTTAGTAAAAAGACTGTTGATGTATTTGGCTTATGCTTAGGATCAAGAAGCAGACTTGATTCTGTGTTTTCCCATGAACTATTCAAAGATGAACAAGACTAAATTAATCCTATTCAAACTAGACGCCCATTAATTTCTCAAGACCAAGGATCTGTCTGGAAAACTTTCAAAACTTTGAGATATTTGCTCGCATAATGTGTGTAGTCTGAGATAGTACAGCACATATAAATAAAAGCTCTAAGAACAGAGGACACAGAAGCATAATACAAAAATAGCACACCACACCACATTTGCATATGCTAAATGTCACTGAAACATGGAGTGTGTAGGGGAATGATCTGTGAGTTCAGCATGAGAACAATGAACTTATTGCTGCAGCAAATTCAATTATCTTCAGAAATTATTGTATTTTCACAATGTTTTAGTGGATGTAACCCAAGCAACAAGAAGCATCAGAGCCATGCCAGCAGGTACTATACAATTAAGGAAGAGTATTTGTTGCCATGTTTAAGTGCTTTCCATAACACACCCAGACAATTTTTCTTAAAACTACATCTTCATCCTAGAGGGCACTTTTAGAAGGGTATGGCTCAAACAAAAAAAAACAAATCTGTGAAATTTCTCTAACGATGTTTAGATTTGTAGTTGGTGTTTGTGCCATATTACAAGTGAAGCAAGGAGTGGCAGTACTGGTATAAAACCAAGAATTAAGATTTGTTGGAACTCTTCTGAGAAACAGTGGATTGCAACGAAACTGTTTGGGTAGGTCCAGCCACATTCCACATGGTACAAAATGTGAGATGGGAGTACAAAACTGGCTGAACACTATATTCAGCATGCTGGCATACTCTACCCCAGCATATTTTGGTATAGGCTCAGGCCTGCTTCAATTTACATCCAGCTGCAAGAGCCCTCCTTTCAGCCATTTGAAGAGCTGAATCTCTAGAACAGCACTTGAGGTGCACTTTTTTTCACTTAGTGGTACCTTAAAACCAGCTTGCAAAACAGCTTTACTCTCCAGGGGTAAAGCTGGAAAAATGCTTATTTGTCCAGAGTACCAGTGTTCTAATAGCCAGAGACTCCCTCAAAATGAGGGAAACTTCAGGCACTACCAAAGCCATCTTTGTTGAAGTGTCTTTGTACTCACAGCTTGGCACGGAGCAGTCTCCACGAGGGATGCCAAGATTTAAGCCTTTTCTCTGGCTTGCATGTACATTGGAAACAAGAGCACTCTGTTTACTTCAATCACTGCTGATGCCCGCAGGGAGAATTAAATAAAGAGTCAAAGCTGGTGAGTTCCACATAAAACAACAGGGAAAGGATGGGAGGTTGCAGAGGAAGCACCAATCGGAAGTGGGATGGCCCAAAGCAGCTGAGATAATACTTCCTGAGGTGTAATCACTGTGTGATACGCAGAGGCATGAGCACTCCACCTCTGATTTCCTTGACAAGAATACATTTTTTGCACTGATGGGCTAGTGAATGCCATTAACTCTTTCAAGCTTAAGAGGTTTTTTTTTTTATTTTCAAGCTTCTTAAAATCGATGACACATTTCCTGGTTAAACAGCACTACTTTTTCTATCTTAATTCATTAATTAATACTATTTATGGATCTTTATGAACGCTGTTGAGGGCTGACCTTACAGCACAGCAGTTAACTGTGCCTTACAGCATAGCAGTTAACTGGAAATACAAGTATGTTTTGTTTTACATCCAAAAAATCTGCATGCTCCAGGCTCCTGTTCCTTTCTTTATTTAAATTATAAATCAGTCAGAAGAGACAAAAGAAAAAAAAATCCTTCTGAACTGCATGACCCTTTTAAAGTGGATTCTCTTCTGGTTTATGACTGTTTTGATGTTCTTTGTGAACTGAACTTTGGGTCAAGTCTTTGCTGGGGTACCTAAGTCCAGTTGGCACCCATTAAAACTGATGTTAGTCCTGCAATGCAAAGGGACACAAAGAGAGTGAAACGAATTAGTTTCACTGCAGACTCTTGCATTTCCTACCTGGTGTACAATATTAAAATACTGAATGGGTCTAGGCAGCCCAGTTACTTCTTTCTCATTTCAGCAACACCAGAAGGAAAACAGTGTTTCAGGCAGCAAAATAACAGTTTTTTGGTATTCGTAAAGTATATTTAAGTAGTAAACCTTATTTCAGTGTTTTTTGAGTCACTAGAAATCTGTCACTTATTAACCGAAGGATATTTTATAGACTTTAGAAAGGTATAAATGGGGCTAGTGGATGTCTGTATACATTAGATGAATTACATCACATTTATAACTAATTCACATACTTATTTTTTCTTAGAAAATGGTTGAACACATTGGAAAGCAAAATGACTATATGGACCACATATTTGTATGTTTGAGAGTTAGCTGGGTGTGGACTTAACCTAAAAAAGGGATGATTTATCAAACAAAGAAAAAAGACAGGAGAAAACTTAGGGGGAGTATTTTAATGTGTTTTCATCTTATAAAAAAAATTAAAAAGTCATAAAAATTAAACAGAGGTTATCTAGGAGAGATATCTTATGCGATCATTGCTTATTACAAATCTTTCTTGAGTAATAATTGATTTTTGACATCACCAAACTGCCTTATAGACTTCATTCATCATATGATTAAAATATCTAATTGATCAGTTCCCAGTGTTTTTCATATGCTTTATAGTTAAAATAAAAGGCCCTCTGAGGTGCAGTCTGTCAGCTTCAACCTTTTCTAACTGCACAAATATGTATTAGTTGTCTCTTTTTTTCTTTAATTTTCTTTTATAACCAAGACAAATAAGGATTTGTTTTTCCATTTGCAAATTTCTAGACATTTCTTGTATTATGTATGATTAAAATGGTGAATTATTCCTTATAATGTTGGTTTTCAGGGAGAATCAGCACCTGTTTCTGAAGCCAGACTGTGCCTACCACAAGACCTGTATGCATAGGTGCATGTTCATGTACCAGCCTGGGTACTGTTATTTCTATGGTATACGAAGATTTCTACTTTTGAGAAGAAAAATTAATATATCAATTTTAATGTATTCATATAAGGCAATCTAGAATAGTAAATTAGATTTCTGTATACTTAGGCTGAGGAAACACGTACTTTAATTACCTCTCTGTGAACAACTTCTTTCCTTATGTATGATGTGGGATGGAAGTGTTATTAGCATAAACAAATGTCCTGTAATTTACCTACAGGTGAGTAGGAGTCAGTGGCTGAGAAAAGGCATATTGGCATTTATATACCTATCTAGTCCACCATTAAATGTTTATTTTCAGCATGTATTCAGTGGGGTTGCTTGTTTGGGAAGTGACAGGTCAACACCTTTTCCTACCTACTCATCTCATGGTCCCTAGTTACTTCTCCTATGTATCATTCAGCTAATTCTGATGGGCAGGGATGCCGACAGCATCAAACAATGCCCACTCTGTGGATAAAACAGGGACTGTCCCTAAAGTTGTGAGAGACTGGAATGTTTTTTCTGTGTTTCCGGTACTGAGGTAATAGGGAATCTGAAACCACAACAGTATAAAAAAACCCACATGAATTTAGGAATAAAAAATTTTTAGAGGAGTTAAAAACTGAATAGAAAGAGAGTCTCATGGCTATGTCTCATTTCATTTAGTAACAGCTGGAGCAGTGTGGTTGTTTCCAAGCTGTTACATGTTAAGGTGTAATCTTTTCCAAAATTTCTTAGTATTCTCCATTTTCTGTACAGGAGTATGCTTGTAAAAAGGAGATAATGGAAATTAAAATAGTGCACAATTAGGAACATATTTTTCTTTGTTATCTATTCACTACTTCTCTGTATGGATGTGGTTCCCCCTCCCTCATAAAAGAAATCCAGAAAATAAAATTTTCTCTGTTATAGAGAGAAATGAAAAGCCTGACAAAAATTGTGAGAAATGGATGTTCTCTCAAATGGGATTTACACCTCTAAGTTGATGAAATTTACACCTGTTCTGAATGCTGATATAAGGCTTGTGCACTTTTAAAGAAGTATTTAAGACCTTCTGTCAGGAATCTCTGGAGTGAGATAACTCTCAGCCTAATAACTAGAATTAGGTCTTCTTAAAATTTTTTCTGCAAAATATATATTTTTTTATGCCTTGCATTAGTTTTTAATATTTCTGATGATAGGATAACTTTCTTTATAATTATCTAAAGAAAGAATAATCTTCAGTTTCTTTATTTGCTTCATCATGAGCTTTGTAGTATTTATTTTTAATATTTTTCCTTTTTCTAAGTTTAGGCACTATCTTGTATAATATACAGACTCGATGTTTCAAATGGAACTGTATCTGGTTGTGCAATTCAAAATAGATTTCTGTGATCACCCAATATTCTGTTTTGCTGCTAGTAATGCAGTTTGACCACTGGGACATGAGATTTAAAAAATGTAGATACTCAAAGATATTCTGGGAAAAGTAGGAAAAGGAGTAAAGGAAGGATCATCAAGTTTTACCCATAGAGAATAAGGGTCTTTGCACGTGTAGATTGTTTTTTAAGATAGTTACTACACTGATGTTATGTATAATGACAAATACTGATAATAAGAACACTCAAGCAGTCCTATTGCATGTTACTCCATACCCTATTTTCATGTTTACATTTGTTTATCTGTAAAAATGGCATTATCTTCAGCTTCTTGCCTAAAGTTTCCAACTCAACAAAATTGTTTTACTTAGAAAAAAGACAAGGAGTTTATAGCAGAGCTCTCTTCCTTCAAAGCTCCCAAAGGGATTTAATCACCCCTTTTCTGCTTCTTATTTTTCAGGAGATACGTGGGCTTGTGTGACATCCCAGGATTCAGAGATGTTCATGGTCAAAAGACACAACAGAAGACAGTCCTCAGAAGATCACTAAGTTTTATTAGTAAACTACACACTTGGCATGGACATTGGCATATTAGTCTCTGACCTATTATATAAGCACATGGCAGTGTGTTTTTGGACAAAGGGGCATAGTGAAAGGGAAGAGAGAGAAGGAGAGATGAATAAAGAGGAAAGAGAAAGATAAAAAGAAAGAGAGAGAGAAAGAAAGAAAGAGAAAGAAAGAAAGAAAGAAAGAAAGAAAAATAAAAGAAAGAAAGAAAGAAAGAAAGAAAGAGAGAAAGAAAGAAAGAAAGAAAGAAAGAAAGAAAGAAAAAGAAAGAAAGAAAGAAAGAAAGAAAGAAAGAAAGAAAGAAAGAAAGAAAGAAAGAAAGAAAGAAAGAAAGAAAGAAAGAAAGAAAGAAAAAGAAAGAAAAAGAAAGAAAGGGAAGGTTTGTGAAGGTTTGGGAAGGGAAGGTTTGGGAAGGGAAGGTAAGGTATATGTTTCTCTTTTCTTACACAGATATTTTACAGGTACTTTATATTAACTTCTTTCACGTTTCCTGAGTTACAAATAGTTAAGGCTAATGAAACATTTGAAAAAAACTCCAAACAAACAGGCCAGCAGGACCAGGACCATGATTGTCCCTCTGTACTAGGCACTGGTGAGGTCACACCTCAAGTTCTGTGTCCAGTTCTGGGCCCCTCACTGCAAGGACATTGAGGGGTAGTGTGTTCAGAGAAGGGAGAGGAGATGGTGAAGGGTCTGGAGAGTAAATCATATGAGGAGGAGCTGAGTGAGTTGGGATTATTTAGCCTTGAGAATAGGAGACTCACGGGAGACGTTATCACTCTCAACTGCCTGAAAGGAGGATGTAGCCAAGTGGGGGTTGGCCTCTTCTCCCATGTAACAAGTGACAGGACAAGAGGACATACCCTCAAACTGTGCCAGGGAAGGTTCAGGTTGGACATCAGAAAGAATTTCTTCACTGAAAAGGTGGTTAAACATTGGAATGGGCTGCCCAGGGAAGTGGCCGAGTCACCATCCCTGGAAGTGTCTACGAAAAAACTGGACATGGTACTTAGTGCTTTGTTTTAGATGACATGGTAGTGTTCTGTTGGAGGCTAGACTCAATGATCTTGCAGGTATTTTCCAACCTTAATTATTCTCTGATTCTATGATAGGTGATCCTTGTGCTCTTCAGTGGTAATTACTGTTCATTAATGTCCCTTTTGAAATATTGTAGATTTTTGAAATCAAAAGAAACCACTTATTCTATAAGGATTTATGTTACTAAAGTTTGGAAAGTGCATGGCTATGACCATGTGTCATCACCTCTACTTAAATCACTGCAATTTAAGTGGAAGTGTGCCTCGCTAGATTTCCGTGAACTTTTTGTTATATAGACAGATATTTTTTCACCAGTTTTTCACCAGAGTCAATGGCCATATTAAAATAAAATATTTACCATTTGATTTGGAGAGTCAGTAACACTGTCTTTACTACTGGTTTTTTGCTAGTATCTTTACAACCAGAATTTTCTTAAGAAGATTGGTCATGCCTTTATCACTGCCTGTTCCCATGTTATCTCCCTGGGAATGTCTTTAGAAGAATGGGCTGACAATACCCTTAATAAAATCTGTCTATTTGGACACAAAATACACCTCGATGGAGAAAGAATGCTGCACATTCCAGCCATGTAGAAGGAAATCAAAACATAATTAACACTCTTTGCTGTCTTCCTCAATATTTATCCGGATGGGACTATTTTCCAAGACAGGAAAATACTACAGAGAATGGCTTTTACAGTGAAACTTTGGGCTGGTGCATGACATATACTTACCAACAGGCCATTCAGTTTTCTCTGGTAGTGTTCTGAGACATATCTTTGATTAGTCACTTTTTTTCCCTTTCTGTGAGGCATCCACAAAGGTTTGATATCGGAAAAATCATTTGGATGTGATGGGCAACAATTATGCCCCATTACAGGCTGTGTTCCACAATGGGAGATTACTCTGCAATGGGAGGATGCCTGTTGTGAACTCATATTCTCTCTGCTAGCTGGGAATGGAATTCAAACAAAAATAATTCTCCCTCCCAGCCTCCTCCAGTCCATTTCAGTACTCCCTGAGTAGCTCTCTAGGAATATTTGTATTTCCCTATTTCACTATGTTAAAGAAGCATCAAATCAGTCCTTTTTTGAGGATTGTTTCCAACAGAATGTAATGGGAGAGGCAGAAAGGACAGGTAAAACTGTAACAGAAAAAAAAGAAGAAAGACGTATGAATGTAACATGCAGCCCTCATATTTCCATATTTGCTTTGCTTTTCCTTGACTATTATCTGTTCTGTGAAAAGTGGATTTTATGCAAAATGAAACCAGGGGGGACGGGAACCACACTTTTTAAATGTCGTGAAGGAAAAAAATCACATTTCCAGCATCAGCAAACTGGACATAGTCACGCCTTACGCTGTACCCACTTATATATTCTCAGCTTCAGTCTAGTTTGAAAGGTATAGATAAACTGTCCTTCAGCATCCAGTAATCCCAGTAGGTCTTCAGCTGATGTCATCTTCTTACAAAATAAGTAAGGGAATCTAAGACTCCAGTATCAGCAGTATTCTTTTGGATATTAAACTTGTAGTTGGTTACAGTCCATTTAACTTCCCTGAAATAATTCAAGCTGCTTCCAAGCCTATTTATAAACCGTTTCAGATATTAGATGCAACAGTTTTTCTTCACTTATTTCTGCTAGAATTACTGTTTTTAATAAAAGCCACTAAGCCATCCCCTTGAAACACTGCTCAGCTGCTTTCTTAGGCTTTATAAAGGATTGCTGTCGTAAGAGATATCAGGTTCAAAAAGGCAAAGAGATTGTTCTTCATCAGTATCATGACAGTTGTTAGGAAAAAAGAAATCCAGAGGAAAGATTTATGGAAAAGAAGAAAAGGACAATTTTATCACTGAATTTTGTTTACAAGCTGATAAACAGGACTGCTATCTAGCCACTGGAATCTCTCACTATGTTTAGTGGAGACTGAGTACAGTTCCAGTCTCTGCTGTAGATATTGAAGGGCTGCACGTAAATGGGATCACGTACACAAGAAAGCACTCCTGCTTTTTCCTCTTTGTAGTGGATACTGAAGTTGGCATAGATGTTAGTAAAAAGAAGGAAAACGCCAAGGCCTCAAACTTCAAAGTCAAGTTCGAGGTCTTTCAATACACCTCATCTGAAATAGTAACTGTAATTCTTCTTCCGTTGTGTAGTGTCACTGTGCTACACATCTTTTAAAAATATCAAGAAAATTATTCAGAGGACTTACTCTACTGAAAAACTGCTGGAGACAAACCCATACTGTATATGTAGTATTGAACATCTTTTTTAATTTTGGTTCCCTTACAGTTTTAGTGCTTCCCAGCAATGATTTCTTTTCAAAGTTGAATTAGAAGTTGAATTAGAAGTACTAGAGTTTATATTTTAGCTGATTCTACCACTGTGGCTTGTGTTATCTCAGTGTCAGCTGTCCGGTCCTGCAATGCAGCACAGCAACAGAAAAGAGTGAGTGATATGTTCCAGGTGTATACTCTCTGGATAAGACTAAATGGAAAACTCCTGAGTAGAGAAACTGTTCCCTTCCAGTTTTTAAATTGAAACATGTTAAACAGGCACAAAATAACTGGAAGAAAGGTTTTGGGATACAACTTCACCCTCAGAGGTTTTAATATAATTGTGGCTGTGTAAAAGTAGTTTAAAGTGTTTTGCACTTGAAAAACCATTGCATCATTAGGTATGCATAGAGAAACCACCAGCAGCATGAAAATGTGTCTACAGCAGTCACTTGACACATTTTCATTAATGTTAGGATTGTACTGACTCAGTGCATACTTGGTGTCACTGGTTAAAATCACTTTTGTGTTTTATGTTATATTTTTTCTTTCTTTTTTCTCTTATGTTTTTCTGGGACTAATGAAAACCACATCTTTAGAGTTAACGTATAAGTACTGTTTACAGCACTGGAAGAAACCCTTAATCCTTATTTTTTTCCAAATGTCTTTTTAACCCTCTTCACTGATCTCTTCAAAAAAGGCCACTTCTCAGCCTTTTCTCCCCCCATATGTAACAAGTCTTGCATATATGTATTTATAGATACATAAATATATAAATATATGAATACATCCCCAACTAAAATAAGCTATGAAACATCCATGACTGTGATTGATTCATAGCAAATACACGAGCTCCTGGAGTTGGGGCCAGCACATTGAATCTCCCCCTGCAACCCAGAGTCCTCTGCTATGGTGTTGGCTGGGAGAACAGGTGGCAAAGGTTGAAATTCTCCTTGAAGAGGGAGAAGTGAGGTCTGATGTGTCACTTTGGGGGTTCAGGTCTATTTGCTGTATATAAAAGGCAGGTCACTCTGATACTACTATATTTTCTGCTAACTAATTATGAGACTCCAATTCTCCTCCCCATCCCACCACAGCAGGGAGGGGTCCTTTATAATATAATCAGTACCCATAAATCCTATTATTTTCTTTCTGGCCATCTCTGTGAACCCCATTAACTCAAAACACAATGTATTGAACTTTAATAAGCTGAGAAAATGTTATCTTCAATGGAATAACATCCAATCACTTTCACTTCTTACTTCTAATCTTTTGCCCGGTCATGAAAGGATTACAGAAGAACCAAGGAAATTAAGAGCTCTCAAATTCATAAATGCTTTGTACGAAGTGTGCAAAAAAATCTTTGAACACTTTTTAATTTCTGTGTTTTGTTATTTATCTTTCTCCTTCTGTGTTCTGTTTCTTTTCTGATGAAGGCTAACTTGTGATGGTGCTTAAGTTTGAGCTCAGATTTAAATCATTGTTAAAAGTATGCATTTACTAAATTGAAACTTGAATGACAAGCATTTTTATTACATCATTATCCTAAAATGCACCAACAGCAATGTGGACTGTGCAGTAAGAATCTGCTTATAGAGAATTAGGATGTGTGGACTGTTTATGAAATAGTTTAATCAATAACAAAGTAACGTACTTTGTTTGTAACATTATTGCTAATATGTTGTTGGTTTTGATAGCGTAATTTTTATCTTTTTATTATTTAGGAACTAGTGACCAAATGTTGGAAATCGTTTCTCCTAGGATCTACATGGACCTTGAAACTGTTCTTCTTCAGCCTTCATATCTCCCCCCATTTTGTTTTTTTTCCCAACATTTATTTTCCAGTATATAAGGAATTGGTTCATTGAAATTGCTTCACTTTCTGCTTATATCGAGAAATGGAATTAATGCTAGAGCAAGATTTTAGGTGTTAGTCTTACAGAAAACAGATGAGTATGGTGCTTAGGAAGTCTGCCTTTTATTGGGTCTTTAAACAAGAACTCTTTCGCTAATGCAGTGAGAAGTTTCCAAATAAAAAGAATCCAAATCAGAGCACTTTGCAGTAGAACAAGATGAATAATGTTGCAGACATCAGTGTTGAATATAAAGAGCAGGTGCTGAAGGAATAAAATGATAGCATGCATTAGATTCCTGCACTTCCAACCAACAATTTAGCAGAAACCACCAGTGGTTATTTTTTGTCCTTGATTTTTATTTCCAGCAGGTGTCCCCTTCAGGTAATGGTGACAGACTCGTAAAAGGCAGAGTGGAAACAGTGAGTTTATAAATACACCCCTAGGGCTTTTAAAATTAAATGGACATTCCTGAAGCTTAAAATATCCTTTAAGTGTGCATTTACAGTTCTATTTAAAAGTAGAGGCTTCTTGTCAGGAACTCCTTTTCTACAGTTACATTACCCAACTAATACTGCTAACTACCGATGGTTTGAGACCTGATCAACAGACTGGCTTTGACGTATTACAGATGATATAACTTTTAAAATATTTGTTTTATAATGTACCACTTATTATGGGTATGTATTTTCCACAACACCTTAAGCTGATGCACTTTCCCTAGGAGGGTGCAATGGCAAAGTGTCCCATTAAAAAGCAAGCAAACAAACTTATGAACTCCCCAAACCCTCCAAAAAAACCTCAACCATGAAAACATGAAGCCCGGTCTGCCCAGTGAGGAGTCCAGGACAAGCATATGGAAGAAAAACAGTGTAAGACAAAGGACATCCAAAGACTTCAGGGAAGGTCATGGGAAATGTCACCTATCTTGACCTTGATTATAATAATTTATAATTGCTACAAGACTCAATTTGTTTTCAAAGAATGCAATAATACAATTTCAGCTTCCTGGAACTGGAGCCAAATGTTGCATTTAATACAAGAACACTCTTTTCCTTGGAGATTGTGCTGATTGCATACTAAGTATGACTTGTCATCTTCAGTTTCTGCACCAAACATGACTAGAATGCTTAATATTGTTACCAAATAGAACATAAATGTAACTTTATTCTCAGGCAAACAAGCAACATAATTGTACTAGATTATATAAGAGGTTTCCATTTTTTAGAAATTAATTTTCATTTGTTACTTTACATGATTATTAGTATTAATATTGTCAATTTTCAAAAGTTCAAGCACCAAAAATACATTTTAATGGTTGCAGCTTTCACCTTAGAACAGCTTTATGATATGTGACAGCCAACGGGAACTCTTCCAAACATGCTGTCCTCAGCATACTGCGCCAAATTCTGAACTCCAGTAAACTCATTTGAGACATCCAAAATGCCCATGAATGCTGTTTTTCCGAGCTAGGTTCTTAACATTTCTTTTTGAAGTCCATCCTGGTATATGGGGCAGTAAAGGCGGCAAGTGGGTTTACAGAATCCTACATAATAAGAGTTCAGAAAATCTGTATATTTTCAAAGACTTCCTACAAAAGAAAAGTTTATACACAGTTATGCATAGAATTTATAATTAGACTTGAAATGTCCTAAAAGGATCATCAGTCCCTCATAGCTTCTACACATGCTTTTCTCACAAGGAGGTATATACAGGGCTTTTTTCTTTAGGCAGAATGCACGTTTGAAGTTCTATGTTCTTCATTATGTTCTCGTTATCAAGTCCCTGGCCAGAAGTGGTTACCTGACTCTGGTAATTCTCCAATTTTTGAGGTGGGTCTTAATTTTCAGTACAGTTTCCCATGACCTGTGCTCACATCCCACAGCTCTCTTCCCCAACAGAATGAAAGACTGGTGAGATCAGAGGTCAAAACGCTATTTGCAACAAAGCATATGGTTGGACTTGATGATCTTAGAGGTCTTTTCCATGCTAAATGATTGTATGATTCTATAACTCATTCAAAAAATGATGTAAGAAAAACAATAAGTAGAAAACCAGATTTCTGCAAGGTCTATCCTTCCTGGATCTGAGTAGGCCTACGGAGACAGCCTACTCTTCCAAAACAAACGCATCTCTTTCTGTCTCTTACTCTTCACAATCTTCCTTAGGCAGTTTTTCAAGAATGATTCTCTTCATCTTTTGAGAAACTTTGAACAGGTTATTATTGTTCTGCAAAACCACAGCCTGGAGAACACACTCCTGTCTTTGAAAGTGGGATACATGGTTCCTGAGGCTCATGGATCTGTTCGCTGTCTTTCAAGTACAACTGGCTATCTTCTTCAGGGATCCTCTTTCTTCTTTTTTTGTTTGTTCATGTGTGTCTGTGTGTGTGTTGGGTTTGTGTTTGGTTTGGTTTGTGGATTTTGGTTTGGTTTGTTTTTTCCATGGCATAGTAAGACAGTACTGTCAATTTTTTAACCTTTATAAATGTTTCCTTCTATGAATGTTTGCATTTATAAATACCATCTCTGTTGTAGCATCTGTGATGTCTAATTTCAAACTAGTCCAAGTAACTCTGTTGTGATCTGCAGTCAGACCACTCACTGTAGAGACAAACATGAGGTCTGAGTAGGTTCTGTTGTAACTAACTAGTAGCATGGCTGAGTATCAGCACAATCTGAGTGTTGACACAAGGCTTTTTTTCTTTTTAAATGCTGTGGAATATACCTCTGCAGTTGAATGACATTAGACCTTTCTATGTACTAAAGGAGTCCCCTCCCACCTCCTTTTTTATTCACTCATGAAAAAATAGCTGTTGAGCCTTTCTGGGGTGACATGAAATGGACATATTGTTATTGATTTATATGTCCTATCTTCATTTACTTGGCTGTGTTAAATTTATTGGTTGTTTATTGGTCCCTGGGTTCCATTAATCAGCATTCCTTCTTCTCACACCCATGGAGGGCCCTGTGCCTACAAAGCCCTTGTTTTAACTTTGTACACCTCAGGAGGACTCGAGAGAATCGTAAAACCATCATGGTTTGTGATTCTCTCTATAGTGAAGGTCAAAGCACAACTGTCATTTGTGTTTGGGTAATCAGGTCACTTGACAAACCCAAATAATTCCATCGTCTGTATTTTTATAACGGTAGCCATCTGTCTTTATTTTTCAACACATACCTCTAGGAGTAACATTTACAAATTCAAGGATTCTACTTTACTATTTGGGCTATCAACAGTGACTGCAGGAAACAATATCACTGACAACATTTTACCTGTTACAAATGGCCTAGAAGAGGGAAACCTGTTAAGGAAAAACTATTGTTCGGCTGAAAAGCCATGAGCTCATGAGATCAATTTTCAATTACAAATACATAGGATGGCATGAAAATCATGGTCCTGCCCATTTTTTTGCCAGTTTTACTCTTACCCTGGTTATTTTGCTCTTGCATTGTATGCTCAATCTGAGAGTTCAAGATGCACATGGAAGTGGGACTCTTGACCTCCTGAGCAGTCTGGTTTGTTCCTGCTTTAAAGAAACCTGTTAAAATCAGCTCGAACAAGTGGCAATCAGATTACCAAATGCATTGTAGAGGAGTGATGTCTACTGCCAAAATATTTGCAAGAGTTCAAGATGAAAACCGGATGGCAAAGGACTTCCAGAGCTAGAGAAAGATGGTTTTGACTTCAGATATATTTATCATGGTTCATAAGAGTGGGATCTGTATTGAGAATCTGCTATTGGCAAGGAGAAGGCCAGGGGACAAGATTTTAATTACAAACATATTTATTAATGGGTGCAGAGACATGATAGGGAGAAAGGGAGTTTTCATTTCTAACACATGTGCATTATTAATCATGAACGATACTAGAGTTACAAATGGGAATCTGACTGGAGGCAGAGGGCAAAAGAGATGATTTTTATTAAACATATTGAGCCAATTTCTGTCCTCTGATGTAGGCACACAGCTTCCACAGAACTCCATGGGAGGCCTACACTTGCATTGGAAGGCATAACTGTAATCACAGAATCACAGAATATGCTGAATTGGAAGGGACTCACAGAGATCATTGAAGTCCAGCTCTTAGCCCTGCACAGGACCATTCCCAACAATCACACCATGTGCCTGAGAGTATTGTCCAAACTCTTCTTGAACTCCGTCAGGCTTGGTGCTATGACCATTTCCCTGGGGAGCCTGTTCCAGTGCCCAGCCACCCTCTGCCCAAAGAACCTTCCAACCTAAACCTTCCCTGACAAAACTTCAGGCCATTCCCTCGGGTCCTGTCCGTATATATTAATCATAACTAAAAATTAAGTTCAAGGCAGGGCTGAGGAATATGTAGTTGAGATAGACTTAGGGCCAAGGTAATCTGCTTCATCAATATACATTTTCTAAGGTACCTAAGGTAATTAAGGAAATTAATTTGCAAATAGAAGTCCAAGGACAATCAAGAAAGGCTTCAGGGAGTGTTCTGCTTGTCTAGAGCTTAATGATGGTGATGATAGGTTTGAGTGTTTATGGGTAAGAATTAGGGGGAATTAGAGTTCATGACCTTTGGAAGAAGGACTGCAAGGATGTTATGGGGTTATGCAGGGAGAAAATTAGAAGGGGCAAAGCCTAATTAGAATTTTATCTGGCAGTGGTCATAAAAGAGAATAAAAAATGTTTCTATAAATATATTAGCAAAAAAAGGCCGACTAAGGAGAATCTCCATCCTTTATTGGATGTGGGTGGAAACAGAGTGACAAAGGCTGAGGTACTTAATGCCTTCTTTACCTCAGTCTTTAATAGTAAGAACAGTTGTTCCCCAGGTACCCAGCCCTCTGAGCTGGAAGAGAGTGATGGGGAGCAGAAGGAAAGCCCAGTAATGCAAAGAGAAATGGTCAGAAACTTGCTACACCTGTTATATACACACAGGTCTGTGGGGCTCAATTAGATCCACCTGAGGGTACTTAGGGATCACATATAGTGGCTTCATAGTGCTGAGTTAATGGTTGGACTGGATGATCTTATACATCTTTTCCAACTTGAATTACTCTGTGATTCTATGATCTTAGCAGACAATAAGCAAAAAAAAGATACAATTTATATGATATGAATATAGACTGATACATGTTTTGTAATGCTTTCTATTATAACAATAGTTGCAATCCTTTTTGTTGATTTTAAAAGATGATTAAAGCCAAAAAGCTAAACATGAGGATTTAAAACTTACTGAAATACAAAGATATCCCTTAATGTAACAAAATTAAACAATGAAATGAAAGGGTAATGATTAATAATTGCATTTCTATCTAAAGTGTTAATATTTTATATTATGTCTTTTGGATTGGGACTGTTTCTCTGCATTACAGAGGAATCCTATATTGATGCTGTGAGACTGAGTTGTCCTTTGTGATTTTCTCTAAGTGCATTTTACTCAGTTTTACTAACTCCATGGATTCAGCTGTTATATCTATGCCTGAATATATTCTAGTTCGTTTACAATCTGTCAAAGTTATTTTGTTATATATTTTGTGTATCTTATTCTAAATCTTATGGTCTATTCCATCATTTCAAGAAGTGGACTTTCTTCTCAGCCTTTTTCTGCCTCTCATCATGCACAGCCCTCCTCAGTCATATTTGAGTGCTCAGACTGTTTTTGTCTATGTGCAGTGCTTGCTAAACTCATGCTTCTCCTTTCTTGATACTTCTATTCAAATTAGAGAGCTTTTAACACACAAGGCCCCTGAGCTGAGTGCTTGAAACTGTCTTCTTTAAGTAACTTTCAAGGCTCTTGAGTAACTTGCAAGAGTTCAAGAAGTGTTTGGACAATGCTCTGAGGGACATGGTGTGATTTTTGGGGATGGTCTTGTGCAGGGCCAGGAGCTGGACTTCAATGATCTCTCTGAGTCCCTTGCAACTCAGGATATTCCACGATTTTATGAATCTGTGAAGAATGAAATCATGTATTTCATATAGACTTCAGTGAGACATAAAATTTTGGTTCATCTGAAAAGACAGGGAATATCAAGGCACTATAGGAAGGGCTAAGGACAAAGCAGATAAGAGGGTTAAGACAGCAACCTCCTCTTCTTCCTAAATGGCTCCTGCACCTGGTCACATATGCCATCTAGAAGAGTTTCAGGGGAAAGGAACCACTCTGTGGTTTTCTGCAGGGGTTTAGACTTTAGTAGAATGATGTGGGTTATGATACCTTTCCTGCAGTTTAATTCAGATCCTAAAGCTACTCATTTTAGAAGTATCTTTCTGCAGAAAAAAATTGGAATCTGCGTGGAGATCTGCTGGGAGATCAAGCTGCACATCTTCACCAAGGCAGTTTCTGCATTGCTGAAGTCTGATTGAAATTTTTCACTCAGGTCAAAGATGCCAAATGTGGTTACTTTAATACATGTTATATATATATGTATGCATATATATCTCCAAACACCTTGTTTAAACAAATGAAATTGAAAACAGACAGAATTGAGAAATACATTGTATAGTTCTGTGAAGAAGTTACTAAACTTGCTTAAAGTTGGAAAGAAAAAGCTCAGATTCCAGGGAAGAAAGAATAAAAATATGAAATGTTTTCTAAACATCCAATACAAAAGGCAATGTAGTCAAAAAAGAATTAAAACAAAATATCTGAAGATGCCATTGACCTGAGACTCTGCATCATATCTGTTGTGGATAGAGACTTTAATAAAGCTACTTATTTTTGTGAGAGCAAATTCATCTTACAAAGGAAAAGAAATCAGAAATTGATGTGATATTTTACTTCAGCATCTGTCTATCAGTCACTAAACAATTTCTGCCTATGTTACAAACCTTCATAGGTGGAAACATGGACAAAACCATAGGTCTAATGTCTACAGCAGTAAGAATTATTTGCTTATTTCTAATAAGTAATGATTGCAGATGATGCATCATTTGACATAAAAGACTAGTGGCACATTTTTTTTGTAGGGAAAGTAACAAGAAATACACTTAATTTTAATGACAACACAAAAATATTTTAAAGCATAATTTATTTGTCCTTGAACAATAACTTTCTTTATGGAAATGACACTTAAAATACTAATTTAACTCTATAAACCTGTATTTTTAAGTCTTGCTATGGTTACAGAATCTTGAGGCTCTTATGGAGAGCACAAAATGGTTGTGGAGATCTCTCGTCTGTTTTTCCTCTGCCCCCTCCTCCTCTCTGCATAATGATAAAATGAGAGGGGTTTGGTTTGTAGAACTTTGTTTGGGTATACAATGCAGTGTTTTCCTTGTGCCTATTTAATGCAACATGAACAGATTTTCTTCCTAAGTGAGGTTTTCAGCTAATGAAGGTTACAAGTGACCACTACAGTTACTCACAACATACTGAATAATGTGAGTGCAACTTGCATCAAGTTGACAATAATGCAATTTCTCTCCTAGTGTGCTAATGAAATATTAATGGAGTGCTAGTTTTCAGTTTGCACAAACTGGAGTGAAATGCGTTGCTTTTATCAACACAGAAATGAACACCACACATTTAAGTCTGTTTACAATTCTTGCTCTACTTATCTAGAGAGAACAAAATAAGGCAAAAATCTATGAGTATATTGTGACATGTATGTTAATTTGTATGGAGGACTAAGGTTCTTAGACAAGTCCTAGGAATTACATCAAGGTACTAAGAGGTATGAAACTCAACCTTGAAAAATAGCTCTTTATATCATAAAGTTTCAGACCACAAATGACTTCTTATTTTTACATACTTTTATATACATGTAAATTTTATAGTATATACAGGCCACAATATTGTGTTCTATTTGGCTTATATATCTCAAGATGGCAAAAATCCAAGAAGCAAGCCATTTTCCTTCTACAGTGGCACTCCATTTCTTCTTTTCTTCTGTGGGGTTGTAGCACTCTTAAACTATTCAATAACTTTAAAAACAAAGGTGTCAGATGTGGGACACGTGCCAAGCTGCTAATATTGTATTAGTTTACTTTCTTCCCAGTACACTTACTGGGTGAAAAATAGGCTTATGGGTGGAAGAATATGTGTTGTATTAATGGTTATAAGCAACAATTGAGTTTGTGACAAGAATCAGGGTAATTACTTTCTTACTTTTTTAGAATAACATAGACTTCATACTAGGAAGATTCAATAAGCTATAGGTTTTGTTTTGTTTTTTTTTTTTTCCTTCTTGGACTGGTTTCAATAGGTAAGGGGTGTGGTGTTCTCACTTGAAGTTTCTATCAAGTGTTTTCAGTACTCTCTGGGATCATAAACTGTGCAAGTTAAAACTGGATTTATTTGTACTTAGGAATCTTAATTTTGTGTCTGTAGCTACCTATATTTGGTGTCTTTATTTTTTCTAAATCCTCACCTAAACCCTCACATGTGACTGTGTTAAAAAAGTCCAGTTTATCTTGCAGTTTAGATTTGTTGTTCTTGAATTCCTTTATTTTCATTAATGAACCCTTATGTAATAATTCTGCCTTTGTATGATTTATTGCTAACAATTTTAGGATTTTTTCTAAATCATAATAAAAATTTAACATAGATGTAACAAAAGCAATCTGTGTGGGATCTTAAGATAATTTTTGATCCAATGATAATTACTTATTTACAGTTTGAATTTTGAAAGCTAACACATAAGCAATTGTAATTTCCTTTGAAATTTGGACTTGTTTCCTTGGGTTTAAACAGACATATTTTCCTTATATTTGCAGAACCCTTGAATTCTCATTTTGTCTAAATAAAACTTTATTCAGCCTCCTCTGTGCTAATCAAAATTCTACGTGCTTATTAAGAAAATAGATATCATGTGACCAGTGCACAAAATTAAACTAACCTACAACAACCAAAAACAACCCCAAACTCCAGTCTTTTGGGTCTTATTGACAACATGGTTTATACACTTTTGAAGAGGAGGCAGTAGGAGAGACACCAGTGATTTATGAAAGCCGTTTTTAAATCAATGAGAACTATTAGTAATCAGTTAAGAGTAGAAAGCTGATATTGTTAATTCAAAAAATCTCAGCTACATGAGAGAATCAGGAAGGACCACAATCACAATCCACCAGGAGGATAGGATAAAATGATGTGAATGCAATATAATGCCAGCTACTCAGTTTGAAAACAAAGCAGTGTTGATCAAAGACCAGAGGCACTACAAATACCACTGTATTTGTTAAAAAGGATTACTGAGTCTTATCAAGCCTTTCTGAGAGTATGTGGAAAACCCTAGTCCTCAGTCATCATAGTCAGTCTGGGATTATCATAGATGTTGGTAAACTTCTTATTACTTCTCTCCACAGTAATCCACAGTTCTTGTTCCCCCTTAAGCATACAGTGAAAACTCATTTTTCCACTGTGGTTATACCAGTTGGTCTACAGGTATCAAATGGCACAGCAGCTGGCTTGCTCTGCATTTTTGTGTTTTCTAGAAATTAATTCTTCCTTAAAGATTTAAAGTTTAAAAGGTGGCTTAGAATGGTTTCTGAGTCTGTATTTTTGAGGGAGAGAGACTTGGTCCTTGACAGTGCTCTCTAAGAACTCTCTGTTCCAGGTCAAATGGGAACATTTTTCCATTCCTTCAGAATCTATTACTTTACAGTAACAGTAGTTCCTTCAACTTCCTTCTGTTTTTAAAGAGAAGCAACTACGAATGAATTTTGTCCTGAATCCTGTTGGCATGACTTGGACATGTCCTAAGAATACCCAGAAGGCTGAAGCCTTTAAAGAGAAATGCCCATTCTCCGTAGCCTGTTCATGCCTAGATACCATCTGTGCCCTGGGTTGTTCAAAACCAGCTTGGCAGCTGAGACGTTGAACCAATAGCAGGATGTTCCTGTGACTGGAGCATTTTAAAGGGGCCAACTGAGGTGCCTTCGGAATCTGCTTTCCAAATAAGGTAGTAGCTAAGCTAACTAGTTCATCTTTAGACTTAAATTCATGTCCCTTCTAAGTGCCTAAACCACATTTTGGATCTGTCTCCTGGTCACTAATGTTGTATTCCATAGTGATCACCCAGCTGTTAATACAGACCACTACTGCGGAGAAGTCATGGAGGAACTGAGCGTACAATGAAACTCTCCCCCCATCTGATCAGTGTAGAGTTTTGACCCTGCACAGTTCAGTAAGACTGATTTCATTCCATGTTCATCAGTTTTCCTTGACAGAAGGACTGAAGCTATAAATTCATCCTTGCAAGCAACATATGACTCGCCCCAAGTATCACCACAATAAAATCCATTTGTAAAGGACATTTTTAAAAGCTTCCTAGGGAATAATTGTTTTTTTTTAACATTTTAAGTTAAAATATACATAGTACTCCTGGTTCAATTGAGCTGGGGATGAAAAATCATGTTTTTCATATAGTTGATATATATTCAGGCTTTCTAGAAGCTTACTAGTTCATTATAAAATCCTGTAGAAACTGAGCAAAATAAAAAACATAAATTCTTTTTTTTTCCCCTACTGTGGCAAGGTGTAAACTCTCATTCCATTATACTCAGACTTTTTTCCTACAAGGGAAGAAAAATTGATGGTTTCTCTTAATACCACTAATGGAATTTCCTCAGTGTCTTATTTGTGGTTCCAGAAAGACACTGTGAAATACTGTGGTGACCAATACTTACAAGGGCAGACTCTCTGCTTTTATTACATATATTTTTTCTGCTATTGAAAATACACATAGATAGAAAATCACAACTTCCTGCTTTTTCTACAACTACTAGTAAAGAAAATTTTCCCATTGCTTAGTTTGTCTCCAGGTGTTCTACTGCGTCTATTTGACTACTTAACCCCCCCCCCAAATATTTTATATTTTCCACATAGGGCAACAATAATTCCATAAAACATATATTCCCCAAATATTTTATATTTTCCACATAGGGCAACAATAATTCCATAAAAGATCTGTTTTGTAATTTCATTGCGCAAAGAACTTTTTAGTATGAATCCTTAAGGTCTTCAAGGTAAAATTAGAAAAACAACAAAGATTTTTTTTTTTATTTTTAATTTACATATTAAATTATTGAAGGCAGCTTTATATGGTGGAATAACCTTTCATCAATTCATCATGAATGTAATGCAGTGCAAAAGTACTTGTGTGTAATTCTTTGACCTTCACAGCTATTCACGTGGAGTGAAATCCTGTCTCTGGCAGGTAAATACCAGTAATTATAAATGTAGATAAGGCCAAACTTTCCACATAAGTATGTCACCTTTTTCTTTTCTGTACAGATAGACTACTACAGCATGAGGCAAATGAGTCTGATATTGTCAACCTTTATCCAAGTGTAGTACTTTACACTTTAGTGGCAAGCTTTACAAATTGACCTTATATGGGTCAATTAGGCTTCTTATAAGCTTAGAATTTATGATCATAATTCATGATGTAATTTTGCAATTTCAAGCCAAAACCTATAGTAGGGAATTGCTGGTATTGCAGATAGTACTTTTTGCAATAGTGGAATAAGTTCACATTGTTCTCTTTCCAATGTGCTAATGAATGCTTAAATAAATTTTTTACTTTGTGTTTTAATTTTTATTGCCTTTAATATAGGTAAGTTCTCGTAAAGCATGAGCAAATACTTCTGAGGAAGAAAAATGATTAATTTTTTTTGGTAAAATTACTTCAGATTGTGGAACAGCATATCAAGAGGGTTTACCTTTAAGATCTATAAGGGTAGAGCTTAAATTTTATCTGACTAATTTTATGACTTGCAACACACAAAAATATCCTTTGTAGAATTATTTATTGTTCTGTATTATTTAGTTACCTTCTGTAGATGAGGTTAGACAACAGCTAGAACTCAGTCTGAGAACGAAGTCTCCACATGACTTAAACAGCTGCTTCCCAAACAATGCTGTGAGAGAATACATTAAATAACACTTCGGAGGCACTTCTCTCTTATTTAGAAGAAACAAGCAAAAAACTCAAGCAGCAAACACTTATTTATAAAAAAACAAAGCAAAGCAAACCAAAAACTACAATCATGTTGAATGAACTTCTAAGAAGTGTAGTGGAAAACAATCTGTCTGTGCATTCAGCAAAAATTCTCGGAGTCATGGACCTGAACACCACAAGTCCATCACCATGACTTGATTTGCTGATGGTAAATGCACTATTGGGAAAGCAGAGTGAACTATCAGAGATGAACAGTGTCCTTCTTCACTTGAGTTCAACCTAATAGCTTCAGACTGGATAAATAGATGTGGAACCCATGCTGATTTTGAAAACATGTATAATTTCTGTTGATTATCATAGTTAATTCAGTCATAAAAATGTTTTATAAAATAATGTAAAGATAAACTATAGATTTTTTTTAAATGGCTAAAATATACTGAGTAGGCTGTAAACCATCACTGCTTAGTTTCCTATTATGCAGTTATTTCCATTTATCAGAACTGTAAAATAAGTCTAGACAAAACTGTTAATTTTAGAGTATTATTAATTTTCTGCTTGGGCCAGATAGTACACATTGAATTTTGAGACACACTGGTCACTTTTTAAGAGAACCTGGCCAATCTATTGTTTTAGGTGGTGATATCAGGACTACTTAGTTGCCTTGATTTACAGCTGCACTAAATTTTGGCAGTCCTTGCTATGCTTGAGTTCTGGGATTTACTCAACCTAGATCTCAAATTTAAATGAAAAACTTATGATTTTTTATGAAAAAAAAACAACTGAGAAAATATCATAGAAGATCCCAAGGCATTGAGATATCATGTAGGAGACAGCAAGTCTCATTACTCGTTTCCTTTAGTCTCTTCTCCATTCTACACCTGGTACAAACACTCCATGAGACAGCTGCAATAAATCTTCTCAAGTTTTCCATAATGAAGAAAGGTGAGTCCAAGTCTTATGTATAGAGATATCCATATAACTGATTAAAACAAACAACTAACTCATTTGGGTTTTTCCCTTATAATAAAAATCAGTTACTATTTCCAAGTCTTAGTTATTTCTCTTTTCCAATGTCTAATTTTTCCTTTTTATCCCCTCTTCCCTTTTCTTTGTCACTGTGGAAGAACAAAAGAAGAAAGGAAAAGAGGAAGACACACAAGCTCTCAAGTCTAGAAAATCTAGCTGAAAAAGTATTTCTCTGCAACAGTTTAGTCAGCTTGAAATTTAAACAATGTTTTCAATTGTCAAATAATTTCAAATCTACTCTTGAAGGGCTGGCAAATGCATGGGAATAGAACTTAAAGGATATTTTGAAATGGACAATGTGAAAAAGAATTTATAGTGAGCCTACAGTATGATGGAGACATGGTGGCAGAAATTTTGGGACAAATAAAAGAGAATGAAATATATTATAGGTTGCCAAAGCACAATAGAACTGTTCCTCTATTTCAAAAAATTTATGAATAGATGACCGTAAATAATAGAGCAACTTGAAATAGAGTTGAAAATATTAGTATTTTTCAGTGTTTTTCTTGGTTGCAGTTAGAAAAGGTGATAAATTTAATGACAATAAGTGGATTTCTCTTCTCAACAACTATATTTGGTTTCTTGGTGTTGAAATAAAATGGCAAGAGGATAAGATTAGGCTACCAGTTGAACCTCTGGCACATGCCAAAAATGTAAGGTCAGAGAACTGTGGTTTTGCAGGCTTTCAAACAAGCAACTTTTCTGAGTCTCAGCTTCCTTGAAGAGGTATATGGATAGGCCATACTGTGGCCCTTGCTCTGGGCACATCACTGGTCCTGCTGCTGCACGATCCAGCAAATCTCAGCACTGTGCTAAGAGAGGAGCTTCCACGAGACCGTGGCAGGCTCTGCTTGAGATAAAATGATTCATTGAGGCTGATATATCCCTGACATCACAGCCCAGGCCTGACTGACGGTCCTGGTTTTCCATTAGTTGTGGCTGAAATACTGGCCTGCGGAGCACACGGGGGCCCCACGCTCTGAACAACCTTTTCATAGCACATTACACACTGCGCTCAAACAGCCAGCAGGTCTTTGTCCCAGAGAGGGCTGCCAGTGTAAACACTCACACACCTTTTATGAATAGTGAGGAAGCCTTCCCAAGTGCTATGAAAAGAAGATATTATGGAGAGGCAGCACTCTAGTCAGTTTTATGGGTCTCTGCTGGGAATCCTTGCTAAATACCTGACTGCTCCCAACACCTGAACTGGGGAGACTGCACACAAATCACTTTGCTGCCTGAACTAACAATGTACAGGAGTACAGAAATGAAGAACTTAACTATTTCAAGAATGAAACAGCCTGTGTGCTTTGCAATGTGCAGCTGTAAAGAACATTCTCCTCTCTCTCCTGGTGAATGGCTTTTCCAGACATAAGCCTGTCGATGTGTGCAGAAGATCATATCAAAGCACGCAGTGGAATGCTATATACAGCTGGTTACTTTTTGAGTGGTGAAAAAGCTAGTATGTCCACAGACTTGTTGGGAGAAGCAGCACCTAATAAAGGTTTAAAATGCTCCTTTACCACAGTCTTTCTTACAACTTCAGATAATTACTTGACTTTCACTGATTAAATTCCCGGTATATATGACAAAGGTATGTGTAGTTCATAATTATAACAACAGATATTGTAGTGTTCTTGGTATTACAACATAGAAGATGATAAAAGGTCTGATCTAAATAGAAAAAAATGCACGTATCTGCTTAATATTAGGAAATAAATCCTAGCTCTTCTATTTTTATCCAGTTACTAATATAATCAAAATCTCTTGTGTTCATATCCTTACTACTTGGATTTTATTATGACAGAGATATCAATACAGGTGGAGGTTGTAGAAGAAAAGTAAAATCAAGTATACAATATCTGTAATAGTCATGCAAACTGATCTCTACTTTTGTCATCCCTGAGACAGGGAAGGATGACTAAATTTTCCGTAATTGTTTGTAGATTTTAATATTGGTGTCTTAGAATACGTCGTACCAAAAGAGCACTTATTTTCCTCTTCAGTTCTTACAAACAGAAGTATGTTTCTCTGGTATTTCAGTGTTTTCCAATATTAGTACAGTGGATTTAATCTTCTAATCTGGAATCTTAACGTCAACAGTACTGCATACACATAACTGTTCCCTGTTTTTATACTTAAAGGGGCTGGCATCTCCTTTTGACTACAGTAGTGTTTGTTCACTGTAACTTTTGATTGCAATGGATAGAAATTTAATCACTTTGGCCACTAGTCCTGGATGTATCACGACGAATCTTTGCTTGGGCTCCTTTGATGGAAGGTATGTATGGAATAAGATTCATTAAGGCAAGAGACTGCAATCTGACTTTGAACTGATATGAATCAGCAAACTATGTGCTAAACTCCTTTAATTTGGTAAAAGTAAAGTAAATTCATATCAATTCATCATTGCTCCTGGTAGTCTTACTAAACTTGTTAATTTCTTCTTAAAATTCTTTGTGTCTAAGTATTTTAAAAACAAGGCTTTCAGCTTGAATATATTTATGTTCTTTTCTCTAAGTCTAGATTATATTTCTAGTACCTCTCATTTTGTCTTTATCCACAGAGTTGTGCATCTTGTAAAATGCAGTTAGAAACATTATAACAGAGTAAGTTTAAATTGTCACTGAAAAACTCAGACTGCTTGTATGTCTATTTTTTGACTGAAATAAACAAACTCTTGGTAATAGTATAATTATATTTTCTATTTAAACAAAGAAAAAACCCAAGGCCTCTGCCCAGGTTATTCTGCTTTTATTTTCTCTGTTAAGTACCAATAGGAAGAATAGCCATTAAAACTGTTATCAAAATAGTTGCTATTTACAAGCACTTTCAGCAGTTAATATCCTTATTTTGCAATTCATTTTCTTAAAGATTATCAGTGCAGGACAATTTTTATGATCTGCCTAGCAATTCCTTTATCAAATTTTCCTTGCTTAACTTGTTAAATTCTTTTCTGGGCTTTTTTTTGGGGGGGGGGAGGGGGGGCTTCGGTGTTGGTGGTTTTGTTTTTTGTTTTTGTTTTCATTTTGTTTTGTGGTTTTTGCCTCTTTGTGAAGAAACCTTTCCCCAGAAAACTAGGGTATTTCATTTAAATTACCACATGATCATGATGGGTGGTATGGAGAAATTATTCAGAATTCTTTCACTAGAGTTACTGGGTTGCACTTGTTCTATGCAATACAGGCTCTGACAGGCTCTGAGTCAGCAAAACAGCTTCTGTGAGAAGGAACCTGTATCAACTGCCAGTAACTGAAATCTAATTCCATGCAGATGTATTTTCTTTTTAAAATAAAGACTAAATATCAGAGAAAGAAAGGGCAATTTACTATCTGCTAGTGTTTATTACCAAATAGTATTGAACATAAGGTAGTGGTTATTTATATTACCATGTATAATGCTGCTGATGCTTTTGAGAAAGCACGCAGGATCACCCTTGAGGAGAAAAGACAACGCAGAAAGAATCGTGCCTTGCAGAATATACCACCTAAGGAGTCTTTTTGCTGTACCTTTTGCAACCAGACATGCCTGTCTCGTATTGGCCTTTTCAGCCACCAACGTGCTTGCAACAAACGTGGGTAGAGCCCTTCCCAAATCTTCGTTCGCGAAGCCCAGCCGTGATTTATATTAAGGTTAGATGATGACACGGAGTTTCTGTTGGAGCTTGCTGCAAGCAAGACGAAAGGCTGCTTTTCTTATGTGACAGGAAGGCAGTGCAAGGTGTGCTTGATGAGCAGTTCTCTTCTTCCTCAACAATTCCCGGATCTCTTGATTGTTTTCATCAAACCAGTCCTTGTTCTTCTTGAAGGAGAACCCTAAGGATTCTTCAGAGGACTGCTGGATGCTGGTTTTAATATGGTGCCAAAGTGTTTCAGGAGAGGGATCTATAGAATCTATAGAATGATTTTCGAGCCTAGTTTGAAGATTTGCCTGGAATCTGTCTCTCATTGTCACTGATTGGAGATTGTTAACTCGGAGTCTCCTCCTTGGGATACTGCCCCTTTTAGGTTTGAACTTAAGACTGAAGTTAAGTTTGCAGCACACAAGTCGATGGTCCGTTTGGCATTCGGCACTGGGCATCACACGGGTGTGATGGACATCGCGAACATCTCTCCGTCGCACCAAGACATAATCAATGACATGCCAATGCTTAGATCTAAGATGTATGTTTACAGAGCCATAGTGCTGTCTACTCTTTTATATGGTTCCAAATCATGGGTCATCTACCACCACCACCTGCGTCTCCTAGAACACTTCCATCAACGCTGCCTCCGTACATTCCTAAACATCCACTGGTCAGATTATGTGACCAATACATCTGTTCTAGAACAAGCAGCTGTCACAAGTATTGAGGCCATGTTGCTGAGAACACAGCTGCGTTGGGCAGGGCACGTCTCCAGGATGAAGGACCACCGCCTCCCTAAGATCTTGCTTTATGGTGAACTTGCTACCGGCTGCCACAAGAGAGGAGCCCCAAAGAGAAGATACAAGGACTCCCTGAAACAACATCTCAGCCTTGGCCATATTGATCAACATAACTGGTCTACTCTGGCCTCCAACCAGGAGGTCTGGAAACACACCATCTATAACGCTGCTGCTTCCTTTGAGAACGCCCGCAGGATCACTCTTGAGGAGAAAAGACAATGCAGAAAGAATAGTGTCTTGCAGAATATACCACCTAAAGAGTCTTTCTGCTGTGCCTTTTGCAATCGGACACGTCTATCTCGGCCTTATTAGCCACTAGTGTGCTTGTAACAAATGTGGATAGAGCCCTTCCCAAATCTTCGTTTGTGAAGCCTAGCCATGATGATGATGAGATGATGACACTAGTGAAAATCATGGTCCGGTTGTTTTGGGCCCAAACACGTACTGCAAATCAGTCCCTGCTGTGAAGAAGTTCAAATGATCCTATGTGACTAGTTTTATTAATCTTTGTCTGCCTTCAGTTCAAATCTCCATCCTACAAAAGCATATTCACATACTTAACCCCCAGCACTGTGGATCAGTTCTGCTTGAAATTGGTAAGAGTGGGAAGGGAATCAAGGGAAATTACTTGTTTTGTGTCTTAAAGCTGATTAATGTCAATATGGAAATGCACTCAAAAGTGTCAGGCCATGTAAAATGCAAACCACCCTTGTGCTTCTTCCCTTGCACCATCTCAGCAGCACAGGCAGTTCTGAATTAAAGTGTTTCATCCAGGCTTCATGATGTACTCGGCCTTGAGCAGGGGCTGAGCTCAAAAGGATCTAAGAATTCACAGTTGAGACTTGGTATGCACTAAGACTTTTTCTTTATTTGATTTTTAAGCAACTATGGAATAATCTGGAAAACAATTCAGTTGTTATTTATAGAGGCAATCACTAGCAACTTTCTCCCAGATTATAATACTCCTATTAGCTCTCACTGTCCCTTAGTGAGCTATATAAGTATAACCAATCACCACAGTCAGCTAATGATGGCAACAAAAGAGTGGTCTGGTTACCAAACTACTTCTCCAGCAGCTTCAAGCTTGAGGTTCACCACAGTCTTCCCATTTTACAGGAACACTCAAATTCTAATGGTACTGCTATGAAAGGACCTTTATGCTACCAGCAGTACCTTTAAATGAGGCAGCCACTTCCTAAGGTGTTATGCAAATGCTATTAAACAAACAAACATTCAGCTTTTGAATAAAATGGTACCATTATATTCCCATTATATAATGGTCCCATTATATTACACAAAACTTGTCTAAAAAAATGTGATAAACTAAAATCTACCATTTGTAAAAAGGAAACAGTAAAGCAAACAAACAACAAAACCCACAATACTTCCTGAAACATGGGAACAACCTCCATGTTTCAGAATTTCTCTGGGGATCCCCAGAACCTAAAAGGGACTTGTCTTTCAAATACTCTACTCTGAAGCAACAGAAGTGTGAAGAAGCTAGAAGATCACTATTCTGAAGAGACAGAAAGAGCTGAACAAACAGACTATTCACCTATTTAATCAATGCAGTCAAACAGAAATTATATTCACATCGTCTTAACCTGAGACTTGGAAAATTCGTCAGGTATATTAAGTGATTCTTCAGAAATTGAATCTTCACAAGTGCTCCTTTCTTTTTTATTTCCTTTCATGAATTTTTTTTATCCTCTCCTAGATGAAGACTATATACATACATATGAGTGTGTGTTTGAATAAAATCCCTATTTGCCTAGTCAGCATCTTACTGTCTTTGTGCTTAATATCCTATCACTAGGGATTTAGTTGATGAAGATCTTCAAAAGAAAGAACATTTAGTTGTTATTGTATCATGTCTTGGATCAATTAAAGAGAATGGTGTCCTTCTCACATGTCTGCAATAGGGCTTGATATAGATTTCTGTATTCAGAATTGGAAGACTTGAACACCAGAAAGGTTCTCTAGCTGAGTGGCTTGAGAGATTGGGTAGGAAAATAAAAACATGGTTAGGACTCTGGTTATGATATATTAAAATAATCAATAATGACACTAAATGTTAATTAGTGACAAAGAAATTTCGATAGACTTTTCCAGTATGTATTTAAAGGTTGTATGAGAAGGCACAACAAAGTGTTGACAGAGATCTACCTATTCTACGACTCACAGCAAAGTATTTATTTAATCTTGCTTTAATTTATGGGAGAGGGAGGTGGAGCAGGAAAAGGAAGAGAGCAGACTTGACACTTTGGGTTAATTTTTTTTCTTCAGGGGTGGCCCAACAAAGCAATAAATGTTGACATTTTCAGTGGAAAAAAATAGTCTTCTGTGTAAGTGGAAGACAAGAGGGAGGAAATGAAAGAAAAAAAAAAGAAGTACTTGGAATACTCTCATGGGACTGAAGGAATTGAAAGAAGCCATTCAGATGTGAATTTAGAAGAGCTCTCTTTTGTTTGTGAACTCTAACATGGCTACAAACATGCTAAAGAAAACAAAATAAAAACTAATATTAAACATTCATTTGGGTTGCCACATAACAGGTACATCCACAAGTAATGTCAGCTTTACAGACCAAAAAATATTATGGAGTACAGAAAGCTTACACATCTGATGACTAGTGGAAAACCATTGATCTTCTGAGAGGGATAAGCCTGTTCATCCCCAAAGTGGAAGAACACCTATTGAATTTTCAGAAATATTTTGGTTTTATAAAAATGCATTCATCACCTGTTTATTTCTAGATTTTCAGTTTCATCATTTATTTCAAATGTTCACTTTTAAAACACATTGGTAGTAAATGGGACCATACAGATTTAAACAAGAAAGGGGAAAACCAAACAAACAAAATACCCCAAACCCAGTATTTTAATTTATTGCTTGATGGAGGTTGGAACAATTTTGTCAGGTGATTACCACTAACAAATTAATCAAAGTGTCATGTCAGTATTAGATTCTGTCCTTTTACTTGTGCAGTTGCACCATATGTATCATACGTAGGATCATACATATTTGTGACCAAACTCCTCGGTCATCAATGAGGTTAAAGCAAAAGTGTGTGCTAACCAAATACTTCTGGATCTAACACTGGACAGAGATATAGCCTGCCTGTTATTGCATTAACAAAAAAAAAAATCACCTCAGTCCCTGTAAATTCACCTGCTTGAATCCTACCTATTAAAACAAGAAAGATAGGTTTCACCTCAAAGGAAAACACATGTGCACTAATTAGTTCATTATTATAAATTAGGAGGAGTGGATATTGGAGGTTGGGCACTGAACTTGGACTCTGGAGATTTGAACATAGCTTCTTGATTAATTTTGCAATTCTTTATGTGCAGAAACCTTTCACAGTTCTCATGATCTATTCCATGCTTACTGTCCTAGTTCTGCAGGGGTTTACTCTAGTTACATGTGGTTACCATTCTAGTCATGAAGAGGTTTAGGCCCAGCCAGAAACTAAGCAACTTACAACCACTTGCTCCCTCCCCACAACAGGATGAGAGACATAATCAGAAGAATAAAAGCTAGAAAATCTTGGGTCAAGATAAAGACAGATTAGTAGGTAAAGGAAAAACCCACACACACAAGCAAAGCAAAGCAAGGAACTCATTCACAACTTCCATGGGCTGGCAGGTGTTCAGCCATGTCCAGGAGATCAGGGCTTCATCACACATAATGGTGACTTAGGAAGACAAAAGCTGTTATTCTAACTGTCCTCTCACTTCATCCTTCTTCCCCCAGCTTTACATACTGAGAATGGTGTCATATGGTCTGGGATATCCCATTGGTCAGTTGGAGTCACCTGTCCTGCCTGTGTCTCCTCCCAACTTCTACTGCACCTCCATCACTGCTGGGGTGATGTGAGGGGCAGAAAAGGTGTTCACGCTTGCAAGCACCGCTTAGCCATGAAAAAAGCGTCTCTGAATTATCAACACTGTGTTCAGCACAAATCCAAACCCCACCCCTACACCAGCTACTGTGGTGAAAATTGACTCTACCCCAGCCAAAACCAGCACACATGGGAGATCAAGGAAGGGAAGAGAGGAGAAAATTCAGTAAGCTGGATGAATGAAATGTAATCACAAATATTTATGAATGGAGATATTTATGGAGAGCCACATTCTGCATGGATGAGCTGGAGGAATTGTCTCAGACCAAAGTATCATTTGAACAGGACTGACTAAAAAAATTGTAGATGATGCATATAGTGAGTGAACAGAAATGATTGATTTTCAACCAAGTAGGCTAAAAATAATCAACATCAAAAATGCCAATCCATTTTGTAGTCTAACTAGCCATTTCAGTTTGAGAAGCAAAGAAGTGGCAAATAGTAAAGCGATTTAAAAAAAACCTAAAACCTCAAGAGAAATCAAAGATTAAATAAATTGTGAAATTTCTATGGGACAAATTAGTAGATGTGATTAAATAGGATATCATGGGGACAGTCCAAATTGCACAGATGGAAGGAATGCCTCACGAATCTCCTAGGGAGCTCTCTGAAGAAAACAGTAAATGGACTAAGTAATACAATGTCTCATGAGAAGTTTATATGTAAAACTATATAACATAGGCTGGGCTGAGATGAAGCAGAAGATGCATTAAGAGATAGCTCTACAATGGAAGGAATTTCCGGTAGATCCTTTGGAGTCTGTGCCTGTCAAGCAGGTTGACAGATGGTGTGGAAAAGAAGAGGAAAGAGAAGAAAACAAGACCAAAGATTGTTATGAAAAAGAAAGATGTTCCACTGTATTTAATTCAGATCATGCTACATCCCATTGAATACAGGCAGCTCCTTTTGCAAAGGATAATAAAATAAGGAAATGCAAGAGATACTAACAGAATGAAAATCCTGTGCAATAGTTTCTTCCAGAGAAAGGGGCAATTGATTAAAGCTCTTCCACCTAGGGAAAACTTGACTGAGGAGAACACGTAAAAGTATAAGAAACCAAATATATTGAGGGGGTAGATCAGGAACAAGACAGAAGTGTTAAAACAAGTGAAAGAATTACTCTTTTACACAGCATGTAATTTATCTACAGACGTCACTGGCTCTGGATGTTGAGAGTACTGGATGTAAAAAGCAGTTCGTAAAGGAAGCAAACTACTCTGGGGCTCCTGCGAACAGAGACACAATCTTCCATCATAAGGGAGATCTTACCCGGGTGGGACTCTGCTTACACGCTTGCCCTTAGCACCTGCTCCTGACCACTGTAAGAGAATGGCAGGTTCATGACTATCTGAGGATCTTGACTGATGTAGTTGCCAAGCCACTCTCCATATATTTGAAACTGATATTTGAAAAGTCATGGCAGTCAGGTGAAGACCCTGGTGACCTGTAAAAGGGAAACATTGCACCCATTTTTAAAAATGGAAAAAAAGAATTTTTCTTCTGGGAATTAGAACTACCAACCTGTCAGCTTCTCATCTGTGCATGGTAATATCATGGAACAGATTCTTCTAGAAGCTATGCTAGGGCCCAGAGAGGACAGGGAAGTGATCTGAGACACCCACCATGGTTTCACCAAGGGCAGGTCCCGCCTGTCCAACCTAGAGTCCTTTTAAGGTGGAGGGACGAGTGGGTTGACTTCATCTGTGGACAAGGGAAAAGATACAGATGTAATTTCTCTGGACTTCTGTAAGGTTTTTGACATGGTCCCCAGCAACATCCTTCTCTCTAAATTAGAAGAAATGGATCTGATGAGTGGACTGGATGAGGAATTGGTTGGATGGTCAAATTCAGAGGTTACTGGTCAAAGTCTTAATGTCCATATGGAGACAGTGACAAGTGATGTCCCTCAGGGGTGTGGTCTGGGATCATAAGATATTAAATGAGATATCTTCATTAATGACATAGACGAAGGGATCGAGTGCACTCTCAGCAAGTTTGTAGATGATACGAAGCTCACTGATTGACAACTTTCAGGCTTGCACACCTGAAGAATGGGATGCCATCTGGAAGGACCTGGGCAAGCTGGTGAAGTGGGCCCATGGGAATCTCATGAGGTTTAATAAGACTAAGTGCTGGTATTGCAGCTTGGTCAGGGCAAACCGCAATATCAATCCAGGCTGGGGGTGAACAGATCCAGAGCAGCCCTGCTGAGAAGGACTTGGGGGTGCTGGTGGATGAGAGGCTGGACATGACCCAGCCATGTGCCCTGGGAGCCCAGAAACCCCCCGTGTCCTGGGCTGCATCCAAAGCAGTGTGGGCAGCAGGGGAGGGAGGGGATTCTGCCCCTCTGCTCTGCTCTGGTGAGACCCCACCTGCAGTGCTGCCTCCAGCTCTGGGGTCCCCAGCACAGGAAGGACATGGACCTCTTGGAGTGAGTCCAGAGGAGGGCCACAAAAATGTTCAAGAGGCTGGAGGACCTCTCCTATGAAAAACGGATGGGAAAGTTGTTTAGCCTAGGAAAGAAAGGGCCCCAGGATGATCTTATAGTAGCCTTCCAGTACCTAAAGGGGGACTACAAGAAAGGTGGGGAAAAACTTCTTATCAGGCCTTGTTGCAGACTAGATATAAGGAAAAACTTTTTACAATTTGGATGGTGAAACACTGGAACAGGTTTCTCAGAGAAGTGGCACATGCCCTACCCCTGGAAACATTCCAGGTCAGGTTGGATGGTGCTCTGAGTAATCTGGTCCAGTGGAAGGTGTCTCTGCTCAATGCAGGGGAATTGGACTAAATGACCTTTCAAGGTCCCCTCTAACTCAAATTATTCTATGACTCTATGATTATTTGGTGCATAAAATAAATAATATTTCTCTCCAGAAGCTATATTCACCAAACTGCTGAAAATATGCAACAATGAGAAAGGTCACTGGCTGCAACGAGGTGCTGAACTTTCTGGTGAAAATTAATATATGGGAATATTTTATACTTTTTCAAATGAAGGAATTCTATGCTATAGGTGTTTTAGCTCTATGTTTATATGAAACCAGCAAATACAAACAAGAAGATGCACCATTTTTTAAATTATATTTATGTAGAACATGACTACGTTGCCTGATAAGATACTCCCCATATGAAAAAATAAAACCACTTCATTCAACATTGCTGTGAAATGAGAATTTTTGCAGTTAAGACCAGCAGTGTGGTAACCTTTGTTTGCATGACTCAGCCTGGATTTCTACAGTATAGTACCGTCAGATGAGATCAAGGATACCCTGAATGAGCAATGAGTTTTGCCGTCGTTTTTATCTCTGAGTGTCTCCCAGCAGCAGCCTCATTTAGGGCTTGTCAGAACTTCTCTGTCACGATGTCAAGAGTGCTGGGCAGCATCCTCTTCTCACACCACTGAAGTGGTACTGCTGGTTTCATGTCACCATTCAGCAGGCTGAAATAATTGCTCAGGAAGCTGGTGCAGCTAACGGAGGTTTAAGCAGGTGCTTACACCTCTTATTTGAGTGCACTTGTTAATTAAATGTGAAATGACAGCCCACATTGCAGCAATAGTATGACAGAAGACATGGAATTAAGCATTCTGCCAGTTCCTGATCAGAGGAATGATAGGCCTGAAGTTGCATGGGAAATGTTAGACTTCAAAGACAAATTTTAAAATTTACTCTTAATGAACATATATTTCCATGAAGATATTATTTTCTACATTTACTGTATCTCTGGAACAAACAAGATCTGACAAGGTTTGTGGTGAAGAGATGACAGTTTTGAAGCCTAACCTGCCTCCAGGGAACTGGTGGTTATTGGTGTCATGACAGGCCTTCTTTTGCTGTGTTGCACTTCGTGACTCAGCTGTCATTCATGATTGCAATGTTTAGCCACGTGTCCTTTCAGCCTTACTGCTAAACTGACAATAGAGAAGGCACTGTTCTGGTGTTCCCCTGTCCTTTAGGGAACAGAACTGAGGACCTACCAGAGATCCCACTCACTGGTTCTCCAATGCACATGAGTTAAGTTGCGTCACCTGAAACCTGAGGCTCTGGGTGGGTGGTTTGAATCAACATTGTCTTTAGTCAACAGAAGAATGTCATGGTTTTAAAAGTGCACTGGAACTGTTCCTTCACCCACAGCTTGGGCTTTGAAACAAATTAAGAGAGTTGGAACACTGGATTTATTTTAAGCTGTAAAACTGGCGTTAAATATATTTGAGGTTAACCATATGTTAATGATATTAAATGAAAGATCGACTAAGTCAAATAAATGTAAATGATAGTTCTTGGAAGCCTTTGACCTGTCTGTAACCATGACAAGAAGGTGAAAATTCTCAAGACCATTTTTGGTTTCTGTATATAAATTAATTGAGTTTAATTGAAATCATTCAGAACTTGACTTTAGCATAGTTCACTGCTTTTACCTTGAGTTTAATAAATTTTTATGTCTTCCATATTCTATGCATTTAGTTTTCCAGTAAATGACCACAGTACAGTGGTTTCCCAGCAGTGAGGTAATAATACAGAAATAGTCCAAGCTGAGTATGCTTCAAAATGTTACATTTTTGTCTTTGTTTCTTGCTTTTTTTTTTCCCTTTGATTTACTTTTTCCTTCAGAAAAGGCTTCTGGGCTGTTTAAAGTTTTTATAATAGGAAATGTATACAGAGTTTTGCTGTTTATAAATAGCAGTAACTACGTAACTGATCAAATGCCTTACTCATTGTGTGTGAGTGTAAAACCATACTGCAGATTTTTAATATAATCAGACTGTTTGACTAAGATGGTCTTTTTTTTTTTCAGGTCTGCCTTTTAAATGAAGGCCTAGATAAAAGCTAATTGCATGAAACACCCTGGTAAGACAAAAGCCAGCGCATTGATATCTTTCTCAACAAAAAATCCACTGAGGAAGTTCAAGGCTTTCTGTCTACTCGTAAACTGGCAGAAAACACTTGTGATGATACTTAGTGCCGGCCTACATGGATAAATTAAGCCAGAGAAATAACACATCTTTATTTTCCCAGAATTCTAATTCACTTTCTCTTGGACTCTGATTAAAGGACAGTAGTTATCAGCTTTTATATATCAGTACAATGGAAGTATCTCAGTATTTTAAGGAGAAGTCACATTCACTGCTTATTTTTATCCATAACCTCTCCTTTTCTAAACCACTCATGCACATTGCTCCTGACCTGTATATCTCTTCTATCAGACACTTTTTTTTTCTTTTCTTTTTGCAAAGTGTTGACTAAATAGTTAATACATTTATTGTTTAAAATTGTAAACTGAGTCCTGTTTATTGCAACACTTTCTCTGGGATAGGCAGAGACAGTTGTACGTAATGCCAAGAAAATGCCTTCTTTGGCTCAAGACTTTATTGTAAGTCATTCTGGAGCCAAGAACATTTTGAGGACTAGATCCAAGTCTGTATGAAGATGTATAATATTTAGTGAAATATGGAAACTTAACAGCTGAATTAATTTAATAATTATTTAGTTTGTGTACATTTTCAATGTGTTAGACTTCATTTTAATTTTTAATGTACTCCAACAGAAGACTTGGGCGAGAATTGGAAATATTGCAACTGACCTTAAATTCTATTACTGAAAAAGATATTAGTGATACCAATTACCAGCTTGTGACATTTTTTTTATAATTCTGCTTTGCCCAGCTCATCTTTCATTTTCCAAATGTATTTGAACAAAAAAAATTGCCAAATTTCACAAAAAAAAAAAAGACATAAATGATCTCTTCGCTACTGAGTCCACTGGTAATGATACAATATGTTTAAAATAGTTTTCATGTAATTTTATTATTTAAAATTATTTTTTGAAATCATTTATTTAGAATGCAAGTGGATTTGTTTAGTTTTTATATGTTCTTTTTAATGAGAAAATCAAATATATATAGCTAAGAAAAGAACTGACCTGCAAATGTAAGTATTAGGTGAATCTCTTGGTATTAAGTAGAAAGATTTTAATCACTTTTCTGCAGTGCTATGTTTTCTATATTATTGTGAATTTAGATGTATGTTAAATTTTGAGCATTGTATCATGAAAAGGGATGAAGATCTGTGTTATTCACTGTGAATCAAACAACAGTCTTGGTTTTGGCATGCCTAATACAAAGCAGAAGTAAAAAAAAAATGATTTTGCTAAACTTCCTTATTTGTAACTGACAAGTATTCAGATCTGGAAATCTGATACTGACTTATCCATCTGGCTTTTTATCTGTAGAAATATAGGTCATTACAGTTCTAACAGAGTGAATCATGGAAGTATTGCTACCTGCAAATATAAACTGTATATACATTACATGTCATTCCCAGATCTCCTTTTCATGCCTTCTGGTTTTTTTGGGGGGATGTCATGTGTTTGCTTTCCTGTGTTTGAATCCAGTAACCCCACAATCTGGACTTTTCTGCAAGTGATTTTAATAGATTTTTTTATTCTTAGTAATAAAGTACACCTTAGTAATCAAGTGCACCCACTTACCATGCATGTTCCACCCTAAAAATGGAAAACATATTTGTCATATGACAACAATTACAAAATCTTAAAATATTTCCTGTCCGTTTTTGAGATAAACACCATATATAATTCAAAAGTCTGTTTATGGTGTGAAAAGTAGTGCCACCTCTGTAGTGAACCCCACTATCTTTTTCTTTGTCTGTGGTTTTTATTTGCTAATTTCTGACCATCTAAGAAAAATGTATGCTCTTTTCTGAGGTATCCTAACCTCTGCCCTAAAGGTTGGTTGTGCAGTTGAACACCTTATTGTGGAAGGGACTCAACATTGGCTGTATGAGTCATAAAATCACAGAATCCTGGAATGGGTAAGGTTGGAAGGGACCACAGTGGATCACGTGGTCCAACTACTCTGGTCAAGGAGAGTCATCCGAGAGCACATGGCAAAGAATTGCATCCAGATAGTTCTGGAATATCTCCAGAGAAGGAGATTCCACAGCCTCTCTGGGTGATCTGTTCCAGTGTGCAGTCACACACACAGGAAAGAAGTTCTTCCTCATGTTCAGGTGTCTCAGTTTCTGTGCATCAGTTCCTGCCCGTTGCCTCTCGTTCTATTACTCAGCACCACTGAGCAGAGCCTGGGCCATTCCCTGACCCCTCCCTTAGATACTAACAGACACTGATGCGATCCCCTCTCAGTCGTCTACCTCCCTCAGCCTTTCCTGAGCATCCTGAGAGATGCTCCAGACCCTTCATCATCTTTGTGGCTTCCTCTGGACCCACTCCATGAGCTCCATGTCTCTCTTGTATACTAAGGAGCCCAGAACTGGACACAGCACTGCAGATGCAGCTTGACTAAGGCTCAGTAGAGGGTCAAATTTGCTGATGACACCAAACTGGGAGGGAGTGTCGACCTGCTGGAAGGCAGGAGGGCTCTGCAGAGGGATCTGGATAGACTTGAGAGATGGGCTGATTCCAATGGGATGAAGTTCAATAAAGCCAAGTGCAGGGTCCTGCACTTTGGCCACAACAACCCCCTGCAGCGCTACAGGCTGGGCATAGAGTGGCTGGAAAGCAGCCAGGCAGAAAGGGACCTGGGGATACTAATTGACAGGAAGCTCAACATGAGCCAACAGTGTGCCCAGGTGGCCAAGAAGGCCAATGGGATCTTGTCCTGTATCAAAAATAGCGTGGCCAGCAGGAGCAGGGAAGTGATCCTTCCCCTGTACTCTGCGTTGGTGAGGACACACCTTGAGTATTGTGTTCAGTTCTGGGCCCCTCAGTTCAGGAAGGATATTGAGGTGCTGGAGCGGGTCCAGAGAAGAGCAACAAGGCTGGTGAAGGGACTGGAGCATAAGTCCTATGGGGAGAGGCTGAGGGAGCTGGGGTTGCTTAGCCTGGAGAAGAGGAGGCTCAGGGGAGACCTCATCACTCTCTACAACTCCCTGAGAGAAGGGAAGTTCTAGCCAGGTGGGGGTTGGTCTCTTCTCTCAGGCACTCAGCAATAGGACAAGGGGGCACGGGCTTAAACTCCGCCAGGGGAGATTTAAGTTGGATATCAGGAGAAAATTCTTTACAGAGAGAGTAATCAGGCATTGGAATGGGCTGCCCAGAGAGGTGGTGGATTCACCATCCCTGGAGATTTTTAAACGCAGAGTGGACGTGGCACTGAGTGCCATGATCTAGTAAATGGACTGGATTTGGACCAAGGGTTGGACTCGATGATCTCGGAGGTCTTTTCCAACCCAATCGATTCTATGATTCTATGATTCTATGATTCTATGATTCTATGATTCTATAAGATCACTTCCCTAGGCCTGCTGGCAATGCTCTTCCTAATCCACCCCAGGATCGCACTGGCCTTCTCGGCAACAAGGGCACGCTGCTGTCTCATGGAAAGCCCATTGTCCACCTGGGCCACCAGGTCCTTCTCCACAGAGCTGTTTTCCAGCAGGTCAGCCCCCAGCCTGTGCTGGTGCCTGGGGTTATTATGCCCCAGGTGCAGGACCCTGCCTTTGCCTTTGTTGAATTTCACAAATTTCTGCTCTGCCCATCTCTCCAGCCTGTCAAGGTGGTTCTGAAGGGCTGCCCAGTGCTGTGGGGTGTTGGCCACTCCTTCCAGCTCTGTCATCAAGGAACTTGCTGAGGAGGCTTCTGCCCCTTCATCCAAGCAGTTGGTGAATAAGTTAAACAATACTGGGCCAGTACTGAACCTTGGAGGACATCACTAGTGACAGACCTCCAACCAGACCCCATACCATGATTACAATCCCCTGGGATTTGTTGTTTAGCCAGTTCTCAATCCACCTCACTGGCCACTCATCAAGAAAAATAACAAAACACTGTATTTCTGCTGCATGGTCTTATTTAATTTCTTCAAGCCAAACAATTTTCTCTCATTACTTGAGCTAGCAACCAGCTAGCAACCACTAGCCGGTGATTATGTTCATAAAAATATTTACATGTGTTTATAGACCCTATTGTCTTATCTTCCTAAAACATGACTCTGTACCTTCATGAACATACCTGTACCTGTACAAACATGCCGCTTTGAAAATAAATCTTGGAAATCAGATGAATATAGAAATCCTGTTTATGGGATTGCATTTTATATGAAATAACAGAACATGTTATAAAAGTCCACATTCTTTATCCATGAAAATATCCCCAAGCATTTGTTTCATTAATTAATTGTGCTTTGTATTAAATTGTTGAATTATATTTAATTACATGCTAGCATGTGCTAGTTGCAATTAAGCATGTAAGCACTGGCAACTGATTAGCATCTTTTTAAATGCTTCTCCTTTTGGGTTAATATTACATTTAGGACTTTAGGAAAATCATGGAAGTCACCTGTTTTATAGTATTTTGGTATACCTTTTCCATTTGTATCCAGAAATGAAACAACTCTAGCAACATGCTATTTTGTAAGTTATCCCACTGTCTTTGGAGTTTCTACTTATGTTTTTTCTAGACCTCTGGAAAGTTTTTAGATCATCAGCATAATAAAATAAGTACTTTGCTACATTAGATATAAAAAAACCTATGGTTTTAGATCAGTGCAGAATCATATGAAACATTTTCCAGTTGATTGGTCAGTTGACCTTTGCTAGACATACAAGCACTCTCTTTGTACTCTATTTTCCTTTATAAAGCTTCAATGACCTGCTCATGGATATTTAACTTAATATAAAATATAGTTGTCAGTTCTTTTATATACACAGATAGGTAAAGATATTAATATTCAAAAAGAGTTTTGTAATTTAACCCAGTTGAACTGGGCTGACAAAACTACCTGAAGTTGAGCATAATGAGCAGAGCAATTGTCCAGGGTTTGTGAAGACAACGTTAACCCAATAGAACAAATCATGTTTTTCATACTCTGCTAGCCTTTTCTAGCCCTTCACTTTCTGATTGGAAAGAAAGTTTACACAGTAAGTCACGCTCAGTCTGCTTTATTCCCTTTTTTGACCAATTAGGTTAGAATATTACTTTTTAATATCTAAATAAATATTTTCTAAAAATAGCCTGATTTTTATTTGAATTTTTCTATTATGTATATGGGATATATACGGGACATGACAAGTGGTGTATTTTTGCTCTTGTAGTAAGAGGAAAAATAGTATAGATGTTCTAAGAGGATTTTAAGTTCAGCATCCTTCATCTTAAATTGTTTTGTGCAATTTTTCTATTTTAATTGAAAGCAAAATTTGAAGAAAAATGGAACTTTTGAAATCCAAGAACTAGAGCGCATCACTGAAACAAAAGTATTCCTGTATGGCATGTTATCATGCAATCACAAGTAAAACATCATCTGTTTGATAGTCTGCAAGGTAAAGACTCTACCAGAACAACCATTCAAGTATTTGAAAATATTTATGCAGTGTCATATTTCAATGAACTGTCTATAAATTAATAGGCATTAATGTGGTGTGACTTTAACAGAAAGAATGTGTTCTTACCAGAAAATCCCAGACTATTTTATTTGTGTTTTGATTCTTTTCTGCAGAGAATTTATAAGTTATTTGACTGCATACTGAGTGAAGAGAAAGAGTATTTTTGTTTCATGGTATTTAGATAGGACATCTAGAAGTTCATGTTGACCTTGCTACTGTTTGCATCTTATTGTGTCTAGAGCCTGTGCTCTCAGAAATAGAAGTTGAACTCTACCATTAGGACTCAACAAACGGAAATAACACTGTCCTCATCTCTGAGTTACCTCTCTGTGAACGGGAGGATTTCTTATTCTAATGCTGATGATAAGCAGGAATCACAAAAGGAAGAAACAAATCTCCAGCAAATCCGCAGGATACCCTCTAATGCAAACAGAAGCAACCACAATTAGAAGGGTAAATAACATATATTAGAGAAGACACAGTAACGTTACTTCAACACTAATCTTTGTGTTCAATGTCTTTCTTTAGCATATGTTTCAGCTAGTAGAAAACCATTTATAAACAGCAGGAATATATTCTAATTCAATATATAAAAAAAGGCAAAATTGGTTCTCTGCTATGAAACTGCCAAATAAAAAAAAAATATGATAAATCACCTGAGAAAAAAATCCTGGAGTGAACTCCTGGCCCTAGTCTCAGACAGTGGCAGGACTCCCATTGACGTCAGCAGAGAATTATCCTACCTCTGTTTTTTGGCCTGCTTGGTGGGAGGAGCATCACCAGATGCAACTTTCAGTTGTCATATCAGATGTCACTTTAAACTTCTGTAACAAGTGCTGTTTTCTGTGTGACTCATTCCAAAGAAGATCTAATGTGGAGCACTCGTAGTTCTCCTCTCACCCAATATTGGTTACCCTTTAGTGAGAGATTTCTTTCTTGAGGAGTACTGATAAAGCCTCACATTTTCTAAAAGAAACACCTGCCTCCAAATTATTTCATTCACGTTCCAGTCCTTTTGCCAAACTTATGATTTGTTTGGGATTTGTGAAAGTAGGAATCCTGAAGAATTTTAGAGATGCTGCCTCATGATCGAATCTCCTGCTCACCTTGCTGAACTCAGGCAACCATTGTCTGCTGCACACAAATACTTTATTTCTTCCAAGATTTCTGGGAGCACAGAAAGCCAGAAAAAGCAGAGAACTGCCAACCACAAAAGCAGTTTTTTAAAGGAGATATTAAGGCAGTTTATGTAAAAGATTCTTGCATACTTCCTCTTTTACTAATCTCCACTTTCTTTTTTTCCTTTTTGATTCTCAAATTTTGCATTTATAGACCTTATTTTACTAGCTGAATTTTTCTTGCTACTTGTTGTATCATTTTGTATTTATCTTTATCTCTTTAATACATTTTTTTCAATTTTCTGACTATTTTGCTTTCTGGTTGACCTCTATCAGGCCTGTGACAGTATATAGAAAGCCCAGGAAACCTTCAGTCTTCAAATAAGGAATAAGTTAGAAACAAAACATCTCTATTTTCTTTTGATGTCCAACTCCTTTAACCTGTCAACTTTAAGAAGAAGAATTCTATCTAAAAAGTAGAAAGAATTCTTTTTATAGCTACAAGCAGAAATATAATATTTCCTTACAGAAGTAGGATATGCACATTGGGACAATGTCTGATTTTAATAAGGACTTCAAAAGGCAATATGATTATTTAAAATTATGATTTATGCCTTTGAAGTCAAAGTGAAAGACAACTACATTTTATTTTGCAAAAGCAAAATTTACAAAGATTTATTTTTACTTACATTTCATGTCTGTGATAATGCCGTATGTCTTAACTGAACTCTTTTGGCATGTGAAGGATTTATTTACACTCTGAGTGGATCTGTCTGGTTCTCATTAAGATAATTTAATCATTAGATATTACAAGATACTATATTCCAGTGTCCTTTTCAAAGCCTGGAAAATCAACCCTCACATGCTGCATGGGCTGATCTTCGCTGGTCCATCCAGAGGACCTTTTCAAAAGGAACAGCTTGGGTGAAACCTTGTGTAGATATACAGCCCAAGGATGGAGAAACTGTGGTTTTTGTTTTACCAGATTCTTACTTTTTTCTGAAGATGTCCAGCCAACCTCTTCTCTTCAAAATCAAGGTACCTTTTACAGAAAATGATGAAGCCCCATAACAAGGCCTTCTTGTAGGCTAGTGAGCTCACTTAGCTTGATTCTCCTTGATTGCTTGATTCTCCTTGATCACCTATTTCTAATAGTTTTGAGGATGATTTTGCACTGATTTTTAAATCACCAAGTGTAGAAAGATAAAAACTCTGGACTAACATATTGTTAAGAACAAAGAGATGACACATCCAATATTTCCCAGCTCTTAAACTAGGGGTTACATTATGAATTAACATCTTCCACACAGGCAATGAATGACCCAGTAGAATGAGGTCAAAACCCAACATTGTTTTAATCATGAAGTTCCTTTATATGATTGAATAAAATTTATACTAAATAACGATCAAAACATACTGTCCTGGGTTACACAAAGACTCTGGTATCCACCTTTTCTTTTCTCTTTTCTCCAAATATACCTACTAATTTAGACTGTGAGGAGGGACTTAAGATAAGGGTAGTACTCTCCTAGAAGAATGTCTCCACCAGTGTGAAGAGACTGGCAGGCTGATGACTCGGAGGGTGTGCACACCTGCCACCTCAGGCTATGAGCTGGATATTGTTTCTTTGTCTTTACACAAATGACTCACCTGTGATAACTCCCCTTGGGGAAGCATCAGGACAGTTCACTCACATGGCTTGAAGATATTCATCTCTGCTGATGGGCCATAATGGATCCACCTGTGCTTAGAAGGTGTCAAAGACTCTTGAAATGTCCTGTAATCCAGTGTTAATCACCCAGGGAAGAACTCTCCACCCCAGGGGAGGTACCAGAGGCATTCCACCTATCCTGAGCTCAATAAAAGACCACACTTGGACTTCACTGAGGAGGTTGAGGGTTTCCTTCCCTCACTCCATGGGGCTTCTACCACTCAGGCCTTTACTACCACCTCAGAGAGTCAGGACTACAACCACCATCAGAGTTGCAGCAACCAGGTCTCATCTCTGGATCCAGTGGGTGTCTTGTGGGTCCTTCCAGTCACATCCCTGCTCCAACTGCCTGTGCCAGAACTGCAGACTCACTCCAGCACTGACCCTCCAAACCATTCCTGCCAGATTTTAATGGGTGGGGAGAGGCTGACTGCCATCTCATTTTGGTACAGTGGGTGGGAGCTTGGGAATTTTTCTGGTTAGCTCAACTCAGGTTTATCAGTATTGTTTAGAATTCTTCTTGATAAAGACTTATTTTTTCACTTATATCTGGGCATGTATGCTCTCTTTCTCTCTCTCTCTCTCTCTCTCTCTCTCTCTCTCTCTGGTAGAGAACCAGGGGTGTTGAATTGCAGAAAGGAGACTTCCATCTGAGGTCTCTGTCCCTCCAGATTATTTCAAACCAAGACACGTACAAAAAATACTTTGTGTTTTTAAGAGAGAAAAACCACCAACAAACAACAAACAAACCACTAAAAGTTTTGTAACAGAAAATATCTTTTCCAACTTTCCTTCTAGTTTATTTTCAAATGATAGCTTCACCTTCAGTGGTTTCATGTGTTGGCAGTTGCTCTAAAAGGATCTCCCCTCAAAGAAGGATCCCCATTTCAGTACAGAACATAAACACATGGATTTTCTCAATGCATAAGTGTTTAGCTTTAGGTTTTATGTGTGTGCCAGGCTATGGAACACTCCCTGCAGTTCACAGGGTTCAGAAATGAGAGCCAATCATCTGCCATGTGCTAGAAGGAGTTGCAAAGATATTACTATATGCTGTAAGCAATGCTCTCTTTGATGCCTGGACCATAAATTCCCTATGTGTCATGGGCAGCTGAAATGGGAACTGTGCCATTATGCTTGGGAAACAGTGGAAGGGGATGCTAGAGAGCAATGACAAACACTTCTTTATAGTTTCACTACAACCCCAGATTAGCAAGTGAATCATAAAGTTGCCCAGGTGGGAAAAGCCCCCAGGAGATCTCTAGTCTAACCTGCTACTCAAATAAAAGCCAACTCTGGGATCAGACAGCAAACAAGACTTTTCAGGGGTTTCTTTAATCTTGAAAACCTTCAAGGACACCTTTGTGGGCAACCTGCGCCCACTCTGGAGCAAGTCCAGAGGAGGAACATTAAGATGATTAGAGGGATGGAGCATGTCTGCTGTGAGGAAAGTCTGAAAGAATTAGGTTTGTTCAGCCTGGGGAAAAGAAGGCTTTGGGGTGACCTGGGCCTTCCAGTACCTAAAGGGAGCCTACAAGAAAGATGAAGAGAAACTATTTACAATTTACATGTAGTGACAGAACAAGGGAAGTGGCTTCAAACTGAAAGAGAGTACATTTAAATCAGATATTAGGAAGAAATCCTTCGCTATGAGGGTGGTGAAGCACTGGAACAGGTTACCCAGAGGAGCTGTGGCTGCATCATCTTGGAAGTGTTTAAGACCAGGTTGGATGGGGCTCTGAGCAACTAAGTTCACCTCCAACTTAGGCCATTCTACGATTCCATGATTCTATGATTGCTTCATTATCCTGATTGGGATGGGACTTTTTTCTATTCATGTCAAAGCTTTATCACAACTTCTTGTTATTCAGGTAGCTTAAAAAAATACTTGAGTAAAAGCAAGTAAAATAAAATAAAAAAAATAGTAATTATCCTTAATTCCCCGGAAAGGAAGAAAAATTGCAAATGTTTACAACAAATACTGGTAGGACTGTCCCAAAAAATAAATCCGCTGGTGACCATCCATTGCAACCCTCAGGAATGATCCTACTACTCCAGCTTCTGATGACTGCCTTTCTTTAAGAGGATGAGGTACTTCATAAAACATCTCTTCTCTTTGAACATGTGTAGAATGTGAAAATAATTTAATTTTTTTAAAATAGGGATTTATTATTTTTTTTGTCTCTTGGTTAGTCTCTGGACTTACTAGTCTAGACTCCTTGATTCAGTGGTCCTCTGTCCTTTAGTGGTTCACTGGCAAGCTTCTGTATTGGACTTCATTATGTTATCAACCTGTGGTTGTGTAAAATTTGATGCAATCAGCTAGACAGGAGAAATGGGCTTTTCGCAGCCTCTTGTCTGAGATCAGACATAATGGTAACTCAGCTCTTCCGAGTAACTGTTCTTCAGTCCCTTTCTCCAGTATGTGTTATGACTACAACAATAATTCAAAGGAGTGCTGAGGGTATGGTATTTCTGCAATTGTTAATATACCATAGTTAATATGCTTAATTGTGTGTTAATTATTGTTTCATAGATATAAAAGAATATGGACACATCTGCAGAAAAGAACTCACATAAGTAAATATGCTTCCAGCAGTTTGTATCCAGGCTATCTAAGCTTCAAGTACATGCTCATGAGTATAAAACCTAGGCATAGTGTTATTGTAAAGTCGTGTTATTTTATTCAGTTAAAAAAAAAAATATTTCTGGAAAAAAATTAACATAAAAAGAACTGCACTTCACACCAGCAAAATAACTGGCAAGGAGAAGATTGCAGGCTGACATTTAAAGAATTTTTGTGACTTCAGAAAAAACATAAAACCCCTGATTTTTATAAAGATGATAAATTGCCAAAAAAATAAGTAGTTATGTTAAAATACTGTTCTCTCAGCATTTTCATTTTATTTTTCTAGGTTTTGTAGGTCATATATAAAAACTCACTGACGATTAAGCTGAACTTAGGCTCTTTATTATATGAGTGTAATGAAAAGGAATTCTCTTTGGTTCTGACAGCTTTAAGGCTGTCAGAGATAGATATCACTTCATATTTAAAATGAAACCCAAGATAGATCTGTCATGTGAATTTGCAAAGCAAGAATTTTTTGAAATAGGGATTTAATCTCTGAAATCTGTTAGTCCAGACCTAAATACGTACAGGACTGAAAAGTTACATTCGTGGGCTTTTCAAAAGTATAGTTGTATTATACAGATTGAGCTGTGGATCCTCTTCTGGCCTTGGATTTTAGTTTCTGATGGAGATTTTGAGGGTTTTTCCCTTGAACAGCTTTACAGCTGATTACTGGCAGTAAAGGGATTAACAGATATGGCTCTTTTTTTGTTGGACATGTGAGTTTTCTGCTCTTTGGGAAATCTGACGTGCTGGAAAAATGGATGTTGCTCTCTCTCAGATGTCTTGAGTATAATTTGTCAAACAGGTAAATCTGGAGAATTAAAATATTTCAAAAATTGAAACATTTTGTTTGGTATAATACAAATCTAGACGTTTGAGCTTGGTTGCTTCCAGCTCCTCTGCAGTCTGTATGAGAGGGAGACCAGAAACTAGAAGTTCCAGAAGTCAAGTGGAGGTAGGAGCTTTGGAGTACCAATCTGGGAGACCTATCATCTGAAACATGGACTTGGGAGTGTTGGGAAAATATCAACTTCTGAGTAGGTTCTCTAAGTGTTGGTCTCCAAGGTACAAAACCTAAACCTCCAAATTCTTCTGAGCTCATAAGAAAATTCTCATCCTCTCCCTGGGCAATTCAAACACAAATTCTAGGGGAAAATGTGTTCTTCTATAGCCTAAAAGTTCCCAAAGTAATTTCCAAGACTATACCCCATTTCTACAAACTAAAGGGAAAATCCCCTATAGCCCAATCAATACTGGATAAGACTGCAAGAAACGGTATGGATGGTGATGGAAATATTTACACTGGCAAATTTCAGTAAGTCTGAGTAGTAATAGTAGGATAGTGGTAATATTTCATTTTTGGAAAAAGTTTGGACTTTTTCTTTTTTTTTTTTTTTTTAAGAAATACTTACATTAAACAGTTTTTCCACCTTCAGTTTAATTTTAATATCCTAAGATAATGAAAATTCATTTAAAATAATCTCTAAAGCAGATTGGCCACCTATATTAGCATATTAGCCACATTATACAGCTCCTCTGACAACACCATAGTAGCTTCACTTTTGCATTCATATAAACTTAAGCCTGGATTTTACTATTATTATTACTGTTATTATTTTAATATACATTGACAAATTCTCTAATTTACAGGGGGAAAAGAAAAAGCATAAGGAATGGGTATTTTTGCCACTATAGTTCTGGTGTCTTGCAAGTGAAACAGGTGCATTTTTTCACATTACATTTAGATATTACCTTTATCCATAGTGTCTAATTTCTGCGGCCAGAAGACCCCAAATGTGAAATGATTACTGTTTTCTTGCCTCTCAGGAAGACAGAAACCCCAGAAAAATACCACATTCTTAGAATCACAGGTTTTGTCCTAAAGGCAGCAAACGCCTCTGACACCTCCTTCCACTCTGGTTGCCAGCTCAGCTCTGGAGAGCAAGCTGTGAGGATGGAATTGAGAGAGCTCCAGCTATTTTATGCATACAGTAGTTTGCTCCTTTAAAACCTGAGTTATGGACCACATTACTTTCTCCTGGAAAATCTTTCAGAAAGAGAGAACGTATTCCAATGTCAACATGAGTGTGAATTTATGTGGAGGATAAGAGGACTGAAAAATATTCTTTTAGATTTTATTATCAGAAATATCTGTAGGGAGTTAAGCACCTCATTAGTATGCCCCAGAATCTTGGCACTAGGGTGAAGAGCTGAAGTTTTGTTCTTCATCCTCTTCTGGATGTCTTCTCTCTTGCATCATTGCTCTATACAGATTTAGCTCCTCCCAAACAGATTCAAAGTAGTTACTTAGTCTGTGTAACACCTTACTCACTAAAATACACTAGCTATGGAGGAAAAAATACTTAGAGAGCTTAATACCAGAGTTTGTCCAAGAAAATATCTAAATCACAGAGGAAGAATTAATGCAATAGTATTTCCATTAATGTTGTGGCAAGTTTGCCAATTCCACTGTATACTTAGCATTTGGTCTCATTCTCTCCTAGACTTCATGTGCCCCAACAAACTCTTTCAGAGTGTCAGACCAATGGGGGTTGCTAGTTATTTTCTCATCTGCTCCTGTTCAGAGGTTGGAGGCCTTTGTACACGATCATCCCTTCCTTTATTCCTTTTCCAAAGGTAGCAGAGAGGGTTGCTTATGCAAATCTGATAAAAAGCCTAGGACAGAAGAGGACAGTACTCCAATTCCTGGTATAGATGTGAGGGAGGAACTGAATAATTGGTTAAACAGTAATTTACCGGTTCCAGAATCATCAAAGAATTCTGATTGCAGTGGTGAGGACAGCAACCAAGTACATCTGGCTTTCAGGAGAGTGGAAAGTCTACTTTTATGCCAAAGCTAGTCCATAAACGCCTGGCTCAGATCCCAGCTTTGTTGGCTCATTATAAGCACTTTTATTTGACCTTTTTATTAATGTCAATGTTCTGAGAACACACGTCTTAGATTCTCAAACAGCAAGAAAATTAAAAGGGATGGTGTAATAAGAATTAAATATGCGTTAGGTAGCACTGTCCTAAAGTCCTTGTCTGAAATCAGTGAGAATAGTGGTCAGTTTGTATGTCATCTGTGGATTTTGTGCTTAGGTGCCAAACTGACAATGAATAAATAAAAAAAAGGTTGTGAACCTGTTTAAAGTGATTATAAGAAATCACAGCATATGATATAAATATAAAAATCTTACTTTGGGATTATTTATGTCTGTATAATAGCTTATTTAAACAGGAAGTTTTGTTGTTTCTGCTAGTACTATATCTGTCTTATTTCTCTCTTAGTTTACAAAAACAAACCTATTGTGTTTCTTGGAAATTATTATACATAAGATTCAGTGACCTGTTGAATAAACACAAATAAAGTGACATTTAAAACTGAGGTGTTTATGTTATAAAAATAAGAATATTAATATAGTTTAAAACTTTAGACCCTTCAGAAAGATTTTTATGTTCATGAAGAGAAATTTAGCTAGAATTGTGAATGTAGATGTATGTCAGGCATGCAGATAAAGTCAGTCTGAAATTTCTTGACACCTGTAGGAGCCAACGTGAAATTCATTATGTAATGTGAATGGATTAAATTCACATTGTGACACATAAAATATTCTATCTGTTTAATTCGTCATCCATAGGTCCAAGTCTTCAATATGTGGACAAACAAAAAGGACCTCCATCTCGGAATTTTTTAATTGTGTAACAGGGTGACTCAGGGATTCGTACTGGCTAAAGTCATTTATTCAAACCTGGATCAAGCTGGTGGTGATTGCAAGACAGAACTTGCTGCTATGTATGTGTTTGAGGGCTTGGAGGGCATGCAGGCATATGTGAGAGGCCTGGGCAGTCAGGTGCCAGCAGCCGGGGGGCACTAAACCACACACATAATGTAAAGTAACCTCACACAACCCGCTCCTCAGCAGTCTCAGCCAAAAGGACAAACACAGAATGGGCACCGAGACAGAGCTAAACTTTCCACCCCATGCAGCAAGTGCTTAGAACACACTTTCAGTAGGGCAGGCAGCGAGAACACCACTTTATTGCAGCGTTGTACTGAGTCTGTGGAAAAACTGAAGAATGGAGCTTCCAGCAGGGCAAGCCTGGTACTTCTCATAAACCCTTTCACATTCCACCATTGTACTTGCATTCAGATGGAAAATATTAACCATCCCTATCAGCTTGCACCTTTACCGTGGCTGACAGGGGTTGCTCATATGAACACTGCTTTGCAATCTTTGCAATCAGTTTCCCTGGGACCCAGAGCTTGAGTTAAATGCTGCGCAGTGTTAGATGTCACTGTTTAGAGAAGAGATTAAATCAACACTATTTTATTCAATGCCTTTTAATTTCTCTGTTAAATGCCCAGATAAAAAGATTGTCACGGACTGAGGGCTGGACAGAGGTCAGCAATCTGTGCCCTGCAATGCAGGCTGGAATGGGCCTAGGACAGTGACAAGAGTGAGTCATAGCCTGACCTTTGCAAAGCACCACCACAAACCCCAGGCCAGGCCAGGAAGGCAGCCCCCAGGGCAAGAACAGGGTCAGGTGCAGAGACACTGTTGCATTAAAAGTACATAAATTTGGCAGAAAATAAATCCCCTTACTTTCCAGCTCGTCCTTGGAAATCAGAGGGGTTGGGTGCAGCTGGGCTTAATTTCCAATAATAGCCAATGTGGCATTTTAAGTCCAGTGACATACAATAAGGTCCCAGAAGCACCAATAGTGTGGGTTATATTCTAAGTCTGGTGTCATTCATGATCACAGTTTCACTAGCAGTGTGGTTTACCAGCTCAACACTCTAAGTCTGATCAACTTCAATTAGAACTTTCACAAGTAGATTCACCAACAGTGAGATTTATTGAAGCAACAGGTTCTAAATTACTGTTAGATTGCCAGTTACAACTGCACTAGACCTACAAAATGTAAGTGTGCACAAGTGCACAAGTGTTCCTGGGTATACTCCAATTAGGTTGGAGGCACAAATCTTACCAAAGAGGTGTCCCTGCTTTGCAGAGGAGACACAAGCAAGCCTTTCAATTTGTCTGAAGATGGTTGCATTATCATCCTCTGCCACCGAGGATTTCAAATGCTGAATTACACTTCTGAGAGAAGTGGAAGTGGAAATGAGACTGCCGTCAAATATCCTGTAAATGATGTCATGTGTGGGGGAGCAGCCAATTTATATGTAAATTAGGGATATCTAGAGATACAAAGAGAGAGATTACAAAGAATGTGGGTCTTGTGCAGAGACACAACAGAACCACGAGACTTTATGGATCCCTCTTCTTCTGGCTGAGGCAGCAATAGGAGTCATGTAGCTTCCACCTATGACACCCCCAGCATGCCATCATACCCATGGTAATCCCTTTGCCACACATCTCATGGCACATCTCATGAAAATCCCTTCACCATGCCTCATGTCACATCTCATGGCTTTAGGGCTCATTCCTACAAATGGTCACTAACATCACACAGACTCACCAGGAAAGTCATGGAAGTCAGCAAAATCCTGGTCCGGGTGAGGGACAGGACAGCCTGCAGGGCGACTGCAGCTGCAGCATGGAAAAGGATTGGGAGCAGGAGCTCTGGGTGAAGAAAGGGGAAGCCCCCTGCTCCTGACTCTTTATTTCAAGGCCACCAGCTGCACTGCTTCTGGGTTGACCCTCAGTCCAGGAAGCCAAACCCTGGGTGCTTGGAGGCAGTCAGGGTCCTGTCAGAGCGGTGGGAGCCAGTGAAAGAAACAACTTGGAGCACTGTAACAAGTTTGCTTTTGGCTTTTTGTGTTTAGGGGATGTAAAGTGTTACAAGTACTGAGATAGTCTTAAAAGGACTTGTAACTTTTTCAGATGTTCCCAGAAGGAAATTCTACTCCACAAACAATGCTGCTATACATGATCAATTCAGGATGTAGAATGTACAAAAGCATTTGTATTTCCTCATTTTGTTTTGGTACAAGCCAGTGTAATCCGTAGCATTTTGTGGTAAACAACAACCTACGATTTACACCTTCAGTAATACAATTCTTGGGACATTTTAATGACGCAAATTCCCTTGGCCCAGAGGTTCTGGGATATATAATGCTCTGGTCAAAATTATGATCCAAGAGGGAAGAGGTTTGTTAGTTCAGAACTCAGTGATCCAGATGGAGATAGTTAGAAAACTGCACTACTGAGACTTTGGTCTGCATAATATATGCAGATCAATGGCAACTTTTCAGGGAGACTGACATGGATTTCAACTTCTATTTATTTTTTTTTTTTTTCCCCTATTTTAAGGGAATCTATCTGAATGTACAGAACACAGATTGGTCAATCATGCCTTTAACAAAATTGTTTTTCTATTGACCATAACTTCTAACTTCAAAATGGAATATACTTTTTTTTTAACAGAAATGTCTCCAAAGTTGGCAAATCTCTGCCAACTTAGCAGATTAAGACTGCTAGTCAGTTGACTTTATCTTCAGACACCAGCGCAGTGCTCCTTCAATGGCCTCCTGTTTCCCTTGAATTTCCCATGTGAAGTTTTCCTCTCCTTCTATAGATTCAGGCAGAAGATATTTTCTTTTCCTGAATCAATCCTATAAGAATAATAAACTATTTAATTTAAATATATTAAAGTGTAACTGATGTCTAACATTCAGAGATGCTTCTTTTTTTTATTCTAACTTTTGCATTGGTTTTCGTTAAAAAAAAAGAAGACATTACATGGCAAACAAAAAGCAGTGAAAGAGTTACACAATATTGAAGTACACAACATGCTAACAATAGTTAAGCCTCAAAGTACACAAAGTTTAATTTGGCTTAGATTAGCACCCCAAAGTTCTGGTCCCTATTAAAAGCTGCATTTTAGACAAGAAATTGGACCATGTATCTTTCAATAACAGACTGTCTGGTTAGAATTACAGCACGTCCTGTTTCTTGTCACACTGAAAATGTCACTGGATTAGTTTTCTGCATGGAGAATTCCTCCTTCCAGCTCCAGTGTGATCTTTGTAGGATAATAGGATGCTGACTGAGATTACATGGCAGTGGATGTGTGTGCATGAGACAGGCAAGTGTACAGATTGTGAACAGAAAGGGTTCATCACCAGAGACTGAACAGCTGAAAAGTAAATCCAAGTGCCATGAATTTATGTCATTGCACACCCTGAGAGCAGAGTTCATCTTATCATTGCCAGGCAAAGGTTGAGTAGTGGTGGTCCAGGAGTGTTAAAACACTGATGTAAACTCAAGTTTAGGATTCTATAAAAATGTTTTGAGGGAATGTATAAGATTTAAGTTTCATATGTCTCACAGACATCACAATGAAATCAGAACAGCTTTTTGAAACTAAACCTATCTGAAAATAAAGATCATAGAGACATCGACTGATTTAATTTGGGAGAGAACTCCAGAGAATTTCAATTTAGCAGTGAAGGGGCTACCAATGCAATTGATTAATTTCTACAACTGCATAGCTGGGAATAGCAATATGTTACAGTACGTTAGTCTTACTTACTGATAGAGATCTCATGTTTAGGAAGGACACCAAGGTCAAAGTATTGATACTGAATTAATGCAGTTTTCTTTTTGAAGATACCAATTCTTTCCCGCACCCTGATGAGTACAGACTTCTGAGCCAGCCCTATTCCTCACAAGAGGTACCAGTTTCTGAAGAGCTTGTCAGCTATTTAAGCCACTTCAGGTCACCTTGTGTCACCAACACAACTCCCAGTTATGCATCCAGCTGGAACCCCCAGGCACTTAGCAATACCCTGTAACTCTTGGCTACTCCCATGCTATCCAAGGCTTCTACGACAGTTTTTCCTGAACCAACCTGGGCAAGAAAACTGATGAGGCTGTTCTACCTTTCCCCTGGTTACTGACCTCACTCTCCCACTTCTGCTGCAAAGCTGTGAATTTAAAATAAAGATAACCAGGAATACCAGCACCTCTCCAAACCCAGAGAACAGCCTGTGGATGCCTCTCCTCCTTCTCCTCATCTCCAGTCTTTACTCACCTGCACTCCATTGCCTGTGCAAGATGGAGAAAATTTGTCTTGTGATGCTTCCCAGGCAACCATCACCACAACTCTTCCCTGCTGTCAGAGTGAGAGAGAGACAGAGCAATCTCCCAGGCACTGGAGTTTTCCTGCTCTCTGTTCACCAACACCTCCATCCACATCAGATCCTATTACATCACACAGTCCCTTTGCTTTGCCACTTGCAAGCTGGAGTCCTGCCCGTTGGGCTACAGTGGCAGGAGTTTATGAAGAACATTCATTGCAGCCCAACTAGGGACTTCTCTGTCCACATTGCACAGTTTCACTCTCAATGTTTGCAAATACCATCTGATCCTCAGAGCAAGACTGCCCTGGAAGCTGCTCATTCCCAGCCTTGTCATGTGAACTTTCCTGGTATTGTGCAGATGATGGGATGGCTGTCCCATTCCTGCCTGAGGTTACAGTGCCAAGCAGTACCCATTCCTCACTAAGCATCACTGAGAATACCAAGCTATTCAGTTATAGAATTATAGAATATCCTGAGAGGGGAGGGATCACGAGGATCATTGAGTCCAATTCCTGGTTCTGCACAGGGCAGCACCAAAAATATTTTTTCTTTACCCCCCCGATGAAAAGACATATCTCTGACAGAGACCCCTTATCTCTGGGGTGTAACTCCAGACCGCATCTTGCCTCTTTCTGTATTTTCCCATGTTTCTCTCCCATATGGAACAATTATGGGAAAGGAAGGTGTCTTTCTCCTTCTCTCACTCATCACTGGCAAGAGTATATAGGGAAACTGTGGTGTTGACTAACGAAGACTAACAGATATGTGACTTGGCTAAACAAATGTTTATGCCCTCTCTGCCAGGCAGACAACATGCTGGGGGCTGAAAGGGAGTTGCCTCCTCCTCCTGCATCTCTGTCCTGCCCATTCCCTACTGCCTCAGCGTGCACTGCAGGAAAGGAAAAGAGCGAGGTGATTCCTGTCAAAAACTCCCCATGTCTCTCGCTCGCTACTGTCCTGGCCACTGAAACAGGAAATGCCAAAATAATCTCCAGGTCTGAGGATGGAACAGGAAAAGTGCTTTTTATCACTGAGTAGCCCAGGGCAGTAGGCCTTGTCCTTCCTTGAACTGTACCTCCACTTCACCACAGCCACTCTCCTCCTCGCCATCTAGGGAAATATGGAAAAGAGACCCTCTGCGTTGCCAGACAGCTGCATATCTTGTGAAAGGCCAGGCAAAAAGCTCACTCTTATTTCAAGTGAGACCAATAAGCCTGAGCTTCATGACTTTTTGGGACACAGCCACCTACTTCAACATCTGAAGCTGGAATTTCCTTGGCGGGATAAGTAGAAGTGCCAGAAGTCCTTGGCAGGACACTGAGAAGATGAGCCAAGGCAAGTGGAAGCACAGCTGAGCCACCTAAAAAGCTGGCATGAGACTTTTTTGATGCATGGGGGATTAGGGATGAACCTCACTCCTGCCAAGGAAGGATCCTTGAGATAACCAGTGACCCTCTTGGACTTCTTTCCCAATTGAAGGTTTCCTTGACATACTTAAGTAAAATTTATAATCTCAAATCACTTACATTTTTAACACAATAAAATTTATGCTGCAGGAGACATGAGTTGATCTTAGTCATAATCCACTTCTATCATTAAAACTCTAATATTATGGTAAGTCTTCCAGAAGTTAGCATAAAGCTTCTTTTACTTTTCAATACTATTTTTAGTATTTTTTTTGTCTCACACGTCATTTTACCTGGGATTTGATCCCTGAGGATCTTTGCTCATCTCAGGTATCACAGGAAAAGCTATAAAGAGCTGTCAAATATTTCCTGCTTTTGCTACAATACTTCAGACTTGTCGAATGTCTAGCAGCCTGCAATTATAACAGCATTTAGGCTCCCAAATTGCATTAGACACTTATGGAGTTCCCATTTTCTTTCTTATAACCCAAACTCTTTTAACTGAATCATGTCAATTTCTGTTGCTAGACAAACTTTGTTTGAAGAACTTTGACAGAAGTTTGAACAGAGTAAATTTTTATGGTCTCACAGGACTCATCAAGTATGAACAACGTTATAGTTCACATAATTTGTGTATTAATTTAGACCTAATACACTCAATTTAGTTACCTAATGTTAAGCATTGCATATTTTTTTTTAACTACTCTGTTATGTTCTTCCTGGCCTTCAAATGTTACTCCAGAAGGTATAGAGCTTCTGTGTTTTACCTGTAGCCTCCTGACTTTAGAAAGATAAGCTCTATATCTATATGTCTAAGTGCAGTCAACTGACTGAAGTTCCATATGTCCACCAGTTTTCAGCCAGGAGGTATCAAGCTGACTACTAAGTACTTAAAAAAATGAAATTGCCTTCAATGACACATTGGATGTAAAAAAAACAGGTTAAACAATTTTTTCATTCTTTAATAAACAGTGAGAAATGGAAGCTTTTCCTTCTATTAAAGGAAAGGGAAAATGTGGCACATATATGAAAATTCAACGGAAGAAAAGAGGAGTAGCCAAAACTCAGATAAAACTCTTTTGGGGCTTTTTTCTTGGTTTGGATTTTTTTTAACATATATTTTTTTAAATGAACTGTATTTCATATTATCAAGGTTATCCATGAAAAATGAGTCATAAAATAACATCTGATTACTCTTGGAAGGTGGGGTCTTCCTGTTAGAACTGTGAATTTCCTACTACTCAAACAAAAGGGAGGGGAGCATCCTGAGCCAGAAAGTGAGACAGGAAGAGTCTGGTGAGATAGGATGAAACCATAAATGGAAGATAACTTAGAGTCTGAAAGAAGAGGTATTATTATACAGGCTTTTACAAAGAAATATAAAGTGCTTGGAAGCTTTTAGTAAACTTCAGATTTCTTCAATATTTTTTTAATAAGCTTTTTTAATTTTTTTAATTTATTTTTTATTAACCTTTTAAAATGTTTGCTAAACTTTATGCTAGTTGTAAATGATAACAAGTGTCATATCTTTTTTTCTTAAATGTGCATCAGATCACAATATGTCTACTACCTTTGGAGTTCATCTGTAAGTTTCTCCAAGGAGATATAAATCCATTATTTCTCCAATATAATGAGCACTTAATACATGATTTAAGGGTTGGTTGAAGTAACCAAAACTATTTGTTTTACACAAAGTAAAAAATCCTATTTTTTAAGTCTGCCTTTGTTTTTAGAGCTTTTCACAACCTGCTTTTCAAGTCTTTCTTTCTGACAGAAAAAGGAAGCCATTCTACACTCTTTTGTTGAAGAAGATATAAAGCAAATAAAAGCAACTCCAAATCATGACACAATTTTTTGCTGTATCTACAGTAATCAGTAAATAGTGTTCAGCCAATATTTGAAATAATGCAATCTAGCTGTCCGGTAGTAAAAATTGTAGATTTTGTAACATATGAAAGTGTTCATTTTCCACCTTATCTGTGGACAGACATTTCAGCCCAAGATTTCCTTCCTTGCCAGGTAAACTTCAAACATGTCATTGCTTAGGGCCCTTTCTACTTTCAGAAGAATGTGGATTGGGAAACTCTGAGAGAGAAAGATTAGGCAAGCACAAAGTTCTGGGTTGATTAAATGGATCTCTTTCCCAAAACAAATTAAGAATATGGAATAGATAAGACTACCCTTCCATATTTCCGGTGAAAAAGACATGTTCTTACATAATCTTGGAACCATGTGTACTGATCTATGCCCTTGCACAATTACAGAGGGAACAATTTATAAAGGCATAACAATAAGAGAAATGAAGAAGTGTTTAAGACTGACTTTCTGTTTCAGTCCTTTATGACAGTGAAATCCAGGGCTGTTCAGCTTGTAGTCCACAGGCTGGACCTAACCACTGATACCCAGTGAAACTCTATAAACCCCTCTGACCTCAGAAGGAGAGGAGGACTGCAGAACCTGGAGCTGAGTGTAGACTAGAACTGAGAGGTGAGGTGGGCAGTGCGTATAACAAACACTCATGGTGGATAAAAGTGGCCTAGAGGATACAAATGCATTGGTTGACTTTGAATCACCCTCCTAGCTGGTTAGAGGCTGGTGAAGTAAGGGTAAGGTTAGGAAGGGAGGATAACTCTTGGTAAACCTAGTAGAAAGGATAGAATTCAGTGCTGTAGAAAGAAATGGGTTTGAAGATCAGAACCAGAGTTTTCCCCTCACTCCTTTTCTTTGCTAATTGCTACCATAGGACTTCCCTACTAATGTCCTTTTTTACCTGATCTGTGAGCAGTGCAGCTCTGTCTGGTTAATACGCCTTTGGGAGAGAAGGAAACAAGAAATGACAGTGTTAGCTTTATGGGCTGGTTGAATTACAAAACATCTCTTTTTCTGTGAGAAGCAAACATGAGCTTTCTGGTTCCAAACTCCTCTCTGGGTTTGTCTCCACTGCCTGCAGCAACACTAGGACAACACTACAACTCTTGCTCAGGGAAGTACGCTAGGTGTGTGGACATCACCCTTCCATCTCACTTGTGCTCTGGGCAGCCTTTTTGTCTCCATGGCAAATAACAGCTCCTCCTCTTGGACCAGGCAATTTAATGCAGTGAATGCAGAGACAGAAACCTTGGAAACCATCTGCAAATGAGGAAAGTGGTAGAGAGGGCTGCCTTTCTCTTGCCCAGTCCCTGGGACAGTGTGGGTACATGGGCAAGAGTCATGCCCAGCAGCCTTGGTCTCACTGGGACATGTTAGGCACAGGGGCTGTGGTAGTACCTGTGGCAGCCAGGGAAGGAAAACCAAGAATCTGGAAAAAATGTCTTAAGTGCCATTTCTGATCTGCTGTGGAATATGTAACTGTTAAACTCTGTGTGAATGCAAATAATGGTGCTATTGCCTATTTACCCAGTATAAGTTGCATTTGTTATATTTTGGAGTGAGAGTTGTTCATATCATAGGGGCAATTGGAAATCCAGCTCTCAAACTCAGAAGGAGATGAATTTCCCTAGTCGTGCTTCAGGCCACTGAACGAATCCCTCAAAATATTTAATTGCTAAATTATCCTGGTCTTTGAGATGGTAGAACCAGGGTTACAACACGAGCCCTCTTGTTGCTATAGGGAAATTTTTATGGTTCCTACAGCACTTCCCTTCAAACTGATGCAGCAAAAGGATGGAAACTGTTTACTAAGGAGTTGTACAATCAATCTATTCTGTGTAAATTCTTCTTCTGAAGTGTTAAACGTACTGGTACTGAAATAATATTTTCATTCTAAGAAATGGAGATCTGCAGTTAAGGAAAATAGTTTGGAAGATATGGATGAACATTTTGATTGTTTTTCCTCGGTTCTTGCAATGTGCAGCCTGGCACAGTAACTTTTATAGACAGCTGGAAGCTGCTCATGTTATTACCCTGAGCAGTGAAGTGAGATGGTTGGAGAGCAAGTGTATATCTCCCTTTGCTCCAGAATAATAGTGACCTCTGGCAGAAATGTGAGATAGATGCATTAATCACTTCATCAAGCAGTGCCAAAGTTCATTTGCTGGTGCCTGAGGGCCCGTCTTCAGTTTGGGTATCATGTGTCACATAATTTACCAACACAGAAAATCAGACAGCCTCTGTCTTGAATAGATTATGATTTTAAATAGTTGGGACAAAAACCAAGGAGAAGAAATATTACATGCAGGCACAACAATAGCAATTTTATTTTAGCCTTTCCTGGGGAGGGGAGGGAATAAAGAAATTGAGAGATGTGTGGGAGGGGTTAGAGTAAGCAATCAACTAGCACGAGGGAGATAACATCTAACAAAACCTGTTCGAAATGCTGATGAAAACATTCTCCAAATGTCTCTGCTTTGGTTGCTTTGACTTGAAACCTTGTCTGGCTCCACTGCAAAATTACTGAACACGACTGAAGAGTATGAACAAAAACCTGAATTTCAATATATTTCTCCCTGATAAGTCTTTTGCAAACTCCATTTCAAAATTCTATCACTTCTCTTGGTGTATATTTTAAGCTGTTTCTGCAGCAGAGAGCCAGACTACATGTGATTGAGCTGGTTAAATACAGTACAAGTTTGGACTAGCAGTGAAAGCACTCATCGTTGTGTGGGACACAAAGTGGGTTCCCAGTTCTACTATAAACCCTGTGGGTGAGCTTTAAGAAATCATTTCCCTTGCCATGCCTTCATTACAGATAGGAACACTGGGTTTTCAAACCTCCTTGGCATATGAGAATTAAACTGCCAGAAAGGAGGTAAATACTGTTGTTAATTAAAACCATGAATGAACAGTGGGAAAGGTGGTTCCTCAGTTGCTGGGCTGTTCTGCGCACACCCACTGGGTCTTCTGGCTATAGCTGCACTGGTGGTGGTTTTCAGCTCCTGATGAAAGGGTCCCAGAAAAGGTTTTCATAGCTGACTGTAGCAGTGAATCTGATGAGAAACTTGTCTAAACATGTCTTAAAATGGCTCTTTGTGGTCTCTTTGCAAACACGTGTTTCTTCTTCCCAACACCCCCCACAGCAACTGTTATCTCCCATGCAGGAATGTCCTGGGAAAGGTGTCCCGAGGTGTCCCATTGGTCCTTTGTTTAACCCCTTCCTATTGGCTGTTGACCCTTTACCTGATGGTTTCTTTTGTGTGACCCTGAACTTGTGATTGGTTCCCCTTTGACCCTCCTAAAAGCTTTATAAACCCCCTCCCAACAATAAACTTTCTCTTGCCTCCTCTCCACGCCGGTGTGCTGTCTCTGTGCCTGCCATGGAGCCACGTGGGTGCTGGGGGGAGGGGAGGGCACCTCTCCCCTCCAGGCTCGGGGCCTGAAAAACCCTGTCGCTGGAGTCCCCTTTCCCCGTCCCTCAAGACATTGGAAATGGTTCTTCAGATGGAGAAGGAACTAGAACTGGGCTCCCCCACGTCGTGGGTGGGGAAAGGGATCCAGAGCTGACTTCTCTGACATCAGCTCTGCTACATCCTGCGAGTGGGGAAACATGGCATATGGAGGCAGACCTCAAGCTCAGATCTGCCTAACTTGTTTTATGGTCACTTGGCTTTTTGAGATGTGATCATTTATTAATATATAAGTCTTCTCCTCGCTCGAGGTATTGAGCTAAACCTTTACTTCAAGCAGCAACATATGCAGGTCCCAGACAACATGTTTAAAGCTGATGAAGTCAGTTTGTGAACATGTAGGTAGGTGTCGATCTCTATAAAAAAAAAAGTAGTTTTATGAAATCAGTGAAAAATTATTAAAGATTTCACATGCACAGTTTGCAAGATTGAGGAGTGTGGGGAGGCAGAAATCATTGGCTCAGGTGGTTTGCTGCTACAATATTTCCAGTTATGTCAGTGAAATGTGACTGAGGATCACAGCAACATTGCAACACTTCTGCTAGAATCAGAGCATGTTCAAAGTTTGAAAATAGAGGAAAAGGATTCTAGTTCTTTAGAGTTACTCTGAAATGCCTAGCTCTTTATAAGCATTGTGTCATTGTTTTAGTTAAAAGTCTACCCGTTACATTGGAATCTTACATAAAAATCAAAAATGAGTTGCTTCATTAGCTGCTATCCCAGTTGCGAACCTTGTTGTCACACAGATCTAATTGTGTAAATAAAGGTAATTGTTGCATGACGGCAGTACATAATAACAGGTCATTCTGTTTAGTTATCTTGATGTATCTTCATGTTTTCAGTAAGGCCTCCAGCAGCAAACGCTGCTCTGCCAGAGTAAGAGGCACCACACACTCACAAATGAATCTTGGGAGATCATGGCAACGTTCATTTCTGTCTTTGACTATCCAGCTTTTTCTGACTCCCTTTCCCTGTGGGTAGAACAGAGTTTGTGTTTATCATCAGGAGCACATTAACAAAGGACAGTCTGGAGGCTGCAGTGCAGGCTGGAGTTGCCAGCATGTTGCATGGTGGAGACCAGAGCCCACCCATCCCTGAGGGATACCTCGATGGTGTCTGTATTAGAGACCTTGAGCCCTGGAGGTGGAAAAGGTAGCATTATAATGCTGTGGAGTCCTTAAACAGATGGGGGGGGGGAGGGGGGGGGGGGGGGGGGGGGGGGGGGCGCTGCAGAAAAGCAGTGAGAAAGAACTTAGAAAAGCAACTGTATAACAGTTAAAAATATTTGTCTGATGTGTTTGCATTGCCTGAGTTTTCTTCCCTACAAATAAGAAGGCTGTACAGGAGCACTGGAAAAGAGCAGGTTTTTCTTTCCCTCCCCCCTACTTTCTGAAGTATGGTGTCAGGCTTTCTCTCTCCACCAAAAGGACCATGTGGTAAAGCTCTTGCTTTAGAGACACTGGCCTTTTCTTCTTGTGGAAAAAAAGGAGCTCCTGTTTTATGGTGGCCTGGAGTCTGAAGTGCCGCTTGCTGCCAGTGCTGCTACTCTAATGGTTTCAGCAATCAGCCTGGCTCCAGCTGAGAGGCAAAGTGGTCAAGCCTCTGCTTACCATCTGTTTACTCTGTAACCGGGAACAGCTCCTCTCCCCCTCTCCCACCCGCCCCTCTCTCCGGGCTTGTGCTCGTAAACCTGAGCACAACATCAGCACAAAAATCATTAGAAAGAACCTGCCATCTGCCTGCACAGAACGATGTGCTGAGTTTCTCTCTTGAAGAATGAGGTTTTGCTTCACATTTCATTTCAGCTGATGGGAAAATGTCAAGAGTAGATGAGTCACATGGCAGATCAGATCTGAGTAAGAACTTTTTTCGCTCGTTGTTTGAGGCTGTATGAACAAGTTTAGTGCTGACCTCCTTTAATCGAAAGGAGGTTTTAATGTTTCAGCAGAGTTTGGAGCATTAGTTGCTGACATCTGGAATACCATAAAAACTGTTAATAAAATATTTTTTGATTTTTTTTTTAATTGTCTATATCAAAAACAAAAAAAACCAACTCCCTCCCTACAAGACAGATTGGGATTCCTGGCTACTTAGATTCTTATTTTTATTTTCTTACATTTTTTTGACTGTCAGGCACTGAAACACTTTACAAAATATTTGACAAGATGAGACTTGTAGGCCATTTTAGGAAGTAAGTTCCCGGTAGGCCTTAAGGAGCTGTTTATTAGTTTTTATCAGCAACTGTTACTCTGCTATTGTGCCTCCTAATCTTACAGAAAAGTGTCTTGGCCACATATAATTGTACCAAGATGCTGCTAAACCTGTCATTTTTGTACCAGACCCTTCTGAAAGTTGGTTTCACAGGAGGGTCAAATGTTCAAACACAAGGGGATGAACACTGATGCACTGACTCTGGTTTGCTGCTCTGAAATCAGAAGCTGATATTCACTGACTGACTCCTGTCAGGAGTTTCCACATTGCTTTAGATATGGGTATTTTATCTCTTTGTAAACCAAGTAAAATTGTGGAAAGTTATGGCTGTTGTACTTAAGGATACCAGTCTCTACAGTTCTAATGAGAGATTAACATGTAGGAATCATAAAGGTGGCATTTGCAAAGAGATTTTAAAACTCGCTTTCCATTTCCATCCAAAGATTCTTGCTTAATAGTGACGGGAGTGGGTTTAGAAATCTCCTCTAGATACCTAACACCAAAATTAAACCAGGCAGCTGTTTCTGAGATGTATAGCACATTTTGTCCTTGGTCTTGACAATTTGCTTCTGAGTCGACTGAAAGCTATTCAGTGTTTATCACTTGCTAAGCTGGGAAGTGCCATGCTGGCAGACCTGAACTGCTCTACTGTGAAGAGGGAGAAATGTTTTAAAGTAACTGCATGTTTTATTTTTTGTATACACTGAAGGCCTTTTTATTTGCAAGGCCTCCCCCAAATTAAATATCATTTAATTCCCTATTCAAGCTTCCATGTAGTACTTGAAGACAAATTACTAGGCGTCCACACATCATGGACAGGATCCATTTATTCAGATTGGGTTTTTAGCTGTTTTCTGACTTCAGGAGCAAATGTGTCACATGCAAGAAAATGTCCTGAGAAGGCAACAGGGAGAGGTCTAGCTCCAAAATCTATGCCAAATATGGAAAGGTATCAACAGCATAAAAACTGTTCTTTCTGTAGCACAAAACCCTGACCCAAAGAATCATGCTAAGAAAGGATTTTAGCACAATATTTTGCCTAGCTACAAAAATGTGACAAATTTTCTAGGTCCTTTTCTTGTCTTCTTGTTGTGGAACACCAACAAAGTTAAATCACCAAGGATACAGTCAGTTCTGCAGGCTGCTACCTGGGTGTGCTGAATTCTGATGACCATACGAAGATGCCTCTGATTCACTGATAGAGACATGATCAACATTACAGGTCAGAGCTTTCCCCTCCAGCACAGAATACCCCCTATTTTCATTTTTTTTCCCACCAAAATTATTCATAGCTCTGAAAAAAAAAAAAAACAAAACAAAAGCAAAAAACAAAAACCAAACCCTCCCATTTTTACTTGCCATATTTTCATTTTGATCCTTATCTCTTCCTGAGACCTCAATGCCAATATGAAAAAAGGTGGGGCAGAAATCAGACCTCATACAGAGCAGGTGCCTCTCAGAAGCTTTAAACCTGGGAATGCTTTTCTTATGAACACTGAGAAGAGAAAGGGTTCATATTTTGAATTGAACATTTTTCAATATATTTTTTTTTTCTTCCAGAAAGTGTCCCAAAACAAATTAGCTGTTTTTCAACTATTATGTTTATGGTCTACCAAGACAGAGAACAGAAACCATTTTTACCCCTCCTCCTCCCCTCTAAAAGGGAATATTAAGTTGGCAGGTTTCCTTACAAATTAGAGGACTTTTCTTCTCCGGTGTTTCTCATTTGGGCACTTATGTTTCAAATATGATTGTGTTTTTTCACTACTCTATTCTGTACCCGATTCTGCTTCTGTCAACTGCCTTGAGTTTCTGTCCTGATACTTCAGTGCATTGATGCTTATGCCTCTGTTATGTGATGAAGTCTCGACGTTGGCTTTTTTACTACAGCATTAACCTGGAGGAATTGGCTGGAATTTGTTGCCTTAGGTTAATCCCTCTGCTTTTCACTTTCCTTTTTGGATAATATGCTTTGCATCATGTGAAATACATGCCTGGTTACGTTTACAATAGTGGGATCCTGCTTGGAGACATGGCTGGGGATGCAATGTCTTTGTAGCTTCAGATATTTTGTTTTGGGAATTGTGCATATACTTTCTGCCTGCTGTTTTGATCCTACTGTTGCTATTGTTTGCTGGAGACTCATGCTGCTGTGTCCTGCCTCCGTGCCCAGCCTAAATTCCATTGTACCCACCCCATGGGCTTTTTGTGTAATGTCAAGCTGGCAAAAACCCTGGCATCCTACTCTTTTGTTGCCCAAGGGAGGTATGTGGGAAAGGCAGCTCAGCACTCACTCAGGACGGTGACTTGGCACACACCGCCCAGCAGTTTCCACTAGACCTCTCTTGGGCTGGAAGAGAGTTTTGCTTCAGATGCACATACATTGGTTTTCTGTGTTTGCAATTGAGTTTCACTTGCCAGAACAGCAAAGGAATGCAGTTGTTAGGATTTTGTACCATGGTTTTCACACTTCAAGCAGCATGTCGTACTAATGTGTTATTTATATTACGATAGTCCCTACAGGCTTTCTTCCACATCTGAATCCCATTGTTCTCACAGTATAAAAAGATAGTCAGATATAGTTCTCAGCACAGAAAAACTTTTTAGCATTTTACAATGACTAAAGGAGGATTTAGGAGGACCTCAGTGTCCAAGTCTCTGAGAATGACTAAGACCACTGCATTTTCAAGCACCACTCTGCTCCTGAAAGGACAGGGACCAGAGAGAAGTCACAAGGGGTTATCTAAAATAAACAGAAACCACCCCATGATAAACCCAATGCTCCTCTACAGACTCAGAAGTTCCCTGAATGAAAAAGCAGGAGGAAGGTAGATAAAGCTCCTTGATGATTCAGAAATGGGCATCTTAAGCACCACCCCCAAGTTAGTCATGGTCTGACCACAACGTGTTGCTGCAGAAGCTGTATGGGTCTGGTGGCACTTGCCTCCCCAGACTAGAGGAGGCCCATGGACCCAGAGCAGGCATCTCAGGAAGTAATCCCCACTCAGGCTCTGGGAGTTATGCCTGGTACAGCCCTTCATGGCAGCCAGGGACAAATTTGTTTTCAGGGCAGGTGTTCTAGTACAGTGGATGCAAGGAGAGGTAGGGTTTGGTTCCTATTTCAGTGGCTGCAAAATATGTTCAGCGTAAGAAAAACATTGGACAAAATCAGAACTACGCCAGAGAAAAAAGATTACAACTTCAGCCACTACCCTCTGGGCTAGGAGGGATCTCTGGCTGGAGATGACAGAAAGCTATAAATACCCACAGAGAAGATTTGATTTCTCTCATTCTGAGATGAGTGCTGCTTTGAGATTGAAGGAAAAAATAAAGTTCTTCACACCCTCCCGTGTGTCCAAGGCAGACAAGCATTCACAACTGACACAGGTAGAGCACAGCCAAAAAGGAGAGCAAAAAATTGTGCAAGAATAAAGGATTGGAAAGGAAAACATTGCTGGTTCTGTGTGCAGTCACATGTGCTGTGAGTCAGTACACATCCTTGCTTAAGAGGATTCCTTCTCAAGCTGCTCCTTATCACTTCTTCTTCTCCCCACAGGTTGCAGTTCTTTCGAAATAGGGTGGGCTGCCAAAGAGCTTCTTCTCAGACTGTCCAAGGCAGCCCAGTTTGCTTTTGCTGAAACAGTTTGGGGGAAGCTCACAAAAGCAGTAGAAACAGCAGATCGAAAAGGGCGGTAGCTTCTGGCACACCCAGAGACTGTAAATTTCAGATGTCTTCGCTGGGAGTGTTTTGTGTTAGTCTCCTCTTGACTATTAATATCAATGACATTTTTCTGTGTGATGGTTTCTCTTCCTGACTCACACAAAAGAAGACAGGCCACACAGGATGTCTTCAGTTTGAGATTTTGCTATTTTGTAGCCTTCTTTCCCTTTCTTCTGTTTTCTCTCCCAGTTTTTATCACTGATTTTTAGCAGCCATTAAAGGGTAATGATTCCTTTCTAGAGAACAGATATTAAATAACCACAGGCTTCACAAGTGCAGGACTTGGTCCTTCAGATACCTGCTGTACTGGTAGTCTTGGTTCCTGCTTTTCTGACCCATGTCTCTGTTAGCAAATCTCTGTGGGGCTCTGAGTCTTTCTGTTTTACACTTAGGATGTTGTCACACTGTTGTCAAACAGAGAAAGAAAGCTTTATTTCCACACTTTGATTTAGGGAGATTAACAAAGGGGCACAGTGCTATTCAGAGTTCATTTTCTTTCCTGTCTGTGGATTTTAAGAGTCTGGATGGAGACAGTTGCCTGCTCTGGCCAATGTGAAACCAAGCCTGTCACATAACCAGAAGGCAAAAATGGGTTCCCTTTGAAAAAATAGTCTTGTTTTATCTTTCTGTAATGCTACTTTTTGTATAAGTATCTCTCAAGTCAATATTTACTGCTGGACCATGTTGTCCGTTAAGTCCTGATGGGGGAGGACTGCAGCTTGGAGCCTGCTGACAGGATCCACATCTCAGGAACATTCTGTTGGCATCAGGGATACTTGAGCTTTGCCAAAGTGAAATGCAAGGAGACTCTATCTGAGATAGGTCACACACTGTGTTTTGGATTTCATTCCTTCCATCTGTTTGCCATAACTATCCGTTTCTGCTCCAGGAAAAAGCTTTTCTGGAGCGTCATCCTTCTCTACTCTCCTAGTCAAGTGCTTAGATTCCTCCTGCAATCCCTATGCTGTTCCTTGGTCAGCACAGCAGCAGTTGCTAAGGCTGAGTGATGAGGTCACCCCTGCGGAAAGGGTAGTAACATATTCCAAAACAAATCACAGAAGTTAAGACGTGTAAAATGTTCACATACAGCTGCCTGTGTTGAGACTTGTGGACGTTGAGTTTTGAGGTGTTCTTTTTTTTTTTTTTTTTCCTTTTTGTTTTTGATTATTTTTTAAGGTGTTCTGTAGCTGAAAGGTCTTAATCTTAGGAAAAGGAATATTGCATAACATCTTTATCCTTTCATGTCAGTGGCCTATTTGGTCCCCAGTTAGGACCATTCTGTTGGGGTTTTTTGTTTGGTTGGGGTTTTTTTTCTCCCCCATCAAGAGGTATTTTTTAACCTTTTGGTCTTTCATGTGAAGTTATTGATATAACCATTTTTTTTCAAGTACCCTCTCTGAGACACTGAATCATGAGATTATGTAATTATTCGCCAAAATGCCTATTTTCTCACTAAATTAAAAGAAATCTATTGGAAAATTGTATGTGCTTTCTCTTTACATGACCTCTGGGTATTAAAGAACAAAAAGGCCTTGCAAAATAATTAGGTGGTAAATTGTTTTAGAGCCTTAAATATAAGTGATACTCCCAGTAAAGCTTGAGGCTTTGGGACTGGGATGTTACACCCTCATGTACTATACTTACAAGACCAGCAAAAAGATAAAATTACTGACTGTGCAGAGACTAATTACAGACTGTGTCAGATCTACAGATCACAATATGGATGGGGCTGGAGTGGAAACAAGATTTGTATAACCAAAGGTATCTGGTTATACAAAGAATTTAAGAGGAGTTTGAAATTAGAGCCTTGTCTGCGGTGAAGGCTCAGCTAAATAAAAGTTGGTTTTGTTTGCTGTTTTTTTTTTCCTCATCTGTTTCACCATTATGTAAATTTATTTACTTCAATAAAATTCAAACAGTTCAATAACATCTGTCAAGGAAAATTATATGGAAGCCTGTTTTTGTGCTACAGGATACTTTCTTATTAGCACTGCTTGAGGACAGATGACACTGGAATGATACTGTTGAAGAAGAAGCCTAGCAAAAATAAATGAAATTACATGAGTTGACCCTGATCTCATCTGTATTTTTATCCTGATTTCAGATGTGATCTCCTCTGAGAAGTCTGTATGTGGTCTAGATCCCATACCTTACCTGAAGATTCAAAATGCTCTGAAGGGCAATGACTGCTCCTAAACTTTAGAATAACCTGCTCCTTGACAGACTTCAGGGGAACAGTTGTAGGGACTGTTTATTTGTTTTATTCTAAGGCATAGTAATTACTTGGCTTCCTGTTAAAAGATACCTGCATACATTGTGCTGCCTTACTGATCCAAGGCTGTTCTTGCCTGCTTATGTTTCTATTTCCCTGGGCATGTGCATATGTTGCTATATCTTTCTCTCTATGGATTGTTTTTCCACTAATTTCTCTGATTTTGCTTTTCCAGAGCTGAATCCCCAAAGTTTATATAGTCTAGAAAAACAGACTTCTAAGTCAGAGCTTGCTTCCTAATAGTTTGCTGTCTTGGGTTTCTTTTTTTCCTCTCCACATTTGGCAATGCCTCAAAATCCATGTGCCAAACATTGTATAAATAGGAGTAGTCATGATGGTGCCCTGAGCAACTTACAGTTTAATTAAAGACAGGAAAAAAAGAACTAACTGTAAAACAATAGGAAAGAGACTGAGGGCAATAGTAAAAATGTCATGTATTTAAAATAGGCTCAATGTGCACAGTTTGTGTGAAGCTCCAAATCAGAAGTCCAATGGCTTTGACGCATGCTTTCCATGAAGTCAAGTGACTCCTCAACATTTTCTGTCTTCCCTCCTTCCCTTTTCCAGTCATGGAGAAGCTGTTCTACTGTTTGCCTGCACAATGCTCTGTCCCAATGCAGGTTAGAGTACATAAAGGAACTTTACTAGCTCCACTCAGGAGGGAATTTCCTGAGGTATTGTCCCCACTTTAAGCCTGCTTTTTTTCAAGCAAAGAGTATTTTCAGCTCATGTATCCCCTGCTGCGCAGCTCAAACTTCCTGAAGTAGAAGTGTGCCATTGCCTACTGACTGGAGAAGAGAAGCCTGAGGGATCCAGTATCCCACTGTTAAACCATCTTTCTCTCTGAGTTTCAGGGCAGCGCTGGGCCGTGGTTCATCTTCTCTCCCCATTTGAATTCATTGGCAATTTCTGCTCTGTAGGGTTCTGATGCTGCTGCAAAGCTGTGCCAGCCACCAGCTTGATCACCATGTCAGCTGCTCCCATGTCCAGACATTATCTAAAGGCTGGTGTCTAAGCCCCAGAGGGCAGCCTCAAACGTGGGAGTTTGTGCTTGTTGCAGCAAAGAGAAAACACCACATGCATTGGTCAGACTGAGGGTCCAGTCTTGTCTCAGAATTTATTTTCTGTGCATCTGCAACACAACTGACTTCAAAGAACCCACAGGTACAGTCTGTTTTGTATGGGCAGACATGCTGTGAATGCCTCATAATCTTCCATGTAATGGTCATCTGCTGTTTTCCTTTCTTTGCAAATGAGTGGGCAGAAGCTCTAGTGCTGAAGATGTCCTGGCATGGCATCTCTCCAGTGCTCACAGCCATACTGCAGTGGCTTAGCAGTCTTCTGACAAGGTGGTGCTCCTCTTTGCTCAGCTGCTGCCCTTGGAGCTGCTACAGGGATCTCTCCTCTCATTTCATTTGAAGAGTATTAAGACTTTCTAGCATGACTCATCTGCTGATGGCCTACTACCTATCCCAATCTAGCCAGATGGAGTTATAGACATGAAGGGACACTATTTAAGCAAGAGATTAGTGTCTACATGAGGAGTACTGGTGGTTGGATGGGAAAAAGAGAGGAAGGCAAGATAGAGGCAATACTGTTTGGAGGAGGAAAATAATTTGAAAGGCTGTGTAAAGCACTGTCCATGCTTGTCAGTGATGCAAATCTTCAAGGCAGTGCTTGACTTGGTGCTCACAGGTTCTTCACAAAGGTCCATTTCAAACAGCCTTCCAGGCAAGGAAATCCTCTCTCATCCATAAAGGATGCTCCAGCAGAGGGTCACATTCTGGATGTGCTCCCTTTGCCAGGGTGTCAATTTGCACTGTGCCAGCTTCTGCTGCCAGCCCTGTAAAAGAACAATAGAGACATCCAGGCTGGGATGTCTTCAGGAGGGTGAGCTGGCTAATGTGAGATCCTGGGGCTGGGCTTTGTCTTCCCTTTATCTCTTGAAAGAACACTCTTCACTGAAGCTAAGAGAAAGATAAAAACCACAGCAAATAAATTTTAAAAATGTTCCCATGCGAAAAAGGGCCTTTATGTCTCAACAGAAGTCTTCCTTCCAAGGAAATTTATATTTAGTCACTTTTCTGACCTCTTTTTTAATTAGTTTCAGATACATATTGGGTATGTAGCAGTTCTTTAGTATGAGAATAATGCTGATAAAACACCGATGGTTTAGTATTAGTAAGTTGTGTTTAAACTAAGTTTAAACTAAGTCAAGAACTACTCAGCTTCCTGTGTTCAGGGAGCAGGTGCACAAGAAAGTGGAGGACACACAGAGAAGACAGCCAACCCAACCTGGCCAAAGGGACGTTCCACACCATGGAACGTCATGCCCAGTATATAAACTGGTGGAGTTGGCTGGGAGGGGCTGATGCTACTGGGGGACAGGCTGGGCATCAGTCAGCAGGTGGTGAGCATCTGTATTGGGCATCAATTGCCTGTCTTGGGCTTGGTTTCTCCTTATGTTTTTGTAGTCTTTCTTTTCATTACATCATTATTGTTATTATTAATATTATTATTATTATTATTATTGTATTCCAATTATTAAAGTGTTCTTAACCAGCCCCACTTGTTTTTTCTTTTTTTTAACTCTCCTCCTCATCCCACCATTGGGGAGAGGAGATAAGCAAGCAACTGAAAGGTACTTAGTTACCATTTGGTTTAAACTATGATGGCAGCCTTCTTGCAAGACATTTAATTACCTGATTAATTCCATTGACCAAAGTCATTGATACAAATTAAACTTCTACTATGACTATCTTACGTATGGAGAACAAATGATGGCACAATCCAAAATACATAAGAAGGTATAGTTCTGTTGTAGAGAATTTGCAGTAAAATAAATCCAAAGCCATTCAAATTCTATTCTCTGTGATGCAGCTACTGTGCTATGGCCAGTTAATTTCCACCAGGACACATTGGGAATAATTGTAGCAAGATTTTCTCCCTTAAAATTAATTTTTGTTTGCACTGGGTACTATCACAGAATCATATATTTTTTGGGTTGGAAGGGAAATTTTATAGCAGTGTTCCATAGGAGTATGTTGTTAAACTACTGAAAATTGGAGCCAATAAAAAATTGGAAGTAAAGCTAACAGGTACAATAACCTATTGCCCCTGAGACATTTCTCCACACTATTGCAATTGAGGTTTTTTACTGTAGTTATCTCAGTCCAAGATCTGATTTATTTTTGTAAGCTATACTGAAACTGCTATTTTTGTATTCATAAATACATTTCCCTGAAGTAGTAATGTTGATGTTTCGAAGTACTGAAGTAAAGTGCTAGATTATTTTGGGGTTTCATCAGGAAGGACAAAAAAAGCCATCTATGTATGACAAATGACCTACCTAATAGGTGCTCACCTTGACTAGATTTAAGGCTATTACTTATGCATACTTCTATGCTCTTTTTTTATTTTTTCCTTTCTTTCCATCTGCAGAAATGCTGGTGTACATAGATGACATCTGGATTAAAAAAAGCTTTACAAGCCAACATATTAGCTCATAAACTTTACTTTCACTATTAATATGATTAATAATTTCATTTTGTAAAGTTAAAGAAATAAAACTCATTCATAGAAGACAGATTACATTTTCTGAAAGGACATATAGATTAAAAAAAAGAGTGCATACTGAGAGGATCTTAAAGAATAGATAGCAATGAAAAGTTTACAGTAAATAATGTGAAAATCTCATAAATCTCATTCTTCTTATGTCTGAGCTAAAATCCATTTCTATGGATATATTCAAGAAAGAGAATCTGAGCTAAAATTCTCAGAAAATCTGCTCTGATATTTGAATTAAAACATACTAATTGCAGTTTCCTCTTTCTATGTTTCTACTTTTGACGTGATTGAGGTGAACTGTTTATCGTTCAGTATTTGAGACTGTGCTGTTTTGGCCAGTTTTGTGTTTGAGTTAATTTTCTTCCCAGTGGATAGTAGGTTTTGGATTTGTGCTAAACACAGGGTTGATAATATAGAGATGTTTTTGTTATTGCTGAGTAGAGCTTGCACAGAGCCAGGGCCTTTTCTGCTTTTCACACTGCCACACTGGTGAGGAATTTGTGGGTGCATGGGAGACTGGGAGGAGACACAGCCAGGCCAGGTCACCCAAACTGACCAAAGGGATATTCCATACCGTGTGACATCATGCTCAGTGTGTAAAGTGGAGGGAAAAGGAAGGAATGGGGGGGGACATTTGGAGTGATGGAGTTCTGCCGAGTAACAGTTACACGTGACGGGGCCCTGCTCTCCAGGGATGGCTGAACACCTGCCTGCCCACGGGGAGCAGTGACTTAATTCTTTGTTTTGCCTTGCTTGTGTGTATGACTTTTGCTTTCTCTATTAAACTATCTTTATCTCAACCCACACATTTTCCAGTTTTTACTCTTCCGAGTCTCTCCCTGACCCTGATGGTGATGGAGTGAGGGGCCTGGCTGCTGGCTGGGGTTAAACCATGGCAGGGACTCATGTCAGCTCTTAACATGCTGCTGTCAAAGGGACCACAACTACTGAAAAAGACCTGAATCACTTGCTATGGAAAATGGCACCTGAAGTGACACGTCAGGACTGAAATGGCGCAAGGGGCTTACCTACAGGTTTGTAATCTAGTTTAATTAGCTTTAGAAAAGAGAAGCATAGAAATGCCAGGTAGTAAAACGTAGTGTGGTGTGTCTAAATAACATCTCATCTGGGTAACTAGGGTCAAAGTAGAGAGAAACAGTAGAGAAGTCTGGCTCAGTGATTACTCTCAATTGTTTCTGGTGATGAAAAGATGGATGAAGAGAGAGGACAATCAAAGTGACAGTATTTGTTTAGAGCAGTCAAGAAGTCGAGCAATTACTCAGTGCTGTACACAATTAAACTGAGCTATGCTCATCCTTTCTGATTGATGTGGATTTTTCTGGCTGGAGATTGGAGAAAAAGCAAATTTCTGAATTAGGTCAGGGAGTTTTCTATATAATGCTATTTCACAGCTTTTTCAGAAGAAAAAAAGACAACACAGTAAATAATTTCTTTTCAAGTCTGAAAGTTTTTCATAATAGACTTGTACAACTCACAGCTTCACAGAGTAAATGGTGATTATACAGCCATGCAAATCAGAATTAAGAATTATAACTCCAATTCCACAAGTACTTGTCTCAGATTTTACTAATGATTTAGAATTAATAGATTATATTTGATATGATGAGCTTAGTAATAACCTAGATTCTGTTTAAAGATTTAATTAAATTCATGTAATACATCCAAAATACAGTTTGCCTTGCCTGGGACTTTTAGAAAGTGAATAGGGTGGATTATTTGTCAATTCAAACCTTAAACACCAGTTTACTCAAAGACATGAAGTTCATGACTAAACACAAGATTACAGAATTGTGGCCTATAATCACATATTTCAGTAAACAAAAAGAAAACATAAAAATAAGATTCTGATATTACTGGGTCAATAGTGAGACAATTACCTCTTTTTCAACCCCACTGTGGAGTGCTCATATGGATTACAGAATAAAACCTTAGTTTTCAGTTTTGCATCTTTCTTTTAAGTTAATTCTGCTTTGTGTTTAATTTTGGTTTTAGTTCAATGATACACATGATTTTTATTTTCAAAATAAATTCAACAAATTTTACAGATAAGAGAGAATAATTTACGTGCTAATATCAACTTAACGAACAATCTTTTCTTAGGAAGCAGTAAGTGGAGTCACTGAAAATTTTTCTGAAACTCTCTTTTTCCTTCTGTTTAACTCCAGGAGCCATTAGCATGTTTTATATCAATTTGAGGATACCCACTTATACAATTATATGTATTATATAGAACTATTTGCATAGAAATTTAATTTTATAATATTTAGAAGTAAAAGAAGATTTGGTGTCATATAAAATGCACTAAAGCCAAACAACTGTTTCTGATTAACATCTGATTAGCTTTTGGATTAAAATCTCACTAACTAGGGGAAAATAAGTCATAGAATATCAAGTTGGAAGGGACCTCAAGGGTCATCTGGTCCAACCCTTCTTGGCAAAAACACATTCTAGACAAGATGACCCAGCCCTCTGTCCTGCTGAATCTTAAAATTGTCCAGTGTTGGAGAACCCTCCATTTCCCTGGAGATATAATTCCAACAGCTGATTTTTCTCATTGTCCAAAATTTTCCTCTTGTGTCCAATAAGAATCTCCCCAAAAGTAACTGGTGCACATCACCCCTCATCTTTTCCAAGTGACTCCTTTTAAAAAGGGAGTCTCCACCTTCTTTGTAGCCATCCTTTAAATACTGGAACATGGTGATAAGGTCTTCCCTAAGTCTTCTTTTCTCAAGGCTGAACAAACTCAGCTCTCTCAACCTTTTCTCACATGGCAGTCTTCCCAGTCTCTGGATCATCTCTGTGGTCCTTCTCTGGACCCTCTCCAGACTGTCCACATATTTTTTTGTATAGTTGGGATCCAAACTGAACATTGTATTCCAGATGTGGCCTGTCAAGTGCTGAGTAGAGTGCTTATCTCTGGTTTTCTTTGCTGCTGCACACTGTTTTCTTTGCTGCTGCACGCTTTGCTGCTGTTCACTCATATTGAAATTGTCCATCAGGACCCCCAGGTCCCTTTTCACAGAGCTGCTCCCCATCCAGGTAGATCCCAGCCTGTGCTGCTCTCCGGGACTATATTTTTCCAAGTGCAAGAACTTTCACTTGTTCAACTTCATAAGGTTCTCGTCTAGCCCACTCTTCCAGCCTATGCAAGTCTTCTTGGAGGGTGGTTCTCCCCTCTGAGGTGTTCAGTTCTCCACTCAGTTTGGTATCATTAGCAAAATTCATCAGGATACAATTGATCCCATCATCCAGATCGCTTATGAACATTAATTAAACAGCCTTGGGCCCAATATTGATCCCTGGAGGACCCAGCTTGTGACAGGTTAGCAGCCTGAAAAGACAGTTTAGTCAGCCAGTTCCCCACTCTGCACGGAGCACTTGTCTAGATCACAATGCAGCAGTTTCTCAAGGACGGGGAAACTGTATCAAAACCCTTGGAAAAATCCGCCACTGAACTGAACAGGTTACTTTGTCATGGAAGGTGATCAGGTTTGTTGAGCATAATTTGCATGATTTTCCCAATCCTGTTCTTCATTTGACTTGTGACAGTCTTCAAGAGAACTTGCTCTATAACTTTCCCAGGGACTGAAGTTAGACTGATTAGCCTATAATTTCCTGGATCATCCTTTAACCCATTCTTGTAGATGAGGGTGACATTAACCTTCTTCCAGTCTTCTTGGATGTCTCCTGAGCTCCACGACTTCTCAAAACTTATGGACAGTGGCCTCACAACATCACCATCTAGCTCTCCTAACATGCTCAGGTGGATATTGTCAGGGCCCATCAATTTGTAGGTGTCATGTTCTTGTAATAGTTCACATACCAACTCTACCTTCACTGATGGTGGGTCTGGGCTTGCATAAACATATTTAGGAAAGACTTAAAAACTTTAAAGTTGTATTTCCAAATTAAGAAAATGCAAACATATGCAAAGGATAATAAGGTATTTCTATAATTTGTATGTCTAGATGTATTAATTTGGGGTTTTATTACCCATTTTTATTATTTTTTACAATCCTTCTATGAAAAGAAAGTGTTATTTTTTTTCAGTTATTGAAATTGCAGAAAACCTATAAGAGTAAAAAGTGAGAAATTGACAGTAATATAGCCCAAGAGTCTGTGTCATATTCAAAAAGAAAAGCAGTGTAAACCTTACTTCTGACAAAAATTGATCTGTTCACAGAAATTTAGTTGAAAACTTTTCAATTTTTTCTGCTTACAGTCTGATGCCTTCTATTGTTTTCAAAGTAGGTGATAGGTCATTTCACTGTAGAAAACCAAACAACTGTGAGGAAAATCTGTTCATCAATGTACAGAATGGATTGACCATATTTTTAAAAATAAATATTAAAATTTAAAGTTATTTATAATTTTGTTTATTTGTTTTCCAGAGCAGAGAATAATTCGAACTCAATAAAATGCACACCTACTGGCCTAAAAAGCATCTCACGTGAGGAATTTACTTTCTCTGTTCTCTTGGCTTTCTCTCTCTGAATGCAACCAACTGTCCTCCAAACAGCTTTTTCCTTGTCTTCTCTTACTACCAAGGTTTATTACAAAGATAAAGCAGAGGTCTAGACACCAAAAATCTGACTTTTGTTCCCAGATCAACCACAGCCTTTTGTATGACCTTAGACAACTCTTTTATCTCAACTTCAAAGGCACTAGGGAGGATAAAATGAATCACTGCAGTGCCCTCAGTGCTATAATGTAAGGGTCACTCTGTGCTACTAACTACATTTAGTAGCATTCTAACTAATTTTTAGAGGGGGGAAACAGATAGAAGAATGCTGACATGAATAAAATTTTTAGTAATCCTTAGTTTGTTCTGCCTCTGCTGTCTATACACTTGCCACCAAAGCGTAGCAACTAAGTTGATTTATAAAACCCTCTCCATTAAAGATGTTACTAGATTTTAGTGATCTAGAAGAATTACCTCTTCCTGGAAATCCTGACTGCAGAAGCTCTTGATATTGTAGAAAAATGAAAGTCACATTTCCCATAAAACTGTACCTGTGTTTCATCTGTTTGTTCTGTGTTTGTTCAGCTTTACCTGGCTGTGTGATTGTGCAAGCTCTAGCTACTACTTGTGGAATGAAAAACTAGTATCAGAATCTCACCTCGATTTTTCGTTGGCAGCTTTCCTCAAATGCCTAACAGAGAAAGTGCACCTTTATTTAAACCATACTTAGAACTTGCTAAAGCAAGACATTATTATGTAAGACATTTGTGTAGCTCTTTCTCTGTAATACAGCCTTCTAGTGAAAAAATAAAAACATAGAGGTATTTTCACTGTATCTTGAAGACAAACTTGTATTAAACCCAGACCTGTTCTAAAAAAAAGAGCAGATTCCAGGGTAATTTTTTGCTATGCTGGGTAATGATGTTAATGGGGGAAAAAAAAAAAAAAAAAAGAGAACCAGAAACTAACAGGGCACTAAAATCCACAATGAAGTCACTTTGCATGAACTGATCTGTGGTCACTAGGTGTGAATCTGAGTGAATCTCATGCCAGTGCAGAGTACTGTAGTGCAGCTTGCCATCCTTTACATGCTCAGATAGGCAAAATACATTTGTATCTGCTACCATCTAAGACCAGTGTCACAGCCATTAAAGGGCAACTGTGGTACATAAAAGCTTGCCCAGAGAGCTCCTTCCTAGACTATGTTCAGCTACCAATGTAAATCTGGATTGATCCCTCTGAGGTCAAGTGAACTTTAGTGGAATTTCTTTCCAGCTTGTGAGACTTTTTTAGCTGAGAAGAAAATGAATTATTTTTTTTTTCTGTTGAGTACTACCTTGACTTACCTAAATAAAACGACTTCATAAAAGAGACACTTAGTTCAATGCTGTCAGTATTAAAAATTGCTGAGTTTCTGTGGTCTGCATTTTACAAGAAGGGCTTGCTAAATCAAGGACCCCATGACCTAGAAATCTCTAAAATTGTATTGCAGTCTCATGAAATCTGAAGCTTTTAGTGGTTTATTCTGAATAGAATGGGAGGCAGAAATGTGTTTTGTGGTGTGCCACAACCGAAGTGTCATGGAGGGAGAGAGGAGCAGAAATTGAGCCTGTAATTAACTGTTCTCTGGGATCTGTTCTGAAATGTATGAAAAGAACCCTTTGAGAGCTGTTACCTGACTTCCTATAATCATCATCATAGAATCATCACAGAATGGCCTGGGTTGGAAGGAACCTGAAAGATCATCTGTTTCCAACCCTCCTGCCAAGGCAGGGACACCTTCCACTAGGCCAGGTTGCTCAGAGCCCCATCCAATCTCGCCTTGAACACTTCCAGGGATGGGGCATCCACAGCTTCTCTGGGCAACCTGTTCCAGAGAACAGCGTGTCTCACACCCTCATAGTAAAGAATTTTTTCCTAATATCTAATCTAAATCTACTCTCTATCAGTTTGAAGCCATTCCCTCATGTTCTGTCACTAGAGACTCTTGCAAACAGTCTCTCTCCATTTTTCTTGTAGACTCTCTTCAGGTACTTTGTAAAAAGTCTAGTGGTCCATTAGCAAACTGACTTTTTGTGAGTGGAAACCTCCCACGCATCCTTATGCTATAGCCAGCAGATAAACTGTACCTTAGCAGAGGTGAGATACAGTCTTCATTTCCTTTTCTGGATCCCTGAAAGAAAAGGGAGCAGTAAGGAGAGGGCTGCCACTGTGGAGATCCTCAATGGCCACCTTTGGGGGTGTGATGAAGTGACTACACTGCATGAGCTGTAGTGCAATTGTTACGAGAGAAGTAACTTTCAGACAGAAAATTACACAGATACTCTTTTGCTGATGAGCGTGAGAGGAATTTTAGAGCTCAGAGAGTAGATGTCTGTGTGCCAGTGCTAACAGGGGTATTTTATGCTTCCCTGCCTCTTCATTGATTTTTCTCACTCAGGCCAACTCAAACGCCTCCAAACTTTTCCATTAAAAAGGGATGACTGATGAAATTATGTGAAAGTATACCAAAACTACTTGATAGATTAAATGACTTATTTTCTGAGACCTTACATTTTGGTGGGGATGCCTCTCTCAGTCTCTCTCCAGAGAGATCAGTTGTTTCCTGGTTTTGCTGCTCATCTCTGCCCTGTCAATGGTGTTGCTAGCCCAAAACTTTTTGTTCTTACTTTATTGAGACTTTTTTTTTCAAATGAGACATTTGAGGCATGTTCTGTGAACATGATTACAATGCTCTTTGGTGAATATCATGAGCACTAGTAGCAAGCTCCTAAAATTCACATTACATCATCTCTCGACAGTAATTTTATTACTGATTCTTAGAGTTTTGATGTATGAAAAGATTTACTATGAAAAAATTTTCTTAGATTCATGGGTATAGAATTATTTTGATAAACAATGACTGGACTGATATATGCAATAATCAGAGGTGCAAAATGCTACCCCAACTCTGTTGTTAGAGCTTTTACACACTGAATGTAATGGGGTCCAAACTGTTAAACACTATATTTAAATGCATATTTTTACAAAACCAAGTTAAAAATATTTGGCAAAGTTCCATGATAATGCCAATTGTTAAGTACTTTGTAACATCTGAAAATTATATACAAGAGCATTAAGAATCTGACTCAAGGAAACTGTACCCAAGAGAAAGTGTCTGTGAAAGCCCCTTTCCATTTCAGAGAGGACCTAACAAGGGATCTGATATAGTGTTTGGTTATGTTTAGTTCCTAGAAGTAAAAATAAAAAAAAATGACAGAAGTTGAATATCTGAAGAGATGTCAGCATTTGCCAGACACCAATATTACACCATTTAATTAACTTGCATCAACACAGTTATTTGATTCACTGTTTTCTCTAAACCTTTTTTCCACCTTGCTTAAAACTCCTGTCTCTGATATGCATCTCAAGCATGCATGCATGAAGAGTTTGAAATGTTTATTTTAATCCCTTATAGGACACCACATTTCCAAAAGTCTAATTCTGCTGCTCCTTCAATGCTCTGTGGGGCCATCGTCTTGACTTTTCAAGCAATGAAATATGGCCCAAAAAAGATTTAAAGGAATGCAGTTGTCTTTTAATAGTATAGCAAGGAATTCATTAACTCCAGCATACGGCTGTGGAAAAGACCCAGTAACCCCATGGTTTGTGTGTTTATAGGCATCAGCTTTAATCGTCTGTTGTGATAGATGAGGGATATTAAAGTCTTATAGTTAGTGCTCCCGCCTGCCTAGGCATTTACAGTCAGCAGAGGGTTAGAAGTTAAAGGTCAGGCCTAGGAGAGTTAGAAAATGTGTCATTCGGCTAAGCAAACTCTGAAGGCAGGGAATGGGCTGCTCCAGGGACCGGGGGCCAAGGCTGCCTTTTCTGCTGTTGTTGTTTTTCCTGGCCCAGGGTAAGTTTATGCACAATCCAAAGCATTTAGAATGAAATATCCTTCTTTCTTCATGTCAAAATAAATGTGCACATGATCCACCAGAGGGTTTCTTAAGTTGAATATATTTCCCCGTGTCATTTTACCTGGTATGTTTACTAGAGAAAGAGACATTTTTTGTTTGATCAGCCCTTTCCAGGCAGGCTGTTAAATATAAGAGAATAATTTCCAGCAAACTGGTTACTTACCAATATGCTGAAGGTCCTGATACTTCAAAATATGTTTTAGCATCTGGGTACTGCTACTGCCAAACATGTGCTGCTGCCTTTGGGGATCAGCTCAGGTGTTGGCTCTAGAAACTGGAGCATATCAAAAATAGGGATCAGAAAAGAGCACAGTCAGCAAGACCAGCAGGAGAATTACTGAGGAGTGAATATTCACATTGTAGACAAGTCAAGTGTCCATTTTATTATTTGGTTCCTTGAATAAGGCTATATTTCTAAATTCAATCTGTTTATTTAACCATTGGAAGTCCAGAAGTAGCTTGAAGCATGAAGAAGAGCCCAGCACCCTGATGCAGAGATGAAGATGAAGATGAGGAGAGTAAATTAAAGTTGCTTTAAGCCACTTTTACATACTTTGTCATGGGATCTGGCTCAGTCTCAACACAGTTTGTCACCAGAATGGGACCTCCTGTGACATACCTAATGCTTTCTGTATCTTTCTGCCCCTCTTTCTCATCAGCCTTTGATGGTCAAAAATGTGGGAACGGTACAACTTTCTCTGATTACGCTGTTGATATACTCTTCCTGTGAGAGCTGGGGAAGACTGCTGAGACATCCCTTTCCATTAGTTATATCTTTTTCAGAGGGGTCAGGGAGCTGATTACACCCTTTTAAGGTCTCTTTAGTCTCATGGGATGCCATGTAGAAACACTGGAATAACTGGGAATAGAGTCAAAGAGTAGGAAGCCACAAGAATAACTACTGACCAAATTTTTGATCATGCTTTCAAAGATACTGCCTCTGTTTTAGAGTACCCTTTGTGAATGAAGGACAGAAAAGACTGGTTGTATGTCCTTTAATCACACTCAAATATATAGATTAACACAAACACAGAACTATGATACTGGTGATACGTTTGCCCTTCTACATTTATGCACAAACTGGTTCCTGCTTTTGTGTGAAGCAGCGAGGCATTTTTAGCACCAGGCTTCTGCTGGTTGTGAAACTCAGAGCGAAGCAGCCCCAGCCACTGCCTTACATAAGCCCTGTGCATGGTACAATGGACTGCTGCCACTGTCATGTTTGTAGTAGCGAGATTTCCTTTCTGACCTACTTTTCTGCTGAATGCATTGGGCCAGGCCCTCTGGAGCATTAGAACATTTTATATCATTCCCGTGCCACAAAGCTGCCCTGACACCACCTTGAGCAGCCAAGGAATGATCCTGTCAGCCTGGAGGGATCCACAAACTACTTAAAAGCTCCCTTGTCTTTTTTTTTTTCTTGCTTCAGCCAGTGCAGCAGAGGTACTAAGTGTGCTCTAAAGCAGGCAATAGCTCCTCAGCTATATGTACAGTTACTCTTTAAGTTGCTCCACATGGGGCAGGGATTGAGCACATAAGACTAGGAATATTGGAATGGAACTCAGGGATACACAGGTCTATGCTGAGCACATCTTGGCCATAATTGCCCGAGGTAAGTAGATATCAAGGGAAGTGATACTGGTGGAGAGAGCTTGGGCACACAGAATCACAGAATCATTTAGATTGGAAAAGACCTCCAAGATCATTGAGTCCTACCTTTGATTGAACACCACCATGTCAACTATAGTACTGAGTGCCATGTCCAGTCATTTCTTGAACATCTCCAGGGATGGTGAATCCACCACCTCCCTGGGCAACCTATTCCAGTGCCTGACCACCCTTTCAGTGAAAAAATTTTCCTGATATCCAACCTGAACCTCCCCTGGTGCAGCTTGAGGCTGTGTCCTCTTATTCTGTCACTAGATGTGTGGGAGAAGAGTCTGACTCCCGTCTTGCTACAACTCTTTTCAGGAGGAAATTGAAGGAATATTGAAGGAATAACCTTGAAGATAATGAACAAAAATTCAATTTCATAAACTATTAAGAAATTTTAGAACATGAAATGTGTGGCATTTGATTACACAAAAGTCTTTATAAGAGCTGGATAGAGCTTTTTGCATCTGTGGAGATTTTCATGAAGGAAGAAAGGGTAAGAAAGGGAAAGACCCAGTTGTAGGTCTGTATCTTAGTTTAAGTAGGTATCTAGGATGACAAAGGACTGTGTTAATCCTTGCCTTCCCCCTTTCAAAGCTGTGAAGTCAATGCCTCTTTCTTCTCCCTCTTTGAGCTGTTCCAGAGAGCACAGATACCTGTACCTGAGTCTTCTTAATGTTATTGAATAGAAAACATCAATTCTGTACCATAATTCCCTACCCATATCTTCTACTCTGTAATATTATTTTTTACAATCATAATGTTAAATTCCCGTCATATTTACTAGAGACAAATTTTCCTGCTCTGTTATGCAGGACAGCTGATATGAAGTAAACGTGCCACCAAGTGTAACATAAGATTAGATACAAGAGACAATTATTTTGTGGGTGAGTTGGAGTCTAACTGGCATGCTGAAAGTAGGTTGCTGGGTTTTCTGGGACTGAGGGCGATATGTGTTTGCCATGTTTTCTTCTTACCTCAGTGATACATATTCCCTGGAATTACCCTGCAGAGCCCTGCTATGATACCTTCAGACATGTGAACACTTAGGCTGGTGAAATCCCTGGCAGCCTGTGTACACCCTGGACTTCTAGTTACTGCAGTTGTAATTTGCACTGTAATTTTTGTGTAGCAGGTGACATATGTGGTACCCACTCTGCCTGAACTGTGCCATAGGTGCTCACAGAGCAGGATGCTGATGGGGTGCCTAGGAGGGAAATTTAGTTTCACCAGGCTCCTCTGCACAGAGGAAAGAGCAGAGAATGGGAACTCTCCCAAAACAGAATCATGGGGACATGGTTTCCTTGCTGAGGGAGTCCCGTTAGAATGAGAGGAAGAAAACAACAGCAGGGGAGAGGCTCTCAGCCAAGGGCAGACTTGAGGACAGCTGATCTCAAGCACATCCTGCAGTGACAAAAGAAGTAGAGCAAGGAAAGCATGCAGGAAAGCGTGTAGGCATGTTTTACCTACATCTCCTTTGCTAATGCTATTTAGCTTAAAGAGTGCCTGGGTTAAGAAAACCTCCTGTAACACTCACCGTATGTGCTTATGCATGTCCTGAGCTGTTGGTGAGTGTCCAAAAGGCTGGAACTTGGCAAAAAGAGGCAGGCTTTTCGGGTGGCTGAGCAGGATTTTGCTGGCAGAGTGATCTGTTATCCCATTTCTGAAATATGCCCTCAAGAGTCTGTGCCTCAGGAGTCAAAGAAAGAGGCTGTTTTGCAATGTACCCAGATTATAGAAGTTTAAAGAGTTCACAGACCCAATGTGGTATGACCTAAACATAAGGCCTCACAACTCGATACTCACCAGGCTGTTATCTTGGCCATGGGAGCAACTTGGCTTGGCTGTTTTTATCCTGGTACATCCATGCAAGTCTGGATCTGATTTAGATGTTATGATTAGAGAAATTTAATGAAGAAATAAAAGTTAAGTAGTTAAAATCAGACATGCAAGACACCCATGAAAAAAGTTAACAAGTTAAAATCAGACATGCAAGACACCCATGAAAAAAGTTAACAAGATGTTTCATCTACCTGGAAACTTGAAAACTTTGACATTTCTGACAAAATATTATTTTTCTTTTTGTGACTCTGTAGTAAATATCTGTAAAATATCCTCCAAGGGTTATTTTATTTTGCATATGTGACATATTTTTTCACACATATATGAATGGCTTATATCTCAGAACGTCATAACTTCCACATGCAAGACTGTCATCTTAATTCCTGGTCATGATTTTGACATTGTTAGTTCGAAAAGCCAAATATATTCTGCTGATGTTATCCTAAGTATCAAAAGTGTCCCTTTAGCAGCTTCCTATGTCTTTTTGAGAGTCCTGAAGGTAAACCCAAAGCCACCAAATCACTGGGCCCAAGTACTCCTAAAAATGTGCCTATTCCACTGAAATAAACATAGGGTGTGATTGTAGGGAGCTTTTGCCAACTGCCTGGCTGTCTGTGTCAGATCCTGCAGCCCAGCTTACCACACACGAATTTGTTTATGGGGCTGCAGTGCAAGCAAATTCATTGAAATAATCAGAACTGGAAAAAAGAAAGAAACCCATTCCCTGTTTCCCAGTTATTTTTTTTTATCCTGAATTAGGTGTATATGCACGTATGGGTTTTTTCCTTCCCCTCAGATTTGAGTTGTTTCAGCAATCTGTGTGACAGTGTGACCTCATATGTTAGGAGGGGCTGATAAAGTTCGGGGGGCAGAAATGAGTAGATGCTGGAGGGGAGGGGATAGGAAACATCATAAATTGTTTCTGTCATGAGAGTAATGTTCATGTGACAGCCTTTCCATGATTTCTCTTGAGTATCTGCTAACAGAGGGTTCCTTGTTCAGCAAGGTAGAAGAGAACCATCACTGCAAATGACCATTAGCTTCTAAACCTTGAAGTCTGTTTCTCCTTCAGCATCTGGTACTGCCAAACTTTCCTGTGCCAGGAATCAAAACCACAGGCTTACCTTGTGCTGTTTGTCAAGCAATCTGCTGCCATTGTTCAAAGCAGCAAAGAGGGGTATTTTATGGAAGAAGGACAAGCTATGTGCCCCGTGGCTGGGGCTGGGTGATTATTAGATTGGCTGCATAATTGCTGCAATACAAAAGGCTATGAGAACTACTCAAAGGTACTGAGTACTTTCTATTTCCCAATTCCTTTCAAGTTGACTTGTAAAGACAATATTGCCCATCCACTTATAACCTGGATGTTTACTCAATCACAAATCCCATTAAAAGAAGAGGACTTGAGGGAGTAAAGTTGATGAGATATGTCCATAAATACTTGTATTTTTTTGACAGCTGAATAGAGTTCACATTTCTGGTTGGATTTGTCAAAGAATATGTATGAACTTGAATCTTGGATATTGAATGGCAATGAAAAGTTATGTCTTTATATAAATGTAACTGGCTGTTACATATTTAGACATATGGCACCAGTCCTATACCAGGTGTACTGGAGACAGTTTAAATACAGTTCAGGACAGGTTTAGGTAACCCAAAGAAAGTTTTGTAATTGTCTCCTTTTCCCCTTTATCCTGAGGTAAACCCCATGGTTGTTTCTTACGCCATTTCAATTATTTCCCTGTTTTGCTGACTCGAAAGCATTCCTATACAGACTTCATGGCCTCATGAAAGACTTCATAAGGGTCAGGATCAATAAATCTCCCCTCAGAGCTTGTTGCATGCCTGGCTTTCCTGTTAGGCTTGAAGGTGTCAGCACAGGAGCTCTGGCCTCTGGCATAAGCCCCTGGAAGTGCACTCAAACGGTTCTGGGGAGTAGATTCCCACAAAAGAGAAGTACAAAGCCTTTCTCTTTATTTTATCCCCATTCTTATTTGAAATTTACTTAATCTGTACCTGGGAAAACTTGCTTTGTAAATAAAATTGGTTGGAACTCCATGGTTCAATTTGGAAAGCAGTGCCATTATAGCCTCCTAAGTAATATACACATTGTTATCTACCTGGACTTCTGTCAGGTCACCCACAACTTCCTTGATGTTAAATTGGAAAGATATGGGTTTGAAAGATGGACTGTTAGATAAGGAATTGTCTGGATGACTGTGTTCAAGAAGTTACAATCAACAGCTCGATGTCCAAGTGAAAATCAGTAAAAAATGCTGTCTCTGTCCACATTGGGATCAGTATTATTTAATATCTTCATCAGTGATATAGACAGTGGCATCAAGTGCAACCTCAGCAAGTTTGAGGATGAAACAAGCTGAGTGGTGCAGTTGATGCACCAAAGGGAAGGGATGCCATCCAGAGGAACCATGACAATCTGTGTGAAGCTCATGAAGTGCAATTGGGTCATCAATATAGACTGAAAGATAAATGGATTAAAAGTAGTCCTGTAGAGGAGGATTTGGGGAAATTGGTGGATGAAAAATTGGACCCCTGGAGTGTTATGGGTACCTGGAGTAACTGTATTCAGCTCTGGCATCCCCAACAAAAGAAAGACATGAGTCTGTGAGAGTAGGTCCAGAGGGTGAATGTGAAAAAGATCAGAGTGCTGGAACACCTCTCCTATGCAGAATGATTGAGAGAGCTCAAGTTTGTTCAGTCTTGAGAAAAAAAAGCCTCCCAGAAGTTGTTATTGAGGCCTTTCATTATGTAAAATGGCCTCATAAGACAAAGACTTTTTACCAGTGCTGGTAGTCACCTGTAGTGACTGGACAAGAGGCAACATTTTTTAACTGAAAGAGGGTAGATTCAAAGCAATTTTTTTTTCAATGAGGCTAGTGAGACTCTGAAACAAGTAGTCCAAAGTAATTGCGGATGTTCCATTTCTGGAAACAATTCCTTAATTGTTGGATTGGATTGGGCTTGGAGCACCCTGGTTTATTGGAAGATGTCCCTGCCCATGGAGGTAAATTAGGTGATCTTTAAATGTCCCTTCAAAGCCAAATTGTTCTATGATTTTATGAACCTATGATATTGGTATTATCATTAGATTATTATAAGGTTTAAGATGGTTTAAGAGACCTCTCTCACTTTCTATTTTTTTTAATTTTTTTTTCTGTCCTGTACCTGAGTTAGCCCTTATTGCATATATACTTTTTTGAGAACTGGAGAACAAAAGATAATGCTCTAATTGAAAGTTCTGAGTACTTTTATCACTCATCAGGTAAGCAAAAATAAATAACAAAAAAAGCAACAATGTTTTCAAAGCTAGAATGATGAGAAAAACTCATCAATGAACCAAACACCAGTTCCCAGTGATTACTGCATTCAGCTCATATTATTAAGGGATTGGATACTTTTCATACTGTCCCACTTAGTCTAGCTAGTAAGTCTATAGAGTCCATCAAAAGACAAATAACAATGATGTAGCCTTGAGGTGAAATGAACCTGAATGATTTTGGTTTAAAGTCTCTGGGTTACTTTTTTTTTACTGTATTTTTTATCTTTTATCATAATATTTTTTTTTGCATTCAGCTGACTGGTTTTTTTACCACTTGAGGGTTGGAGATTTGGGCTACAAAATGCAGCAGAGATCAGTGTTGTAGACTGTGCCATCAGGCTCAGATAGCCTATTTCATCTCCTTTACATGTATTTCTTTTTCTAGATATTGATCTTCTGGATCGCAATGACTTTAAGACAACAAATTTCTCTCCTCAGTCATGCACAGCTCCTCATGTGCTCTCAGCTGGAGAGCTAAAGACCAACTGTAAGTTCAAATGCAGTATCAAGTATCAATAGTGCTGAGATTGTGCATAGCTTGTTCGCATCTGAGAAGTTACTGTCATAAATTTTAAGGTATCTTGGGAAAACATTACATATTTTCATCTATATATATTATTTTGAGCTTGATATTTACCATGAGAAGCATGTATTTATTTCTAAATCACCCCTCTTTACTTACAGATCCAAAAAGAAATACAAAATGGATGTATTTTTTTTGTCTGACCCTTATTTATAAGCTGAACAAAGTGATATTTTCATTACACAAATTAGCACTGCAGGGTGCTCTTTTTTACATGGGTAATGTCCATCCTGAAAGTCACTAATTCATGCCCCTGGTTAGAGTAAAAAGTCTGTAGAAAATTCATTTCTTTTTGATCTGAATAAGAAGTTCTTTAAATTGGGTAAAATTGTAATGCAACTTTATGAAAGTAAACAAATAAACAAATTTCTCGGTGCACTTCTATGGAAAAAAAATTGAAGAAGCAAACAGAACCTTTGACTCTAGAGCTGCAGCGCACTTCACCTTTGCTTGTTGAGTTGCTTTTTAGTATTTTGGAGAGGGTTTTTGAGCATCACATCTGAGCTTTAGCGAAATAATTACACTGATTTTTCTGGTTTGTAATGTAGAGTGCATGAATCTGCAAAAGCTATTGGGCAAATTCTGCTGAGTCTTTCACCTCAGATCAGGAGCTCTCAGGTCATTAATCATGCTTTATAAGTTTTAATAGACTAAGTGTTTTAAAGACATCTGCTGAGTCTCAAAGAATAGAGTGCAGACTTTGCTTTTCTGAGATTTCTATATTAGAGCAGTAATAATATTGGGGAAAAAAAAAAAGACCCAACATAAAAAAAGCTTTGCCTCTCCTTTTGTTTCCAGAGGGACCTGCAAATAATGGTGCAAAAGAGGATAGTCATGCAAGTTATTTATAATTGGAGACTAAGGAAGTTAAGCTCACCATGTATTAACATGTCTTCTTAGATACAGGGATTGCCACCATCATTACTTGCTCAGGCAGCAAGTGTATAAAGAAAGATCTGCTTTGCATGAAGTGTATGAATAAAACACAGTTTCTTCCTGAACATGTCTGAAAATCACTACAGGTAACTGGCCTTTAACTTACTTACCTTGTCTGATTGAGTCAGTCAAACGTATTTTGGTGAAGGCTGCTGTCGAATATCTTGAACAAAAGACATAAAATTAGTTTTCTTTTTCTCACATTTTAAGGAGGTGTTATGCCAGGATTGGAAGTTAATTCTAAGTTATGTTAGTGATTTAGAAATATTGATCTGTAAATGTGTAAATGTACCTTTGCACTTGTTACCTATTCACTTATGGTTATTTTTTCCACTGGATACTTTGCTGTGAGAGTAGGAGCTTCTCAGTACAACAAAACATTCACAGAGGAAGGAGAGCACAGAGGTGGAAAGGAGCTTGAGGGCATGCAAGCTTTTGGTTATGGATACACATTTGTTTCCAAACAGTTAAAAATGGGCAACAGAGTTGTGGGATGCTTTTGCTCCTGTCTTGTGTAAATTGTCAAGTTCAGTGTTGTGATTTTGATTTTTGTGCAGAGAATTTTCATTTTGTTTTGTTTTGGCTGGTTAGTTTTGTTGATGTTAAGTAAAGGTAGCATCAGGGATGTGGATTTTAATGATAATTCTTAAATTAACCCTCCCAGTGCTTGAGCTAAATGTTTGTCCTGTACTTCCATATTTATTCTTTAGCATAGAGGGTGCACTCAGGAAGTTCAGTACCTGATATGTATAAGTGCTACTATACCTTTGCTGTTTGAAAGTGCTTTACCTGAACTCTGTGAAATCAGGATGAATTCTGTCTTCTCCCACACTGTCTTAGGAAGCACCCTAATTACCAGGCTGTGTAGCGTGACTGCAATGAGTGATGTCTTTCCATTTTCCAAACATACCAAAGCAGAGGCTGAAAGCTGGATGTCCTTGCCATTAAGTTGGGGAGTCACCTTCCTTCAGGCCAAATGATATTTAAGAGATTCTTCAATGGTGGAGGCAGCCACAGAGCCTCCTTGGAAAACCCTCCAGCCTGTGCTAATGGGGTAAGATGCCCAGTTGCAAGGTGGGAGACCCAGCTGTAACTCTACTCTCCTCAGATTCAGGGCAGTGACTGGTGGTATAAACTTTACCCATGCTGAATGGAAATTGGTGGGGCTAGGTATTCATTCCCAAAGTCCTGTAACTGGAGCAATCCCAGGTGTATGATGTGATTCTTTACTGGTGAAAAGCAGAGAAGAAGAGCTCTGTAGCATGGTGGGGTATGTGCATGTGTGAGATATCACTGGTGCCCTCAGGCAGAAGAGGGGCCTGGACTTGGTACTGCTCTGTGAGTGCTGCAGTACGTGGGTGTGGGGGAAAATGTCAGCTGCAGGGCTGCTGCTCATTTCCTATGTTTTTCTTACAAAACTTGAACAAAATGTCTTATGCTGAGTCAAATTTTTCGTATGAGATGATTTTTCTTCCTGGCTCTTTTTATTGGTTAGGAAAAAAACGTAATAAAATAAATAATCTAAGAAATTTGCACATAATCCAGAGTAATTTCCCCTTTCCCCTCCTCTCTGCGTTTCTCAGTTTGGTATTGAAGACATTGATTACTCTTCCAGCTCTTTGAGGCCCAGACCAAAGCCAAGAAAATGAATGAAAAGCTAAGCAGAGGCAAAGAAAAATAGATATATGATCAGAGAAACAAAGCAGGTTCCTGGCAGAATGTGGCATTGAGTCCTCTTGCTTTCTGCAGAATCCAAGCTTTCCTTAAAAGGGAAACTGAAGGAAATAGGTCAACTCAAATTACATTAAATCATGCTGTATGAAAATGTATCCCTCTCGTCTCTACGCTGCACAGTTTTTAAACCTAGATTTACCAATGAGAATCTGTGATGTACAAGGAGGGTCTCTGGGATCTGAACAGTGTTCCTTGCTTGGTGTGACAGTTTTTTTAACAGCCTTCTCACTGTATCTACTCTCAGCTGTTCTATTTCTCTCACTCTTTTTTTTTTTGTTTTGTTTAAAGGAAACTTGAGTCATTGCCACTGTTTATCCTCTCCTCACTGCTTTAATGGGATCTTCCTTCACTTCTCATTTTTTTTTACCTCATTCCATTTTATGAGAATTTTATTCTCCTCTTCCTATAGTTCCAACACTTTCTTACCTTCTCTCTCATGATAAAGAAAATGAAAAGTTTATGCTATAGCATTCTGAAATAAAACTCCAGAGTAACACTCCTGTTTTAAGTGCTCCTGGGGAAACAGGAAAGCAGCTTTATTTAATTTTAATTTCTTTTCCATAGGTCCTGCTCTTGAGTTCAGAATTCTGACATCATACAGGGTGCCCTACAAAAATATTTCTTTCAAATTCTTTGCTAAATATTTAATAAATAGCAAATACTTTTCCTACTGGACTTCATGCAATAGTGTCTTTTACAGGAGGAGCCTTTGGAAAGGTATTAGAGGTCAGGCTGAATAATAGAAAAGTGAGAGGGTATTATATATGTCCTTAGAGAAATGATCAAAAAAGCAAACTGTAAACCAGAATGGAATCCTTTTTACTTTTTGAAACTAGTCTGTAGGTAGATATGTTAATAGACTCTCAAAACAAAAATTAATTTCTGTGCAGACAGATGAAAAGTTATTTTTTCAATTTCTTTTCAGCTACTTTGTCCATTTATTAATGTACTTTGTCCATATTACTAGGCAAAATAGATCAGAGTGCTCTTAACAATGTAACAGAAAAAGGAAAGCAGCACTGAATATTCCTAAAAGTCTGAAATTGAGATGCCTGTGTAAAGTTAAATCTTAGGCTACTGTAACACAATATTACTTGTTAGTACTTATCATGCTGTTGAGCTCCCAGCATTTGTTTAATTTGCATTATACTAGTTATGCCACACCTGCTAATGACAAATGACTTTGCTCTAAAGACTTACACAGCTGATAAATCCAGGTCTGATTTGACCTTCCTCAAAGGCCATGATTTGCATAGGCACCTGAACAGCATGCGACCCTCAATTTCTCCAAGGTTTGGCACAAGGGAGTGAAGTCTGTATTTCCTGTCTGTTGTGCTTGCTGGAAGCAGATTGTGTATTTGACTATTTCTTGCATATTCGCACAGTCCTCAGCTTCTTTAGCCCCCATCTCCCACTCCTGCCTTGCCCTTGCTCGTTCCCTGCTCCCCTGTGCACGCAGCACAAGTGTGGGCTGCTGCTGACATCAGAGCAGAGGCAGCAGGAGGGATGCAAGAGGGAGCAGTGTAGAGGTTGAAGGTACTTTGTCTCCTTGCTAAGTTGCCTAGAGTTCCTGGCTTGGGATTGTGGGTGCATCTGAAAGGTGAACATCCAGTGCTGCTCTCCTTCCCAAGAGGGAAGGTACCCTCATAGGGTGGACAGAAACACTTTGACAGTGCCAGTATCCACAATCATAAGACTGTGTTAAGTCCATTAGTCAAAATTTGGTGTAGCTCGGTAAATCTGATGATAATCTAAACCAGACAGTAAACAGAAGTAGTAGTAACAGATTTTTTTCTGCCTCTGCAAGACAATACTGGCATAGATAGTGGAGATTTTTCCAGGTAAACTTATAGAAAATATGGTTTGGATCTCAGGAGTCAGGAGCCCTGCAATTCTTTCAGGTTCATTTGAATTTCTGTTGTCTTATTCTGAGAGCACTTTTGTAATTTCATGATGAGTCTCTCCTTGCATGAAGACCTGTTTGACCTCTGAGCTGCGAAAGCTGCTGTTCTGCTTATGTTTCTGTGACAGCGGGTAGTGAGGTAAACTGCCCATGCAGCTAAAGATTCCCTAAACGTGAAGTAGCTTGATCATTGTTCTTATGACATGGTAATTCTAATACATTGAACCCAGGAGTAAGTTTTCTTCTCTGGCACTGATTAGCAGAGTACTTTCCAGTTAATACTCTGTGTTGTTAAATTTGCTGAAGTTCCAGTTCTGAAAAGCGTTCAGAGAGGGCGCTGGAATGAAGGGATTCAACACGGTGACTTCAGCAGCAGGGAGATAGGCACCAGGTGGCACCCGCGGACCGTGGAAAAACTCTGCCTCGCTGCATCTATCCAGGTGAGATGGGCAACTTAAAACCCGGTGGGAATTGGTTCAACGCACGGTTACCTTTCCTGAGTTACACGTTTGGTGTTTGAAATAAAACCGATGCTATTCGTCCTCACTACCAGCCTTTGCACTGTAAAATATGCCCACAAATGTTGTCTACTCCCTTAAAAGCTGTATTAAACACTTTATCCTTCAGCGTGGTACATAGATTGACAAGTCAAAGCTATGTTTGCCTTTTTTATGACTTCCCAGCTAGCAAACAATAGAGTAGAAAAACAGCTATAGTGGAAGTTTGTTTCGAAGGCATCCAGCTTACCCAACCACCTTCCCCTTATCTTTGAAAAAAAACTTCCCAAAACTCACAGGCTGGGGAGGACTGCTATACCTCTGGCTTGTTTTAAGAAAGACATAAATACATTCTGGAAATCAGAAGTTAAGGAGGCAGCTTTTCCCCCAGTTGCCACATAATCCTTCATCATTCATAGTCTTTCTTATGCAATTCACATCACCTCCTCACTTTGTTTGGGATTTTCTGTTGTTGGGTTTTCTTTGTTCTGTTTTGGTTCTTTGGTTTCTTGGTTTGTTTGGGTTTTTTTTTTTTTTTGTTTTCCCTGCAGTGGAAAAAAGTTCTTTGATACACTCAGGCAATTTTATGTTCTGTTTTGCTAATGTTAGTAAAGGTTTTAAAAGGGGATTAGTCCCAACAAACATTCTGCTATGCCAGGGTTTTCTAAGCTTTCTCACAGTTTGTTGGTGGCCTAAAAATATATCTTCATGAAAAAAAATATATTTTGACTTGTGGAATTAAACATGTACTAATGTGTACTTTTAAATGTGTACTAAGGCTTTTCATCAATTATTTGTACAACTATCCCCAGTGACTACAATTTGTAGTCGTTAATATTTCCAGGTTATTTCCCTATTATGCTTGAGAAGAGGCAGTAAAAGTATTATCATCTCTATTATATAATAACACCTTATTATCCTAGGTAGTAAAAGGATTATCATCTCTATATTGCAGTCTTTCAGGTACAATTTTTGAACCAGTAGAACTAAAGAGTGGCTGGGAGGGTCACCGAGTCTTCTGCTCCTTCACGTGTGGGTTTGTGTCATGAACAGCACCGTGGGGCCAGCAGGAGACAGTGCTTGCTCCTGCCACTCTGGGGGTTGGGATGGGGCAGCAGCTCAGCTCTGCAGTTGCAGTGCCTGGCCCATGTACCACCCTTTGGTCTCTAGCACCACCAGCCAGATGTTGGCATTGCCTTCCAGTCTGATCAGCCCATGGTGGTACCACAGCTCACCTGTCCATCATCCTCAGGGACCGCTGTCTTGACCACCACTGATGTACAGCCTGTGCCAAGGCTTATCACACCCTGCTCTTGTCTGCACTGTCAAGTGGCTCATGCCTTGGCAGAGCTCATCACGTCAACCCTGTCACCTCTGTGCTCTTCTCATGACCAAAGCAAGGCCCTGATGCTCCCATGCCACCAGACCAAAGAAACAAAGTAGATTTGAAGCCATAAGTCACACATGTGAGGTTAGAAAACAGATTTTAACATGGAGTTATTGGAGGTACATCACTAACATTTATTTTCCGGAGGTATTAAACTTTCTTTTTTTAAAAAGCACTTTTTCTGTGCTGTCATATGGACTATGACTTACAATATATGTGGAAAAGAGAGAAAACCCATTTCTACAGAGAAGTGTTTGTATAGGTGTGCATTTAGCAAGAAAGAAAGTGAAAGTTAGCTTACTAATCCATGCTAGAATGTCATCTAGTTTGGGAAGAAGGAGTGAGCAACAGGGTCACTCTTAAAATGAGTGCAAAACTTAAATCATAGAATCACAGAATGGTTTGGGTTGGAACGAACCTTAATGAATATCTAGTTTCAACCACCCTGCTGTGAATGCTCAGAGCTCCATCCAAACTGACCTTAAACACTTCCAGCATTGGGGTAACCACAACTTCTCTGAACAACCAGAGGTACTGTTTTTTCTTTTCTCCTCATTTTGCCTTCTTCAAGATTTTGAGAAGGCAACATATAAATAATACCTGGGTCTTCATCCCCACTCCTTAATTCTTTCTCACAACATATTTGTGATCTTGACCCATGCTGGTGATATTAAACCTCAACAGTCACAGAGATCTCATTCGACAGGTGTGGTATGAACTCAGGACTTTATGAATTTGTTCATTCTGACACATGGAAAATGTTACATGTAATGATTTCTTGGTATTGTTTTAATAGTCGGAAGAGGTTATATTCCTGGCGGTTTCATAACACAGTTTGCATAGGTTATGACATTTTTTCATCATGGCCAGATGCAGGCAGTGGCACTGAATCACCAGACTGCTAATTTGTCTGACAGTTGTTGAGATTAATGTGGATAATATTAGTTTATATTCTTAAAGATTGGATTATCTGTTAGGATTTTTCTTTCAAATGTTTAGGGTGCTCTATTTCATTTATATGAAGAAATAGTAATCAAACATTATGTCTAGTAAACCTATTTGTTGCTGGTAAATACCTAATTTACTGTCAGGCAGGATACAGGCATTTATCTGTTTTTATGGTTGCATTATCATAATGTCTGAATGTATTTGAGGTGGTCAAACTTACATGAGGAGTAGGGATTGAATTACCCCAAGAAGTTTCATCAGGTTTTTAGGAATACAACATGTCTTGTGGCATTACATCCTCACATGTTGGTGAGAGGATGTGGCTTGCTCTGAGTAATTTGGGAAATAACAGAATTTCAGCTTTAAGAAAACCGGGAAGAAGAGTTATTCATTCAGAGCAGCAAAGACTATTTCAGTTTCTATATCCTCAGGGTTTTTCCAGCAGAATGCTTCCTGATTTAATGAATCAAGACATGATTGTGAAATACAAGCATCATGAATGAAATAACATAAAACCTGGAGTTTGTACCATTTATGTCTCCACAACAGTTCAACCTAGAATAGCAAAATGTTCATCATAGGAGACTGTGAGACTTACCGAGTCTTGTAGAAACACTGCTGGAGCAGAAGGCTCAGTCTGCTTCCCCTCTAGTGGGTGCTTACATATCTCAAGCTGAAAAGGTTTGGTAATCAACACATCTTTCTTTGCGTGGGCTGGAGGTACCTTTGGTGGGACAGACTTCCTTGGGCTACATCTGACCCCTGAAGTGTATTAGATAGACAGAGTCATGCCACCCAGGAACAGACATTCTGAGAAACTGAATTCCTACTATTTGTTAGAAACTTTGAAAATTACAAACGGTAAATCAGAAAACATTCCTGTTCAGTCAAAAATTCCTAGCTGTAAACATTTGCCTTCAGACATTCATTATAAAATTTTAATTCTGAGTGAATCTCTTCTCTCAATGTATCAAAACAATCCTTACCGTATTTATTTGTGCCTTTTTTGTCTCTCCCTCACTCCTTTCATTAATCATGCCTCTGAACACTTCCTTCTAACTGAGGCACCATCATTCTGTCTTATTTATGATTTCTCTTCTGACCCTTGTGCTTCTTATTCCTTTTGCTTTCTAGTACTTGGATTCCAGTCCTCCTTGCTTTTGTTCCTACTCTCCTCCTGCCATACCTTGTTTGTATTAAAGACCTAGTGGGAGATATTGTGGATTCAGTCTGTCCTGAGCGTACCTTTTTTTTTTTCTTCATTCAGCTCTAGATTGATGGTTACTATTGATTATGAATGTCTGTGCAAAGTAAATACTAATAAAGGGCATGTAGCAGGAAAAAAAGTAAAACTTAAGCCTGTATAAACCATTCTTTTCTTTTGCCCTACTGGTGGGGTTTTTTTGTTTTGTTTTGTTTTGGGTTTTTTTGTTGGTTTGGTTTGGTTTGGTTTGGTTTGGTTTGGTTTGGTTTGGTTTGGTTTGGTTTGGTTTGGTTTGGTTTGGTTAGGTGGGGGGTTTTTTTGTGTGTCCCCCCCCTCCCTCCCCCCCCCAAAAAAAGGCTCTATTTTAGTGAAATATTTTTTTTTTTTAAATTGCTTCTACTTCCTAGTAGCCTTCCATGTAGTTGATCTAACTACATTACTGGTATTTAAAGGGTCCTACAAGAGAACTAAAGAGAGACTTTTTATAAGGGCATGCAGTGACAGAACAAGGGGGAATGGCTTCAAACTGAGAGTAGCTTTAGAATAGCTATTAAGAAGACATTCTTTCCTGTGAGGGTGGTTGCCCAGAGAAGCTGTGGCTGCCCCATCCCTGGAAGTGTTCAAGGTCAGGTTGGATGGAGCTTTGAGCAACCTGGTCTAGTGGAACCTGTCCCTGCATGTGGCAGGGGAGTGGAACTGGGTGACTTTTAAGATCCCTTCCAACCCAAAACGTTCTGTAATTCTGTGCTTTTTTTTTTCTTTTTTCTTTTTTAAATTATACATAGTAGAAAATAATTAGCAAAGTTTAGGAGATCAGTAGAGCAAAGCTATGTGATTTCTGGAGGTGTAGAGCACAGGCCAGTACTGTGTAAAGATCCACAAGGATAATGTTACAGCAACCTGATCTGATATATTGGAATGCTCAGTTAAACCCTTCATGGGTGCCTTGAGGTTACCTTGGTCATGAGGGATGCAAAGCACATTTCACTGAAGAAATTCCAGAGTAAATGGGTGGGACTTGAGGAGACAAGGAAAGAATACGACATAGGCATAGTTAAGTCATTCCACAGTAAGATAGGATTTGACAATATTTGGCAAGATGACTTGTGCTTGGACTCAAATGCTTCTGAATTCAGTCTTCTTCTATAATGGATGTGGCCATTATGCAATGCCAGCCAAGGGGCAGGGAGTCTTGGGAAGGAATTCTAATTGTATTGATGGTTACCAAGAGTGCGTGTGCATTTTTACTGTCCAACACATGAATGTAATTCTTCTGAGGAGCCTATCAGAAGAATGTGGATGTACACAGGTCACACTGATGTTGAAACGCCTTATTTATGTCCAGTTTTATTCTCACTGAATGTCCTATACCATGGAAATATCTTTAGAAAATGGAAGTAAACCATGGCTATGCTTTACTCACCTGGAACATTTTGTGCAGTTTTGGCCTCTGAAATATAAGAAAGATATTAGGCTATTAGAATTTACAAAGGAGGGCAATTAGGATAGTGAAGGGCCTTAAGGGGAAGCTGTGTGAGGAGCGGCTGAGGGCACTTGATGTGTTCAACCTGGAGAAGAGGAGACTGTGGGGTGACGTCATTGCAATCTACAGTTTCCTTCTGAGGGGAAGAGGAGGGGCAGGCACTGATCTGTTCTCTGTGGTGACCAGTGACAGGACCAGAGGGAATGGCCTGAACTTCTGTCAGTGGAGGTTTAGGTTGGATATTAGAGCTTCTTTACCCAGAGGGTGGTTGGGCACTGGAACAGGCTCCCCAAGGAAGTGGTCAGAGCACCAAACCTGACAGAGTTCAAGAAGTGTTTGGCTGATAATCTCAGGTACATGATGTGACTCTTGGGGATGGTCCTGTGCAGGGCCAGGATTTGGACACAATAAGCCTTGTAGGTCCCTTTCAACTCAGTATATTGTGTGATTCTATGATTCAATGATTCTACTCAGCAAAGCTTGCTTTAAGCTAATTGTCTGTGGTGATGCCAGGGATATCAAGATGCCAAGTAATTAATGTTAATTTAGATAATATTATAAAACAAGGGGAGACTATAAGGCTGCCAAATATAAAAGGGCCAGAAATTTAAACATATGCCTTTACACATTTTTAGTGTGTCAGGAAAAGAAGTCGGTTTTCTTTTTTCTTAAAGTGAAATATAACTCTATGAAGAGGATAATTCAGTCTTTTTTTATTTAAAAAGGACCTACCATACAAAACTTTAATTTTCAATGGGCTTTAGGGAAGTCAAATGGTTTTCATGTTTCAACAGTAAACAAAATGGGAAGAAATATTGTTTGCTTCTGAAATGATGCTTTTCTTCTGCAAAGATGACAAATAAAAATGTTGTTTGTGGAAACACGCAACAGTTTCCAGGACAGTTACCGGTGTAGAGAAAAAAAAAGGGGCTTGTTAAAATTTATTGGAGTATGCACAGCACCTTATTTAGGCAAATACTGGCTAGTCAGTCATGCCTTGACTTTATAAAGTATGAAAAAAGTGTGCATCCCTTTCCTGATATAAGGAAAATGTCATGTATACCAAGCAAGATTTATTGGCTTCCAGCTTCAGCTTTCAATTAGTTCATAACTATTTTTTTCCACAGTGGGATATACATATTTTTTTCATGAGTCATGGGAGGATTCACCATTTTGAAAACACCTTATCCATATCAAAACTTAGAGACCTTTATGGTAGTTTCAGAAGACTGAATTTGAAAACTAGTGCAGAAGTTAAATAAAAATTTTGCGTCTTTACTCAAAAGTGCACAAACCAATGTAACTATGGTCACTATTATCATCATGAATCAAATATATTTAGAATTTATCCTGTCTACTGAGTTTTTAGGTTCTAATTAGAATGAAGAGTTTCTACAGAATATAACTGAGCTATCATCAATGTGTTAAAAAACCCACAAAAAATGAAAACCTATGAGATATGGTAACAATTTAATGCTTTGAATATTTCAGGTGGAATGTCATACTACCATGTTTAAAATAAGGAAGAAAAAATTTTACAGGGAGAATTGATGACAACTTGATATGACTTGGCACTGGTCACAGGCATTCATTTGCTCTTTGAAGTCATGCAAGCAGGTTTCTCAGTCCTCCACAGACTGAGAAAAATCTAGTGGTGAGATGAAGTTATTGTATGAGTATGAAGAGCTGATTCATGAAGCCAATGAAAACTGTGATTTAAAAAATTTAACAAGTCTCTGAAGCAGTCCTCAGCCCTTACAGAAACCATATCCTAGAGAAGAAGTCTTTTGGTAGAAGCTGAAGTATTTGTTCTTGAGGCACCCAGAGTCATCACTTCCAGTTTGCAGTCTTTGTCCTCATTCCTAGGTGTTTCAACCTATGTTTGGGTGACAAATTCCAGAGGCTGCAGTGTTTGAATTTATGCTGTTAGCTCTCTCAACTGCTTAGTAGCTCTTGCTGATTAAAGTGGATTTTTTTTTTCAGGCTCAGAAAGGTACTACACGGAGTCAGATGAGGACTAGGACTGCTTTGGGTATAACCAAACTGTGCCTGCTCTAGTGCTGTGTTTCTTCTGAACTCTGTTTTTTACTAGCAACAGCTTTATGCAAACCGTTCATTGCACAGGTTACTGACAGCTCTGGAAAAAAAAAAAACAAACACAACTGTTTGTTTCTTTTTCTTAGTGACTTGAAAATTTACAAAGCTGAAGTTAAATATTTTAGCAAAATGACACTTGAGCATTTTCAGAGATATTGTATTTGAAAGTAAGATATATGGGTATTTCAAAATGAACAGCTGTGTCAAGTGATATCGAAGGATTTAAACTTGAAGATTTGATGGATGAAAACTGGCAAAACCCATCAATTAAAAGTTTGGGATCTGTTTCATCTTAATCATTTATTGTCTGGAATAGGTTGAACAAAAAAACCCAAAACAAACCTGTAATACTGAAATACCATTTTCCCATTTTGGCAGAAGCTTTTTGTTATGCCAAAGGAAGAAACTAGACTTTGAAATTCACATTTCTTTTATAATTATTTAAACTTGAAGTAGTGCTTTCTGGAGGTGTAAAAATTGCCCAGTCTGATAATGACAATAAGCTAGTGTTGCTTATATTACTCATTTCACACTCATGTATCTTTATTGATAGACAAGTAATACTGGAATTTTTGTGTGTGGAAAAGTCTAAATCATAATTTATTTTTTTTTCAAAGCAGATTTGTAGTCTTTTAAAAATTGAGGACCATAATTTCTTCTACTACTGCCAGAATTTTCTTTCAATGAAACAGGCTGTGAATTGGCATCTGGAAGCTTATGAAAGGAAATATGTTTTTGGTAAATATAGTTTTTTATGTTGAAAAATCTGCAGATAAACCTAGCTACAATTTTTGTGTGTGTGTGCATATACTTATAAATTAGATCCACTAATTGGTGTCCTAGCAAAATATCATGAAATTAATGAATTCTAGAAAGTTTTTTTTGTTTTTCTGTTTAAAAACCGAAACAAACAAAAAAGCCCCAGATAATTACCACAGTTCTTAAGCATAAATTATTTATTCTCATTTATAGGAAGCTATGTAGTAGAGCTACTGAAAAAACCAAAATGTAACTTTTCATTCCCCATAAAAACTCAAAGGGAACTCCCAACCAGTCCCTTAAGAGAAGGCTAATCCCTTCCCAGATGGGATCACTAGAAAATTTCTTCAGACGAATTTGTTTTCCAGTTGTTCTTTCCCAGGGAATTATATTGGTTTAAATACTGGAAAGATTCCTTGGAAGTTTCCAAGTCTCTACTGACACTATGAGTCAGATGTCTCCAGGTTCTGTTGTGCCAGATTTGATGTCAAATGATAATCCAATGGGGTTTTCCATTAGACTTCATAATGGGATTTTACTGTGTAAAATAACCATCTTTTGTCTGAATCACCAAAGCTACCATTAAAAATCTAGTTTTGTTATCTGATTTGTTAAAACAAATTTTTAAAAGCTTAAAATGTTGCAAAAAAATAAAAATAAAAAAAAAAGAAGAAGAAAATTTTAAGCCTGAGGATGCAGCAATATCAATTTTGAAATGTTTCACAACTTAATAGCATGTTAGTGCAGCACAGACAAAGTCTCTGCCCTGGTTAGTCTTTGTGGCGACAGCAGGCACTGATTACTTCTCTCTTTAAAAGGGAGTATGTCTTCTCTCCAAGACTGGGGCGTGCTCTTGCAAGTACAGTTGTTATTGCTCATTGGAAATTTACTGAGGAAGAAAGGAAGTGTTGCCTCATGGCTGGGTTTGGCAGGTCCTCCCTGTAGTTGGGGACACAAGGAGCGCCATGGCCTTGGTCATGGGTGGCCTGTTAACATCTGCCCTGGGACCAGCACCCTTGGATGACCTCTGAAGCTGTATGAAACTTGTATTTTTGTGAGTTTTACTGAGTTAATAAAAGATTACAGGAGCTCCCAGATCTTGAGGATTTGGAGGTTTGTTGTATTTATTTTTTCTTTGAATTTTTGTCCTATTTGGGAATCCAGCTTCTTTGGCTAGCCTGTCTCCCACACTGATGTACATTCTTGAGCCGAACTGCTCTCTTCATCTGAAAGGGAAAAGATTAAAGTGCAGATGCATGAATTTGGCTTTGGCACATTCCCCTTTTTGCCCATTCTTAAGAAAACAATAATTTAAAATACATGGAATTAATCTTAGGGAGAATACATGAAGTCCATAGTTAAGTGAACCAGTGGAAGCCCTGCTCCCATTATTCAAAGATCTTTTAAGGGTAGGCTTGAAGGGGAAGAAAGGCAGGATTAGAGCCCCAAATGGTAGCTGAATAGTTGACGAGTGCTACATTTAGCTCAATCCTGTGGAAAACTACAGAGTAATGGGAATACGGATTTTTAAGTCATGGTTAATATAATGTTACCTGTACAATGTGGAGCTTGATTTTATATGAGGGAAGTAGATTTTCTCTTCAGCTGGGAGCCAGGGAAAATTCATAGTTGCTGTCTTTGCCATGGAGTTCTTAAAAATAATCAGACAGTTTCTATTAAATGCTGCTGTGTGTTTTACAGGGAGAAATTTGTAGTAGATCTCAGCAACTGGCCTCATGCTTCTGCCCATCTATGGCATCCTGCAATGCCCAGACAGGAAAAGGAGTATTGCATATGTTGCCATAAACTTCTTTTTTTCCAGACAAGGAGAAGTCACCCAACTTTTTCCTGCATTCTTGGCGACAGATAACTGATAATTGTTCATAAAAGAAACTTTAAAAGGTTCTGGGAATTACTAGGTGGAGAGATTTCCAATGTCTGCCTTAGCAACTCACCATCTCCCTTCTTTTCTTGATAAGCACCTTAATTATAAACAATATAAATAGATCCATTGTCTTGTAGCACCCACAGTTACAAGATAAACACAGAGGAGCTTATGCTCACCAAAAGTCAGGTGAAGTCAGTGAGATTCTTGATGGTATGAATCATGTTGAGTTTGGCTTGCTCCCAAACGTACATATTAGCAGAGAAGTCTTTCACCTGACTGAGGATAAATCACGTTGGAATATGTGGTAGTGAGAGAATCACTATAGAAACAGTATGTTGTACATGAAGTGAAATTTCATATGGTTATGGTTTGTTTTGATGTGAGTCAAATTGTCAATGATCTTATTAGGTAATCTGCTGGGGAATGGTACTATGTGGAACTGCTCTCCCCTGCCACGATCCCACTTTAGCAATCACTGAACAAAAGGTGGAGGAACTGATGGGGCTGCTTGTTCCTAGAAAGAAACAGTGTGGGTACAAGCAAGCAGGATGGGTACAGATCCAGGTTATCAATCACCACAAAGCACTATTAGATACAGACACTGATAACATCTATATTTAGGAAAATGAGGACAGCTGTACCAATCCAGGTGTTCACGCAGTTCTTACTCCTGTGCTTGGCATGCGCCTCTGTGTCTACCTTTCATTCCTGCACTGTTAAAGTGTGTGGATTTTACATTACTGGAGGATCAAGACACTGGAGAAGATCTTGGTACATCCCAGAGCAGAAACAGAGTCTGCCACAGGCTTCCTGGGTTCACTGAACAAGGGGAAATATCTTCAAACTGAAAAAGATTAGGTTTAGATTAGAGATGAGGAAGAAATTCCTTACTGCGAGGGTGCAAACTGGCCTAGTGGAAAATGTCCCTCCCACGGGAGGGGAATTGGAGCTGGATGATCTTTAAGGTGCCTTCTAACACAAACTGTGATTCTGTGATTCTATGATAATACCTAAGTAGAAAGATAGCGACCACAGAGAAACATCTGTAGTTACTGCCTCTTCTGACATATGTTTGACCCATGTTTTAATTGTGTACCAGTATGCCCCCCTAGCTGTTACAAGAAAAGTTTCAGGAAATAGAAAATCTCCCCACTGTAATTAATTTATCTTATTTTCACATCTTAAATGCTATTCTTGTAGAAAATGGAAATTCTACTGCATTCCCGGGATTATATAAATTGTTTGCATATACTTAGTCTTGCCTTTTATTGAGAGAGGAAATGGGCACACAGCATGGCTGCATGAGTCACAAACATCTGTCTTTGTGTGTGACCTATTTGATTAGTAGAAGTTTACAGCCATTTCAACCTTTCTTCATACTAAGGCCCCCAAACTGCATGTGAGTAATTTTGTCCTTCAAAGGTTGCTGGAGGTGACAAATTTTCCCTGGTTTTTCTGTATTCAAAGGTGTTTGCCTTTCAGGTATGAAATTCAGAGTGTGAGGGTTTTTTTCCTTTTGGCTTACAGATATCATTTAAGTCTGCCTCTTGCTGACGGTAAATGCAGTCTTAAAAATCTCTGAGGATAATAGAAGTGAGGCATAGAGGCTCTGCCTTTAGCTTGACACATTTTCCACATGGTTTAGTCATAAATTCTAAAAACAAATTGCAGCTTTTCTCTGTTGGCATGACTGAAAATCAGTAGCAGACGCCTTCTACGTTTTCCAGGTAATAGAACTTTTCAAGGATTGGCTTCATTTGGTTCGAAGACACAGACAGTTCCTAATGTGCCAGATTGTAACTGTGCCAAGCATGGGCAGTGTGGTGATTGCTCTGCTGTGCTCTTCTTGCACTGTCATCAGTGTAAAATGAATAAGAATGCTTTTGGCTCTTGTTGTAGTTCTGGTTAGCTAAACAGTTTTATGGGTTTATTTTGCCTTTTTAAACCATTTCCATCCAGTATAGTGCAAACAGGTTCAGTTTACTGCTGAAATCCTCTCTAGCATTTTATTCCCTGAACGTACCTCCCTTCACCCCCTGTGCTCTATGGCCAGCTGTGGTGGTTTAGGAATGGTACTCCCAAATTTAGTGCTCTCACTGAGACTCTCCAAACCATGAGTTGCTTACTCACTCATCCTCCCCCTACCTCCTTGCAGTGGGCTGGAGAGGAGAACTGGAGGACAAAAATGTAAAGATCATGGGCTAAGAACAATTTACTGGAAACAGGAGTGCGATATGAAAATAAACAGCACCAGTAACAATATTAATGACAGAGGGTACAAGAAAAAGTTGAACCATTCTCACAGAACCCCCCCAACAACAGACAATATCCCATCACTCCTTCCACCACACTACCCTGAACCAGAAGTGACCCCTTTTCCCTGGAAGAGACTGAGCAATGGGGTGAGGTGAATAACCTCTGGGTCCTGCCATGCCCCCTCCTGGCTACTGCAAAAATTAACCCTGTCCTGGCTGAAACCAGGGCACCACCACACTGATTGCTAGTAAAATGTCACTATCTGGGAAACCTCTAATTATCCGTAAATCAGCTCTTAATCTATTTATGTTTCTAGTGCAGTGCAAATGAAAAATAAAAGCCAGAAACTGGTCTTCTGTGTGGGGAAGAAATTTTGTATATTCTTTGAGTAAGTCTCTAAGAGAACAGAAAGCACTGCAGGAACCTAAAAAGCAGACCTCAATCAGACAGTAGTCCCTGAACAACCTTCTCTTTTTTTATTTTTGAAGGAGATGGTGGGATTAACATTCGGAAATTTAATCGTGTCCCTGAAAAGGTAACAGGTCTCATGCGATATCTTGTAGAATAATTTCTCGTAGAATAATTTCTCTAAATGAAGTCTAAAAATATGTCTTGTCTCACAGTCTGTAGCTGATATCATGTGAATTGTTTTCCCTCTATTAAGATGGGAAAAAAAAATCTTTTTGCCTATCCACACATCGAAGACTTTCTAATTTCTATGTCAATAATTTATATTAAATATCAAGGAACTTACTTTACTGAATGTTTCTAGAACGGATAACTTAACACCACCAAATATCCTATGTTCTCCTTTACTTGGAATTAGGACAATTAAAATACAAAGTCAAGTTTATTTGCACAGAGAAACCTGTTAATGACTGTCAACATTAGTCACCACTCGATGTAGAGGGAGTTGGTGTGGAAAGAGAAAGCAAATATAATGGGGAATGAGATATTTCCAGTCATTTACACAGGTGGTCCAAAACTCGAGTACTGGTAAATACACGTTTCATCACAATTTGTTTGTACTTAGTCTCAAATTTTCTTTTTGCTTCCCATACATTAGCACAACGTGTCAAGGCAACATTTGTTTGAATGCCCCTCTGTTTCAGTTATGCTAGATCCTGACTAGTGAAAATAGTATAGTCCTATTTTTCTACTGAGCTATAGTGATGGGTACCACATGCAGCCTTTTCTACTTGACTTTTACGTGGGATAGTTTGGTTAGAACTCTGAAGAGTTTTTCAAGACTGTCTTTAAAACCATAATTCCAGGCTCAAACAAGGTAGCAGGTAAAAGGAAGACACTGGCAGTAGTGTCTCTCTGATGTGGATGACTGTGTGAACCTGCCAAACCCCTGAAACCAGGGCTGGACCCATCAGTTGAGGCTCATATGGGTGGGTAACAAGAGGAACCCCAGTGTGGACCTGCTGTACCTCAACAATTTTCTGTTCTGCAAACATGACATTTACATGTGTACACACACACCAGCCCAAAATAAACATAAGATCAGAGAAGGAATTATTTTCAGTTGCACTCTCAAGAATAATTGAACTTTTTTTTTCATAGGCCTCTCAACAAATACTTGGGAAATGTTGAGAAGTATCACTTTATTTTCCACAGTGTAAACTGCTTTTTCAGCAGTGTTCTGTCAATTACCTGGCGAAGGCCTAATCCGTCAATTCTTCTGAGTGACCATTTGTAGTTTGCTGAAAAATAAACATCTTGACTCTTTGGTAAGACTAAGGATTTGGTCATTGATCCAACAGTGTGATTAGGGTCATAACCAAGCAGTGAGCAATCATGTGCTCCCAGCAAGGGACACTGTTTTAGAGAACACAAATCGACAGCTGTTTGCTTGAATTGATGTATGAGCCTCTAATTTTTCCAGGCATAAAAACTAGAAAATAAGGACTGTTACTTCAGATACTGTTTTTGTGTTTGCTCCAATTTTTCAACAGGAAGTCCACTGGGCTCCTGAAGACCCATGGTAGACATCCAGTCTGTTACCAGTGATGATATCCAGTGGGGAATTGAGCCAAAATGGCTTTCCAGAAAGCAGTTTCTGTAAATCACTTAAAGGTGAAGGAAAATTCTCCCTCTCCCCTTTATGAAATATTAGTATTTGTTTAATAACTTTCCATTTCTTTCAATTTCTCCTGCTTTGTTTGATTTATTACAAAATCTAACAAAGCGTGGTTCTGAAGCAACTGAATTTTCACAGTTAGAAAAACAAGGTAGAAAAATGATTGAAAATAAAAATTACATTTTCAAATTATTTTAAATTATTAGTGTTTAAAGCACATTAAAACTGGCAGTTTTAATGCAGTCTAAAGCATGAGATATATTTATATTCTGCTTTTCTCCCCAAATCTGAATTGGAAAATCTTGCATCAAGTGAAAGTACCACCTTCACTGGATGTATGTTGTCTTAAATTTAGAGGTGCAGAGGCTGCTGAAAATCAGTTGTTTTGACTCAGTGTATGTATCCAAAAAGCAGGACCCCAGATCTCACTGTCCCCTTCTGAAGGTATTGAAGGTCAGTGGTTTTTAAGGCTGAAAGGCTTTACATTTTTTATATTTTAAACAATAGTCCTCCAAGTGGTGAGTTTCAATCTTTTTCTTGCTCTGTCAAATTAAATGAACACTTTGACTGACAGGTCTGTTGGCTGGACAAATCTCCCAGTATCTTTGGCAGCTCCTGAACTTGGCTTTCTCTGTGAAGTGTCTTGTTGTTTCTCTCTCTGCTGCCAGGACACACATAAGCACTCACGTGTTCTCTGCCTGGCTGCTTCTCACTCGCCCTCGCTGCACGTCTCCTTCTCCCAAACAGCCCCTCTTCAGCATTCCTACGTTAAACTTGCTCCTCTTTTTCCCCCTCTCTGCTGGCAAGATGCATGTCTGACAGGCAGGTGCTCTCCCTTTTGCCTGAGAAGAAAGGCAATCTTGCGGCTGGGGTACTGCAAAGGCCACAGCAAAGAATCCTAGATCACTGCTGATCCCCTTCCTCACCTCCTGCCTCTGCTGCACTGAATGCCCTTACATCACATGTCCTGTGAGAGAGCTTTCAGATTTATTTTTATGCCATTGGCAGGCCAGACTCCAGTTGATATTTGCATTAAGAGGATGTTTATGGTTAGACCAATATTAATATGCTCTACAGACAGAAACCTGCTGAAAATTCTTGTAGTCATACAGATCTCTCCAAATAGGTTGATGCCTAGGCCACAAATCAATGAGGGCACAATTTATTCCGTGTTTGCATATAGACTTTTTCAAGTCCATCTGTCTCCTGACAGTCCTCTGTTATTTCCCTGATACAGAAGATAAAAGGCAAGGATGTTCAAGGGAATGTAGGGTTTTGAAAAAGTTCCTGTCTCTTTATTGTCTGAATTCTGGTTCTTTTGGTGTATTTTGTTTCCTTTAGGCATCAGCTGCACTGTTGGGGACAATAGGTTTTCCACATGAGCCAGCAGCCCTGCTGTCATTGAGGAATCCAGGTGGGCTGGCAATGCTGGGCATGTGGTTCTCTCACTGAGAATTTCAGTGGTGGTGAGAGAAGAGACCAACCTCTCTGTGAGTCTGAGAAGGATTTGGGTGAGCTGCTAAACAAAATGGAAAGGACCATAGACCAATATACCTATTGTGAGTTGCATTGCTATCCACCTCATGAAAATGCCTGTCTCTCTCCTGCAAAAGGAGACACTGGTTGCACCAGAAGCTGCATTCAGTGTGGAAGCAGGCCAGAATTTAAAAAAGATTGGATGAGAAGACAGTACAAATGGAGAAAAGATAATTAGTCTTTGAACTTAAAATTTTAATAAGATTTCTGAGACCTCTCAGTCCAAGATTCATCTGAATGCATGCCTGATTTTTGAAATTATGCAGAGATGACAGAAAAATCAGGAAAAAAATCGGTATGTGAAATTTCACATGACCTTAATTCTGCAAGCTAAGAACTTTGTCATGGGATGTAAAGATTTGAACTGAATAATTCCTTTTTTTTCTGTTGTTTGTGTTGTTTTCTTTGAATTTGGTCATGAAATGAAAAATACGCTTTTTTCAAAGGTGTTAGAGGAAAGCAGGTGGCATCTGATCATTAAATATATTACATGTAAAACTGCCATATCCAACAGACTGCAAATATCCTAGTCATAAGGTTTCCAATGGCCTGGCTAGAAGAGTAAGTGGGTAAAGAAAATAGGACAGTGTAAAGGAATTTATTTTTTTTTCTTCTCTGGCCAATATTCTTGAAGTAGTTTTCATTTCAGAGATGCAATCTCACATGTAAAACTTTCACTTTAGAGGTGCATTATTTGATGGTCTAGACAGACTATATCCTGTGTCTGTAACTAGAATCAAAGCCACATTTTTTGCTATTGTGTATTTGGACACCACAGACGTGCAGGTTAATTATTTTGAGCACAACGTTTAAAAAAAATGAATTAATTTATTATGTGAATGCAGTGGCTTATCTATGACCATGAAAATGAAGAAGGAAAAAAAATTAGGAGCATTACCTCTTGCCTATGTGGTAACACAGAAACATATTTCGTGAACCTTTACATTATATGTAGCTTCTCTATTCCTTTTCTGTGGAAATATTGTCTCTGACATTGGCTAAACTATATGTGCCTATATGCATTGTTCCTTATCCTCTTTATATGTCTAGGCAAGCTGTCAGCTTGCTTTGGGGTGCAATAGAGAAATCTTTATCTTTGGGAGATAATACCAGACATAAGTACCCTCAAATTATTTAGGTCATGTGGTCTACCCATACCAACTAAAAACTGATCGTTTTTGAGGTTTTAAGAATCCTACTGATGAAGAAAGTGTCCAGTCTGTTGTAATTTTATATGACAAAGAAATAAAAAAAATCTGAATCTGGAAATGGGAATTTTATCAATGATAAATATACGTTAAAAAACAAAATTACAGTCTTTCTACGTTGTATCCTGACCATGAAGCAATTTGCAGTGTGTTATGTATTGCCATTCTGGAATAATAAGTCCTAGCACACACATGGCTCCTTGAGAGATTAGCAAATAGCCAGACTGAAGAGGCTAGCAAAGGAAAACTACTTAACCATGAAAAAAGTCGTAATTCTCTACCAGAAAGTAACAGACATAAAGCAGGGCCTTTGAGTCTGAACAAACGTATACTTCAAAGACAAAATCTAGTGGACTGACTTATCCCTGTTAAAATACATGCAGAAATATTAAAGTCTTAGTATTTTTAAATAATATTAAATGAATGAGTGTAAATCATTGCCTGAGTTTGTAAATGTCACTGTAGTGTAACACTAAACTCTTTGGATGAGCAGTGGGGAACAACTGTGGCAGTTCTGAATTAAAACATTTTTATCTCAATCAGAAGTATGTCCAAGTTTTGACTGAATTCCTTGGGCTTAGATTTTCAAATGGTATATAACCAATCATTCCTCAGAAAATCACCTCTCAGTTAATAAATACTGATATTTGGAGAAATCGGTAACACAAGTTATTCATTTGGGGATCTGTGCAGAGGCAGCCAAAGTGCTACTGAAATCCCCTCTCTACTTATGTGACTAAGGCTTAAAAAATAACTCTAAGCCTTTACATGTGCTAAAAGCTCTTTTCACCTTGTTTTGGATAAAACTATTGTACCCTTCTTGCTGTGAGCATTAATGACTCGAGAAACAATGCCCTCTGCTTTAATGAAACAATGAACAGTGTTAATGATCAAAGAGCCAGATGTGTGGTATTTCACCACTTTGAAATACTAAACAATTATATTACTTGAAATTCACTTTGTGAAATGCTCTTTCTGCATCCTCACACTATGCATTTGCAAAAATCGTCCCTGTTTTCCTTTTTATTTCCTTATTTTTGGTGTGTCTTTTCCCTGACTGCAGCCATAAGTTAGAACTTTAAGAAAAAACTGTGCATGGCTCTCATTCTGGCTGGAACTTTAGGAAACTTCCAAGAAGCTCCCTGATAGCTGGGAGATGACTTTTTTTTTTTCTAGTTACAAGTAGCCTTAGAACTGATTTTCTGTAACACTGGAGTTTCTTTATCTTGTCTAATGAGTCTGTTTACAATTTTTAAATAATTCCAGGAAAAAATAAATGTCATTACTGAAGTCAAGTGAGCAACTGGGCTAAATGCACTCTTGGACCCCAGCAGAGAGATGGGGGAGGGAGAATCACGCAGCAATAGCAATAAGACAAAGTTTTAGTGAGTTGTTTTCCAGCTGCTTGCAGATTCCTGGGGATGCAATGTATAAAAAAGGTACCAGTATAAACTAGTGCTGTTTTGAGACTACTTTAATTTATATTTGATATCAGGGTGGCTGCTGGCTGGAGAGCCTCAGCTGGTTAAGACAGCAGAATTGAGCAACAGATTCTCTCCTCCCTTTAGGATTTCAGAACGGCAATGCAAGCTGAGCATTTCCTTTGGAAGGGGTCAGTCCAAACCCACAGATTGAGAACAGGGAGGAGTTCTCATTAATTCTGGAAGAGAAAAAGCAGTTGACAAGAAAACATAGTCCAAAGCAGACTATAACAGTTCCAGATAGTTGTAACTTCATGACGTCTTGACCACTTCCACATTTTCACTCTTCTCCAAGATAACAGACTGTCAGAATTCCCAGTTCTTTTTATTTTTTTTTCTTTTTCTGACGTCCGTGTTCCTTAGCCATTTCCCAGAATACAGTTGTTTATTTCTCTTTTAGCACAGTATTTTCTATTATCTTTTAGTTCAGTCCTTTACCGCTGACTATTGGTAGTATGAATAACCTTTTTTCTTCTCCAGAAATCATAAATAAACTTCAGAAAAATACAGTCTTGGGACTGTTAAGAAAAATAAGACAGGCTCTGCAAATACAGCATTTGGCCTGTGTTCTGGGACCGGACACCAGGCATCCTGCTGGAGACTTGTGGCAACAGTTGTCTCTCAGTGCTCCCTGAACAGGTGTGAAGATGATCCCTGAAGCAGTTTGCTCCATGCATTTCCAGTTACTTCATGAAACTAGGGTTGGGGAAAGGGCAGAAAAGGGAAGCAGAGGGGGAGACAAAGCACTCACCATCTGTCCTCAACGCTCCCCATTTTTGTACCTACTTATTGTGCACAGGTAAATGATGTAATAAAAATACTTAAGAAGGGTTGGTTACCTCTTCCAGCAGCCTTTCGTTCTACCTCACTCTTCTCCCTTAACCTCTGCCCACACCACACATAAGGGTGTTTAATGATCAAGTCTGGGGCACTCACATGCTTTTTTTATCACAAAGCATGAGGACATTTCCATAAAAATTGTCCACAAGATCGAACTAACCAAAAATTTTCCATCACAAATATTTTTGGGTATTTTGTATCTGTCAATTTGGTTTAATTTTTGTCTGTTTAGTTTATTTTGGTTTTGTTGCATTAAAAACTGTGTTGCTAATAGCACTAGTTATTTTCCTGAACAGGTCTTAAAAAAAGAGAGAGCAACTAGGCAGAGCTTTCTTACAAAGAGAGAACTCACAGAGTTTTTGGAAGTCAAATCAATGATCATCTTCCACAAAAGTTGCTATTCCTTTCTGTCTGTGGTTCTATTGGCCTCCTTGGGGATGGTAGTGTGAGAAAAGCACCAATATTTCTGCTACCTGGCCCTTACCCAAGCCCTAAAATGAAATAAACTTGAATTAGAAATTCTGGTACTTCTTTCCTCTTTACAAATATTTGTGAAATTTTGCATACTTTGCAGTCAAATGTAGACTACTAAAACATTTTGTGAAGCAGAATTAGCATTTCCTTGCAGTTCCTATACATAATTGATATGAGTGCTTTTCCACATCTCTTCAGTGGCCAGTCTTTTGTCAGAAGGTTGTTTATTTTGAGAAATAAGTTGTTCCATCTTCTTGGTCTCCAGTTAACTGTATTTCTGTAACTTCTATTCAGTTTTTTAGCCATAGTGATGAAAGGTATTTTTGCTACGGTCATAATAACTCTAAACTTGTATTTATGTTTATTTCATATCCACAAACCTGAACAATTATAAGTTTGTGGACTATGTTCTTGAAATACTGTTAATATGTGTTTCCTTGCAATGTATCAAATATTTTAAAGTTTGGGACACTTAAAGAAGTTCTGGTGTGTTGTCTAGCATTTGGTGCATTGACAACTGAGACAGGGTCAAAATTTTGTAGGTAGTAGATTCTGCATGAATTTCTGAGAAATACTTTGGTAACTTTGTCCAAGTTTGGAGAAAATGCTTCCCAATCACAAGGGGCAATGCAGGAAGAGTAAAACTCATCTATCCACACAGGTATTTTACTACTTTTATTGCTTATATGAAATTATTTGGGCAGAATTTAACTGTTTCCAGAATGTAGTACTTTTCAGTTTGACAGAATTATTTTTGACTCTCCTTTCTGAATATTGCACTTCTTTTAAGGGAAGTATAATTCTAATGGTGTTTCTAAATGCTTATAGTGCTTTAAATACATAATCGTTGAGATTTTATTATACCTTGATAAGGACAACCTGGAAGAAGCATAAGTTGGCAGGGCCACCTTTCTCCACTTAGGGTGCCTTTTTTGCCTACCACTTCTCTACCTCAGGCACTCAGCCACTAGACTCTCTTTATAAAATGAAGGGAAGAGCCCAATGTCATGCAGGAGTTTTGAAACTATTGGGAAATAATAAAACTCCTCTCAAAAAGTTAAAAATTGGGGCAATTTTTTTTAGGTGTTTGCATGTTACTCACTGGCTATCTTTGAATTGTTTGAATTTGGCTGGAGTCATTGTGTATGCAAATTAAATTGCATTTCAGGCTACTCACAGTATGGGAGGAGTAGGAGGTCAACTCATCCCACCATCCCTCTGGTTTTTCTTGTTGTTTGTCCTCCCTTATCTGAATGGGAGACTTAGGCTTCTCAGTGTAATTCTTGGGCACAATTTGGATTTTTTTACCTTACTCAGAGGACAATAAGCTGTACATGTCCATACAAAAATATATAGGCTTTTTTTTCCTTTTTCTCACATACTTTTCTAAACCAAGTTATGGATGGATCATGTGGGAATCAAAATGATGAAGACATGTACTTTCCACATAGACATTTTGTGTGTTAGAACTGCCATAGGTTTTTATTCAAGCAGGACAGAATTTGGAGCATTTATGAACTGTAATGGCCTTATGAGAGAATTTAAACATATTTTTTGAATGATGTATGCAGTTCCCTTCTCTTTATTTCCAACAAATAAAGTTATTTGGATAGTATCTGCTTTTCTTGCTGCCTTGAATAAAGTCTTCTTTGGAAGTTCCTATGAATATAAATTTCACACCAAGAAAGTGGCTTAGCTCAGTAGAAGATGACTGAGAAAGAAGATGGAAACGCTATGTAAAATCTCATTTTAGCCTGGGTTCCTTTTTTCTGAGATTTTGAAATTTTGCTGTGGTAAATACTTTGAAAGAAGATATCACAAATAAATTTTTAGGGTTTTGTAAGCTTTTCCTTATTAGTGGCACTTAAGGCACACCATGGACTATAACTACCTAAAACCCACTTATTTTAATTTATAAAAAATCATGAAACTATTGGTAAAATAAATTAACTGTATTAACTGGAATTAAGGTAGTCTAAAGAGAAATCATGGGGGTAATATTCATGAAAGAATTAGTGAGGAATTATGGCTGAATTTCATTGGTATGATTTTTCTTCCTTTTTTTTTCATCTTGTTTTAATTTTTATTTTTTTTAAAGTTGGTGTGCTGTATGGATATTAAAACATAAAAATCATGGCTAATGAAAGGGATAAAAATTGGAGTGGAAAATCTTAACAGGTTATTAAACTTCATCATTAATACATGCAATACTTGAAGATTGATATATGTTCCTGTTTTGAAATTTAGGATTATAACCGCTCTGATAGATGATTACTGAATTCTAGCTCAGACTAACTTCTGTAACACTTGAAGAGTACTGTCGGTTCTTTGAGCTGAGATACCTTTCATACAAGCAGGGATTAAAGCTGTATATTTAGTGGTATAACTATGTGCCATCTTTTTAATTTTTATTTTGTTCATTCAGCCAAACAAGTAGCTTCAATCATGGCCACTAATCCAAAGATTAATAAAAGGCTCTTCTTACTTTTTTTTTTTTAACTTTATTGGAAATAAGATATTGATCTCACTGATTCAACGCTTGCTTGTAGAGTTCTGATTATAGTTTAATGGATAGATCTATATTTCTATTATTTCTGGGCTGCAACCAGTCAAGAATAGGAAAAACAGATCTAAAGTGTTTTACTGAGATGATTTATGGTTTATGAAAAGATCACAAATGAAACGTTGCCTTCACGGCGGCCACCAGAACCGAAATTTCCATGACTGTAAAGAAACAGGTAAAAGATATATGGAGATTGAAATCTTCATACTGTTCCATTCCTTCTCTGAAATCATTAAAGAGCTTTAAATAGTGAGCAGTCTAGCTAGCAAAGTATTGCAGAGATATCCAGTGTCAGCCTAATAGGATCTGATCAGCCCTGGCAGGCTTTCAGTGGTCCCTGGTGGAATCTGGAAAAACCAGTCTATGAAGACTGAAAATAACAATCATCATTCCCTTTTATCAAAATCTAGCTCTTTCATCATCCTCTCCTCACTTCATACCTAAAGTTTTGGATATGCAGCTAAGCCCATACCTAACATGGTTTTGAATCCACAGTGGCATGACAGAATGCATATTTAGGATAATGAATCTATCACTCTATAGGAAGTTTTGACTGTAGCTATGCTGGGGTAACAAAGTAGGAGATGAGGAGTGTCCAGAAAAATCCTTTGGGAAAACTGTTTGATGGAAAAAACAAAGCAGCTCTGTCCTCAGGTGTTCAGCTGTGGAACTTGAGTTGGTGTTTCATGCCAAAAAAAAGAAAAGCGTTCTATTCATTCCATGCACTCTACTGAAAAATTAAACCAAATACATTATTCTAGCTTACAAATGACTAACTTTATTTTGGCATGTGTTTAATCGTTTAGAAAAGGGTCTTATTTGAGAAAGCCTCTAAGTATTCACTTAAAATAGAGTAGATGCTTAAGGACCTCATTGAATAAGGGCCAGAGTGCTTAAAATTAGGAGGTGCACATTTTTTTAGCATAAAAAAACCCCAAACGACAAAAAAACCCAAAATAAACTCTAACTGAAAATTGAAGCAAGACTTCCTTCCATAGTACTGTGGTAAAAAGCTCTACAGGCAAAGAGCTTTTCTGAACTTTATAAATATTTAATTTAAAAAAGATAATGAACCAATATCTGTGTAATCATGTTTACAGTAGGTATGAGAGCATGCAAGACCTACCTGTATGCCAGTGTTGCTCTGACTGTTTTTTTTGGAAACCTTTCAAAAACTCCTGCAGAGGCTGAGGTATTGAAACATGTTCTTACACAATGTCCTTTATTTGCCAGAAGCTAAAAGAATAAAATTGTGGAGATATCTGATGGCCAGAGATCTTTCTTGTTTTGCTCCAGTATGTATGTTTTGGAAAGATGATTGTTTCTCCTGAACTTTTTACAATGACAGGAAAGAAACTGATATATCAGGTTAGCTAGGAAACTGGAGTTTTAGTTCTGGATTTAGAATACAGACTCTGTGAGAGAAATGGATTCAGGTGAGGATTTTAAAAGGGCACGGAAGAGACATACCCTGTCAAAACCAGCCCTAATATTCTACAGAGTTCATATATGGGGCCTTAGTGGAAAAACTCTGATTATCTAGACTTGATGGAAACATGGAATGCTTTTCTCTCTCTAGAAAACAAGCCAAGTTAACAACCATGTATTGAGAAACACAAGCACCTATGTGCAGCAATGAATTCTGGAAAGGTGTGACGTGAGCTTCAGCATCTACAAAATTAAAATGCTTCCTATATAGACTGAGTATCCCAGAAACTGTATAGACTGATGAGAAGAGCTCTGATTCACCAGTATTTATTTTAATCATGTGAAAATTCCCACTGAGAAAAGGGGAATTTTGTTGGAAATGAATGAACAGAGTGTCTATAATCTCAGAACAGAGTAAAACTCCAGGAAGCAGCGGAAAAATATTTCAAACAATTGTATTCGTCATTAATAAAAGAAGCAAAAGCAGTTGAGTTCTTTTTAGATACAAATCATCAAAAGCCAGAAGGAGATTATTTAAAAACAGTTATTAAGGGAAAATGATAAATATTCATCACTGTAGCCAAGACCGATCATCAGTGAATTATTCAGCTTCTCCAGACTACACCCTATTTTTCTATAGATAAAAGCATATTTTACCTACACTTGCAAGTTGAGAATTGAGCATCGGGATCCTGATGAAGAAAGGAATAAGCATGTATATGTACTAAATTAAGACTCTTTGGGTGTTTCTCTCTTCGAGCATCAGTGATCCAGTCAAGACCATTGGTTCCACAGGTATACAAAGAACAACAATAACCTTATCAGAAACAGGAACTACTGTCAACAGAATTATTGTCACGGGGAAAAGAATTACCTTTCTCCCAGTGCAGAGCTTTTGATAGACTACAGAAAAATATCATGTGCAATATGACTCATCTGGTATGGTATGTTCAGTTCTGGGCTTCCCAATATGATAAAGACATGGACTTAAAGGAGTGAGCCTAGCAAAGAGCCACAAAGATGATATGCATGTGTATAAACATGGAAATGAAGGTAGGGGAGTGAGACTTCTCAGGACTGCTAGAGACAGGACATGAGGCAATGGGTACAAATTAAAGCACACAAAACTTCCTCTGAACACAGCCCTGCACCTTTTTACGATAAGAGCGGATAAACACTAGAAAAGATTTCCCAGAGAGCTACTGGCATTTGCATTCATGGAGATATTAAAAAACAAACTGATCACAGCCCTGGGTAACCTTTTCTGGTGGGAGAAGGTGACCTCCAGGGGTGCCTTTCAACCTCAATTAGTCTGTGATTCTGTGAAAGAAGGGAAGAAAAATTGAAAAGCCTCCAAAAGAGTCTAATATGCTTACTAATACCGATTCAAAAGAAGATGGATCATAGGCATAAACCAAAGTTATATTCTCCAAATGAAATCTAGGTCAAAATTAATAGCATGCTCTGAATTAGTGCTCTGATGTTTCAGAAAGGCTGTGTCACTTGGACTTCAATAAGAGTTGCTGTGCACCCAAGGGCATATAATATGAATATCTGTTAATACGAATTCAAAGCTGTGAGTGAAACCATAAGGTTCTTAGTTTGTGATCTGTCCATCTGAAGTCATTATGAATCAGCTAATAAATTCTGTAAGTATCCAAATGTCCAATTCAATTGCTATTAAATTCTCAAATTCAGTCTTTTGGGAGTTTTATGGTTATATTGATTTGTCCACTGGGTGGGATCAGTAGGGAGATCAATTTATCCATAAAAATAACAGACTGGAAAAAAACAAATATCTACAGTTGTGACTTTGACCCTTAGTAGAAGTTTGAAAGAATAGGGAATAAAGTAGATTTAGTATTTAGTCAGAATTTCTGTATACTAAAGGTACAAACAGACAAGTGCATATCTATTTAGATATACAAAGGTCAAACTTTGTATGGATGACAATAGGGAGAATCTTTAAGACAGCAACATTAACACAACATTTCTTAAAAAAACTAAGAGCTACTCTCAGCTACCAAGTCAGTGTCTGGCCCACAGGAAGTCTATTCAACAATACAAGCAATATCAAAAAGTGCCACCTCTGCATTTTCCATCACTTCACGGGTTGCAGCCAGGAGTAATAAGTTACAGATACAGCAGAAACCAAAATAATAGTCCAAAGATTTGATTATAATAACAGTGATGGAACCACAAGGGCACCTAAAATCAAAAATAAGTGAGAGGGGACCAAAATAGAGGATTGAAATTCTGTAGACCAGCAAACTAGCTCTTGACTGTAAACTGGGGAGATACAAGTCCTAGCTACGGCAATAAAAACATTATTGGCTTATGAATCTGGTTCCTGCATCCATCTGGTTTGAGGCAGAATTTTTGGCTGGAAGAGGTGCATTGTATTTCCCAGTTTTCACCTTATGAATCTGTTTGTCCATAGATTTCTTGGAAGAGGTTCCTGGATTCATCTAGTATTATTTAAGAGGTCATTTTATATAAATTCTTATTTTTTAAATTAAAGTGAGATGAATAACAAGTGTTCTGTCCTGATTTAAGTAAATATTGCTTAGCACAAAGAATATTATGCTAGGAAGACAGAAGGAATAATGAAAAATACAATTAAGAAAGAGCTATTAAAATTAACTGGTTAAACACTCCAGAACTGGTTGAAGGATCATAAAAATAGCCAACGTTATTTTAAATATTAAATTAAAGGAATCTCTCTTCCCAAAAAATCTATCCCAGAAACAGCAGAATCAATAACCCACCAGGAGACATACAGGCTGTTAAGAATTGTGAAATGAGGAAGCAGAGCACCAGAAGTGTAAGGGGAATTCAACTTTGAATGATCTGAAGTAAAATTCCACAAGTGTTTTGTACTATGACTGAATTTTGAACAATACAGAAACTTGGATAATAAAGGCTTAGACACTGAAATACAATGCACTCTGATAGAAAATAATATAAATCATCTTATGAGAATGCTAAAGAATTAATCGAGTAATAAACTATAAAATTTAACTGTGTCTGTGAGACTAACATTATAAAGCAGTTACTATAATCAAGACATGATAGCCATGATATTATTCACCAGTTGGTAACTTAAATAGAGTCAGCCTCTTCTGAAATCCACAAGAATTTTATTCTCAATTTAAATACATGTTTTAGTTCAGTGTTGGGGAGGAGGGAGAGTGTGACTCTCAGAGCACGTCTTCTAAGATTGGAAAGAGTGGGACACTAGTAAAATCAAGAGGGGAAATCTAGCAAAATATCTTCCTTCTTCTCTAGACTATCTCTTTCTAGAATCCACTTTGTGTCCTGTCATGAAGGGAGACACTTGCATATCTGTCTGTTGAACTATCTGGCACCAATTCCTTTTGATCAAATGAAGTGTTAAATGGCCTTATTGGTCCTTACACTATGAATCTACATTTTTCAGTCTTTTGGAAAGGCTTTAAAATTATTTAAGTTGTCTTTGCTGTTCAGAAATAAACCCCACATGCCTGGTAAATTTGGCAGGTCTCTCTATTAGCTTATTAAAGCTCAAATAAATAGGGCTCACAGGCGTGCTATGCATCTGTTCTTACACACAATTTTCAACTGGTGTACTCTGTCACCTCTGGTGAGATACTACATTATTAAGATTCAAAGCTAAAGCTATCAGGAAATATAGATGACCACAGGATTAAAACATTTCTTTGGGATGTAGCAGTCTTGGTGAGTGAGCATGGTCCTATCATTGCTGCTCATCAATTTCAACAGCAATTTGCCATGAAACTTTAGTATAAAGTGGGAAATTCCTAGGACTTTTTTTCCTGATATATGCAAAATTAAGATTATAAACACTGGATCCTGACCTGTACTGACTCTATACATTCTTGTTCAAAGGATATCTTCCCTAACATTCCTGACTTGCAAAAGAAACAGCCAAACTTAAAATCTTGTGTGGTTCCAAAGCTGAGTGAAGATTTGCTGTTCTGTCAGTCCACTTCTTAGTGCTGCATAGGAGTGTGCATTTGTACATGCCCCTATATAACTGCAGCTGATAGCAAATTTATACTTCCCCCATTAATTCTTCCTCTTAATGCCAATACAGAATTCTCTAGGAAGAGTTATCTAGATCCTCAAGGCCAGGAAATAAGTGTTTTGTTAAGGATGGACAGGGGATCAGACCCAGCCAACACAAGTTTAGGAGGGGCAGGTCCTGTCTGTCCAACCTGATCTCCTTTTATGATCAGGTGACCCGCCTGGTGGATGAGGGGAAGGCGGTGAATGTGTCTACCTGGACTTCAGCAAAGCCTTTGGCACCGTCTCCCACAGCACACTCCTGGAAAAACTGTCAGCCCACGGCTTGAACAGGGGCACTCTGTGCTGGGTCAGGAACTGGCTGGAGGGCCAGGCCCAGAGAGTGGTGATGAACGGGGCTGCATCCAGTTGGCGGCCGGTCACTAGTGGTGTCCTCCAGGGATCAGTGTTGGGCCTAGTCCTGTTTAATATCTTTATTGATGATCTGGACGGAGGGATTGAGTCCATCATCAGCAAATTTGCAGGTGACACCAACCTGGGGGAAGAGTGTCAATCTGCTGGAGGGTAGGAGGGCTGCAGAGTGTCCAGAGAAGAGCAACAAGGCTGGTGAAGGGACTTGAGCACAAGTCCTATGAGGGAGCTGGGGTTGCTCAGCCTGGAGAGGAGGAGACTCAGAGGAGGCCTCATCACTCTCTACAACTCCCAGAAAGGAGGTTGTAGCCAGCTGGGGGTTGGTCTCTTCTCCCAGGCAACCAGCAGGACAACAAGAGGGCACAGTCTTAAGTTCTGCCAGAGGAGGTTTAGGTTAGACATTAGAAAGAAATTCTTTACAGAGAGCGTGATTAGATGTTGGAATGGGCTGCCCTGGGAGGTGGTAGAGTCACTGTCTCTGGAGGTATTTCAGAAGAGACTGGATGTGACATTCACTGCCGTGGTCTACTTGACAAGGTGGTGTTGGGTCACGGGTTGGACTCAATGATCTCAGAGATCTTTTCCAACCTGGTTGATTCTGTGATTCTGTGAAAAAATTCCCATGCTCTGTATATTCTTTCTAAATTGCTATAAATTGTTATTGTATGAAATTTTGGGAATGCAGAATAGTCTGATGCATGTGCTTATCCATCTTTAACCTTAGTGTTTTGTAGAGCTGAGATAATCTGGGAAATATTATACTTTGCCAAACCTGTATTTTTCTATTATGTGAAAGCAGGACATCTGGTATGTGACATCAACAGATTCAAAAGGTATTTCTTCAATTATTATTTTTATTTGCCTTAAATGTACTAAAACAAATATCTTTACTGTCATTCCTATGAGAGGGTCTAAATAGCCTGTGTTATGATTCCCATTTTACATTAGTATAATCAAATGGAAACTCATTTGATTATAGTATAAAATATATAAAAGCACACCCCTTGATAATTTTTGCCTGTTGTTCTTTGTTTATGGTGATCCAAGAGTCTGTGCATGTTATTAACTGTTAAACTGAAGGGAAGGAAGGGTAGCCCATTGATCATAGTGCCAATAAAGGACTCAGGAGATCTGTGTTCAAGAACCTGCTTCATCAGTTTCCTTCCTGTATGATCTTGGCAAGTCTGTCAGATTTACAAGGCTATTTCAGTTCTGAAATATTCTCTGATAATCTGTCTTTTGGGTTATCAATTTCACGTCTGTCATACAAAGATAATAACACTGGATTTACAATTGTGGGGATATTTGAACTCCACGTGAAATTGCAGAAGGCAATAAAGAAGTTCTTAGGTGGCTACTCAGACCTCAGTTTCATATCCTTTATTCCATCATGTCTTTTCTGAAATGGAAAAAAGCAATCTCTTTGAGCCTTCAAAACAGGGTGGTTGAATGTGCCCAGGAGTCATTTGGGAGAGTGACTGCTCTTGCAGTCCACAAATGCATTACGAGTGCCTAGAAATACACCCGGGCATGATTTAATTTCCTACTGTAGGTGTACTCTTTCCCCAGTCTGGGATTTTGTATGAATAGAGGATGTCGGATGTAGGTACAGCATACTGAGGGCTCTCAGGGTGGAAAGGATGTTCCTTTTCCTGAGATAGAACAAAAGTTCCTTGGGAAAGTCTGCATGACCTTCACCAGCTTTTGGAAGCTCAAATTCTATTAGGAGGTACTGTCAATTCCAGCATGTTCTACTGAGCTGTCACTCTTTACTCAGTTTTGCCTTGAAGCCTGTGAATGAAGCTCATCAATAGGAAACAGTGGATTTCTGTGCGAACCAGATTCAGATGGACTTGCACAGCTGTAACTACTATTGTGGGTATTTCCATACTTAGCTCTACAGTATAATTGCCTACAAAGTCTTTTAGGAAAAAGATGCTCAGTCGAGAGCTTTTAAGAAGGGAGAGTTCTATTTTTACGGTTCGTGTCACTATGCTGTATTTGAAAAACACTTTTTTATTTTATGTGACTTACAACACAAACAGGAGGTGACTACAATGTTAGATGTAATGTTTCAACAAGAGATACAAACACAATCAGGACAGGGAGAGAAGGAAGATAGAGCCTATTCTTTCCCGTAGCACGTTTGTGAGTTTAGCCTCTATGAAAGCTGATCTGTGCCAGAGTGGGGGACAATTTGCTTCATTTTCTTGAAGGAGATTGCTCTTTATAGTACAGATGTCTGGTAGGAATACTAAATTACTGCATAAGCCATGCAGAAATGGGCTGTCTTTCCCAGCTAAGTACTGACTCTTGTATAAGTCACCTGCAGATGCAACACAGTTTCCTTCTCTCTCACAGGTACAGGAATTGCTGGAGGCATGACAATGAAAGAATCACAAAGAATCACAAAGTTGGCAACAATTTAAAAATATCTGCTTAAGGGAAGTATTCATCAGCACAATGATTCATGCTCACCAGTTTTGCAGAGGAGATGGTCACAGAACTTTTTCCACTGGGAGGAGGGAGACAAGGGGCAGACAGGCAAAGCTGATTCCAAGACTTGGCTCCACACTCAAGAGAAATTAATGTGAATTCTCTCATCTTTCCTTCTCAGCTCCTGGATGTGTGGGAGGAAAAAGAAGTTATTCAGGATCTATTATGACTTTCCACTACGTTGCTACATTTCGTATTACTGTTTGTCTTATGCCTACAGCCCATTGTCTCTTGAATGAACTGATTCCTACCTCCCCATTCTGTTATCTCTCAATCAAGGCAACTGAAATTACCTGTAAAAGACTACTTGGGTATGCTTTTTAGGCCTGGTTAAGATTCCATTTAAATGCACAGAATGATTTCAAAGATTAAAACATGCCTTGGTTTGGGCCTATGGTATCAAAACCATATTTGGGAAACTTCTGGGTATTAAGCTCTGATATCCATCCAGGACTCATACATTATGACTATTTAGAGCCAACCTTACTCAGAATATTTAGTAAAGAACAAATGAGAACTGTGATCCTGCTTGGAAGAGGAAAAATACCTACATTATTTCTAAAATTCCAGTTTGAATTTAGTGTGGTTTCTTGGGGATCCTCCAGAAAAAATGTCTTGATGATTCCTCATATGTTAAAGGTTTTAATCTTCTCATATTATTTATACTGAGGGAATTCCCCTGGCTCTTAAACTCTTTGCATAACAAGAAAGATGTGTCCTATTAATAAAGTTATATTGTTAAAACCATTCCTTATTCTACATAATCTGTTTCAAGATTTTTACTTAAAGAGATAAGACTTCTTTTTCATAAAATGGGAAACTAAATGTTTATTAATCTTTTCCAGGTGTGTAAAAGTAAATAAAAAGGTCAAACTCTAATCTATGTTTAACATTTAAAATAGAATCTCACTGCACACAAATGTATGATCTGATGTTGACCATTAAATTATCCATTTTCAAGGTGTGTGGCCCTGTTAAGCTTGGAAATTCATATGCAGCTCACACATACATGCCTCTGTTTCTAGTAGCAAGGGTATTTTGATATGTACCAAACACCAAAGCCTGGAACTGACATCATTCTTTGGCAGACACATGAATATTTTGTATTGTAATTGCTGGCTTGCATGTCAGTACGCTCCTGCTGTCTATTAAACAGAATGATATCTTCGTGTTTGGGGTGTTTTGCCAATCCTTTCTATTGGCTAAGAAAGGAAAGGTTTTTCAACAGCTAAAGGGCTTAGTCTCTGTGTACAATTTGCTCACGTACAAAACAGAGATGGCCAACCCTCTCTTCTTTGGGTGGAAAATCATATACTAAAGTTATATGAACATTCACTTGAACATTTTATTTTTACTTCCTCATTTAAGTGCCTGCAGTGAACATTCCCAGTGAAGTGTTTGGCAAGCTGGGTCTACTGGGCGTCATAAACAGGGTCAAAAATTCCCTCTACATCTATAACTCTTCCCCTATAGGTAAACTGGAGTGGCCTGTGGTTGTGTGTGTTACCAGAAACATTTTGCTGTAAAATAAGGCCATAAACATGGAAAAATATATGCAGTCATTGCTGCAGTGGGCAACATTTTTTGCAGCAATATTGAGCCATTTTAATTTCAATATTTAGAAAACAATCAGTTAGAATGAATCTTTAGTGCTACTCATGAACAGAAGCCTCAGCCTTATCCTAGAGTTTACTTTTTTCTAGAAAGAGCAGTACTGGCATTTTGCATATAGCTGAGCCAGATTAATAGATATATGGCTTACAGGCAGCTTAATTGAAAAAAGCTGCATCTTTCCAGTGATCAGAAACTAATTTTGCTGGAGAGATAATTTTCTTTAAATCACTATGATTCACTCAACATTGATGTAGACACATAAATCACTATGTGAAAATATCATTGACGGATGCTTTAATTCTTGTCTAGAATTTCCTCAAACCATCTTGTAATTTGATATTAGTATTTCTCCTCTGGTTTCTGGAAACTGCTGTTTACTGGTAAAATATATCAGCACCGAAGAGTTCACTGGAATTTTCCTAGTTGTACAAACCAAAATGCAATAAGTAATATCACGTGCAAAAAATAATATTTCTGGGCATATGGTAGTTATAAGAAATACTCCCCCCACTCCCAAAAAGGAGTAGCTTGGTATTGAGTATAAATTAAAGTACTAAGTATCTTTAATTGTTTGACATATTTCATATCTTCAGCAAAAATGGAATCAGGAGAATTATAAAGTTACTGTCACTGGTATGGAATAAAGTTTTGGTATGAAATAGAGAAGGAACAGGTAAGAGAACACAGATCTGCTCATTTAAAATTGCTTCAGCTTTATAGTCTTCCTCTTGAGAATTTGCAGGCACAGTAGCTGACATCTCCAATCTAGTTTTGTGGAGAATAGTGAAGGCATTGAAAAACAGAAAGAGGACAAGTCTAACAGCTGATGCACAATGTTCCTAATAGAAGTGCAAGCGCTGGATGGCATAAACAGAGCTCAAAATGACCCTTACAAATTCAGGCAATGGCCTGGAGAAGAAAAGACCATTATTCATTAGAACTAAATACAGCATTCTATGCAGAGAAAGGAATAATCAACAAGTTGTCTGATGCTTTTGTGGCCAAGTAGTATTTCTACAGAAAGAATCTAGAAACTGTAGGAAATCTTTAGCTTATCCCCAAAAAGGATGCCATGTTGTTAAAGAAATATGGACACCAAGAGGTGTACGTGGCACACGATGCAGTACAGTCCTGAAGGATGAGATATCAGAAGCTATTGTGCAAACCAATTCCTTTCACTGAGGTAGAAGTAGCTTTATCTAAGCACTTTCTGGCATAGTTGGAAGTCTTTAAGCTCAAACGAAAACAAATTAATGTTGCTCCAAAACCACTGCCCCAGCTGCTCTGTTTCTTCTCAGTCTCTGTCTCTTTAGACAAAATAGCACCAATTTCTTTCATTTTCCTCTTGAAGGCCAGATTCTGTGACTTGTAAATCTCCTATTTCCTGTTGGTCCCTAAGCTTCTTGCAATACAGCACCCATCAACCCCAAAGTGATTACTGTTTTTGAACCTGACCATTTCAATGCTAAGCAGAGAGGAAGTCCGAGGAAGGGACCCCAGCAGATCTAATTCTGGGCTGAAATCTGTGTGAAAAAGAGTCAGGAGTTGTTAGTTTTGGGAGAAGATCCATTTAACTCAGTGTAATCTAATAAAAATCCCTTCATAATACTAAAAGTCCTGATTTTTTTCTTCTCCCAAATTATTGATTATTTCAAAACATAAGTCCCAAAAGCAGATTCCAAGGTTTGTCAGAGGAGTGACAACTGTCCTTGTGTGCTTCCCACATCCATTGACTTTATTCTGTTTTCAAAGTTCACTTAAAACGCAGGCTAGAGAAAGTTCCCAAGCTGTTATCTAGAGGGAGCTCTTGCCTTTGATTCGAAGCTGCGTTTCATCATAGAAAAGTACATAAAAGTATATAAACTTGTTTGAAAACTGCATTATTCCTTGGTTTAGATATTTAAATGGAATTGTCATTTAGAGTAATGGTGTAAATTATAGGGTATAATCAGATCTGATATGTTTCATACATATATATGCATATATCCATATATCCATAATATATATAATTTATCTCAGTCTGAGAGACTCTAACCTTTCTGAAGTATAAAAATATTGGATATCCAGGCCCTCAACAGGTATTACTTAGTTCATCAACTCTTTTTCTGTTATTTTCTTTAAAGCGGCAGCCAGATATGAATACAAAGTCACTTAAATCTTTTTGAAAGACATAGAATATGAGACTACTGTCATCATCCTTCATAAAAAATTATGGATTATATATGTAACTTACTTGAAATGTATTGGTGCTAACTATATCATACCCCTATGCATTTTTATTTTCTTTTCCTTTGTGCAGATTCTGTTACTTCTGTGTGATGTTTGGCCTTGTGGTGAGAGCTTAGACAGGAACTGATTGATGCACAGTGGTCTAACAAGCATGCAGAGCTTTACTGGAATTGTGTAAGAAATGTGAGGGCACCGTGACTCAGGGAGAGAAGAAATCTTATTTTCTTTCTAGAACTAGAGAAAATCTCCTGTGAAGGGGGACAAAAAGGTTCAGTAATAAGAATTTTCTCTGTACTCACAGTCCTCAGTTTAAACCTGGAATAATCAGGTGAAACTTCCCTGATCCAGCTGCATCAGTGAGGACAACCTGTATAAAGCAGAGGAGTGGTGCTTGATTGTAGTTTTGCTCTCAGGCAGCTTGCTTATCGCTTTTACAACTCTGTGAGCTCTCATCTCCATGGGGTGATTACACACAGAAACTTAAAACCCACTGCTGTTATTAAAATTATAAGAACAAGAGTTATATTATAATGTTTAAGGATTCTATATGTGTCTTGCAGCAAGCTCTCATACTTTCAGGAAATCAAAAATTTCTTTACTAATGCAATTTCTGAGATAATATTTTAGCTATGTTATCCTGAGTTGAAATCAGAATTATACACACATATATATAAAAGAATGTTCTTCATTTTTAAAAGAAGTAGAAGAGTTGACAGGTTTTTTGTTTGAGTTGAACTAAAGCAGTTCTCAATTGCCAAATTGGAACGTGCCTATCAGCTTGATCCAAATAAGAATATGTTGTCCAGATTCTAACAATTGTCAGTTGAAAAACTTCAGCTTACAAGTTGATTTGAATGGGCACTTTATTTATTTTAGTGAGCGGAGACCCTCTGCTGTCTCATCAGCCCCATGCTACTGTCTCTGTGTCTGGACACATTGGGCTAGACTAGATCACGAAATAAAGGTGAGCAGAACCACCAGCAGTTCAGAGATTTCTCATTTTGGAGAGTCTGCAGGTCCAGATAGGCTCCATTCCAGTCCTGTTTATCAACTTTTTCTTCATGTTCACAAAGGCAAACTTTTTCCTGTAATGCTGAATAACAACTAACACACTGGACAATTCATTCTGACTCCATGGCTGGTGCCCATGACAAGTCTTTGGGCTTGTGGAGGGCAGTGAGGTCAGGGCTGTACAGTTTCTCAGGGCCACAGAGTCTTCCGTGAATCTTTCAAAGATGAAGGTATTTGAACAAAAGAAGACATATTCATTCTCTGTCCTTCTTGGAGCAAATTCCTTAACAAAGGGAAAATGGAGGGGGAAATGCAGAGCCATCCTGGGCTGCAGAGCCCCGCAGACTGCACAGGGCTGCAGCCACCCTTAGACATCTCCTGCTTAGAGAGGTCCTGTCCTGTGCCTGCTTAAAGGGATTCCATTCCAAAACTGAGAAGAGTCACACTGCACTGTGGTCATGCTGCCCTTCATAGGCAGCAAGTTTCATCAGTGTGTTTCTACGGAGACAATGCTTTCCCAGACTTGTCTCCATCCTTCACCCTTCCCTGGCTAAGCAAGGAGGTGAAGACCAGTTCTGCCTCACAAAATTGATCTTGGGCAAGATCTGGATCACATCACGAACAAAACAAATAGGATGTGTTCTCACTATGGTTTAAATAACTGGGTATGTTTCTGCTAGCTTGGCTTCTGCCAGGATCTCTAAAACGCTCCCTGGGCATAAGAGCTCGGGGTAAATAATAAACCCTGCCTTTGCAATGCCTTCAGACCATCCCCAGGGTCTCGATGGGGGGTGAAATACAATGTATGTACCATTAATAAATCTTCACAGGGTCGCCTGCGGGGTTCATCATGGTAATTGTCTCTCTTCTCCCCCCTCATGTTCAATCCTCCATGGCGTACTGCTATGTCATCGCTATCCCAGTCTTTCTAATTTGTGTGGCTGGAAGCTGAATGATGCTGTTTGATCTTAGTTAACTAAATAATAGTATATTATGACAGAATTGAAAACTAGTACTGGGCCCAAACTGCTTCCTTCTATCATTTCTGCCAGCTAGACTGGATTTGCTTTCTCTGTGCTAATGATTATGTTTTGAGCAACACATCAATAAATTTTAAAAAAATATTTTTAATTTAACTGTAATTTTTCAGTGATATTCTGGAAAATGCGTCTGATTTTACTTACCCGTATGATTTTCTTTTCTTCTTGAGGGGACTGTTGTGCAAAAAATTAGATGTGCTGGCATGCAGGCAGATGAATCATGGGCAGGTATGGTTGAGAATCCTTAAGTTGAAAATGGTTTACTACTTATTTACCAGGAAAAGTCAAAGTTTATGCTTTTTGAAAATAGTATTTTTGAAACTTGAATAATCATATTTCCTTTTTTATTCTGAATTTTGAAAGAAAAAGCTTCAGATTTTATTGTAAACCAACAAATTTCAGTCCATTGTATATGTAATATTTTATTGTATGGAGCTAAGACTATAGAAATGGCTTTACAGCCAACACATTGATGCCTCTTCAAGGAGAGGAAAATTTTAGAATGGAGCTTACTCTAATATCTTAAACTTTTGATGTAGATATGAATATTTTCTATTTACCCTCATGTTTTAAAAATCCTTTTTTTCCCCCATATTCCAATCAAAACTTTATATGATACCTGAAGAGTATGGCTCAGGCTATACTGACAGTTGCTTGTGAAGGATGTGAAAGTATGGGGTAATGTGATGCTTGTCATATAAATTAAAGCTATCTTCGAGCACTTGGGAATTTGAGTCTGCTTTAGGAGAAAATATTTATGGTATTTTAGAAAAGCATACCATGAAGGACAACAGCTTCTGGTTTTGTGGCAGGATCAGCTACTGGAAAGCATGATCAACCATGGAAATCAAATACAGAAAACTTAGGCTCAGAAAGGAAATGTAACTAGGAGCCATTTCTCTCCACAACTTTGAAGGGTATAGATGTGTATAGGCTGAGATGCAATAGGATTGTGAGTAGAAAAATCTGGGCAGCCATTTCTTTGCTACTGCATTCCTGGGGTCTGCAAAAGTCAAGTCACACCTTTACATGTGAGAAAAGTGTGATACTGCCAATTGCCTGAAATTCCCTTTATGAAGATTGCTGTGAAGCTGATGCTCTTTGTGAGGACCTACAGTAAGGATATTTTTCCTCAGCTTGAAGTGAGTTCAGATGAGCATCCTCTTCCTCTCTTTGATTGCTTTAGAATCATGGAATCACAGAATCATAGAATGGCCTGGGTTGGAAGTGACCATAAAAATCTTCCAGTTCCAGCCCCCCTGCAATGGGCAGGGACACCTTTCACTAGACCAGGGTGCTCAGAGCTCCATCCAACCCAGCCTTCCAAGCACGGGGCATCCAAAACTTCTCTGGGCAACCTGTGCCAGTATCTCATCACTCTCACAGGGAAGAATTTCTTCCTAATATCCAATCTAAACCTACTCTCTTTCAATTTGAAGACATTCCCCCTTGTTCTACCACTACAGGCTTTTATAAACAGACTCTCTTCATCTTTTTTGGAAAAATCTTTCCTTTTGGTGTTGCCCATCTGAGAATCAATCTATGATTGTCTTCTTGGCTGGCCAGTTTCAGTCAACAGTATATTCCTTAAGGAAGCAATGTTGGAAAGTGTACTTCAAAATCAGCTACTTTCTTGGTAGTGTTCCCTGTGTGGCTTTTGTGAACAAACTGGATTTCAAGGTGTGTGGACTTCACTAGTAAGAAATTTGATTTCAGAGTCAGTTCTAGGGTTTTATTTTCTCTCCATGAATGTTTCCTTAGAAAGACAGAGTTCTGCTGCACAATTAGGGAGCTGCAGGATTCCTGTTTTTTTGCAATTTCTAATGCTATTGTGATATTAAGTGGCAAGTAAGTTCCAGATGCTGGGTTTATTTTTCCTTCCCATTGACTGTTTTCTGGAGAATATGTGAGGTCAGAACTTCATTAAATAGACTTATTGTTTATTATATGTGGTGATCAGCCACTTACAGAGGCTGCAAGTCCTATTTTGTCCTGTTTATTAGAGACAAAGAAAAGTCTAAGCCAAATTATTATTTAAGTGTTTAAAATAGGAGTGTGCATGGACTTCAGTATTGTGGAAAGTTTGCTTGGCCCTCTGCAAAATTGTGTGTGTTGCTCAGAGAACACTTAGAATATCTGAGGTTTGGCTTTACTCAGGGTCCTGATGTACTGCTGCTTTAACTTCAGACTATCTCAGTTAAAGAACTGCATTGAATTCACACCTGGGTAGTCACTGATAAAATCATTTTGTAGATTTTAAAATGGAAAAGGCTAAAAAAGGAAATGGAAATACTTTTTTTTTTAAACAGTGAATTATTGCTATTTTTGTGTTCTGTCTATTGCAGAGACACAATCCTAACATGTCTCTTACACTCATAAATGTATCTCTTATGCTACATATTTGAAATATTTGGATTTATGGAAAAGAAATATGGTTGTATTATACTGTTAAACCAAATAAAACTGGCTAACAAAGTATGTGACATATTCTGATCCCACTTTTCAGAAACAGATTTGTAATCACCTGCTCTGCAAACTCAGTACCTGATGACTCTTTTCTCTTGCTAGGAAATCAGCATAATAGTACAGAATACTGCCCATTGCTCTACATAGCTGTGACTGATTCTGGTCTTGGATGATGATGATGTGCAACAGTAAAACAAAGTGTCCTTACTAAGGCTCTCAAAAACAGTCTGCTAAAATATCCAGAATGCTATGACACCTTTGTGCCCTCCAGAAGTGCATTATACAATGCAAATTAACAATTTCCTTCTCTTTCTCCTACAGGAGGAACAATTACACAAGCAGTGGAGTTTGTTTGCCCAGAAGGGATGTTGCAGTCCTGCACACTGGGCTATGCTATGCTTCAATGAATGCTGGCAGGCCTTTTGCTTCAGAGGACAGAGAGGCTTTTAGAGGCATTGACAAGTTCTTTCTGCAGTATCAGCTCAGCTATTGAGGAAGCTTTGCCTCCTGCAGAGGTCTACGTTGTGGTGGTGTTCCTAGGAAATCTGGCCCTGACAGAAACTCTGTATGGAAAGAGATTTACCCTTAAAGAATAAAGTACTGCTGTGCCCGAGGAGTATTATTTGCAAGTATCTAAGCACAAGTCATTTTTCAATGTGCAGCAGAAGGGATACAAATTGGTATGAGTGACAGTAAGAGTTCAGTATCAACAAGATATCCCAAAGAACTGGGAAGTTCAGATCAGAAAAGGTGGGCATATGTCATCATTTGCACCAAGACAATAAACCTTCCAAAGCTGTTTCCTCCTGCTCAAAAGCTGCATTCCTCAGGTTTAACTTTGTCTGGTATCTGAGCTCCTTGAGTGGACTGTTCCCGGCACGGAGCAGTTCTGGGGCCCAGGTCATGGACAGTTTAATCTGCATATTTCTTCTTGCTTCTTTCCGGGTTGTTTGTAAATTATCTGCAATAAGACCAGAAACAGAGACATTCCTTTTCTAGTAGTCTAACAAGAACATTTTGGCACATTTCCCTAGACTTTTACCTCTTAGATGTCTAAAATACCTGATTTTTCTTTCCACTGAACATTTCACTGAGTAGTAAAAGTGCTTCTAGCCTGTATTCACAGTGTGGTTTGATCCTGCAACAAACACATAATAGATTGATCTGGTTAAATTGTTTGAAAATCAGAACAAACTGAAACAACAGAGATTTTTTTCTTAATTCTCTTGTTACCTCTACTAACCATGACTCTAATTAAATATATATGTGGAAATTCAGCAGGAAAAAGAAGGCAACTGGTCTCTAGTAATGCAATTCTGTACAACACAACCCCACATCTATAGGTCCACGATGAAATTTTGAAGCCCAACAGAGAACTGTTACTGTATCAAATTTTTTTCCTCATTCAAGTATGTGATGTACAAGATTCTGTGAGAAGTATTAACATAGGATGCAGTGATAAGAAAATTTATGGGTCCAGCTTCTATTTTCTGCTGTGTATGTAACTGGGTCCCTAAATAGTTGTATCATACTCACTCTGTATAACACATTGGTGGCTTAATATTAATTTCTGACAGACAGGTTGACTTCCAAGTTGCATCCTCAAACATTGCTTATAGCAAGAAAGTTTTTACAGAATCAGTTGTATCTAGATATCACAGTCTAGATCTGTTTTGATGGCTAAATCCTGATTTTTCATTTCTTTACTAAATAACACACTGTTATTTGAAGAATTTGTCATATAATTCAGTTCCATAGAATAGAAAAAATGTGGTAACAGTCATAAAACCTTGTTAAGTGCATAGCACTGACAAGCTGGAGTGCTTTTAGCAACTACAGTTTTCCAGATCCCTACTCTTCCTACTTTTTTTTCAAGATAGAGCATACATGTGCCAAGTTTATTAGACCCATATCTCCCAGATGCATTCATTAACCAAGATCCTTCCTGTCTGTGAGGGTGTTCCCAGTAAGTGTCGTTTGGCTTGCAGTTGCTGTGACCTGATTCAGAACAGGAAACTTCAGAACATTATTCTCTTCTCTGACAGCATTTGAACTGTTCTGGAACAGACATGATCATGAAGTAATCATTAATGACCTTTAATTCATTGCTTGTATGCCTTGTGGTTTTACTGGGGTTTCTGTAAGTCTAGTTTTTATTAAAAAGTTGGATAGTTGTTGCGAGAATTCATATTAGCTTTTTGTTTTTAATTTTGAAGAAAAACATGATTAGCAGGGACTTAATAGCTATAGACATCCCTCACATGATTCATAATATCAATACATGAGGCAAGGATGAGATAAACTCTCAATCACTACAGTTTTATTTAGCAGTTCGAAGTACATGTCTCTAAAAAACCCAAAATTTAAAGCCCAAATACTAGAATATATTTCATTTGAAAAGGAACCTTTGGAAGACACTTGCAAAACTAACTGTGATTGGATGGGGCAGAGAAATATAATCTATGTTTATTAACACTGATAATATCACTGGCTTAGGAGTAAGGTCAGTGATTACAGATACACAAAGGGATAGAAATAACTTCCAAATCGCCAAACCTGAAGCACATAGAGGACCACAATAGTTTCTAGGCATGAAGAATTTAGCATCCTAGAGGAAATCATGAAGAAGAATAAATAATTAATTGAGAGAATTGTTAATCTTTGGTTATTAGTTAAGATATGATTCATTAGGAGAAATTTAGCATGGATTTTTGGAGAGGAAATAATGCCTGATCAACCTGATAGTTCACTACAAAAAAGTAAATAATTTGGTAGTGAGGGGAGAACAGTGGATCTTGTTTATCTTGACTTTGGCAAGGCTCTCAACACTCTTTCTCATGACATCCTCATTGACAAATTGATGAAGTATGGGCAAGACAAATGGATTGAGGAGTGAGCTGAAACCCAGCTGAATTGTCAGGCAAGAAGGGTTCTCAGAAGCAGCATAATGCCCAGCTGGAGGTCAAGAAGCACATCCTGAGGGTTGATACTGGGTCTAATACTGCTTAAGGTCTTCATTGCTTATCTGGACAATGAGGTAGAGTGCACCCACAGAAAGTTTACATATGACCCAAAACTGAGAGGAGTAGCCGACACAGTGGCTGTGTCACTGTTCAGAGGAACTTTGGCAGGCTGGAGAAATGGTCTGACAACAATCTCATTAAATTCAACAGAGGAAAGTGCCTGGTCTTGCCCATGAGGAGGAATTACCCCATATTCAGTACAGTACAGAACCCAGCACAGGCTCAGGACCAACCCAATCAAAGTAGTTGAGCAGAAAAGGATCGAGAGGTCTCGGTGAGCACCGTGTTAGACATGACCCACACAGGTACCCTGGCAGCAAAGGCAGCCAGCAAAATCCTGCATTACATTAGTCAGTGTGCAGCCAGCAGGTCCAAATGGGTGCTCCTTCCACTCTGCTCAGCACGGGTGAGACATATCTGGAGGACTGGGTTCAGTATTGGGTTTCCCAGTATAAAAGAGAGAGGGATGTACTACAGTGAGTCCAGTGAAGGTCCACAGAGGTGCCAAAGGAACTGGAACATCTCTCCTATGGAGAAAGGCTGAGAGAGCTGGCCCTGTCCATCCAGGAACAGAGGAAACTCAGGGAGATCTTGTTCTTGTGTATAAGTAACAGATGAGGGCAGTAAAGATGAAACCAGGCTCATCTCACAGTGTCCTGTAGCAGGATGAGAGACACTGGGCAGAAAATGAAATACATGAAATTCCATGTAAACCCCAGAAAACATTTTACTTCATGTGTGGTCATACATTGGAACAGACTGCTCAAGACCTTGGAGATATTAAAAAAATTACTGTTCGACTTGACCCTGCTCTGAACAGAGTAAGGCTTGACTATATGAGCTCCAGAAATCCTTTTCAATCTCATCCATTCTCTGTTTCTGGGAAAATGACGGCGATTGCATTCATTACAGAAGTAGCATCACTTACCATGGCAGGAACATCTCACCCTGTTCTGCAACAAGCTTTCATATAATTTTCCTACACATGGTAAAATACAACCGCATGCACAAATATATCCTGGGGGCCACCCAGCAGGATAGCAGCTTGGTAGAAAAGGCCCTGGGGGTCCTGGTGGATACCAGGTTGAACATGAGGCCAGCAATATGTCCTTACTGCAAAGAAGGTTAATGGTATTCTGGGTTGAATTAGACAAAGTACAAACAGGAGTTTAAGGAAATGATCCTTCCCTTTTTCTCAGCATGGAATGCTGTGTCCAGTTATGGGTTCCCCAATACCAAGGAGACATGGACACACTGGAGAGATTTGAAGGAAGGGTCTCAAGGATGATGAAGGGATTGGAGTATCTCCTACGAGGAAAGACTGGGAGAACTGCCACTGTTCAGCCTGGAAAAGAGAAAACTCAGGGGGATCTGTTCAGTGTGTATGGATACCAGAAGGGAGGGTGGACACAGACAGGCTCTTTCTGGTAGTGCTCAGTGACAGGATCTGAGGTAATGGGCCCAAATGGAAACACGGGAGGTGTCACCTGAACAGCAGGAAACATTCTTTTTTACTGTCAGGGTGACCAAGCACTGACACAGGTTGCCCAGAGAGGTTGTGAAGTCACCATCCCTGGAGATATTCAAAAAACATGTAGACACAGTCCTGGGCAACTGACTCTGAGTGGCCCTGCCTGACAGGGGAGTTGGATGAGACGGCATCCAGAGGCTCCTTCCAATTTCAATCAATCTGTGGTTCTGTGTTTAAAGCTGTCAAGGAATTTTAGTATGACAGCAGAGGATAAGCAAAATAATAGTAAGAGATTATCCTGAAGGGATTCAGTGAGGAGAGGAAGAGGAGGGGCAGGCACTGATCTGTTCTCAGGTGACCAGTGATAGGACTTGAGGGAATGGCCTGAAACTGCACCATGGGAGGTTTAGGTTGAATATTAGAAAGAGCTTCTTTACCCAGAGGGTGGTGGGGTGCTGGAACAGGCTCCCCAGGGAAGTAGTCACAGCACCAAGCCTGACAGAGCTCAAGAACAATTTGGACAACACTCTCAGGCACATGTTGTGACTCTTGGGGATGATCTGGGGCAGGGCCAGGAGTTGGACTTTGATGATTCTTGTGGGTCCCTTCCAACGAAGGATATTCTGTGATTCAATGATTCTACTCATCCTAGAAACCTGGATGGTTCCAGTGAAGGGAACGGGGACCAGCTGTCACCTGAGCTACATTAGCTGCTGATCTCATCTCATCACCAGCTGTGAGGAATTTTACGTTCTTGTTGAGGTTATTAAAGCACATTCGTCAAATGAGAAGGGTTCTGCACATGGACATGTAGCAGTGTTATTCATAATGCTGTGCCATTTTGATAGTAATGTGTCCAGAGAAGAGTAATTCATCTTGTTAAGTTTTCAGCATCACTTACCAAAACATTGCAGAAGCATGACACAACCAAAGGCTTCAATGTGCTCAGACACAGGTGCTTTAACTGGAATACTGCAAGCAGCAACTGAGACACTGCAAGTCCTGACAAATTATTTTCATTGAGCTTCATTGTTCCAAGGCCAGGGATTTTCAAGAGTCCAGAAGATCATTTAGTTTGATTTCCAGTCTAGCACAAGAATTTAAATATTACGGGCCATGTGTCAAAAGATTGACTGCTTCACTGCTCTAAGGGCTAACTGAAAAGTCAATATTGTACCAAGATTCCAGATATGTTGTAGATCAGGCAAAAGATATGTCTTTTTGTTTTTTTGCTATGCAGGAATATTTAGAGGTAATTAACACAACATTTTTTTTCTCTGATTCCCCTGAAGGAAAATAAACATATCTCATTTCCTACTATCTAACTCACTTTTGCTACTTTCCTCATCTACAAGGAACATAAATAGAACAAACTTGACAACAGAGGTCATTCTCTAGTTTTGGAGGTTTTGATTGTACATTTCAATTCAGTTGACAGGGCTAACAGACCCCAGTGGAGCAGTCCTGTGTACATACATAGGTCACCTCTGTATGTGTACAGTTAGTACAAGCTATCATGTTGACTTGACCATTACTATGTTTGTCACATTTGGAATAGAGGAAAGACATAACCAAGATTTGGCCTTCAGCTCTGCTCTTCTATCAAATCATCTTCTGTGATGCTAAAAAGCATATATAAGGAATTAATACGTAAAGCAATATAAATGTTTGCTGGATTTTATGCACACACACACAAACAAATATCTATATTTTCATATTTATATGCTTGTACACAGAGTAATCAATACAGAATTTAAAGAGACACAACACACCATTTCATTCTACGTTGGCCCTGTGTCATTTTGTTTATTCTTTGGTTGCCTGGTGACTGCCAAGTTTGAACTAAATCGCTTTCCTCCCTCTGCAATCCTCACTTGAGAAGATGGCCAACAAGAATACTGGTTTTGCTATTTATGTTTCCAACTCAGAAGCTGTCCCAGTTAAAATAAAGTGTCTTGGCATGGGACAAGAAAACATTGCATTCACAGAAATGGACAGTGCCACCCTTTCCTTCATTCCCACCAGGGGTCAATGAAATTCAAATAAATACCATGACTCATTCCTTGCTCAGAGTTTCTTCCTTCAGTAAATCATAGATTAATTTACTGAGTGGTGTAGCAAAGAAGGCTTGGAACACAGTGAAATGCATATGCAGGTGTACAATGGGGGGTGAGTTTAACCAAAGCTGATTTACTAACATCTTACAATTTAATGACTTCACATTTTTTTCCAAAGAAATGTGTGTTTTTATGTAAGTATATGTTTTTGACACTAAAAGGATTGTAGCCACTAAATTTTTATACGTCCTCTGTGTATCCTTCTCACTTTAAAATCAGGATTTATGAGCTGAAAATTAATTGCATGCTTCATCCATAGCTTTTTATTTTAACTCAACCCCTACAACACCATCATAGTCCTTAACTTCATCTAGGTTTCTTGAGCCTCATTATCATCAAATGCACAGGAGTAGAAAGAAGTTGTGTTTTGTGTTTCTATGAGTATATTACATCTCACAGGACAAGGAAAGTTGAAAAGACGAAGGGGTGAATACACTTTTTGTCATCTCTTTCATGCATCATATGGCCGCTGAAGAATTGTTTCTGCCTGTTGTTTCTACAACTGCAGTTTCTACAGGATTGCAGTGTAGAAAATAAAATTACAGTGTAGGAAAAAAAAAGGATATATATGTCCTGCTTTCGTCTGGGATAGAACAATTTTCTTCCTTGTAACCAGCACAGTGATGAGCTTGGGATTTAGGATGAGAATAATGTTGGAAACGCACAGATGATTTGCTTGTTCATTGCTTACACTAAGTCAAGGACCTTTCAGCTTCTCACGTGAGAGTGAGCATGTTGGGGGCATAAGAAGGGGATACAGCCAGGACAACTGACTCAAACTCTCCAAAAGGATATTCCATACCATATGGCATCATGCTCAGTGTATAAATCAGGGTGAAAGCTGGCCAGAGACCAGTTACTGGGAGCTGGCTGGGCATCAGTGAGCAGGTGGCGAGCAGTTGCATCGTGCAGCGCTTTCTTGCGTATTTTAATCCTTTTTATCTTTTTTTTTTTTACATTCAGTTTATGTCCTATTAGACTATATTTAATCTCTACACACTCATTTTACTTTTTCTACCCCAATTCTCTCCCTCATCCCACTGGGGTGAGCAGCTGTGTGGTGCTGAGCTACTTGCTGGGTTAAAACACAATATCAAATCCTTGAATCACTGAAAACCACAACTCTGTGATAACACACCGTAGTTTTAAGGTATATGATGAAATCTGCATTAGCAAAGCAGTAGGAAACCTTTAATTTAACAAGCTTACCCCTCATGGGAAGTGACATGGATATTTGTAGATACATCCTATTTCCTTGTGCTCTGTATTTCTTCTTTATGAAGAGTGAGCTCTTGGCCTAGATTGTACCTCTGAACTCTTGGAGTTGGGCAAAGACCAGCTGTTCAAACAAAGCAGAAATGATGTCAACTACTGGCACACAGCAGAAAATACAGTAAAGAATTCTGAGTATGTAGGTACACTTGGAGATTTGACATTTTTATAAGAAAAGCAAATGCACAGGACATCCTAAAATCCTTCCTATTAAAAGAAACTTGGTAAGAAATGAAGTACAGTGATAAAAAGGTTTGACAGGGTTTGTACTTTAAAGTGGGGTTACCATAACACTTGATTAATGCTGTTTGAGTCACACTGCAATTGCAGTACATATACAAACTGTTTTAAGATTTATTGTGCAGTAAAAAAGTCTCATTAGAGAGATGTATGGATATTCAGTGCATGTAAGCCTCCTTTCAACTCCAGGCTAGCTTTAAAATCCTATTCTGTACTTCATTTGGAAAGCTAGTGTTCCAAATACTTGTGTCTGACAGAATTTAGGACAATTAGATATTAATGGTCATTTTAACTTCCTTTGGTTTAGAGAAATAGCATTTCAGTGCTCTTAAAATTAGAAAAAGGAAAAAAAAAAGCTTTTAAGTTCCTGATTTTTAGTCCCCATTCCTGTTCAAGTATGCTGTTGGGGAAGTAGGTTTTTGTGTTCTTTTCTGAAAAATTTTAATATACTTCAGTGTAAATTTGCTAATTTATTTTTTTTTTGCAAAGGTGATGGATACATTTTCCTTCATCTTTCTTGGAAATTAAAGGGAGATATTCTGTGTCAATATGGAATGTTTGAAGGCTTTAATCTAAATTTTGCCACCACAGGTCTAAGGCCAAATTCAGATCACTTGCTAAACAAATATATTGGAATTGATTGTTTGTAGTAAAATTAGTTTCTCTGTGAGTTGTCATTTATAGAATTATGCAGGTTTCTACATCTTTTGAGGCAGATCGTGTTGGCAATTTATAGACTTTACACACTATGGTAGATGCCATGTCACCTTCTTATTCCCACAGCACCTATGATAAACCTTCTACAGTGTCAGATCATTCCTCGTCTTCAAGAAAGCTCGATGAGCTACAATCCTCATGGTCCAATTTGTAACAGAGGCTTGTGATCACCACTTCCTGTAAAGTTTTGAATTCCCCTAGTAACTGTTGATATAGTTTGTTACTGAGGAAAAATAAATAAAGTGGTTGTAAAAACAAAAAGTCTCTAACCAGTGAGCATAAAAATGACAGTGCTGAGTCTCTAGTGTACTCATCTGCTGCCAGGGCCACTTCCCACTAGATTTGTTTATGTTCTCCCTTTGTTTTTTTCTGTGGAGTTAATGCACATGAAATGTTTACTGGATAAAACCCAATACACTATAAGGCTTCTACAGTAATATTATTTATTTATCAAATCTTTTTTATTTATTTGTTTATTTTCTTGTCAGTAGGTTTAGAGACTATTCTGTTTTGAAATGCTAAATGAAACACTTTTCTATAAATTATATAATCAAAACCTCGAAGTTAATGTGGTTTTTTTTCCAAAAAGTAAAATCAATTAGGAGAAAAAAAAAATTACTTAAGAGGAAAAAAATCTACCTTTCTCTTGTGCATCTTTCCCTATGCCACAACACCACACTTCTCCTGTTTACCACAAAAACTTTTATTTTGCTACCTGTATGGGTCATCTTTAATTTTCTTCTGTGCTTTAGAATTATGGGATAAAATGTTTACATACTAATGTAAACATGCCCCAAGGCAGAAATCCATGGTGTTCTGTTTACTTATTTTATAATTGTATTTAGCAGCACTGTATAACAAATAATCCATAAAATACGTTTGTACATAAAATGTTTTACCTTTCAGCACTGCACTATTCAACCCTATTTTAAAATTAGCTCAAATATGAACTTCCAAAAGTAGCTAATCTTTACAAAACATAAAGTTTGTGGGATAGTCTGTTAAGTGCTTTCAGTAGTCAAATCATTGTACTTGAGCAAAAAAGGAAGTCATCTAGACAAAAGTAAAAGCTTGGTTATCTAAGAAAACTGTTTTATTTGGGTAATTTTTAAATAAAATATGTTATTTCTGATGAGATCTGGAAGGAAAAGAGGCAGAGGAGTCATTGCCCTGATGCAGGAAGAAACTAAAACGTGAAGAAATTAAACATCTACTGGAAGTTCTGTCTTTTGCCTTTATCTGTCTAATAGCTGTACAAGAGTCTAATCAACTTCTTTACTAAGAAAGGAGACATCTAACAATGCATCTGGCATTTGCTTTCCGTCTTGTCTAGAATTTATGTTGATTGAAAACTGAGAACCGAATTATACCTTAAGGGGCCTTGACTGATGTAGAGAGCTTAAAAATGAGAGTAAAAAATTGGCAAAACCATTGATGTGAAGTGATTTTTGACCTGACAGAAGCAATAATGGTCACTACTGTGGGAAACTGGGAGTGAAAACATTAACTTAATTTCACATTTTTGAAAGGGAAACTATTCAGAAGTCCTGGAGTACTGAGACAGATATTTAGATCTGGTGCTCACTATATAAATGCAAGATTGCACAGTACACAGCAGTGTCTTTTCTGTGTCTTCAGGAAAGGAGATTTGTGCTTTAATATTGAAACATTTCAATGATTGAATTCCTTAAATCTTAAGAATATTTAAGTACTTCTCAAAAAGGAAGAGGAAGTAAGTATTGTATATTTGGCAGTTTAAATGAACAGTGGATTTCCAGTTAAGATTTGTGAATTTTAGAGAACTTCCTGCCGACAGCAAAAGTCATCCATCCGATGCCTATAAAGATTTTGAATAGAGTTTCCTGTGTCTCACAATATTGTTAATAGAGCTGTGTCAGTGCTAGGCCAGGTGAAATAATTGAAAATGGCTGGATATTTTACAGTCTATGTGACAGATATCAGATGTCACTTGCCACATCTAAGTCCTTTAATACCAGAAAAAAGGCACCAAGTATTTCTAATGCTGACAGGTCCCCTTGTTGCCAAATCTCAGGAATAAGCTGCACTAGTCCTTGCAATAAATCAGGGCTCTGGGAATTTTCTCACACCCACCAGTGCAGTCCTCAGTGGCCTTGCCTGGTAATGACCAGTGTTAGGGTTTAATATGAGGCTCAGGTTAGCATTTGCAGAGGAATTTCCCAGCCTGCCTTGCTGCTATTTACCATAGTACCATGGACTGGGGCACTGAGGAGGAGGTGGGGGAACGAGCATTCTACAATTTCCTTTCAGCACATTTACAGCTATTTTTTCAAGCTCAGCATGTGTGTTTTAGAGGCATGAGAAGTCCAGGGCACTCGGATTGTTGTCTTAAATGAAATTCCAATCTCTAGACAGCCATTAACTTGCAGGTGTGCTGGACTAAAATGTTCAGTGTGGTTAAACAAATGAAAACCAGGCTATGTATGTGCAGCTTTGAAATGTTTCTCCACATGAGATGGAAAAAGAAAGATATCTATGCAAACATATTATGATGTAAATACATAAAATTAAAAGTGAAACGATGAGACTTTTGGCCAAAGGCGTTTCAAATATGAAAGGCCTGTTGTACTTAAATGGGGGTGTATCAGGAGACCTTATTTAAGCAGCCGAATCTGACACTCACAGGAACTTTATCTATAAAATTCCATGGTTTACCTATAAAATACCATGGTTTTTTTTTTACCCATTCATAACATCCCACTGGTAGGGCATTAATTTAGAACTGATTTAATCTCATGATTTTGTTTGTTTTCTATCAATGAATTTTAATTTTTCTGAAATTATGTTTGTTTCTGAGAGGACAGTGAGAGTTCTTGAATCTGTTTCGCATTGCATATCAAGTGGGCTTGAGTGGTTGACACTGAGTACAGACTATGAGCTTTCAAAAGAATGAAGAGATCTGTTAGGGGACAGAAGCTTTTACTTATTAGGAGTATATTTTCCAGCCTAGGACAAAATCAATAATTCTAGAGCTGGAGCTCAGCCCTGAGATCTCCCGCAGCTACATGCAACACAGCTGGCCCACTGCTGAAGATAGGAATGGTTTTGCTAAGGTAATACTCATTACAGGATGTCTTTTTCTTGTTTTTGTTTGCCACCTGGTTACAAAAGGGTGCATTTTCTCAATGCAAGGTTATTTCAAATATTTGCAAGGAGAATTCTGATTCTTAGCTTGTTGCCATATGTTGTTTCTGTCTACTGTGTGATTAAAAGTCATAAAGCAAGCAATTTGGTTCAGTTTCCATATTAGATGGGATGTCCATAATCAGCCCAAGACTTACAGGAATTTGAGAACAATTTCTTAAAAACCTAACATAAACATTTCTGAGAGTAAGCACATTCCACATGGTGATGAGACTGCTTTTCATCCAGGTGCATGTGTGATGCCTTCAACTGTAAGTGAAGCTATCCTGACAAAATCACAGTAAAATAAAGATTGCCTCCATTTTTCAGACAAAGAAACTGAGATAAATCCTGTGACCTGTACAATTTCATGCGGGAGGTGTGCAGCAGAGCCAAGAACTGAACAAGAAATTGAGTTTCAGTCAAATGCCTTAGTCACAAGCATATCCATAATCAGAACAGTCTGTTTTAAAGACCATTTGTATTTGTTTCTCTCCTTCCCATCTGTCTGTTTGTCATCAAAATTGAACCAAAGAAGGAACTGAATGCAAAAGGAAATACTAAGGTGAATTTTTTACAGTAAATTCAGATGTTTTTAATGTGTAATAGATTAAAAAGTATGACTTAGCTCATTAGAGGAATGAAATGGTTACCTCAAAATCAACTGATTGTGACAGTGTAGCAAGTGGATTTTTTGGTATACTCTTGCCAGTTCTCATGTGTTTTAGAAGGAAAATGAGGTCAATACAAGGTGTTCTTGAATATCATTTTGGTTTTTACATTAGCCAACTGACACTGTGGTTTTCCTCCCCTACACTAAGGTTGACTGGTCTTTTCCTGCAATAAGGAAATACTATACTTTCCCATCAAACTTTAAAGTAAGCATATATGAGATTCATATTTACTTTACTAGCTATACAAACTTGGAACAAAAATGAATATTCTCAGTCTATGTGACAACTGACAACAAAAGCTTTTGTGATCGGCATATTTATCCATATTGTATATTTTTCAAAACCAGCACTAAAACCCAGTTTATAATTAGCAAGTAGCAGCTGGGCATATCATTTTAAAGTAGAATGTTTATAATCCCTTGATAATATTCAACAAAAGTTTAGCCAAATGGATTTTTTTCTTTTGGTTCAAGCACTGAACAGATGAAACACCTTTTCCGGAACAACATCTGTGAGTAAGAGAGTCTCTGACCTTTTCATGGGATTTGAGTAATTTGAGTTTAGACCCATATTCTGAGGCCAGACTGTGGCTTCAAACCATTGCTCACGTCAAAGAGTGTAAGAGTCCACTATGGAGAAACTTTGCAACAGCTCCTGGAGGTGAAAACCAGATTCTCCTTCCCATGTACCACTGCCAGCTGTGCTGTGCAGATGTGCAGCCTCCTTTCCCCCACACCAACTCCTCAGCCTGGGTCGGGGTTGGCCAGTGGTGACCAAGCTCACACTCTAGCTCACTCTGTTGCTGCCTTTGTGACCTTGAGAAAATGCTTCCCCTCTGCTTAACTTTCATTTGCCTTATGTAGTGACTGTGCTTTCAGCTTTTGTAGTGAGATTTATGGGAGCATCCTTTGGAGTAATTCTAAATAATAGGTGTGGATTTCTGCTAATTTTTTTTTTAATAGGAAATAATGGTCATCAATATTAGGATTCCCCTCTTACAGATCACATTGAAGAAACCCAGTTTATATTTGCTTATCAAAAGCACACCAGAGGTTGCCAGATAAGGCAGAAACTTAATACAGATTCCCATGGCCCAATCTAGTTCTTTAGAGAAAATCTTTGAAAAAGAAATATTACTGGGTTTTTTTTCTCTTAATCTGTTCATCTTCTCTCATCTGATTCCTGCGACGTGCTTATTTACCAATTGGTTTGTCCTTTCCTATCTCAGGAGCACTTAAGAGGTTTACAAGTGGCAGAGGAGCATAGTTCTCTGGTCTACTTGTCCCACAGTTCTGAAGCATAGTTATTCCTGTGTGTGACAACAGGAATGAAGAATGGATGGATCTATGCAGAAAAGAGACTTAGAAGTGTGACCATGATGAAGTTCAGTTTTAATATTTGAATTTTTTTTTCCTCTTATTTTCAAATTTGTAAAAGAATCCAAACTGTGTCAAGATTGGAAGCAGAGAAAAGGTTAGGGGGAAAAGATAGTACACACATTATGTGAAGAAGCATGTAGAATATAACAGGGGGTATAGTTCTGTTCTGTCATAAAAGTGAGATCTATTGTTGAAAGAGGCCATTAACCGCTTCTTTCTACCTAGTTGTATCTAAACAATCACCATGAGTAAATAGGCACAAGTTCAAATCTACCAGAGAAAAGGGTTAGGTCAAAAGTTTCACTTTTTTTACACAGCTACCACAAGTAAGCGATAATAGACCCGTGAATAAAAATAGAAGGTAATCTTTCAAAATCAGGATAAAGAATACTGATGCAGAAGCAATGACTTTGGAAGCAGACTATTGAAAATTCTCTGGTGTTTAACATCTTGTGCATCTAGGAGCTGTTAATATGAGATAATTGTCCACTGTGTTTTTCTTCAAGAACTATGTGGTCTTAGCTTGTAACAAACATTTCTCATTTTATTTAGTGTAGTTTCCCATGAAGAACTTTTTGTTAGTCAGAGCAATTTTGGTTTCTGAATGTGTTTTCAGAAAATGCTGTTCAGCAGTTTTGAAAACTTTAGTTAGCTAGATTACTGATCCTCATCCATTTTATTAAGAAAAGGCGGAAAAAATATTTGTGTTTTTTATTTCTCCACAGTAAACAGAGTCATTTCTAAATGGCAGATCCCACAGCCCTCTGCTTCTCATGCATGTTTGGTCCATATTTTTGCATCCAAGTCCTCTGAGTCATTCATAGAATCATAGAATGGTTTGGGTTGGAAAGGATCTTAAAGATCATCTAGTTCCACCCCCCCTGCCATGGACAGGGACTCCTTCCACTAGACCAGGTTGCTCCAAGCCCCATCCAACATGGCCATGAACACTGCCAGAGATGGGGCAGCAACAGCCTCTCTGGGCAACCTGTTCCAGTGCCTCACCTCTCTCAGGCAAGAATTTCTTCCTCATATCTTATCTAAATCCACCCTCTTTTGGTTTGAAGCCATTCCCAAACGTTCCAACAGTAAAAAGTCTTATAATTTTTTAAGTGTTTTCTTCTAATTGCAATTGTCAGGTAGTTGATTAAGAGGTGCTTTCAAGGACAGCAAATTTTTACAAAAACTTTAAAAATATCTCTTAAAGGTGGAAATGCTGGTTGGGTTTTCTAGACTTTGAAGTATTTAGATACCTAAGTTTTGTTGACTTCATTTTCTCATTGTACCTCTCCTCTTGAAATGCAGGAGAATTCAGGTGAAAGGTAAACTGTTCTCCTGGAGTTCAGTTCCTGAAGCACAACGAATTTTCTTGTTACCAGTTGATAGTAAAACAATTGTCAACACCCAAAATAAGTGCCAGCACAGTATTTATCTTCTATTCATCTTTCTGTATCAGTAAGAAAGGCAGTGTAGTAGAGTGCATCGGCATTACTTTTGGAGTCAAGATTAATTACTGTTTCCAAATCCAGCACTGATTTGGAGTGTGAAGACAGTTAACTCACTCCATCTGCTTCTGTTCTACCTCCCTCTGCGTATCTGTCTTACATTTTTGAATCACAAATCCTCTGAGACACAGGTAGCTCCTTACTAACTGCTTGGAGTACAATATGTCCTCATTCTAACTGGAACTCTCCTATTTTTATAGTGGTTCAAATAATAATGCCAGTACAGATTTTGTTTACTTTTCCACAGGAGCGCAACTGTGATTATTTGCAATAATTTTGGTTATTTCTACCTCATCTGTCTGAATCTAGACATTTATCTTCTCTCCCTAGACAGACATTCCTCTCTGGTGAGCTTTTCAGAGAGGATACTGTTTCTGCCCTGAAGAGTTTCCATGGCACTCAAAAGAAAGACTTTTGTCAGGAACCCTGCAGCTTCCTCTGCTTTCAAGCTGCCTTTCTTAATGTTGGGTGTTTTCTTAGTGTGTACCAGCCCAAAAAGTAGTGCAGAAGCATTTTCTGTCCCCGTGGTTTCATCACGGGCCCTCCAATTTCATCTTGACCTCAGCTCCTTTCAAACTGCCTTGCAAAATAAAGTTGGAAATTGTAAACAGGGAGTAAAGGTGGAGCTCCATATTTGTCTTCTACAATTCTGTACCATTTGCTGGTATTAATCTTCTGCCTGATGGTGATCTCTAATGTGAACTCATGCAACTTTCATGATCCCTATGGAAGGGTTAGTCCATGCTGTATAACATATTCAATCTTCAAAGTATGCACCTTGTTTTGTCAGTGGTTTTCTGCTGACATTTTTGGAATTGTTAAAAAAATGCTCAAAATCACTTAGAATGAACAAAAGGAAGTATTTAGAACACTTCTGTGGGGGACATAAGCTCGAGTTGCTGAAGATAGGTCTATAAACTAGACATCACAGGAAATTGCTAAGAGGAAAACAACTTTGGTGCAGGTGATGCTGTCTTTTTGTTAGTAGTTGAGCCTGTCAAAATACCCTAAACTTTTCCTCAATCTGTTGGGTTCAAAAATATTACATCTGAATATATAGAATCATAGGATATCCTGAGTTGGAAGGGACCCACCAGAATGATCAAAGTCCAACTGTTGGACCTACACAGGACAGCCATGAAAATCCCACCATGTGCCTGAGAACAGTGTCCTAGTGTTTCATGATACGTTTAGTGATGCAGAAAACCACTAATAGCCTAGGAACATTGGGCTTGAGGTCCTGCCTTTGGTGGTTCCCAGAGAATTACGTGGACAACTTGATGTAATACTACAAACTTTGTGTCACTTAGGGATTTTTAGAAGATTTTTATCCTTTACTGTTTTTACCTTTCTGTTACATTCCACTTCCAAGGGATCTTTTTTTTGAACATGATGCAAAATAGTATAAGATGAGAGACAGAGAGTGATCTCAAATATTTTCATGCAATGGAAAAATAGTTTCCTACTTGTAGCCAGGCATGATATAGACTTCTCACAGATGCCTTCATTGCATACATTAATAGCAAGACAGAGAAACAGCAGGGAAGGTGGTATTTATCTTTTTTCCTCCACCTGTGAGAACTGCCACACTCTATAACACTTAATAAACAAGGAAGAAGATTGAGGGAAAGTGGTGTAATCTTATATACACATCATTATGGGGAAAGTTAAGATACTGGACTTCATATTGCTTTGCAGCCTAGGGGAAAATAAACTTTTTCTTCTGGATTGGCAGTTGCATGAAGTGTAGCCTTTTTGTGCATGTCCCCCTCTAAAAGATTTATTCTCCGCTTCCTTTTCATAAATCCCAGATGAAACTTTTAAATCCAAAATAGTTTGAAGCCACTGAACTTTCATAAGATTTTCTCTAGAAGCTTATTTGCATGGAACACAGAAGTCTGAGGCAAGAATGACTGCAGACTAGAAGATACCATAGATCCATGCCAGAAACTTTGAACTCAGGTACAAGTGAATCATTTCCAAGTAATCTGGCCCACACAATGGAATATTTCCTGTCTGGATGAATTACGTACTGCCTGGGTGGGCTTGTGAATGGTGAGAAAAAAACGCAAAGATTAAAAAATCCCTACTCCACTCCAGCAAGGGTGTCTGAGATGCCAAGGACTTCTGTAAATGTTTCGGGTTTGTCCTGCCACAGGCTGATCAAAGTGTATGTGAAAGGCTGCAGCATGTTTTGCCTTAGCAAACACCCTCATTGTCTCCTCTTTTGTAGCAGATATATAAAAGCAATCACTTTTCCTTGTCCTCTCAGTGTCTACATGGTAGATTGAAAAGAAAGAAAAAAGTATAATTATTTAAGTTATTATTGAAGCACGTCATTTGAACATCTGCTACCCTTAGGTGGAGGCTGAGGAGGGGAACCAAAGAACTGTGTCAGCTTAAAATCTTCACATTTCTGAACAGAGGATAATTACCACCCGATGAGAGTTAGAAAGAAGTTTCCCTGGACTTGGTTCTCCAGGTACCAGCCCCTGTTGGACTGTGATGTTGGGCCTCAACTAGCTAGTGTCAATCAGGGCAATCACTTGCTGTAGAGCATCTTCAAGTTGTTTTGCCATACAACCTGGAATATTTCACCTGAGAAAAATCATCTAAGAAATGATTTATCCCACTGGGTGGATTTCTGGAAGTATGGCTGCAGGAGGAAAAGTTTTATTTTGCATAAAGAGTAATGTCTCTTCCTTAGTGCTAAAAGTGAATGGCTTTTCATGACCCATTTTCACAATGTCTGTTCTGGTGAAAAGCTGAAGTTTCTCATTTGTTTATATTTAACACCGTGCAAGTTAATGATGGGCAACCTTCACACCCTACAGCAAACAGCCCTCAGAAATCTACAGGTCTCATTCAGACAGTGCTTTCACCATTTCCTGCAGTAACTGGGTCCCCCTTCCCAAAAGAACCAGGTATGTTTTAGATCACCTTTCTCGAAGTGGGGACCAGTCTCTTAAGTTGGTCATCACTGAGGAAACAGGAATACAGAGTGGAGAGTTCCACTGCACCATCATTTCCAAGGGAGTAGGTTGAAGTCAATTTGTTTAATATCTATGAACGAGCCTTACAGATGAGCTCATTGTGTCCTTGAAGTATCAGGACCGTGGGTCCCAAGGCTCTGAGCCTTAATGCTATCCTTCTCCATTTATTTTTTTTGAGCTAAAATTTAATGTAACTGAATAGTTTTATCCAAGATTAACAAAAATCAATCCCTCATGTAGCTCCATTAAATTCATTGGAGTTACACCAAGCATGACTTTGGCCCATTATATGTTTTCTCTGAAGATGTGAATCATCTCTAACACAGCTTCACTGATTTAACATTTTGGACAACAGACTGATATTAGCAATTTTACAAAACCTCAAAAGCCATCCTCAAAATTTTCCATAACCACTTTTTTCAAAACCATGTAGAAAGTCTTGCAATTGTGCAGAATGAAACATCAGGCCACAGAACTTGTATAGAAAACTCATAAATATCTAATTTTAAGGCATTGCTTAGCACAGAAGTTTCTGGCAGTAATTTTTCTCTGAAATAAGAAGGTTGTTGTTCCTAGGTCTTACTATTGTGACTTCAAATGTGATCCGTCAGGTTCTCTGTCTAAATCTAAACTCTATCAGGTTTCGATTTATTAGATCTATCAGGTCCTCTGTCTAAACTCTTTCTGAACAGTTTTGGCACTGAATGAGAATAGGACCTTGTGAATAGGACCTTGTTTTGACTGATTTCCCTGAAGAAAAATGCTGTCACCATGTAAAATTCTTTTTGTTTTTTTAGAAATTTGCAATATTTTTTGTTCAAACCTATCAGCCAGATTTTCTGAGTTTAAACAGATTTACAGTTATATTCTTATGCTTGAATTCAGCTTTCATCAGTAGTGACCTTATGATCAAGTTTTATTCTGATATATGGATATATATAATAAGGTGTTTATTGTAAATGTTTAATTATAACCTAATCTAAAATTACTTATGTTGCATTTGAAAATTTGAAATTAAACAGAATAGTAACACAGTCCTTGATTTGCTGAGGAGGAGGTACTCTGGATAGACTTCTCAACACTGATTCTGAGCTAAATTTTGGAGGACGATTACCCACCAAAATCTTGAGAACTTTCTTTTAGTAATGCTGAGATGTGTGCCTGTTTCATTATTATTCCCCTCAAATATAGAGGCAACATGTTTAATACTAATGCATGTAGTATTTTCTATTTTGAATCAAATAACTGCAATTTATCACATCAATCAATTGGCCAATTTCAGTCTTTTTTCATTGGAGAATTAGTCCATTAAAATTGTTCTTTCAAAATCTAGTTCTCTAGAAGCCCTTCTACAGCCAGGAATAAATTATTTTATATATTTTTCTAACTAGACAAACATTTAAAGAATCGAAAGCTGAATCAATTGCAATAAATACCAGTTTTATCACTGGCTGTAAATGTATTTAGATTCATAATAATGCTGAGCTTCAGGCCTGATGAGTTTCTGGCTTCATTTGTTTAATGTGAGCATAACTTTTCTCTGCTCTTTTTAAAATACTTATCTTGATTTCAAGTTGTCTATTGCTGAGATTATTCCTTATTTTGAGCATGAACAAAACCTAGCTTAAATGGGTATCTAGATATTTCCAAGTGCATTAAAAAGTATATTTATAAAATTATAACTTACCAAAAGGCACTCATCTCATGAATAAATATGTTAGAGAAGATCTTTAGACTCAGTTCACTAATGCTGAATGTCCTTAGCAGAAAGAAATCATTGATCTTGTTTATGAGAGTGATTAGTGCAATAAAGGAATATGAAAAATGAAACATATTGTTCATTTTAGGACAAGATTTAATAGAAGAACTGAGAACCTGGGAAACAAATATTTTAAAATCAAAGAGATCTCCACAGCAAAATTATTTGAAAAGTTGCATAATTTATCTGGAAAACCACCAGAAGAAATAGGATTTTTTTTATAGAACTTTTTATAGAAGAACAATTTATCCATGGAGCTTATTACAAATTCACTGTCCTTGGCTCCTTGAAAAATGAATCCCTTCTTCCTCACACAGCAATGAAAATCATGGCAAATAGCTGTATAAACAGAAAACTGTATTTTGTCATGATGAAGGAAGGGAATACTAGGGAATCCTTATTTCCAGACAAAGCTACCATTTGGAGGAAGAAAAAAACTACCACAAAAGAAGTGGCAGCCCTATATCTCCCCTCTTCTTTAACTTTGAAATTCAGTGAAAAAAAAAAAAAGAAATGGTTACCAACTTCAGCACCTGTTCAATAGTTTACTTGTCCAGTATGGAGCAAAGCTCGGGAGTTTTTGCACAGATCTAGATGCTTTTGTAGGAGAAGAAAGTCTAATAAGTTTCTCCTTGTTTCCAGAAGAAAATACTATTTTTTTTTACCTATGTTTGGAGCTGGACAGTTCATTAAGTCACAGTTAAGTCATGCGAGAATCATTTCCTTCCTTGAAGAAAAGGCCTTGATCTAGAATATATGTCCCAAAATCTTCTTGCTAAAGAATGTTCACGTATTTGAAAGTAGTCTTGTACACTTGTCTTTGTTCCTGTAATGAACGAGAAATTCATTCAGCATTTCTTACTCAGTCTTTCACTATCTGTGGTGAACCACAGTTAAAAATATTAGAGAAGATATTGAGGAGAAAAGGGTACTATGGGAGCATTTGAGATATTCACCATGAATTCAGGATGAATTACTATAAAGAAAGTGTATATTGGATCCCATTGAGCCACTGAAGGAATTTCATTTAAAAAAAGATTAATTACTAAGAAACCCTGATGTGTTTCTGCAAAACAGGGGGAGGAGAAGCAGCACCCTTATGTCACAGATTTAATAAGTGAAAATTTATAGTCTGTGGTAAAATTTCCCCTGTAAGGTCTCCTCCACACTGAAAGTAATTTTAATTTAAATTTACATGACATATATCATTATATAACCTCATCACAGTATAATCACCATCATACATTTAAAAACTTTGAATTTTGTGGTGCCAAAGTACCATTAAGGATGCTTTGGGTTTTTGGTTATTCTTTTTTTTACAGATTATCCCCATGACATGCACCAAAATTCTCACAGATCTGAAAGCAGTAAAACTAATTTGAGATCACATTTTGATCATCCAGTATTATCCTGGGTTTAGGTTAGCTAATACTATACTCTTAAAAACCAAAACCAAAACAAACAAACAAACAAAACAACAACAACAACAACAACCAAAAAACAAAACCAAAAACCAACCCAAACCAAACAGAACCTTTCCTTATGTTATCTTTTAACATCCACTATGTGATGACATTCCCACTAAATGGTGTGTGTTTATCTATGTATCTTTATTTAGTCTCACGAGTTCCTGTTTGAGTTTTGATGAATTTTAGTAAAAATGCCTCTCTCTTTCTTGAAAGAACCCTGTTAAGAAAGCATAATAATTTGGACTCTGAACATCAGCCTCACCCTAACCCATGGTAACGGTCTTAATATTAGAAAACTTATCAAACAAATCAGCAAGTTTTAGCAACTTACCTGGGAACAGATATTTCCAAGGTTTAAAATGTACCAACACCTGGGACATGTGAAAAAAAGTACAAGAATATATGGTGGTGTCATGACCAGTGCCAAGAGCTTCCTCCTAATAGGGAAGAAGTGGAGTTTTTTGCATAATTTGAAAATTGGAGGTAGTGAAAGGACTGTTATCACAAGAAGTGATGGCTTTTGTTGGTGTTTATTAGCCACAACTTAATAATTATGCATATGATTTTCCCACTCTTCACCATAAGCCCACATACAAGTATTTCTCTCTAGAGGTATATATTTGGGGGAATATGAGGCATTGCAGTTTTCACAGTGTAATTTCTTGTGTTACATTTATTTAGTAATTAGGAAGAACAGAACTGCTGCCCCAGTTTCTCCTGTTTTGTTAGAAGGATCAAATATTCTCCATCTTTTTCAGGTCTTCAGGTCTGCAGCACATCTCTTGAGGGCTGTAGCTTCAGGTACCCTCCTCCCGCTGCATTCTTTATTCAGTAAAAATTTCTCACAGCTGCATTTCCATGACCTGGGACATTTGCTGACCTCGTCTCTGGGTGACTGGGTGAGACGAATGTCAAAGTGTGCTATGGTGCCTACTGGAAATCTAGAGGCTTTTCAGAGCTCTTTGAGGGTCATCACTGAGATGAACCCACACAGAAAAGGTGTGTTACACCAGAAGGATGGAGAGAAGAGTGGGATACACACTTGCATTTTTCATCCACTTGCATTTGCAGAATGGAACACACGGATGAGACCCCAGTCCTTGCCAGCAACCAGACGGTGTTACTTCCATTGGCCATAGAAGGTGTTGAATCTCTTTGAAATACAATTCCAGGCACAGCTTTTACTTCTAGCAGTTTGCAGAAGCCTAGACCCAACCCTCTGTGTAACCTCTCCGGGATGCAAATGTGATGGGAATTTCTGAACTTCGGTAAAACCTCAAAGCCATCAAGATAAGTCGTAATAAATAACTGCGGTCCACTGAGGAATATTTCACTGCCTTTGCTGGATTAAGTCAAAACAACTGTCTAGAGGGGCTCATTATAATGATATCCATCAGATGTTAAAGAATTTAGATCAGAAGGGAAGAGGGTGGTAACTCTAGCACTCAATGTGTCACCAGTCCAACTGGTTTCAGAACAGCTGCAAGTTAAATGTTATTCACACCGTTCAGGCCTTGAAGCACTTTTCAGATATGTAAAGTTTTCCAGTCCTTAAAAACCACTTCTTCTGCCATTTGGTTCCTGGTTTGCACTGGAGATGGTTTGACTCATCACTAAATTATCTTCAGGCTGTAATACGGAGAGGATTATAAATAACTCCCTTTACAACTGTTAATGCCATTGCATGTTGTGTTATTTTGCTTTCTAAACCATATATATTTTATTTTTAGAAAAACACAGATCAGTAGAAGAATGTATATGGATGTCAAAACAGATGTATCTTGTATTTATGGACTATCCTGGATCTTGTAAGTCAGCACAATTATAATTAAATTATCTGAGTTAGAACTCATTTTATTTTAGAATACGGTTTTGTATCTGGCAGATCCATTTGGATTAATCTTAAATTCCCCTGACACTGTAATTTGTAACCATTTAATTCTAATACAATAATACTCTGGAGTTTTCATCTTCCTTGTGCTTCTGCAACTGTGCTAAGCTTTGATAGCATTAGTTGAATAAACTCTATTGCTAAAGGAAACATGCTCTGACAGAAGATTGGGGTTTTTTAGTCCATTGATCCTTCAGAATATTTTGAGACCTTAGGACCTAGAGTTATTTTGTATATTGATTTGAAAATGTGCATTTTGCAGAACTGTATTCATCCAGCACTTTACACTGAGAAAGATTTTTACGATGCATTTGCAGGTAATTGGTCATATGAAAAAATCCTGAGACATGTCCTGGCAATGAACCGATTTCAATCTAGAAAAACTAAGAAAGATAAAAGAAGGTAATGACAACAGAACAAAAGACACTTATGATGACGGACTTTCAATCTAGTTACGTTATTAATTTTGAATATTATAAATAATTTATTATCTGTCTTTTCCTAACACTTCTATATGCTGCAACCTTCTTTCTACTTCATAAAGACTTGCATTTTAGAACTGCAATTTGATTCATTTATTTTAATCAGAATTGTTCATCACAGGGAATGTCTCACTGAAACCAACTTATTCTATTTTACAAAAGAAAGAAACAGATAATTAGATACAAAAAGTTCATGACCACTCTACCTCTTATTCTGTCAAAATTGAGAAGCTGAGTTCTGACTTTTTAGCTCAATCCATGCAATCGACATTGTTTTCAAAGAACAAAAAGCCCCTATTTTCTCTTTGCTTCACCAATAAGAGTCTGATTCATAAAGCCTGACTCTTATTCTGCCTCTATTAGACACTAATGGAGTGCCTAGAAGCACTGTGTGCTTTATTTCATTCCCCAAATGGATGCATTTTTTGTCCTTAGTTATCCCTTCTGGCTCTTAGGTGCTGCTCTGTAGGGCAAAGATTTTCTGCTTGTCCTGGCTTGGAGCACCTCTGCTATGAGGAAAGGCTGAGAGAATTGGGATTGTTCAGCCTGGAAAAGAGAAGGCTTTGGGGTGACTTAATTTTGGCCTTCCAGTACCTGAAGGGGACCTAGAAGAAAGATGGAGAGAAACTATTTACAAGGGCCTGGAGTGATAGGACAAGGGGCAATGGCTTCACACTGACAGAGTGGGTTTAGATTAGGTAACAGGAAGAAATTCTTTACTGTGAGGGTGATGAGGCACTGGCAGAGGTTTCCTGGGGAAGCTGTGGCTGCCCCATCCCTGGTAGTGTCCAAGGCCAGGCTGGATGGAGCTCTGAGCAACCTGGTCTGGTGGAAGGTGTCTGTGCCAATGGCAGGGGAGTTGGAATTGGATGATTTTTAAGGTCCCTTCCAACTCAAACCATTCTATGAATCTGGTCTAGCAGCCCCAGGTTGCCTCAGGCAGCCCACAGCATCTCAGAGAGAGTTAATAAGGGAATGTATTGATGTCCTGGATAATTGTTCCTTCTTTTTGTAATATCCCTGCAGTTACCACCAGTCTTCAGAAAACAGTGCTGATTAAGGCAGGCCACACTTAGGAAAAAACTGGTTCAAAAAATCTGTGAAGCCCCAAGAAATTATTCCCTTTGAAAGTGTACTAAGACAAGTAAACTTTACATTTCATAGATGTCCTCAGCTGTCTGGACAGGCAGACCTATGGAAACACACCATGACTCTTTTCTTACAGAGGAAGTGCAGGTCACAGAGGAGAAGGTGCACCACTCCATCTCCTCCAGACTCTGCCAGCATGAGTCTGGGGACCTGAGCCTTGGGGCGTACCAGGAAACACATCTGTTCTGCAGTGTAAATACAGATTACAGGTTTTCTCATAAATAAACAAAGAAAACCAAAAAAATAATCCAATATTCTTTTAAATCTTCAGCATTTAAAGAGTTTTGTCAAACAGCCCAGAAAACTTGTTACTTGGTTGTGACTTTACACTTGGAATTGCACAGAAATGTCACATAAACCTGGTTAGGATTGATAATGTGTTCAAAAAAGCTATATTGTGGGCTGGAGCGTACGAGTGCAAAAGTGAAGAGAAATTGTATCTTTTGTAAAGGTTCTCAGGTAATCCTTTAAAATAACTTAGTCCCATGGTGTTCATACCACCTGGTTTTGAAACCTGTGAACAACATATTTCCACATGAAATCATAGAGCTATTGTTCCACAAAGGGAAACAGACTAAACTCAACAGGAGTTAGAAGAGAACAGAAAGAAACTGTTCTAGGGAAAAGAAATTATTGATAAGAAGACCAAGTTGGCACAGCAATGATAAAATAGTAAAATAACTTAAGTAGTATCCTTAGAATAGATGACGAAGTTTCAAATTCCTGTTCATAATGATGTAACTTATCAGTGAAGCAGGGAAGAAAATGTGGAGAGCTATATCAAAAATAGTAATGAAAATAGTAACAACAGTGTAAATAATTTTAGAAACTGATCAATTTCAAATGTTAAAAATGCTTTTTATATGCTTAAGTACAGCTTGTACTACTCCAAGCACTGTATTTGAATCCATGCAATTTTTTTGAACTATTACCTATTTCTAAAAGTACAAATATAGGTCACATTATTCTGCCTCCTGAACAACTTTTCTTTACTATTATGTTGGCAAAATGTCTTATGGTTGAGTCATCAGACTGAAAATTTATAAACAAATTATTTTTTTTTCAGTTTGGCAAATTTTTTTTCTCTGGCTTTCCTCAATTATTTGACCTGAGAACACCAACAGGTTAAATGAGCTGTGTGTAGAATATTTTGGGCCAGATATGGAAAAACTGTAAGTGTACAGTGCAACTCTGTAAATGACACCAAAACCGAGATCTTTTAAGTAGAAAAACACACAGTACTTAAAGATGGACTGTGCAATTTTCCAATCCTAATTTGCATCCCAGGTGGATAGTAAATTCATGTCCACAAGTGATTTGAGAATTAAAATAATATTTTGAATAATGCAAGAATTTCATTATTAAAATGAGCATTGATAAGCAACTTTAAAAGAAAAGTTGAGCCATTGAAAATAGAGGAAATAATTTAATTTTACCAGCAAAGAACAGTTTCATCAGGTCTCCTAATGTACACATGCATAGCTAAATTTGAATTATCTGAACAAGTGCTACTGCTTTCTACTGATATTTCATGGAATCATAGCATGGGTGAGATTGGAAGGGATCACACAGGATCATCTGGTTCTACCCCCCCGCTCAAGTAGGGTTGTCCCAGAACACGTGGTACAGGATTCTGTTCAGATTGTTCTGGAATATCTCCAGGGAAGGAGACTCCACAAGTTCTTCCATTTTCTTTTGTAGCTGACTTTTCAATCTTTGAAAGCATCCAGTTACACAGGCCTCTACTTTGCAATCTGAAATGTTATAAATGAGAGTTTCATTCCTGCATCTTGTCTGAGTGTAAATTCAGAATATTTAAAAATTTTTGACTGTGCACATTCTGAAGTATACAAAATTATTCACTCCTTCCTTCATCAAATGAATAATTTGTCATTATTCAGAAGATAAATTCAAAGATGAAGTAATCCGACAACTATTGAATACTGATAAGTTTGGGGTTTTTTTGGGGTGTTTTATGGTATTAGGTTGTATGTCACAGGAACAATAAACAGCAGAAGTAGCATTGCTCTTTAACTGGGGGGTAAGTCATTCCAGTTATTAAATCTGAATTAGACAGTGGATGAATGGCATTATTATCCACTGCTCCTAGTGAGAAACTTCCAACGTGAAGATTGCATGGAGGTTTTGGAGGGTTGGTGGGGTAAAGTAGTATTCAGTGAGACAAAGCAGGCACTGTTAGGTCTATCTGACAGAATCTGTTCTCTCAAACAATCGTGAAATGGTTACCTCTTTGACTGAAGAAAAGAGCAATTTGTGATTATTGAGTAAGACATTCTTGAAGTGTTCTACTCCAAAAGACTAACAATAATTCATGGGTTTATAAGAACTACAGAATGTCCATAGATGAGGATGATTACCAAACAATAGATTAAATCATGCCTGTCACAAAGCTCAATGTTGCCACATTGGTGCATTGATTAATGGTATTTGGCAACTCTCTGAATGGCCATTTGCCATTCATTCATGGGTGCCCTCTGGAATATAATATGGGAGTGACCTGTTGGGAAAAGGATTTAATTTCTTCATTGTTTCTACTGTAGTATCAGAGAAACACTGGGGGTGGATGAAGTAAAGACCTTGAGTTAGCTTTGTCTTAGTGGGTATAAATTGAGAAGGGAGGGAACTAAGAGAAAATCAGTTGCAATCAAGACAGTACAATGTGATCATTTAAGTCATTATTTTAGATGACCCAATTGTTTCTTCCACAGCACCATAAATATCATATGATTAAAAATAAGTTGGGTATCAATACTTTATTTTTCCACAGATATGTAAATTTCTGATGGATTTTTTTTCACAAGAATTTGCTGTTCTATTTCAGTCTTTCATTCAGAACCCAAGAAGTTCTATGGAAAAGATGATATAAGTTCCTGTCACAGCTTAGAGTGGTGGACAGAAATACTCTTTCCTCCTACTCCTCTCAGCCTTGGAAGTGTTCAGGGCCAGGTTGGATGGGGCTCTGAGCAACATGGTGTAGTGGAAGGTGTCCCTGCCCATGGCAGGGGGTGGATACTAGATGGTCTTTGTCCCTTCCAATCCAAACCATTCTATGGTTGTGTTATCAGATGAGCTGCTCTCTGTGCATACAGCATTGGAGTAAATGGCTTGGTTATCTGAATTACACTATCCACAGACAGCAACTGTGGAGACTCATTGAGAGAAATGTTTCCTAAAACCTTTTTTCCTTTCCTCTTAAATACTGTGTAAAAAGTTATTTTCACATAGATCCATGCCACGAGAACTCATAAAACCCGACTTTTACTAATCTCTGTTAATCATTTTTCAAAACACACCAGAAACTCAGCAACAGGCATTAGGATTGTCTTGATTTTTAATGACTCAGCATTAGTAATGCCACTTATACCTATTCATTCCTTCATCTCAAGGGAATGCATGCAACATACAGATTTTGCCATGTTTGGAATTACTCACCTTTCAACTGTGTCAGTTAAAAACCTGCTGCTGGAAAAACAGTAGCCCTTCACAAAAGTCTCCTTTAGAAAAGGTGATTTAGAAAATGCAAAAATGCAGGAGCCAAAGAATTACACGGGGAATTTTTTATTTTTATTATTTTTATGAGTATACCCAGAAGTATTCATAAAAGTAAATATTAAAAATCCATGCATGTTTTGCAGCCTTAAGCTTCACATAAATATGTCACATTCCTGAAAAAAAACCCCCACATTTCTCGAAACTTTCAGAGAAATAGTCCTAGAGGCCATTTTTCATTTGTAAAATACCTCTAATATTGTACATCTTTTCTATATAACCTGTCCCTCTGCAGGAATTCTGGGGCTTCAGCTGATTGGAAATTACTTCGGAATGCATTATTTAGATACTCCTAGAAGTCAGGAGACGTATACTGAATTATTAGCTCTGTTGTGAGTGTAGGCAATCATCTAGGATTCAATTGCCTCTGAAGTAAATTCACAAACAAAATAAGGATGGTGATAAGAAGCACCTTTTCCTCACCATCTGTGTATGTAGTCTGCAAACCATGAGACCAGAACTGTCACCTATGCTCTCAATACACAAAATGTGTTGTAATGGGGCAATGATTGTGGTTGGAGACTGGAGGACATGCAGTAATAACAAATATTCTATCTCATTAAATTCAAACAGATTTTATTAGAATCCTGGTCCATCTATGGAAGTATGCAGAGTTATTAAATGAATTCTGTAAAGTTCAGCTATTTTCATGGAATTTCATCACAGAAAGAATTCTATCTTAAAAGATAACTACATTGAAGCATTTAAGATATGCACTTCTCTACTAAGTAGATTTTTGTTTTACAGTTTTCAGACCTGGCTCTATCCCAGTTCATCTATTTACAATTGGGTTCAATTTCCAGGATGAGGCAACTTCCTATAATACTTTTTGTCCAATAAAGATGAAAATAATGTTCACCAAACAGCACTATTTGAATAGGCATGTACATATGACTAAAGAGTTGAATTCAAATAAAAGTCCACACTAGCTGGAAAAACTGACATACCAAATGGGGCAAGTGTTCAGTGAAATACAGGTTTTAAATTGTCCTTATTATCAAACATCTTTTCCAGTTCAGATTTTTTTGCCTAAATGAGCAAATCTCCAAGCATGAATTTAGAACAGAAATATGAATTCATAGTGTCAGTTTAGAGAGTTTACCATGTTACATTGATTATCCAATACAAACTCTTCTCCCCAATTTTGAAGTATTGTACTCCATATTTTCATTCACACTATCTATGTTATTTATAAAGCCCATAGTGCTACAACATGGCTGATGGATCACTTTTGAAGACTTTAAATACACATTTACTTGACACAACTGTGGGACAGGGAAGCAATATTCTTTCCTCTCATTTGTTTGAGTTCACGGGGACTGTCAAGCCATGGCAAGTCTCTGTGAATAAAAATGCTGACAGTCCTCAGACTGTCTTGGAAATGAATCTACACCAACTCCAACTTACTCAGAAATGCAATCTCATGTCAGAGGGGCATCTTTTACAGGGAAGGAGAGAAACTCTCTGTACATAATTCCCACTTTTTGTATAAAAAAGTAAAGGCCTCAGAATTTAGTTAGTCACCTTTTTGTTAACATTTATTCTTGTTGTGAGCAAATAAACTGTTCACTCACTCTCCCACCAACAGGTACTGAGGAGAGAATCGGTAAAAGTTGGAAAACTCATGGGTTGAGATAAAGACAGTTTAATAAGTAAAGAAAAAGCTACACACACAAGCAAAGGAAGACAAGGAATTAATTCACTGCTTCCCGCTGGCAGGCAGGTGTTCAGCTATCCCCATGAGAGCAGGGCCCCACCACGGTGACTTGGAAAGACAAACACCACCACTTTGAATATCCCTCCCTTCTTTCTTCTTCCCGCAACTTTATATGCTGAACATGGTGCCATATGGTATGGAATATCCCAGGGGTCAACTAGGGTCACCTGTCCTGGCTGTGTTCCCTCACAACTTCCCATGTAGCCCCAGCACCTTCTCCAACATGGTCTGGGCTCTGTGTAACCCTTTCTCAGCAATAACAAGAACACCTCTATATTATCAACACTGTGTTCAGCACAAATCCAAAACGCAGCCCATACCAGCTACTGTGGACCTTCCAGTAGACCAAACCCCATCCAACCTGGCCTTAAACTTGTGTATGTGGCATCCACCACTACTTTGAGCAACCTCTTCACTGTTGCTCACCTCTTCAGTGTCTCACTGCCCTCACAGTAAAGAATTTCTTCCTGATATCTAATCTAAACCTACTTTCAGTTTGAAGCCATTCTTCCTTGTCCTGTTGCTACAAGTTGTTGAGAATAGTCTCTCACCATAGGTACCTAATATGCTCAAATGAGAAGTAATGAAAACAAGGAGAAAGTTGCTGAAGTGACAAAAAATAAAAACATATTTGTCTTAGAAATATATGTGTTGGTGTGCCATTCATAGTACCTAAACCCTTCTGATATTGATTATGATGGCTTAAATACAGAATCTTTTTCAAGTTTTTTCCATTGTTCTAGAGGGAGAGAGGTCTGTTTGGCACAGCTAGGGGAAGGTGGGGTCCAACTGTGGTAAATCACTGCAAATTTATTCCTGGTTTAGGGTCTTTAAGAGGCATTGAAACACCTCTCTTAGTAATGAGAATTATCAGCTTCATAAGGTAAAACCAAATTACAGTATGTCTCTGACTTGCTCTTTTTGGAGGATCCTGCTTTCTGTAGGTGAATTTCTCTTCAGAGACATACAATTCTTTAAAATAGAGCATCATCCTTCTTTTCTGTCTTAATGCAGATGATGGTTCTGGATTACCTTAATACTGAATAACCATGTGGATTTGGTCATTTTGGTTGCATTTTGTGGGATTAGAAAGTCTGAGGAAACCACACACCCCTGTATTCAGTTATTGTGGCTTGAGATCCTGCAGATTCTTCTGCTGGTCAAATGCATCAAAATTTTTTTGTCACACTTTTCTAGATAGTGCATGAAAAGATAGGAAATGTTTTTCCATTTAATTATAATGTTTTTATACTAACACTTCAATGAAACATAACATTTAAACATTGAATTTTCTCCTGTGTGATAACAAGTATGTATACAGTTTTCACTCAGAGGAAAGTGTTTATCCCTGATTTACTCCTGATTTTGTCCTTCTTAAAACAGACAACATAAACATTTTGTTTGCAGAAAAGCCTAGAGATTTTCATACCCCATATTACTACTCTCTGCCTTTTGATTAGTCCTGTGACACAGTCCTCTGTGACCTACAGATTTCTAGATCTCACCAGTAGTACTAAAATATAGCAAAATCAAGTTTGATGGTAACCGAAAAAAAAAGGACCTGATTTAATAGCAGCGGAATCTTGACCAACTCTTTCTTTGTCCTAGCAATCAGTTAATGTTACACAGCACTGCAAGGCACTGATCCTTTTGACCTTTCTCATTCTGAAGCAGAAAATATTTAGATCTTCATTGCATTTCCTGTCCAGATAATGACTGTCCATTTTATTTAATTGTATTATTTCAGACTACACTACTGTGCACATTTGTACATTTAGTGTGGCGTCCCTGAATCATCCATGACCGAGAAGTGTGAGGTCAGTTGCTGCAAAAATATTTGTCTTGAACATCTGGGAGCTGGGAAATCTGTGTCTGTGTTTTATTTGCTCTTTAAGTAGTTTCTGTTTATTTCCTGTGTTTAATGGTTACTGTACTTGACCTCATTATTGATAACACAGCCATGTTTGCAGTGATACCATTTTCATTCAAGCACAGATTTAAAAGGTTCTTTTTCTCTTCAAGTGAAAACAGTATTAAGGTCCATACAGATCATATATACATAAGCACATATATTCACATATATGCAGTAAATTCATATTTACTGAATGAGTGTATTGTATATCCAGAACATTGATAGAAGTTTTGCTGTAAAGGCAAAAATTGACACTATTTAAAATGAAAGGAAGGTCAGCATTGCACAGATTTTGTTTTCACTACTTCTAGTGTAAGGCGTTTGAACCCAGTCTACAGAAGTGGAAAGACTTTTACTTTTTTTAAACTCTAGTGTTTGTGATTAGATTAAGTCTGCCCAGTTTTCACTGATATAGCCATGTTTCACCAGGACACATCTAACATTGTAGTTCAAGCTTTAGGTATTTTCAGACATGTTCAGAGACCCAATTTCCTGGGATAGAAATAACTTCATATTTCACACAAAAGGGCAAAAATTGGTAGTAGGGAAGCCAATGAAAAATTCCTGTAAACTTCTCTGGGGACAGCATTTCAAACAGGGAAACTGTCTACAGCTATTTGGCCTTCCAATCGCAGCTTGTATTCAGGGTTAATGTCACTTTTTTTTTTCCCCAGTAATAACTTAGGGAATCAATGTAGTTCCAAAAAATACATTAAAGTTCATGCATCACATTGATATTGAATGCTGCACAAGCAGTAGTCTTTGAAAAACTCCACTTTAGGAGTAGCAGTTGCGCTTCCATTGGACACTAATCAGCCTAGAAACATCAGAAGGCTCTGTAAGAGTCCCAGTGCTCTGGCAGTGCCTGTCATCAGCTTCTTCACAATCCACGGGTATTGTTCCAGCTACCCCTTTAGGGAACTTTTTAAAGTGCTGCCCAGAAAGTGTTGATATTTTCTGCTATGGGTGGCAGTGGGCTCAGGAACTGGCCACAGTATGAGAAATAAGAGCACATTGCAAGAGACTCTGGCTCTCTTGTCTTAGTCTGCCTCACAGTTTCCATGTTTTCGTGTGATGAACTAGAAGATTGAAAAGTAGCTGTTGGAGGGTGAAGGAGGATACAGAGTACTGTCTGCACAGTGTACTATTTCTGTGGGTAATGTTTTGTTTATAAAGTTGTTTGTCTAGAACTCTTTATTTAAATAAAACTAAACAAAACTTTCCAAAATATATGGGGTCTAATACTTTATTATCCTGCCAAGGGCATGCAAAACATATTGTAAGGCTGATGTAATCCTTATATAACTTACATGTACAATTGCATCTTCCACCCAGTCAACAAACCACATCATTTTTAAATGAGCATCCTGTTAGTATGTAATGCTATAATATAACATAAAGAACTGTCATTAGTCCATATTTTCACACTTAGATACGTAGAAATTCTTTCAGCTGGGAATGAGTACTACACAAAATGTTATCTTGCAAGCAAAATTCAATCAAGGATAGATTTAGAAATAATGTGAAAAAACGTTTGAGACTTGGCTCTCACCCAGTACTTGGCAGATTGCAAATTAGGATTTTGTTACAAACTGTACAGAATATTGTGTGTATATCTGCTGTTTGAGAATTATGCCAGCTCCTCCAAAGTTAAGAATCACTGAAGAAAAATGTTCAGTATCCTCTACTGGCATATGTGTATTTGTCTCTCATCACCTCTTGAAATGTCTAAATTGTGAACAGTTTTGTTTTTCAATCCCTGTTTAGTAACTAGTTTCCACAACTCTGGCAGTCAATTTTGTAGCTAAATTGAGATCACTGGCAAAGTAGAAAGGAAAGAACTATTAAAAAGCTTGGCCTTTACCTTTAACTAAACACAGCCTCATAAACCTGTGATTAGGTGTCCTTCTGGTAGGATACAGAGTAATGCACTTGAAAGTGAGGCAATTTACGGCAGTTGTACTGAACCCTACCAGTAAGGATTTGGTCTTTATTAAATCTGTTCCTCATCTTACGTTGGTAAGACTGTTGTGCAAATGTTCATTAGAACTATCTACAGTTTAGAAAAAGTAAAACACAAAATGCATTCAGAAATTTTTGGAAACATGGTATGCTTCTTGGGGTTGTCCTGTGCAGAAACAGGAGTTGAACTTGATAATCCTTGTGGGTCCCTTCCAACTCAGGATATTCTATGAAATACGCCACTTGGAGATTCAGAGCACATCTGAAATGTCTGCAAAAGTACCAGATTTGGAACTCGTGTCTATGTGGCAGCTCTCTCAAAAGATCAGTGTCAACCTCTGAATATCTTTGTGGCATTTGCATCACTTTGAGGATGCACAATGAGCAAAAAGTCTCAGGCTCGTGTGTGATGTAGGACCAGGTGCCAGGGAAGTTCCCCAGCTTCCTTGTGTAAGGGACTGAGTAGGTTGTGTTTCTGCGGAGGTCCTTTAGCAATCTGAGTAAGACTTTATGGCCAAGCTGTTATATCCTTCTGCATGCTATTTCAGACACAGTCTATATGGCTACAGATCTTTTTCTGTGAAGACTGTAGCATCAGTTGTTATGTCAGAAGATTCCTACAGCAGCTGCAACAAAATATGGAAAGTCTTGCAAAAACATATGTTACTTTTGTCTCCTTTTTTTCCTGAGATGAAAGTATACTTCAGCAAAATACAAGTATAGCATGTAGTAATTGGAATGGGATCAAGGGAAATATTTAAGAGTGTTCATATCTGGTGTTCTGTTTCAGGCTTAACACAAATTTTCTTTTAAAATGTTTATGTGATTGCAGTTGGTATCAGATGACATGGTAAATATAACCCATAGTTTAAAAATAATATTTAGGAAGGGACTGAAAAAAATAACTAAAGGAAACAGGATTGTAAGTATGTGAGCTAAAAGTTGAAACACTTTTTCAAGTATCACCTATAACAAGATTAATTGATGCTACATCTCCAAATGATGTCATTCTCTCTGTCATGTGTCAAAAAAAGTACAGAATGTAAAGTATTCTAGAAATGGTAGGTGTTGCAAGAATTGCAATACCTGCTTAAAGATAACTATGTGGGGGCAGATTCACTAATTCTCACTAAAACAATCATACTTGCATTCAGAATACCTTGGCATGTTACTGGTGCTTTGGGAAAAGCAATGCTTCCAGTAAAGTTTTTACAATATTTTAAAGACAGAGTCTTGATAAGAGCTGGGGATGAATAATGGTTGGAGGGTTTAGTGGAATATATCTTGCCTTGAATTAAAGTTTCTGGGGTAAAGTTGACTGTAGAACCATATTTTTTCTATTTATTCTTTGACTAGTGCAGCGAAAATGTCATTAACCAAATGAGCCTGCGCTGTCTCTACACAGGGACATGGTCCAAGATTTTCTGAGCAGTTACTGAAGGAGAAGAGATGGCAGAAAAAGGTAGATTTGAAAGCCAATATCTATAGTATTTTTTTTTTTTTTTTGCACAAGGAGGCAAGCATCATCTCCAGTGCAATAGGAGAGTACTGTTACTATGCTCTTACTCAGACTCAGGGGTAAAGTGGTTGTAGGCTTCCTTTTCCCTAAAAAGACCTTTAAGGGTCATTTTGTTAGTTCCCTGGCCCTTTGGTCACTCAGGGAAAGTGTAGAAAATGCTGAGAAAAATAATTATGAGCAAAATAATTGCTCCTTAGATAGTCCTGTGGGCTTTGTTTCACCTAAAACTCTTGTGGTGAACTTTTTGAGGGTTTAACATGTCCAGACAAATGCAGACTCTGAGCTACAGTGTGAGACCATGTGGAAAGATATCCATGCTCATATCCATCAGGGATCCTGCAACTGCTAGAACTGGTGGATAGTACTGTAACTTCCCATTTTTCCACTTATAGATTGCAAACCATGAATAATAGGAAGCTCGTATACACACACGTACAGCAGGAACACTCCTGTGTCAAAGGCTATACTTATTTATTAATTCTTCACTTACCCATCTGAATTAAAATGGAAAGAAAATCCAACACGTGTTAGTATGTGAGGAGAATTTCACTTTATGTAGAACTATTTGGAACAGTTTATATCCACTCATTCTGGAATCTGCGACCTGATCCATTTGTACACAATTCATCTGTATTTAGCTTGGACACAGTATGAGTGTGAAACATCTTGCAGGCTGCATATAATCATGACATCATCTAAGATTTCATTTTGGTTCAGATGCAGCATTGCTGTGTCCTCTCTGGAGCCAGGGCAGGTTGAATACAATTCACTACATGACTGTCTAGTGTTTAATGCTGCAAGGCTTGTCCCATGGTAGTACTAGTGAGGATCTGAATGTTCTATTCCCTCCTCTGATCTGGCAGGAACAGCACTGCAGACCTTATCTGGTCCAAGCAATTACACATGTTTTGCTAGGCAATAGTGAATCCCATTTCATTTGTGCATAATTATTAGGACAGAGAATATTAAATGTGAAGAAATCAGTTATTTAACCAGCTGTGAAAATATGTCAAGAATAAAACTAAAGAAACAAATATTTTGGATGTGTGTCTTAGTCCATATGAGTTATTGCTGTGACAATCAACCTCCATGATGGGTGGATATTATTTTTTTAAGTATAGGAAAGTGCAATGTGGACTCCAGCGTGTGTATAACTTTTCTGAACAAGTTGTATCTGTAATGCTGGGACCTGAAGAACTGGCCCTGAGCCAAAGATGAATTGTCCAACCTAATATTATATTTAGCCTAGTACTATATGTAGCCATATATCTGCTTATTAACCAAGATGTTATATAATCCTTAGCAGTGCTTTAAGAGTACACATTTATGCTTGTTAGCACAGTATGTCATCAATAATTAGTAAGGGCTGTATGTGTTATAAATGCATCTTTCTTTTCAGCCAAGGTCGTGAAAAACCATAAGGTCTCACATGGCCAGAGCTGGTTCATATTTGAGATATCAGTGTAACCATAAGTTTTGTATTTAGTGATTACTTAAGGCCATTTTCATTATTTTTTAAGGAATTTTATTTCTGAGCAATTATATGTCTGATATTTATAATTAGGGTCAAATAAAAATGCATTTCTGATGTCCACATTTGACCCTCTTGTGATGTACATATCACTCTCTAACACTGTCACAGGAACTGAGGTTCTGAACCAACAACTAGCTTGTCTTCATTCATTTGAGCATTCAACTGCAGTGCTGAGCTGTTTTCTGATCTGGATTATGATACAAGGACCTAAATATCACCTTTCATATCAAACTATTTTCTGTGAGAATGAGAAGATGAAAACCAAACTTGTGCACCCCAAAGAAAATTGGAGTTTTGCACACAAAACCTCAGATCACCAGAAACAAGTCAGTATTACAAAGTGCTTGCCTGTTTCTGCTTTACATTAACCTTAAAGCAGTGGTTTCTGGAAAACAATTATGATGGATCTCATTCTGTCTTCAGCTCTGAACCATCTGCACATTTCCAGAAACAGGTATTTGTTTATTATAGTGATGCATGATTGCATCACAGAATAATTTAAATCTGTGCCATTGTTTCCGTTCTAACCTCTTATTTACAGTAGCTTTCAAAAGCAGATGTAAAACTTTGAGTTGAAATTTGCTGAAGAGCTAGTGGTCGAAAAAAGGCACTTTTCTCTACAGGAACATCTTTAGAAATTGTTGATATGCTCTAGTTCTGCAACACTTTTCATCAAATGAATTTTGATGTCCTGGGTAACAGATGCATTTTTTTTCTCTACTCCTCAACTTCCCTGGATAAGGGTCTGGAATCCTGTCATTAAATTTCCCATACAAGAAAATAATGTAAAAGAACGTGCAGCCTAATCTCCTACTGTTTGCTTAAATATAATACAGTTTTCGTGCTTCCACTTTATACGGACAAATTTAACCTAAAGCATTTAACCTAAATTTAACCTAACCAATTTTATTGGTGTTAATATACATTGAGAGCATGTGGCAATTACAGAATTTTCCATAAAAGCGTCAAGTGGCTTCCATACTTCATGTGACCATACAGGCCCCATTGCTGGGGGTCTTGCCCAGCAGGCACCCCCAGCAAATGGTCTCATTGCGGTTTCCCCTGTTAAAATGCTGCCTCCTGTAATTGCTTGCCCATAGCATTACGTCTGCTAATAACAGATGAGAAGAAAGCATGTGGTGTTTTATACGCAGAAATCATAAGCAGTAGTGATTCCTGCCACGGAAACTGGACCAGGGAGGTGTAAGCGGGTGGGACAATGCCACACACATACAAGAACAAGACAAAAAAAGCTGAAATCACCTGACTGGGATTCCTTTGTAACAACGCTGCTGTGTGCACAAACAGTCCTTTCTTAAAGGCATTTTTACTCTCTCCTCCAACAGCTTTGGTGCTTCATATAGGCCTTGCTATTTCACTGTGGGAAAGAATATTTGTGTTCCACTTCTTCCTTTGGCACCTCCAAACTGTCTTTTTTGTGTTGGGCATAATCCATGCAAAAAATGAAGACGCAGTCACAATCCTAACATTCTTGGGCCCCTAGCGAGTCTGGTCCTTGCACTAGTTTCACTTTCTTGGTTTCCCAAACCTTGCCTAGGATGTGTTTGTAGATGGTGGCCAGGTATATCTGGCAGGTATATCTGACAGGCTGACTGTACCACATTAACAGACCATGATGATGACGTTTGTTCCTTTCACCTGGGCATAAGGAAACACTGTATTTGGACAGTCAGTCCCTACCTAAGTGCCAGAAGAGCCCTTCATGTGACAAAGTGAACTGACCTCATAATATCCTTTAAAGACATCCCCAGCACGCTGTACCTTGGGCTGGTGGGGCCAGACACAGTGCTGCTGAGAGACCCTGGTGTCCCCTGCCTGTCCCTCCCTGGTTGGGCTGGGACACATGGACGTTGCAAACCAGAACCAGGGTGGAAAGGAAAGAGGTGTTTCTCTCTGCTGGACTTGGACACCACTATGGAAATTAAGTCTGGAAGTCGCATTATGTCCCTCTGTGTCTCAGTAATGATTGTAACTAGGCAGCTGCAGTGGGACCCAGCCAGCGTGGAGGTAGTTCCCAAAGAAACCCCACATGGCTTTTAAACTGGTCCATATGTAATCTGTTAGCACTGGAAGGCGTGAAAAAGGCTCCCATCTGAAGGGAGCCATGGAGAACTCCAGCTGGATCTGTGGTTTCGCTCAGAGCTAATGGAGACTTTAATGGGAGTACTGACAGATGCTTTATTTAAACTGGGGTAATCAAGAGCTACTGAAGGACATGGTCAGGCAGACCACAGCACATCAGATGGGTGCTGTGGTGCAAAAAATAATATGACCTATCAAATCCCATTCTTTGTCTTAGTGTGTTTGCAAGTTGCCCTTCTCGTACACTTCTAAGTCTCTATACCTCTTTGCATGAGGGTCTCAAATAAGGAAAAGGTTACATTAGTACCCATAGTAACCTCATCCTTCATCTTACAACAGTTTCAAGAAAGTTGTAAGTAACATTCATTTTTGTCCGTTAAAGGTCTTTGTAATTTAAATGGATATTAAAACAGATTATTTACCATCTTATTGCTCTTCCGCATCATTGCAGTGATTATAATTCAGGCTATTTTATTGTTATTACTCTTTTAAACAAATGTATCACACCAAAGAATCTGAAATATGGTCTTTTCTTTGCCAAAAGCTACCCACTTGTTTTCCTACAGATTCTCAGACAGCTGTTAACACTCTATAGTCTTTTGGAGGAACATGCATTCATGCCACCATTTACATCCCTTTTGGCTTTGAGGCTTATTTTCTTTCACTGTATCCTGCAGGGAAGATCATCATGAATTCCTCTGTGAAGCTGCTCTACAAAACACGTCTCTCTGCCTGCAAGCCAAAGAAAGCAGCTTGCCCACTGGATTCCTAGCTATATGCAGAGTTACTACATTTTTGTTTGGCTATTCTAACTATTTGAGCTAATTTTGCACTTTTGGACAGGATGAAACAGCTGCCACCTGCCAGGAAATCGGGGGGATCCTTCACTAGATAACATCACTAGCCTCAAAACTTCAGTGGGAAGCTATTAGCAATGTGACTCCTTAGCTCTGTGTCTGGAGGGTAGGAAGAAATTTAAACCCACTTTCTTTTCAGTATTGCTTATTGATCTACTAAGGTGTCCTTTCTTAACTGTGCAGCCCATTTCACAGCACTAGTTCTCCTCCCTCATTCTTTATAAAACGTTAAGGTGACTGGAAGGGCTTTATGAAACTCCCACTAGAAATATGGGTCCTAGAAGGTAAAATTCTCCTTATTTAGATGATCTACCCGCTCACCTAGTCCCTGATACACCACTGCTTTTGTTGCATAACTTGTATTAGGTGTGAGCAGGATGAAGATGATGTTTTTGATTCTTTTCTTGCAATTCTGTGTCGTCAGAGTTCTCTGATTGGATATAATGTCATGAAAATTTAAAGAAAGTGTCTATGACTGGGATTACCCCAAGTAAAATGTTTGAATTGAGCAATAAGAACATCGCGGAATTTATATTTTAGTTCATATTTGAGATTGCTCTATTTTTTTATATTCTATGTTACCTGCTTTTGTAGGCCCAGTAACAATAACCCCACACTACTTCTGATATATCACAATACCCTGCTGCTGATTGAGGAAGCAGTTGAGAGAACTTCCAGCTCCAAGCAGATCAAAAAACCCAGTTGAAATTAGAGAGCTTGCTGTGAAATACGTTTTGAATTAGGAAGCTAGAACAGCAAGGAAGAAATTAGTTAAGCAGCTCTGTATATATTGATTTTTAACAAAAAAATGCAAATCCTGAAAAAGTAAGATTTAACTCTGTATGTGTGTATATATTTGCATATTAGCATTTGGTTACGATTCATTTGCTGCAGTCTGTCATTAATTTATTCAATGTACCTTTTCATTAAGACCTGTTCATCTTTAGACAGTTTTCTCCCTCTCTACCATGCCTCATTCCCAGGATAGTCTCCCTCAGAGAGAGGATGGATGATTTTCCTCACTATTTTCATTACATCACTTTTTAGTATATTGATTAGGGATGCATCTGCCACTCGTGAAGAATGCATTTCATCTGAAAGAGTTTTCTTTTGCAGAATAGCATTAGCGTGATGGCAAAGAGCTGTGAGATGGTATAAAGCTGATTCCATATGTATCATTACATGCTGAGAAGGGTATCCTAGCACCACAGTGTTAAAAAGTATAATTCTGAGGGACTGTAACAGATCCAGACATTTATTAACAACATAACCTCTGTGGCTTGTAGTTGCTATAAAAGCCAAAGTAAATTAAAAATGTGTGACTCTAGGTGCTACAGTTAAGATTTTAAAAAAGTTTTGCTTTAATTGTCAGTGATGAGTTTTATCATATCCTTTGTTCAATAAAACTGCATATGTCATATTTCTAGTGTATTAATCTATTTCAACCTCACTTTGTTTCAGCTGGAAAAAGTAGCTTCATCTTAAGTGCCTTTGCTAGTCTTTCTTCCCCACACATGCAAAAAAAGTTAAAAGAATGTTCACAACCTTAGATCTGCAAGAGAGGCTTCATGGACTCTTTTATTGCAGAATATTTGACAGTTGGATGTGAGGGTACAAATGCACCCTATGGTGCAAAGAAGGTCCAGCATAAACTTTTGCCAAAGGCTCTGTTCGTAATATACTAACACAACAGTAAAAAGAGAAAAATAAACAAATCACTGCCTTAACTTAGTTTAAAAAAAAAAAAAAAAGAAAACAAACCCAAACCCTGTTTGCTCACATCTGTATCTTATGGTTGGAATCCAGAGTGGAAGCAGAAATGTTGAAATATCATGTGAGTGGCTGTCACTTAGAAAGAGAAAGGCTTATTTCCAGTACATCTGGGTCCTTGGGCTAAACCCAATACATTTTGTTCCTCTCTGCCTAGTATGGCTAAGTGTGTCAGACTACACAACTCTCTTTCCTGTTCCACCAAGAGAGCACAGGTCATTAACTTTATGAGCTGGAGCAGATGAAAGGTGATGTTTTAGCCTTGCTGACCTCGGTAGGGAAACTAATTTAACCTCTGGTTTTGCAAACAGGTTGGACTTCATTCATTTTAATTTTGGTGATTCATTTATTATGTACTGCTGTGGAGGGCAAAACAACAAAAGCAGCAAAATGTTCTTTGTTTTTTTATGAGAAGACGTGTGACGAAGAGTGGCGTATCCTGCAGGAAGGGTGTGTGCCTACACAATTTTCTCCACCATCTGCAGTTGAACAAATGTGTCAGGTTCTGCTCTGAAGAGGTTTGGGATGCTATGGTTTGTGCTAGGGGTGAGTCTAGTCTTCACAAAATGCACCAAGACATACAACTGCATGTCAAGCAGTGTGAGCTCATCTAAGTGTTGAAATACAAACCAAAGCTAGTTTGAATGCAGTAAAAGTAAAATCTTTTCTGGTTCAGTTTCTAACCTGCATGACACAGCTGTCAGGGATAACAGAGAACTGGATGTGTGCACTATTGCCTGTTTATTTATATAGCTCTGCATCGCATAATTTATTAAATGGGTACTGGAAATAACAGTGTTGTATAACTGTTCATCTATATTCTATTGGCAGTGATTCCTCATTTTTATGATTTACCATTTTGTTTTCCCACTGCTTATGCTTCTGCTGTGAAAATGACTATATTTGCAAAATTAACAATTAAATTTTATGGGAACTGAAAAATGCTTTGAGGATTAAGCGGAGAATATGAAGGTCTGGGAGAGCAGAATCATGTGATGACTCCTAGAGTAACCCTATTTTATGTCTGACCTCTGATTCATTCTATGCCAGCACCATTTGCTTACATCTCATTGATGCCTTTGCATATCCAGTATCCAACTTATAACTGTTACAGCTGCTTTCCATTCAAACACCTCACATCTAGTAGTGGTGTCTTAAAGACCTGTATTATCTCACTCCACAGGTAAGTATGTCTCAGTTTCCAGTGACTGCCTAATTAAACTCTGGTCTTGGAACCTCATTTATGATTTGAAACTGAAGCATGGGAATTCATGATGCTGGTCAATCTATGGATTTGAAGAACACTGAATAAAAATCCCAACATACTGTTTCAGTTCTCTGTCTGGGTTTTTTAATTTGTTTGTTGTGTTTCAATTTATTTTGAGAAAGAGACCTTGTTAAGTATTTCCTCCCTCAATGTCAATATTTGAAACTCAAGCCCCTTGCTCCTAGAAAGTGCATGCAAAGGAGCCCTTGTACTTTCACAAAATCAGAATCCCAGAATCCTTTTTGTTGGAAAAGACTTCCAAAATTATTGAGTCCAACCTTTGACAAATCACCTGGTCAACTAGACCAGAGCTGCAATATTGCTAATTTCAGTAAAGTGGCGATCTTGGGCACACAACTCGTTTTCCTTAAAAGCTGTAAGTATAATGTGAAATATCCAGTTGCATTTCTTCTTGGTCAGTTTTATATCTGAATGCAGCAGAAGCATTACAAAACTGAATTAAAGGAAGCAGATACAGCACTAGTAAGAAAAAAATCAACCTCAAAAAGTAATTATCCTACGCTGAAATATGGAAACCTTTTTTTGATTTTTTTTGGTTGATGGAAAGAATAATTTGACCTATTTTGTTGCTTAAGGAGGAACTATGTACATAGCTGAGGATCATCTGGAGTGTGTAGGTGGTTCCTGTCAGAGGTGACACTTAAAGGCAGACAGAAGGGTTTTGTAGATGTGAATGGGAGGTAGAGGAAGGAGGGTTATTCATAGGATGTGAAGGCTACCAAAGTAAGGCCTCTTGTCCCTACTGAATCAGGTTTCACAAAGTGGACCAGCTGCTCCATTAACTATATTAGCTATCTATAGCCAAACATATACTGCCATCAGCAGAGGAGAAACTAGAGAAAGGAATGCAATGAATGCTAAAACCCTTTGTTGGGAACAACATTACTTATCAGTTTGCATCTATGGCGGAAGAAAATCCGGATTACTTCCATTATTCACTATTTCCTCTTTGTACATATTTCATTATAGTATTTCTTACTCATAGTCTGTCTCAGGTTCGGGTTTTTAATGTTGCATTGTTTTGGTGTTGAATGCCTTTTTTTGAAATCTAAAATAACTCTTTTCTTTGGACTTCAGCGGAGTCCCGTGAAATCATTTCCACCAGTGTTTGATTTGATTAAGGCTTATTTCTTCGGAAGATTAAACATCTGACAAATTTAAATTAACTGCTCATTTGGTGCTTATCCACAAATAGCCCAGCTTTGCATTGTGGTTCCTTCACACAAATTATAGACAGGGTAATTCTCCAGTGTATCATCACATGTATGTTATGCACAAAGTTGCAGCAGTAAAAAAAATTCAGAATACACTGCTATTCTGTAAAATGTCTTCCTTGGCTTATAAACTATCTTGCATACTTACACTCATTTTTAGCAGATGATTTCTATGGTATTTTAAACACTAGCAATGCTGTGTTCCGGGGTTCTGTTTTGGTTTGATTTTTACTGTTGCATATTTGTTACAGTTCTTTTTAAATAAAGAATGTATAATAAGGTTGTGATCATTCTTTGACTTGAAGTGGTTTAATACAGACAGCTTGCAATCAGACAGTGTCATTTTATACATAAAGTTATACAGTGCCAGTGCTTAATTGTCCCATGACCCTTACTGGGCAATGTGGGAAACTGTGAAGCTTAGACTGGATATTAGGAAAAACTTCTTCACTGAAAGGATTGTCAAGCATTGGAACAGGCTGCCCAGGGCATGTGAACATGTCACTTAGGGACATGTTTTAGTGGTGGACTCAGTAGTACTGGGGTGATGGTTGAACCTGATGATCTTAAAAGTCTTTTCCAATGTTAGTTGTTCTGTGATTCTATCTGTCCAAGGCAGTGGGCTGCCCTTTTGAATTCAGGGTAGAAAGTATAAAGCTTTGATATGATTCTTACCACCTTAGGGCCTCATTCCATAAATCCATAAATTTTGCTTCCCAAAAAACCCCTTTACTTCTAAACTGGATAGTGAGCTCTGCTGTACATTTCTGATGTGTTAGAGAAACAAGAGATTAATACGGTGGTCTTGAGACACTAAAGACCTTGAAAGTAAAGAGCAGGACAATGAAACAGAGTTGAACTTTTACAGAAATGCAATGAAGACCAAACTGAGATCTTTGCAGCATTGTTAGCAAAGCAACACCAGAGTCCTTAAATGCTACCAATACCATGGAAGACTTAAGCAGAGAATATTAAAGACAGACATTTACTTAGAATGGTAAAACTGAGAGAGAATCTGTCTGCACCCTTTCACCATAGCTAAAACTGACACAAAAAAAATTTAAAAAAAGAACCTATTCAAACAGAATTTATAATAATTTTTCTTCTTTGCAAATTTATGTGAATGAAAATAGTATGTGTGGAGATACTTGAATTCACGTTGACCAAAGGAATCTGTTTCATAGAAAAAAATAACCCACTTTATGTTAAAAACATCATATATACTAAAAAACCTTCCAAAATATAAAAAAACCCCCAAAATCCCAAACCAACTTGCTTCCTTTTCTTGTACTAGTGATGGTGGCCACAAATTAAAAACACACACTTCCTTTTAACAGCAGCTGAGGGGAGTTCATTTGGGAAAGTTTCTAAGCCTTCCTGAATTCTGAGGTAATATTTTCAACTTTTAATATAATTATATTTTGGCCTTTATGAGAAATACTGCCAGCATTCGTAACCGGAAGCGTGTTTCAGCCAGGAAACTTTAGAAACCTTGAAATTTCCCAGTACTCTATTGAAATAATATGTAATATTTTTCTTTGTTTTGTTTCTTATTCTTCTAAAAAGTTGAAAGTCATGCTGAGTTTGGGATCCAAATATAACAAATTTATGCTACTCAGAGAGCAAAAAAAAAAACCAAAATACAGTTATTACATCCAGGAAATAAGAATTTCTCTCCATCAGGGTATGTATTTTGAACTATTTGTGCATTAATTTGTTTTCAGTGATGTACAGTTCATATTATGATTTATTGACCACATAGGTTTAATGTGGATTTAAACCTCACTGGTTTTTTTTATTATCTTCAGTAATATCCTGTGCCTGTGCCTGTCTCTGAACACACTTCAGAGTTTCAGGATTTAGGGATCCATGCAGGTAGTGCATTTCCTTCTTGCAAGCAGGAGAAACTTTGTGATGTCAGTTTGGTGATTGATGTGAACTTCTGCACCGTAGATACGCCTTCACCAACTGGTATTTATCAGTTCTGGTGTGGGATTCTGATTACATTCCAACTAAGTTAAACTTGGCTAATCTTACAGAATCACAGAATTATTAGGGTTGGAAGGGACCTCTGGAGATCACCTAGTCCAACCTCCCTGACAAGGAAGGATTACCTAATAATAAAAAGTGGTCTTACAATAATTAATCTCATAAGACCCTTGAAGTAAAATGGTGGCCCAACTGAATTTGGTGGTAAAACTGTGAGTGAAACCAATAGTTGAAAGAGATGAAAGAAAAAATAGAAATCTCATTAACTGGAAACATGTAAAATTTGGTTCCAGTCTGAATGTGCTCCAGGAAAATCCCACAGTGCTGCCTGTGGTGTCTTTGCTCAACCAAGTGCCTGGAAATGCTGGGATCATCAGCCTTCTTTCCAAGCACTGTGTCAGAGCTCTGTAACAGGAAAGTTGGGGAATGACTGCAGAACTGAATATCCCACACATACTGATAGAGAAACTCAGCAGCTTTCCACAAATGGATACAAAGCTTCATGGACACACTTCCTGAATGTTTGCACTTCACACAGCAAGTCAGGATTCCTAGTCATATTTGTTTTTCACTAACTAAAAGGTGAAAAACCTAGGTGTCCAACCTAGGTCTTCAGGTTGGACATTAGGAAGGATTTCTTCATGGAAAGATTTGTTAAACATTGGAATGGACTGCCCAGGGAGGTGGTGGAGTCACCATCCCTAGAGGTGTTCAGGAAATGACTGGATGTGGCACTGAGTGCTCTGGTTTAGATGACAAGGTGATGATCAGTCAAAGTTAGACTCGATGATCTTGAAGGTCTTTTCCAATCTAAATAATTCTGTGATAATGCACCAAGAACCTCAAGCAAAGGTTCCTGAGGGTCTTACAGTTGTCAAAGCAGAACATACTAAACATTAATAGTTTTCATATTTTAAAGAAAGGCAGTTACTGACATATTCACCTTCTAGATTGAAAAATATTTCTTAATTTATTTTTTTTCTTATTTGAGACAGTTGGATTGTGATGATATATGCATCCAAAATTTGTTGCAGGGTGCATGATTGGAGTTCGCATACTGGAGTCTAGTTTTGGTGAAGGACATAGAGATTTTGTTTGGACCAGTCTGTCATAGATGTGAAGTCAGTGAATAAGAAAAAATCTGGTGTTTAGTGTGGCTAGATTGCTCTCCTTCATCACATGGTTTAAGCTCAGGATATTATATAACAGTCATTGCCTGAAAACCGGTTGGAGAGTGTCTTTTGTATTCTATTTTGTATTAAACCATCCCTGTTGGGCAAGGACTTGCTCTTGGGACTCCTAAGAATTACTATAATATGAATAGCAATATTTCCCATCAAGCATATCATATTTTCAGTAGTTTAGCTACCTTTGATACAGCAAAAAATCTTTGTTTATATTGCTTTCTGCTGATTAATACCCCAAGCAGCCTTTACTTTTGCGACTTTTAAAGACTTTCCACTGTCAGTAGAACAAAAATGCTTATGGTACAGTTTCCAGTGAAGAGTAAAGGCACATTATAAATATTTTTTATTCATTATTCAATTAACACATTGTGAAAAGTGATAGCTTCCTTTAAAAGTTTAAATGAAACAGAAATAATTTTTCCCTTCATCTTTTCCCCCCTTCTTTTCTCACCTTTTATTCCTCTTCTTTTCCCCAATATGGAAACGAAAACCGGATACTTCATCTAAATTCAGCTGCTAAGAAGAAGCACTTAAAATTTGTGAAAGTCTGCTCTGGTGAGCTGTGACATTGTAAAGAAAAAAACCATCCCACATATAAGTGTAAAGGAATTTTTATATTGTACACATTTTAAACAAAAATGAGGGTGGTTTCTTCAAGAGGGTAAAAAAGTTCACCTCTTAGTCAAATAATACTGTTTCATTTCTCAGTCATAATGGATGGATATAATGAAAGAAGCCAAGAAAATAAAAAGGCTTGAAAACTCTAACTTGGAAGGAAACTTAGGGTTCGGGTCAGTGCCACAAATATTTCTGAACAATGCAGTGTACTAAATACCTTTTGTATTGAGAAGAGAGTTTATGCATTTTTAAAAGGCCATAAAATATGCAACATCATGCAATATATATGTCAATGAAGTGTTAGAGGGATCTGTATTCTTTTCAGTTCTTTTTCTTCCCACTATATCCAGGATAAATTATACTGAGTAAAATAAATTATCTAAGTAAAATCTCAGGATTTTTTTCCCGATTTCATCTGCTTTGGAGACAAAGAGGATTAGAAAATTTATGGGCTTTCTAAGCAAATAGAGAATAATTCTCTTGAAATAGTCTATAGAAATAGATAAAATATCCATATAAAATATCTTGATAATTTAGCACACCGTAAAAGCAAAGAGAAAGAGAGGAAATATTATCATAATCAACTATTATTTCTCAAGATACAGTTGAGAAACTCTTGTGGTCCACTGGGACACTAATAGAGAAGTATATGACCCTTCCTGAGTTACTCACAGCCCTACTGTCACTACAAAGAATGAGACCAGACTTATGTGAGCATCAGAAGGGAATCATATTGAACTCAGCTTTTCCAAAAGACATTCTTCAGGAAATCTATGGGCATCAGAGAAAGCATTTGGGCTCTAAAGTAAATCTTGTGAACACAGCCTTGAATTGTCAGATCATCAATTCTTCAGGAACTGTAGTGGTAGGAAAAGGGGGAATGGCTTCAAACTGAAAGAGGAGAATTTTAGGTTTGAAGAAATTCTGGACTGTGAGGGTGGTGAGACACTGGAACAGGTTGCCCAGAGAAGCTGTGTCTACCCCATCCCTAGAAGTGTTCAAGGCCAAGTTGGACAGGGCTTTGAGCAATCTAGTCTAGTGGAAGGTGTCCCTGCCCATGGCAGGGGTTGAAACCCAATGGTCTTCCAACCTAAGCTATTCCAATGATTTTCTAATATAACCATAGTTGAATGCAAAGCAATAAGTCGAGGTAGGCAGAAAAGTGTGTCCAATTATGTGTATTCTGGAAGAAACATGAAGAGTAAGTTTCATTTTCTAAGCATACACAAAGAAGGTTAAATGGCCTAAAGCAGGCTAAGTTTCCTATCTCCAAAAAAATGATGATTTCAAATTAATTTTCAAATAAATGATGCCTGTTTTTCATTCTTATTTAAGTTGCAGCTGTGATTTCTCATGACTGAGTTGTGTGATTTGGTTAAAATCTCATTTTTTGAAGATGAAATGCTTGGCATGAAAAATATCTACACTACCTTGACAGATGTTTTGGAATACTTTTCTGATACTCTTCTTAGGGCACCAGTGGATGCACCTGCCTTTATTTTTCAAATATTTTCTAGAATTTACAAAAATATGAGATTATATAACTGAAAAACTGTCCATGTGCTGACTAAAATGGAAGAAAACTTTCTGGACAATATTAATGTAGATAAAGTAGACAGAAGTCTTTAATTAAAGCACTTTAAGTCAGAATACACACAGAAGTGTACTATAATGTATGATATAGCATTGGACTTCTACAGTTTTATAGCTCTAATTAATTGTCATAATTAGTGGATATATATCCAACCCAAAAATTGTCCACTCCCTAGAACCTCCCTCAGGTCTGCCCCTTGGCACACCTTCCCGGAATTGAGTCAGAGGTCTCAGGACCCCTTTCTTCATCATCATCACCATCCTCAAGTCACATCTGTTCTTTGGAGCTTCTCCAAGGTCTCCAGGCCTTCTAGGTTGCTTCATCTGCAATGGTATCTTTCTAGGTACGTGTCCCAAACAAGAGGTACTCACTAAAATCTTTTCCTTGAAGAGAACATTAAACAAAACTGGAAGAATTTTGAAAATTTGATATGAAGTGTGAGAAAGGAGTTTTAGTTAACTGCTGTTCTCAAGTGTTAGAAACTATACAGCTATATTAAAAGTCTGTATGCTACAAATCTTAAGAATCCTAAGACATCACATGCAGTATCTTATAGGGAATCCAGAGTATTTCAGGGAAAAATAGAGTAAACATTCCCTTATTACTTATGCCAGCAGAAATTTTTTACATCATTCATTCATTGAGCATTTGAAAAAAAAAAAAGACTGAAATGATTTCTTATTGGCTTCTTTAATTCTGACAGGTTTTGGTGCATAAACTTTTAATGCAAGTTTTCCATAAAACTAGTGCACCAAATGTAGTGACCGTGCTAAAAATTTTCTCAAGTGATTACCCAATTAAGATAGAGATTTAGCATTCTCAAATATTCATCTATTTCACTGACATCTAGGTGAAGAAAATGGGCAACCTGGAAACCTTAGTATATTACTAGACTTTAATGCATCTCTTCTTTTTTTTCCACCCCAAAAAATTTCAACTTTTTAACACATACAATTTTTGTTTTAATTTTTGTCTGAAAGTTGTATTTGCAATATTTCTCTCTCTGATATTTAATTGTTGTCTTTTCCTATCATAGATTTTATCACAGGTGAAAACACGTGGACTTAAACATTGTTCACTGGAATGGATCCTAAGAATGACAAGAAGCAGTTGTTCTATTTTTCTGTATTTGTTGCATGTGGTAACCAAATCTTTGCCAAAAAAACAGTTTATAACATAAATATAGAAAAAACTTGTTTTCCATGCAGATGCATTAAATGCATTTAAAAAATATTAAAAGAAATATACCTGATTTTGAGGGTTTATAACGTATCACTCCATAAATTCACTATTATGAATACATGAATTATGGTCATAATTCAAAAAAAGCACAGAAATATAAGGAAATAAAAAAGAAATGTGATGAATTTAAAAATGGAAACATTGAGATTCCTAAAAGTTTGTAAATTGCTACAATTCTTATTAAAGTCACTAGCAGGTTTAAAGTTTAGAATCATAGAACATCCTGAATTGGAAGGGACCCACAAAGGTCATTAAGTTTAAAATGTCAGCCATTTTTTATATTGTACAATGTATATTACATAACTGATCCATAAGCTTCCTCAAGTTTACAATTCTTTACAGTTCATAAAAAACTGACAATAAAGAGATGAAATAATCTTGTCCAGAGAAAAATAAGAGATCTTAAAAACCAATGAAAACAGAAAATAAGGGAACAGATGGTAACATAATGGAATGACCAAAAACTTGTAAAGAAGCTTGGAGCCTTTCTGCAGCTAGGTATATAGCAGACAAACTGTCCTCATATCCTTGTATGTACTTTACTCTACTTTCATCTGGAGAAAAGCATCTCAGTACTTGTGACTTGATTATTTGTAAAATCTTGTTTGCTGGTCAGGCTGGAATTTGCAACAGATATGTTCTTAAGGTTGTGACTCATTAGGGCTTGTTGAGTCAATGGTAATAAACAGGATGCTGCTACAATTGTCCATTTAAAGTGGGGTTTGGTGTGTTTTGTTGTTGTTTTTGTTGTGGTGGGTTTTGTTTGGTTTTTTTTTAATCTCGTTTTTCTTCCTTTCTAAGAAAAGAGATTGAAATATGTTAGAAAAAAAAAAGGAGGCAATCATTTTAATGAAGTCAGGGTTTTTTCCTGCTATGCTGATAGTGATTTGAAAATTTCCATGTCTCTAAACATATTGAATATAAGACAGCTTTAAAAAACAGGGCCACATGTTACTTTTTTAACATTATAATTACTCCCTAACAGTTGTATGAGATCTTGATATTATTTTGGAATTTTTAATTCCACTGGCAAAGAAAACACTCCCTATGAAAGTTGTTCAGATCCATCATATTAAGAAGGTTTAACTGACTGAGAAAGAAGGATTGCAGCTCTTTGAACTGGAGGTAAAAGGGGACAGCATTAACAAAATAGTTGCTCACATTTTGAAAGAGTTGTTAATTTTGACTGTATTAAAACCGAAGGGGAAAGTTTCTTACCTCCTGTGGCAGAATGATTGAAATCCAGCTGTTTGCACCATCTTTGTCTGCTGTGTAGGTACTGTAATGTTGATATTTTGTTCCACATTATCTGTACCAAGGTATCTTGGTAAATTTTGAGATATTCAGTGATGGTTTGATGCCTATTTTAATAACTCTTTCTGCACCAAGTGTCCTTCTTTTACCTTTCGGGAGTTTTATTTAAGAAGCAGACAATGAGAAATGCCTTACTTTTTCAGAGAAGTGTTTTTAAAATTTACCTAAAATTGAAAAATAAAAAAACCACTATAGCAAAAGCTTCTACTAATGTTCTTCGAACTATAAAGTCCAACCTTTCTCAGAGACTTTGTTTATCAAAGTAGCTGATGACTGTTGGTATTGTATATTCGTGGAACATGTAATAAGTAAGGTAAGTGTTTAGAAAAGCTTTAAAGCATATGTTCAGATACTTCCTCCTTCACAGAGGATGAACTGGATATTGCTCAACACTTTTTTGGATTTATTTTTCTTAGAGAAGAACAAGTCTATGATGAAACAAACCCAAGAACAATTAGGACCACACTCTTGAAAAGGGAAGAGCTTGTTCAGCAGAGTTTATTTTTTGTGATTTTGGTTTAGACAAAAAATATTCCACAAAAATTACTTTTAAAAATAGTTTAAAGCTGGACAAAGGACAACTCAACTTTATATTGTGGATCAAGAAAAGACTGTGCCTAAATATAACTTGTGTCATAAAATCTCCTCCCTTCATTCTAATGTGTGTGCAGACTAACAGATCTAACTGCAACTGTGATCTGTAGTTAGTGTAAAGAAATATAATGTGAATGTGACTCAAGAATATTCAGCTCTTGGTTGCACTAGAAATAGTTAATTTTAAGGTTTGGCTATTCCAGCAGCTGCGATCCTTATAACTACTGTTAATGTTGAATTTTGCTCCTGCAGTTTCTGAACTACTTTGCATAGAAGTGGAAAACTTTAAGCTCGTGATTTTGTGTGTCTGAGGTTTCCAGTGATGGCAATATCATTTAACATTTTTGTGTTTTGGGATAACCTGATTTGATATAAATTGTGAAGAGTATATTTTCTGTTATCTTCAGGGTTGTTAGATTTTCCTATGACTAGGAAGAGTCCAAAGCTTAATAAAATGTACTTGAAAGACATAATATTTAAATTATTTTTATGTAGTGCAGGTCCAGCAGAAAAATGGGTAAGAGTACTCATAATATTATGTTTTCATCAGTATTTGACAACACAGGCAAAATTTCATCAAGCTTTCAAGTTGTTTATTCAGCTGATAATAATGGCATGTGTATCATGCTCCAGCTTCCCAAAGATAAACTCTGCTTGGGTACATGCAAAGTTTTTCCCAAATTCCTTTGGGATTTTGACTAAACTACTTAATGCATTCAAATCAGCTCTTCAGCTTCACTGCTTTGAAATTCTAAGTGGCCTACCTTTTAACCTAAACAGAACTGAGGTGGTTAAGTCTCTTAAAGGTTACGTGTTGCTTTTGTAGATACTGGTAGAAACAAGTACTCCAAGTGTCCCCAAACTGCAGCTGCTTGGTAGTCCTCGAGATAACAAGCAATAGTGTCCTGTGTGTACTATTTATTTCTTGATTCTACACAGCCTTTTCTTTTCCAGTGATTCAGGGTAGGTACAGCATAAAAGTCAGAAAGCCAATACAAAAGTAGAATTTCCACAGCCCACTGTCATTTCCAATCTAAGCATGAAGGATGTGCTTGGTCTGTGATTGCTCTGCCAGTGTTAAAGAGAGGTGTTGTGATCACCTCTATGCATACCTGGGACAGGGTGGTAGTGCACTTTGTAACAGTTCTGGTCTCAAAAAAGGCTGCCCAGAGTATCTTCAGAGCGGTATTTTTGAACTCATGATATGCACACGTGCCAAGAGGGTCCAACACATCTCAGAACAATGGTCTCTGTAAGGCAAATAGCTAGTTTTTTTTTAATATTACATAATGTCATATAAGTCTCTAATCTGATTTCAATTATGTAAGCATAACTTGATTTTGGAGTGAGATCAGATTTTGACCCAAAATCCAATAGACTGCAATCATTCTTTCTGTTACAGATGAAAATCAAAACCCACGAGCTATAGACACATAAAGTACAGATCTCACTATCTTCTGGATGCTTGTATTTGTATGGATGTTTTAGCCTTTGACAGAAAAGGAAGCAAATAATTTATCTAAACTTTGAGGTCACATGCAGGACACAATTTCCTTCTACTTGAGTGGATCAGTGTACAAATAAGTAAAATCTGAACAGACCATGAGGAAAAATTCTATGCTGTTTCTGCACTGAGACGTGTGAGTGTACGACTTTTAAACCTCAGGAAATTGTGTTGGGGGGGTGGAGAGGGAAGAGTGGCTTTATCTGTTTTTCAATGGTAAACTGCATAAATGCTTTCCAGAGGTCAGATGTAAAAGTTGTAAAACAACTTTTGCTCAGGTACTACTGCTTAAAACCAGCGGAAAAATTTACTAAAGGCAAAACCTACAAATTTGTACTTGAATTTTTAAATGGTAACACAGCAACAAAAGTATCTGAGAATGTCTTAAATGGCAACCTTTTATAATGGAATGCAGTCTTCTTTCAACTGTTTTATAACGTAAAGTTGCTAAGACTTTATCTCAAAATAGGACAACCTACAGTCTGTTAAATATCCTAGTATGGCCTAATGTGAGCTTTTACTTATAAGTAATATAAATACATGAGTTGGCTACAAAATTTTTAGACCCTGTAATCTACACCTTGCCTAATAATACTTGGCTTTGGATCCTTTTTTCATTTCTTTTCTGGTTCTTATTCATACATAAATATATATATTTTCATAATAGTGATTGGGAAGTTGTTTAACTTAATCCAGTGACGTAGGCACAAAAAACTTTAAGGAGAGCAGTATTATTAAGGTTATTTCCATATAAAACAAATTTTATTATATGAGTACAGTTTTAATTGATTTCTACATTTTTATCTCTATTTTATTTTTCGCTTTGCATATCCAAAGATCCAACCTCTGCTTACATATATATGTGAGAGAAAAATACATACAATTCAGTAATTCAAATGTGTGAAATAATTGTATGTCAAAGGGTAGGATTTCAGTTATTATTCAATATTAGTGGAAATTGGATAGCTACTGGGAGATGTTTAATTAGTAAAAAACTAAAGTGAGACAAGAGGAATAGTGAAGGATATGCCTTTTTTATTTTTAAAAGGCAATAGAAGTATTGGAAAGTGTTCTGAAAATTATTGAATTCTAGCACAAGAAGATCAAGGTATCTTCTGGACCATCCCACTACCTTGACTACAGGTGGGGTTAAGAAGTATTAGTTATCATTTAAAGATATTCTATAACACAAACTTTACATCCTTTCCAGAGAATCTGTTAAATTACTTCATAATAATTACTGTGAAAATGTTACATTTCCTCTCCTTAGGTCTATATTGAATAACTCTTGCTGCAATATATATTTGTTACACCAAATCCTAATTCCTTTAGACACAGAGGTTACCTTATTCTTTCTCTTCTTGCAATGTCACTTTATATATTTGAAAAAGAGTTGTGATGACCCTCCTCATCACTGAAAACTTTTCTCATGCACCTTTTTCTTGTTTCTCTCTTCATGTCAATGTATTTTTTATTCTGCACTTGGTTTTGCACAGAAATATAGAGACTTTTCCATGCTAATAATGAGAAACATAATTCATATTTCATTTTTTCTTGTAACTTCTTTACAGACCACTGTGTACATGCTCTTTCACACATTTGTTAGCCAGGAAAGGAGCAAAACAACAGTGTTCAAAATACTTGCCTCTTGTTCTGTGACAGATGTGCTCTTCAGATTTAATTACAGGTGTTTATATAAATATGTGTATAATGGAGTGGTCTGTTCTTAAGAATCTGAAGAACGTGATCTTCACATCATTTGCAAAGCAAAACCAAAGGAAAGGTCTGAATTGGTTCTGCCTCAGCTCTGAGCAGCTGCTCCCTTTCAAAAGGCCAGAGAGGGAGGTCTGTGGGTTGGTCAGGTACTGAAATGTGCACAGAGAAGCCAGTGTACTCCTTCATTTAAAACTGAGTTCCTAAATATTGACACCATTTCCAGAGATAGAGCCAGAACACTTAAAATCCTTGAAAGGCAAGAGCTTAGCATTGAAGGAAGAATGCTAATTGAAAACACTGTGTTCACAAGTCTTTCCTCCTACTCTTTCATATTATTTATAATCACTCTCTAGTCTAAAGTATTTTTCCTCCCTGGAGCAAAACCACTCCTGATGTGGCCTGGCCTTCACCATCGTTTCTATCACTTTTGTTTTTTCAGCACTTGTTTAGACTTGGTCAGTCCTTTCACTTCCATATGTGTTTAATAGAGTTATAACAACCTTCCTGCCTTTTCTGTAGTTTCCCTTTATATTTAATTGTGCTTTAAAAAAACATTTCTTGTTTTATTATCAGTTCAAAATGTAACCAAAACCTAGAGGGCCACCTACATAGTTTATAGAATATGTATATATATATATATTGGGTGTATAGAATTTAACTTTTGGTACTGAATTGCACAGATTTCATCTGAAGTGGGATTCACTTAATGGGAGTTAGGGGAAACAGGAAGCTGAGAGCACTGTGGTTTCTACTGACTCACATTCAACAGCAGTGACACAAATTTTGTGTCACTTATTTCCTGCAGTGAAGAACTCTGCTTGACAAAGAATTGAAAAATACCTCCCTGAGGTATATACCTCCAAATCATAGGAAAGAGAGAGATATAATGTGTTATTCATCTCTAGTCTTTTCCTCAAAACTTACACACAGGGATACTGAAGAATTCAAATAGCATGCCACTAATCCTGCTTTAGATATGCCCAAACATCTTCTGTGTCAGCTGAGGCTTGTGTTTTGCGCTTCTGATCCCACATTCTCCTAAATACAGGGCCTTCTGCACAATAGCAAAACTGCAGATTAACTTTATGCATCTGTGGCACAGAAAGAAGATATGTGTCCCTGAAGCTCACTCCCTTTTGCTCTGTACTAGTTTCTCCAGAAATCTCTAGGCAGCTTATACTAGAACTCTGGCATCCCTCTGCTGCACAGCATTTGGGTCTGACTGCCAAATTTACTCCAGTTTTGGAGTTTTTCGTATGTGGTTACTCTTGGGAAACCCCAATTAAACAATTGGCATGTAATTTTCTTGGCAATCATGACCTCTGTAATCCGATGCAGACTTCACCACTTTATTCAAAGTGGTGAGCTGTACTTTATTGGAAATGTAATGCAAAAAACAAAAAGTAACTCTAAAATTTGATTCAGAAATTATATAAAATATTTGTTCATTTCGTTTCAGGGAAGGCGAAGGAGAGATCTGTCTTCCACCGTTTTGTGGGAATTGGTATTGGAGAGTAGAGCTTATTTTGTCTCTGCTTAACATCACATGAATCATGCTCTTCCTTCCTTCATGCAATATATTATAATCTCTACAATATTTGTGGAAAAAAAATTTGGAAATGTAGCTGTGTTGGCAACCAAGCCTATGAAGTGAGCAGCAACACCAGTGCATCATGGATATTTTCAAGGTTACACAGAAATTTCTTTTATTATTCTTATACCACTTAGCTACTATGTTTTGATTTTTTTTTCCAGCATGCAATTTGTATACTAAGGAAAGGGAAAGTGCCACAAGAGCTGTTGTATTTTATTTCCTTTTGTTATTGGATTTGGACTCATTGTGGCAGCTAATGTGTCCAATCAAAAGCCATCAAGATGCAACACAGCATTTTATCTTCTTTCAGTGGTTATCTCAAGCTCAGCATTTCTATCTATGTAGGCAGTGTTTTCCTCCCTTCCAATCTACTCCCTTAAACTAATTAATGGACTAACCCATAATTACATGTGCTTCCTATTCCAGTAAAGAGGAAGGAAACTTCCAAATCAGATGGACGTCAATTGGGCTGCCAATTCTGTTGAATAAATGAGTATCTACAGCAGGAAAATCTCTTCTGTAGCCAAAGCATGGATAGGAACTGGTCTTCCTCTCTTTAACGGGCAATCTAAAGGTCAGGAGCCTGTATGGAGACAAACGGTGAATTATGCCTGATGATTACTTTGTGGACTTGAAATGTAATACAGGAAGTCACTGAAAGCTGCCTGCAAGCTGATTATTACTATTTCATTGCCCCCCGTATCATCAAAAATCAAGAACAGAAAGATATATTTGCCTGGAAAATAATAGTTATAATGGAAAAGAGCTAAAACCTCATTTTCCTACACCGTGAAGTGGATAAATTATTTTCCTTTCTATACAGCATTATATATAAATCCATAAATATTTACAATAGACAGCAGTCAGAAAATTTAAAAAAAAATTGCCATTATGTTTGGATTATATACTCATGTAAATCTAGGGGCAACAGTAGAGGAAGTGATCACACTGGTTAGAATATTTAAATAAATTAATGTTCTGAAGCATTTCCTTGGAAGAATACATTTATAAAAGTTCATAAGAAAATTCTATTTTCTGTAAAATAACGTTTAACTACATTTTATTCTGAAATAAAGAAAAAAGACAATTTGGTATCAAGATCTTTCCAGATTTAATCTATATTTATTCACTCTCTAGTCTGTATTAAGCTTTTGTATGAGTTGGCCCCATTAATTTCATTTGTCCTACACAGAGCAGCACCATATAAATTCCTGTAGACTTTTCACTTCTGCATTAGTTTTATTAGCTCACCAGGGAACCCCAGGAGTTTCAGTACTGCTTTGGGGGAACCATAATTTCAATAATTTACCACACTTTATTTGATGATGGTTTTCTTTGTACCCCCTCTTATGCCTGAAAAATACTCACAATTTCCACATTTTCCTCACTTCCTGTTCTGATTGTGTACAGTCCTGCATCCAGGATGCCCGGAACAAGTCACTGAAAAAGTGTCTTCAAGTGCTTTTGATTTTCTTTCAAACCTCACTAAGGTTCAGTTGGAACTGCACTGTCATTCACATCAGGAAAATCAAGAACTGTAGTAAGAGAAACTGCTATTTGACCCAGTAACACCCTTTGTTAAGGGAGCAGTGGCCTTTATGAATGCAAATGAAACAGAAGACTTATGCATAAGATTGTCACAGGTGAATTAATTTTTCTTACCAAAGACCGACCCCTGCTCTTGGGTCACATTGTAACACCACTTCTGTGCCCACTTCCTCTGGTTGACACTGGGTTTGAAAATGAACAACAAAATTCCAATAATAAACTTTGTGTTTGAGTTGATGATAAAATGTGTAAATGAGATGTACAGGGAACGCTTTTCAATCCCTGGGCTTTCCATCCAAATTAAAAGCCAGGCATTCAATTATTTAGTGATTATTAGGAAAGTTCCAAAATATCACTTCTTTCACATGGAAAGGTTGGGAAAAGTGTGATACACATCAATGCTCCTTCTCCCTCACTCTAAATTAGCACTATGTTTAGAGTTCCAATTCAGCACAGATGAATTTTTATGTTTAAAATACAAACTCCAGCCTTATAGACCAAAAAATTCAAGAAGCTTCCATATTTTGTGTCTATTTAATTATCTCATAATAATGTTGTATGTTTGATTAGTTTCCAGATGCGTGGCTTAAGTGTGCTAATAAAGTCTTCTCTGTTTTTGAGATGATAAAAAAAGGGGTCATACAGCTTTGAGACCTCTTGCCTTCACTTCGACTTTACAGAGCTCTTCAGTTAAATCTGATATTAAGCCTAAACAATAAACATCAACATGGCTTAGTGGGACATGCTGCTATACTCTGAAAAGGAGAGATGAGGCTCAGGGCTGCTAGAGAAAGCAGTTTCTTTCTGCAGGGGAGAGAGTAAATGAGGTACGGTTGTTTTGCAGCTGTGATCTCGATGTACCTGTATTCTTTATGTACTTGGTTTGTATTCTGCTGGTGAGCGAGCTGACTAATTTCATGGGGCAATATCAGTTAGGAATGCAGCTCACTGAGAAGACAGCCCTATACAATATTCTTGTCCCTAGAAGTTAAAACTCAGGAGGCTGGAATTTTGTAAGGTATTACTCTATTGGGAAGAAACGCCAGCATGCTAAAAATTTCCCTGTAGTAGAACTCTCAGGGTTCATATTTTGGCTGATCATGAAAGGCCAACAATTTTCAGAAAGAAAAACGAGTTAATAAATCCACTGCCCACATTTATCTGTCAGAGTATTTCACAGCCTCTCTGCATGTCTCCCTCTCTGCATGTATTATGTCCTGGGAACTAACACAGGCCAAAGTATTGGGTCTGGCTGAGTGCCCTGGTCTCTCCTCTGAAAGGCTTCTCTGTCTGGAGGGCAGAGGGCAATGTAGCACAACCATAGGAGTGGATTTAACGACTAGGCAATGTTTTCCTGCTCTTTTTCTCTATCCAGAGAGCGCTCACAGTCTGGGGGTGTGTGAAATACAGATTGCAATTACAGTTAGACGCTATTTCCCACGATTTGGGATTTCGGTAACATTCATCATTTTGCATACTTGTTTGGCACTGATGAGCTGTTAATCAAAGGTGAGCTTTTAGTGCTGACGCTTTCAGGCAGTCTTGACACTATAAACATCTGTCTGTGCTTTAACACCTGTGCACTCACAATAACCCAGCACTTGCTGGTGTCCACACAGTGTGATTTATGGGGCTGGTTACAGGATCCTGAGAGCTTTCTGTGGTTCTGACTGGTGGCCCATGTGAGCTCCAGGGCACACCATAGTGCTAGGGCTTGGTTTGCACTTGGGCACTGCAGTTAGATGTCCCAAAGCAATTTTCTTCTCTCGTCAGTGGTTTGCCATCCCTCTGGTGCTGTTGGTGCTGCGGAGTAAAGCCTATTTTTAATGTTCCATGGTATTTGCTGAAGAGCTTGCCTTGCATCCGTAGCTAAAGTGGCACCTCCAAACTTCAGACTACAGGACTCAAAAGACATTTGGGCATCCAGAATGTGCTGGTACATCTATATCTGCCTCTGTAGTCTGAGCCCTTGCTGACACATAGTGTTTTAAGATACACTGAAAAACTCGAGCCAGATACATAAAAAGTTTTAAGTTAGTTTGATATTGGTGGTATTTTAAATGGCATACATGGATATTTACAAACGAGGTGACTAATTATAGTGGCAATAAACAGATATTTTGCTACCTACATGCAGCTAGGCATTTCTCCTCAGTTATACTTGCATGGCAGAATCATACTGGCAACAGGTTGTAGCCTTCTTTGTGAGAAATGGTTGTAAAAAGTCTGTTTTTTGTGATTTCAGCACACTTCAAGGCTCTTAATAATTTAAATTTATTATTTTTTAATTAATGAACCACTGATTTTATTTGGCATTAACAGTCTCTTAGTTAGCATAAGAGCTGTGTGTGTGGTAGATTCTAATTTCAGCACCCAGGAATTATTATGCACTGGCTTTTGTGAGTCTGTAATTTCTAAGGAATTATAAGATTTATTTTGTTTTATTATACAAACGGCCATGAATCCTACTTATTTCTGCAAAGTCTGCCAAACTGTTTATATATGTTTTATTTTTTATGATCTGACACTAAAGAAACAATGCTTGAGAGACATTAATATCTAACTGGACTGTAGAACTACAAACTCCTCAGAACAGCCGTGAGAGAAATTCACCTGCTATTGTTTTTTTAGGATCTTTGTTTTCCTAGATTTTCCTTTAAAGTTTGCATGACTCACTCCTTCTAAACAAGTAACCTTCTGATTTAGAATCAGAAAGCCAACCTGTCTCTTTTCTTGCAAAACTAAAAAATCCAGAGGAGGAAACCAAGTTGAAGCTATTTTGGTAAGACTTGTGAAACCCTCTAAATGAAAGTTGAGTTAGGTGTCACTGAAGACTCTTAGACTGGGACTTGTCTAACATAACTCAGGCATCCAAAGTGAGAAATTTTTCAGCTAATAGAGCATCTTCAACCAGGGGCTGAAGGGCCAGGGTATCAGTCCCCATCGGTCCCAGCCTAAATGGAGAATTTGTTTCAACTGTGTTGCCACTGGAATAGAAAGGACTGCCAGCGAGCTGTGTTACTCTGCCTCAAGGTAAAACCTGTTCCAAGGAACCACTACCTACCTTTCATGCTCACTTTGGGGAGAGATTGTGTCTCTGTGTCTTTTGAAGTTCTCTGCTTCACAAGAAGCAGAGAAGACTGCAGAGTGGGTTTTATGGTGCCACTCAAAGACTGAGGCAAAAAAACATGCAGACTGCAGCTGGATAAAAACAAGCCATGTTTATCCCAGCAAAGTGTTCTTCTTATCTGGACAGAATGGCTACATGCAGACTGCTGGGTGGGAATGGTCCTTGTCATCATTTAACTATCAAACTCTGCCCAGAAATCCACTGATTTTTATCAGAGTACAAGCACACACTGACACTATGTTTCAGTTCCCAGGCAGATCGCCAGGCACTCCTGACTTTACTAGCCATTGTGAGCACTGGGAATAGAGGATGTGGGGGAAGGGAAGATGAATCTGTGAGATGTAGGAATGTAGGACTGGTTTAGGAAGCTAGTGTAGACAGAAAAATTCCATTCTTTACATTTCAGTGTACTCTGGTTAGTATTCATATACTAGAAAAACTATCCAAATAGGCTCTATGAAGGTCAGATCAATGTTTTAGTGCATTCAGAGAGCTGTAATTTTGGACAGAGAGTGTTTGTACACTGCAGTTGCAGCATAACTATGTTAGAGAACAGCTATCCATCCATAAGACAGCTGTCTGCTTTGGGGATCAAGAAGGTTAGGCATGGAGAAATTTCTTTAAGAACTTTAAAAAACTTGAAGGGAAACAGATCAGCTTGTTTCCTGAGATAAGAAGTTTGCTGTTCAGTTTTCAAGAATTTTCAGTAGTGAAGATATTTGGTACTCCTGCATACCAACATTTCTATTGACCATTAGCTCAGAAAACTTAATCCTGATTCTCCTACCTCCAGAATTTTTGCTTTATTCTTTTTTGGGAGGTTAGGCTACAAATGTAAGAAATGCATTATATATTATATAGATATAAAATATATATAATATATATGATATTATATATTATATAATATATATTATATTTATAAAGTATGTGTTTAACTTACGTATAACTTCAAGGAGTATTTGGATGACACTTTCTACTCATAAGATTTAGTTTTAGGTGATCCTGTGAGAAGTAGAGAGTGGGACTCAATAGTCCTTATGGATCCCTTCCAACTTGACATATTGTATAATTCTAACTGATCAGCACCTATCCCCGTTCCCAGTGCCATATGAAAATATAACAACATATTAAAAGAGTGTGAATGTATTCTAAATGTGAAAAGACTAAATAAAACACATTAACAGATACTTAATATGACTGTTAAGTATCTGATGAATTGCTTTTCTTCATCAAAATCACCTGAATGGCTAGGAAGTCTAATAGGACATATTTTCATCAAGTTGGAAAAGGGAGAGTGAGAGAATAATTGCTCCATTTCACAGTATTCCAGAACACTACTTGCTTTTCCTTTTTCCATTAACCCATGGGCTTTTTTTTTTTGGTGGAAGGCCCTGCAAAAGAGCTTCTGATCCTCTGGGGATCTGATAGAGCAGCTGCTGTCACTGTGTGAGAAAACAATGCACAGGTGCTGGGAGTGTTTTCCAACTGGAAATTTAGAAGCAAATACAGACACCTCCCAAGAGGAATGAAGAATATTAGGGATTTTTTTTTTTTAATTCTTATTTCTCTTGCTTCCAGAAGCAATACTACAGAAAAGACTGTCCATGAAGGAAACTTATGTAAAAGATTTTAGTTTTCCTCCCATTTCCCCTCTTTTTGCTTTAATAAATGGTTTTCACACATTAGGTGATGTTAGCTGGGTTTCAGTGGGCTGTAGCTTGATAAAAATTTCCACAAGTGTGCAGGCCAGCAGGTGGTGGTTAGCTCAGTCTAAAGGCCCCACCCCTGTTTAGCAGAGCCTATATTTTCTGTATTTCGGAACACTTTCTGGCTTATTACACCTAGTTAAAAACTGAAAAAGTGAAGGAAGATATGAGATACAAGTGTGACTGGTAGTTAATTGAATTTCTTATAAATGAAATCACTACAATTAAAGAAAATATCAGCATAGCCAACATTAACATCCTGAATAACCTCAGCTCATGTGGGTTACTGACTAAACATAATACCAAAACTCACTCAGATTAGGGAAGGACGTTTTATCTCTTTACAGTGTGTTTCTATTCAAATCCAATATAGAAACAACACAGTTCAGCATCCTGGAAGTCAATCAGTAGTCTGACTTTCAATTTCAGATTCTGGATGAAATCTTATCACTGGCTAATTATTGTCATGTTACTTTCATCTTAGAAAGTATGTGACTGAATCCAAGATTTTGGATGTGGCTATTTTTTTTTAGTCATTGTACAGAAATTGCATCATTTCTCTTTGATCCTCCATGAATAATTTTTCTCTTGGCTCATGTAAAATAGTGCAGAACAATATCAGTTTGAACAAAGCATTTAAGTGCACCTGAAGACCATTGAAATCAATAACTGCTCAAATACATGAGTTCAGGCAAACACTTTCAGACTTAAAATGAACTTTTACTGGCATTCAGTTCTATTCCTTTTGGTTTTAGGAAGTTATTAACAATATTCCTAGCATGGGGAAAAGGTGAAAGAGAGACAGAGTTACAAGAAGAAAGGAATGAAATGGGAGTCAGAATTTCCATCCATTAGATAGTGAAAATAAATAAAAGAAATTCTAAACTGAGGTATCTTTTGTTCAAGTTGCAGGTGAATTAAATACATCACCAATCAATTGAATTAAATAGAATCTTATTGTTCTGCATACAGGCAGCTTCTGTTTTTCCTTCTTTTTTTTTTAATATTAGCATTGGCTGGAATTTTCTGAATGAAGATAGCCTACTTTCTCATAGCTACAAGACTGTCAAGTCACAAGACACTAAAGTTTCAAGAGAAATTTTTATTGTATCAGTAATATTAGTGACAGTCCAGATCTTTTCACCTAACTGAATTTCAGCCTGTCTGTAAATGCATATCCAACAAGTCTGAAAATGTGTATATCATTAGTGAATTATGACCTATATGGTTCCTTTAGAGGTATCTGTAAAAAAAATAGCTTACTGTTATAGTAATGTATCCATATATAACTTGAAACCATTTTCAGCTTAAGTATAATGTAATGGATGAGACAAGAAGTATAGTCTCAACTGGTCTGAACATTTGTATGACCTTTATCTAACAAATAAGCATTCTGCCCTCAGTTTTGTTGCTTGTGAAATAATTATTAATTCTTAAACTTTTGCGCAAAATATATTGAACCATAATAAAAAATATCCTTTCTATATTACTGAATGCTGTCCTTACCATCCCTGTAGCTGCTGTTAAGTACCACTACATCTAAAGCAGATTTTCAGTTTGATTTTGAAAAACTGATTCTGAGATTAGTGCATTCTCTAGTAACTCTCTGCCCAGAGTAGAGGGTAGAACCAGGAGCTTACAATTGTGAGGAACAGATTTTCAACTATGAGTTGAAAAATATTTCCCACTTCAACTACTAAGTAATCCAGTTTAGTTTCTGGGTTTGAAAAACCCAGGTTTGGGCTTAAAAAACACCATAGTATATACTACAGAAGTATGCCTTTAAATATTAAAAATTCCTTCTGTTACTCTTAATTTTTATAAATACCCATGTAAACATACATATTAAACATGCACAGACTGATAAGTAAATATACCATTTTGCATAGTGGGTAATATTTGCATGTTTGTACCTTTTTTCTTGAAATACTCATCTCTCTGGCATTTCCACTGCACCATCTTCCTGCATGTCACAGAAAAGTGTGGAAATATACCCAAATGAAATGGTACACCTCCCTTTTAACTTGTGCATCTTGCTGAGTTGGATAATAAGACTGTTTCCTAAGAGACTTGTTTTGAGTTTTGCCATAATTTAAGTTTACAGATGGTAACATTACATATTTTCTCCCCATACTCCTCTAATTTCAACAGCTTGATTAGCATTGTTCAAACATGCCCAGTGGAGAGAGTACAAGATCATCTGCCTTCCATAAAATCATCAGGTGGACCTGTGAAAGGAATTAATGCTGTATTTTTTCAGAAAATTCATATGCAATTTCTATTCTAAGGTACTGAGTTATTGCGATGTTTTTGGGGAGAAGGAGGTGAAAAAAGGACTAGGATGCAAGAAGTCCCAAAGTATCTGAGATATTGAAATATAACGACATGCACAGTATGTGACAGATTTCAGCGTCTGTGAGGTTTTGTCTGTGCCTTATGCTAGATAGATAAAGCCTTGCTGGCTCTTTGTCAACACAAAGTTGACATTACACCAGTCTGTAATGCACAACAGAGGAAATCTGGTTTCATGGACTTTGAAAGGTGAACAGGAAGTAAAACTGTTGTGTATCACATATGTCAACAGGCAAAGCATTTTATTGAAGATGGAGGTACACTTGAAATATTTGGCAATTCTTAGATCATTACCAAATCTGGAGAAAGGCAAGAGAAGGTTAATCATAACCAAGTTAAAACAGTGGTAAGTAAAAAAATTGGCTTGCTTTGAAAATAACTCGGAGTAAAAGTAAATTTGCAACAGTAGTTGTAGATGTTAGGGTCATAACATATCTCTATTCAAACAAAATAACATCTGTTTAGCAGAAATGTCTAAGGCATATGTTTATTGAGTGATTAGTTTGGAAGTCAGAAAATCTGTTAACTAATCCAAGGGATGCCAGAAGGACAAGCGTGAGAAAATTTGCATGGTAACGCTTACAAGTTGTTGTATTTAATTTTCACTATGTTTTAAAGAAATGCATTTATATTTTCCTCTCGTTCTTTCTCTCTTCTTATTTGCTGCCACCCGGTCTTTTGTCAGAAATAGCTATTTTGTAACCTGCTAAAAAATGAAGGGTGAAAGGGTGAAAATTCTCTTAACATCGAAATAAAGTTCCAACCAGATCCTATGTATAAAAATATCTTTGGAGAGTGGTTATTAGAAAAAAAATACATTTCAAGCACAAAATCTCAATAATGATGACAATAAAATACCATTTTGCGCAGTTAAATAACTCAGTATCTTCACTTCCCCTTGTTTGGAGTTTAGACCAGGTGTACATTCTAGCCCTATTATGTACAGAAACTGTAGATATAAACAGTTTTGAAATTATTTTAAAATGTTCATATACATGATGAGCTTGCATTGAGCAGGAGTTTGCACTAGGTGACTTCCAGAGTTCCCTTTGAACCTAAAGTACCATATGATGCTAAGTCTGGCTCATTAAAGGCTAAGTAATCAGAAAAGCTTTTATACATTTACTTGCCTCTCTGGGTGATAAGTGTTCAAAGGTTTTTAGTTTTGTTTTGATTTTATTTTTTATTATTGATTAAGGGAGATTTTATTTTTTAATATCGATTAGGAGAGAGAGCTTGCTGCACTCTTCATGGTGTGAAGAACTAGAAGAAGAGTGATGTTCTTTTAAGTTTTTTGTAATTATGTTGGAGTTCACTAAGGAGACAGCTAGAAATATCACCAAGTAGAAAATTGTATGGGGAAACTTAAAAAGAGGGGGAAAGCTTATTTTCCCTTGTTGGAAGACAGACTACTGTAGAACAAGCCACATAGGAATCACTGACCTTAGAATCAGCCTGTAAATGTAATGTATTGTTATTGAGCTCTTTCTCTATACACAGACTATTTACCTGGAGAGTGTCCCTAGCAAGATAAACATCAGTAGAGCAGTTAAGTCACTAGGGATTATTGTAACTCACATGCTGGAATAAAAGCTGTAGTGCTTCAAACTGAAAGAGAAGAAACAGGCTTGTAATCCTGTATGCCAAAGTAATCTTGTTGCTTCCTCTTTGAACTTCTAGTCTCATTTTTATATAGGAAAAAGCTGTAATTCCTTGGCTAAAAAATGACAACCTCATTTCCAGCACCTATCCAAATCTAAACTAAGTCTTTTTTAGGTTTGATATTCCAAAGAATCCTTTGCTCTGAACTGAAAAGACCTTAAGGGGATGAGATACCAAGAAATATCTCATTATCTATCTTAAGCTACTGACATCAGATATGATAAAAATTATATCCTGCTGTTCTGCATGCGTGTTATGTGACTGAGTATAGTAATGAAATGAGATTAAGTTAGTGCCAAATCTTTAAGTACACACTCTGACAGAATTCTCTTCTGCTCCAGTTTGCGTGATACTTTGCAATGGTGCAATAATTCATTGGCAACACAACAGTGTCCAGCTTATTTATTTACATTACCTTGCACTGTCTTTTGTGCCATTACTGTACATAATTGATCAATAACTGTAGTTCTTTTGCCTTTTGATGCTTTTTTTACAATAACTAGGTCTACAGTAATTAGATATGTAACACCACTAGGCAAATTAGCTTTATATTTGAAAGAAATTTTAGTTCTGGAGTTTGCTATAACAACTCTAATATAGTTATCTGCCCCTCTGCTCCACTCTGGTGAGACCCCAAATTGAATACTGTGTCCAGCTCTGGGGTCCCCAGTACAGGAAGGACATCAACCTGTTGGAGTGAGTCCAGAAAAATGCCATCAAGATGATCGGAGGGATGGAGCACCTCTGCTATGAGGAAAGGCCAAGAGAATTGGGATTGTTCATCCTGGAGAAGAGAAGACTTTGGGGTGACCGAATTGCAGCCTTCCAGTACCTGAAGGGAACCTACAAGAAAGATGGAGAGAGACTATTCGCAAGAACACAGGTTTCCCAGAGAAACTGTGGGTGTCCCATCCCTGGCAGCGTCCAAGGTCAGGTTGGATGGAGCTCTGAGCCACCTGGTCTAGAGAAAAGTGTCCCTGTCAACAACAAGGGGTTTGGAACTAGAGGATCTGTAAAGATCCTTCCAACTCAGGCCATTCTATGATTGCATGATTCTATCCATATTTCTGAAAGCTATTAAGATTCTGGAGAGGTTTTTATTTCTGAAGATTCCCAAGCATCTATGAGAAGCATCATGTAAGGATTCTGATCTAATTGTATAATGCTGCCAGTACCAGAAAAATTGCTCTTAGGAACTGGCACAAGCAACTTTTTCAATACTTCTCCATTCAGACAAGGCCACAAATCCTTTCTATTTCCTCAAGAGTAAGTAGAATCTCAACAAAATTTTACTAGCAGAGAAACTTAAACCACATAATTCATAATACTAAAATGAGCTTACATTCTTTGATGATCATTAATGCACAAGGACTACCAGCCACACATCTGCCTCCTCTTTTTCATTTAAAGGTAGCACCCTGGAAGCAACGCGATAAACCCTGGAGGTTCTTAGCTGTAGAATGAGCAAATTGCATGGTGGTAAAATCTAATTTTACCTACCATCACCCTACTCACAAACAGAAACAAACAAGTAAGACACAGTGTGGAACAAAATCCATATTTTTACACTGAAGGATAAAGATCTGTAGATTGCAGAGCTGTGAGAAGTCATGTCAGTATAATAATTTTGCAATCCCTCCTATAATCCAAACAAATAAATGTAGGAAGGAGATATCTCACCTCACTGTGAAATAAACTGTAGTTCCTGAGGTCTCTGTGTGTGATGTTCAAGGGTCTAAATTACCTGCAATTGAGGACCATATCATACTACTGCTATTACAGTGAAAGGTGTTTTGCCTGTTCCCCAACTAAATGCTTTCCTTTTAAATTGTATAGAAGGAGAGCCTGCATCTTCAGCACACAAAGTGTAGTTCTGGTGTTTTCTAGTGATAAATGTGAGTTATCACCTGCTACTGTCCTGTGTTTCATCAGAGCAAAGACTGATCACTAACACATAATAAAAGTGCTAATGTACTAAGCTCTTATCACACTCTATGCACCCTTGTCTACTTCACAATGCATAATCCTGAATTTACTAGTGTTTTGGTGAAACACTGAGATCTCTGTTCATTTTTTTTATAGTATCACTCATGTGTCTGGTTTGTTTTGATCTTTAAAAGCTCTACCATGGAACAGAGTGTTAGAATATTTGAATGGACTTCCAGGAAAAAATTGAAATCTCTTCAAAAAACATGCTAATAACAGAATTGTAAAGGTCTACTTTATCTAGGTTCAGAAACCTCTTTACAGTCACTGAATTAATAGCAATACAAGAGTAAACAGAATGCTAAAGGTAAGGAACTGAGAGTTTACTCTTTAAGATGGGATTCATGGGTTTGTACGTACACACTTGCATATCCATTATGTATGTACATGAAGAGTGTCACCACCAGGGTTTTGTCCAGGTGGAAAGAATGATATCTTGGGAGATAAACTGCTGATAAGAAACTCAGGAGCAGGCTCATTCACTTTGTCTGTGATCAAAATGTGTTACTCTGTCAATCTTTCCAAACTAGCCCTGAGATGCAAGTCCACGTAGTTTATTAATAGAACTGTTTGAAAAAATGTTGAGTCAATATCACCAAAACACTCTGTGGGAACCAGTTATTTTTTCTTAGTTACCCTTGACAGAAACTAGACAGGTTTCCATGGAAACTTGCCTACCTCACCAGCAGTTTGCCTGTCTAAAACCAGATTTCCAGCCATGGCATTAGTCTAAACTGGCTTTTAGGATTCTGAGAGGTTGTGGAACATCATCTCCAGTTTATTTTGAAAAACCAAGCAAAAATATTACATCAATTGCTGCAAACAGCATTTGAGGATTGTTGTCCTAAGAAATTATGAAGTCTTTTCCCAATGTGCAACAATTTTTCCACGTCTCAGATTTTCACCCAGAAAAGGAATTTTGTGCCCTGACTACTAGTTTGTTGAAGAGCTACCATGTCTCATACTTCAGATATTGACCTACAAAACATTCCCACTGCTTTTACAAAAGCCACAAGCTAGTAAAAGGAAGTCCTAATAGTCGTCTGAGATGAACTGTAACTCATTGACATGGCATGGCTTCAAAGGTGTCAGTGTGGGGGAAGCACTGACTTGTGGTAAGACAGGTGTAAAGACAGTTTTTACTTAATAAACATATATATTGTTTTTTATAAGTGCAAGTATTCGCGTGCTGTGAAAGAAAACTAGTCCTTCAACTGGCTTTTAAAATTTTCATGGAGATCAGTTTTTCTGAAAATTTGAGATTTTTAAGGTTTTTCAAGAAACAAGCACCTGAAGGCAATATTTGACCTTGTTCTAAATTTAGGTTTATTAAAACATTAGAAATAAATGCAAAGTGTTTTTTCTAAACACAGAAGGAGGTACTGAACTACTGATCCATGTGCTAAGAGATGCAGACAAAATCACTTTAAACCCCCCTTAAAAGGAATGTATTAAAAAAATAAAGACATTCACACTTGATAGTTAATCTCACTCTCATCCTGCCTGATTTAAATTGTATGTTATTTGTTTGAAAGTTCTTTACAAGGAATGTTTTCATCATGTTCTTCCAGATGTAGTCTTTTCTTTACTTCTCATTGCTGAGAGCTGTTGTCACCATTTCAGTCATCCTCCTGTTTTGTAAGCTGGGTGTTTACAGTGTGGTGAGAATATTAAAACCATCACTTGTGAGGCAAAAAGGCAAACAGAAAAATCATACTTGCAGCTGTGGAGGAAGCAAAATTATGTCTGAACTTACATATTTTAAACCCTAAGTAACAGCAAAGCGTTGCACATCTTTGTGATACACACAGCCTCATGCGGGAGAGCCAACAATTGTTCAGGAGTAGTAAGGAGTTATTAAGCAGCCAAACAAGCACAATGCACGTGTCTTTATTCAGCAGACAAATACAACTGAATGTACAAATCTGAACGCAGGTGGTTCTTGCCCCGTAGGTGATCTGTTACATCCTGAAGACTTATGTAAAGCTCTGAGCCCTCAAGTCACTGCTGTCACAAAGTACTTTCAAACAAACTCATTTAAATAAGCATGATTCATTAGTCCTTACTGGCCTTCTTTGTTTTACTGCTTCCAGTCTTCCCTTTCCCCCTTTTTCTGCAACACAGACATCTTTTCACTAGAAAGGTAGGATTTCTTAAATTTCCGAGTACCTGCTCTAGCAGGTCTTAGCTGGGCCTACCTGCCATGCTAATATCCTACCCCAATATTTACCTTTACAACCAAAACTGAATAACTAACATTTGATGGGTGTTTCTGTTGCATGTGCTAAAGAACTGACTACTGTCAATTTTATGTGACTATTGTAATTTCTCCCCTTTATAGCTTTAATATTTTACCTATCTTAATTCTTAAACTCATGTAAATGGCATGTGATTGCACTCCTATTTTTCAGCTCTGATCATGTGATTTTTTTCAGGGCCCCACCCTTCTGATGTAATTAGATAGAACTTTGCCATTAGATGTTGGTTAAATTCCTTCAACCATTTTATCTGAAGGAGCTCTCAGCTTTCTGGTCTCTCTCCTGAGGATCTCACTAAGCACAAAGTCACTGTTTTACTCATTTTTAGATCTGCCTTTGAGAAGAAACAGTGCAGTGCCCTTCTCTATCACCACTTATGTTTAATGATAAGGAGATATCCATTTTTTAGGTGGTGACTGATGTCTTTTGCCTTCCAAATTTTCACATTATTGTTTCCTTACTGCCATAAATTGTCTCCTGTTCTGTTTGTCTCATCTCCTTATTGTGTGCTGAGTAATGAGACTGGATTTCTTGGGGCCGGGTGATATTTCTTTTACCACATCTAACACAAAATACACCTTTTCCCAAGCCTTTTAACATTTAATATAGTCTGATACCTGACAAAGAGTCCAAAGTCTTGTATGTTATCTCAACTTTTAGTTTATTCATTTGGGACAGTCTACCTGAATGAAGGGGAAGAGAAAATAAGAAGACTCTTCTTACTTTCTAGGATATACGCGTGTGGAAAAGATTGGACGTTCAAAATACTGGTTATAAAATGAGACTGCCTTTGACAAATTAAGTGCCAATGCCCTCAGGAAAACACAAAAATGGAATAATACGTCAGTTATTAGCTGGCAGAAAATCTTAGGTACATTTTTATACCCTCTGTTATTTAACTGTGGAGGCCGTCACTACATGTATAGTGGGCTAGATTATTTCATGTTCTTACCTGTGTGAAATCCTCTGGAGTGGTATCAGAAACTATATCTATCCAGCAGATTATTCCCTAGATACCTGACATACGCTCACACACTCTGCTTTAGCTTGGGTTGGCAAAAATTTGGGCACTTCTAGAATGTGGGCACTTCTGAGTGTTTGCTGTCAGATACAGGTCAGAAATGCTCAGGATCCCCACTCTACATCGTGGGGCAGGTTCTTGATAATAGCCTCATATCTGTGATGTGTTTCCTGATGATTCCTATCCACTGCACTAAGAAGGTACAGGGGGTTTACAGGTTGTTTTTATGATAGCAACAGCTATATTAATGCAACAACTTTCAACGATCAAAAATCAAACTGTAATACCAATTCTTCTTTTTCTTCTAGTAGGCTGTATAGCTGTGCTCTTACACAGATGAAAGCATGCAGCCTAAAGGCTGTTATCACATGTTGTGTTTTGGCTTAGAAGAAGAAAACTGACATTTTAATCAGCATTTGATAACCTGTTTGTCAGAGCTATAGTTTTGTTTAACTGTGGCCTATCCAGTTTATAACAATGCATCATACCAAAATCAATTTGCTATTTTAGTACCTTTGGGTTATCAAGTTCTTCGTATTAACAAAGTTACTGTTCAAAAAGTTGAGTCACAAAATGGTAAATTAAAGAAAACTTACAGTGTATTATACAGAAAGCTAAAATGAGAAACTAATTTTTCAGTAGAGACCAGACATGGGAAAGACCCCAAGAAGGGAAAAACCCCTAAAATCTTGTCCTAATTATTTAATATCACAGCAAAACAACAGTTTTATTTTCTATGGGGAAATTATGCAGATAAATGAGGTGAATTTAAGAATCTGGTGTGTTGTGGCCTGGAAGGGAAAGAGAAAATTCTCTTTTGGGGGGTTTGTTGCTAACTTTGAAGAGTTAGATTCATTGTTTGTGGCAAATAACCAAAAGTCACACAAATAGATCCATAAGCATTTAACACTTTTGCCAGACAAATCTCTTCTACAAATCTGCATATCTGTGTTTAGAAAACGAAATATTTGATGTACTCTATAATGAATTTCTTACATGTGTGTGTTTCTCAGACTATGCAATAGGAAGCAATTATAAATAAATATTTTAGAGAAAGTATTCATTTGAATATAGGACCAAAATACAGTTATCTTCACTATGCAGTTCAATCATTTTCAGGATTTATCTACAGTGGATTTGGTTTGGTGGATATGATATGATATTAGCTGTGGTGGTATCATTGCAACTATTGATTGACTGGGATAGATTGATAGATAAACTGACACATTTTTGTTCATTGCTTTTGTGTCATTCTCTGAATTGTGTTAAATATTACCACATCATTCTGTCACAAAAATTAATTTTCTTTCAAAACTTGTGTTTGGGTACTAATGTTGTAAAGTCTTGCCTCATCTAGACCTTCCTAAACTATTGCAGATGGTGTAGGTAGATTAGGAATGTTGTTAAGATGTAGGTTCATATGTACAACCTGGTGAACAGAAGATTCCTAATGCTGATGGAAAACTGTTTCTCAGCAGTGTGACCACGTAACAAATATCGTTGGGAGTGACCAAATTACTTTTCTTTTTTCAGGCCCCATTAACCTTTGTGCATCTTTGAAAGTATTCACTCCAATACTATTGGTTCATTTTCCAATAGGGTAATTAATCTCCTGGGGAGAAAAAAGAGAATGCTGAAGGATGGCAGGAAAAATATTTAAAAATATCAACTAGTGGAAACAAAGCAGGGTCATTGCTTTCTCATTAGAATTGTCTTACGTCTACCTCTTTTAAGAGAAATATCTATTACAGTCCTTCTTAGAGTGGCTTTGATTTTGCATCATTTTTTATCTGGTCCTGGAACATATATGGATCATGTCACTAGGAGTTTGTTCCTTGATCTGTTTTACCAAGCACCACACTAATATTTGGACTGGCACAAGAGATAAGGTGATGTTTGCAGGGAAGGTAGATAGGGAAGAAACAATTGGGCCAAGCAGCTGCTTAAACCACAACTGCTGAGATATGAGATATTGGGGTTTGCAGACTTGTAATTAATTCCCTGTTCTACCACAGATTTTCTTTTTAATTCTTTGCTGAGTTGTTTAGGCTCATACTGACAGTTATTTTAATACATAGTTGTCATAAATTTTTGTGGACATTAAAAGAATAAGTAGTAATTTGTAGTCTGGATTTAGACCCTTGTAGATTTTTTAGGTATTTCTAAAGGTTTCAAAATAAAGAGGAAAGAAATCAAAATTATGATGAGCTTGGATGCTAGAAATATGATAACATTGCCAAATAAAAGGTCTCTCACATGTAACTACATCTCTGTTGACATGTACTTGAATAAGGAGGTTGACTTTACTGGGATTGGGGAGTGCAATTTGTCTTCTCTGAGGCAATATGACAAAATGAGATTTTCTTATTCTGGCAAAGGAAATTTCAAAGGGTAAAGCCTGATTTGCCTTTTCTTTGGAATAAAATGCTGGTGGATCCTTTTCCAAGTTCCTTCAGAAAAGAGTGAATGAGCCAGCAAGCAAGGTTTTTGAATGACACTTTCTCATAAGACTGTTTGATGTCAATGAGATATGTAAAACTTCCTCTAGCATGTTCAGGCTTAGCACTCCCTTTCCCTGGAATAGTATCAGGAATGAATAACTTTTCCTGTGTGAAGTTTATTGTTTGAGACCTACTTCTCACCTTAGAAAAAGATAACACCCCTTCCCTCTCCTCCCCCCAGCTAGAGCAGAAGTTTCCATGTCCGGCTTTGTCCTGACACATCCTCTGAAATAATAAGTGGAAGTCACAGGTCTTCAGAACTGCTTTCGTCACAGCAAAAATGTCACAGCAGAAGTCTGGGAAAATAAAAGTGACCAAGTAGCAAAGTTTCACTTACGGTGGTATTTTTTGAATGCTAGCAATCTAAAATGCTATTTGTTGATCAAATTAAGATGAGTAAGTGATCAAAGCATTCATCTTCTACAAGCCAACTTCAGTGGATGTTAAGTACGGAGAAACTGGGATAATGTGAACTGAATCAGAAGAGGCCAATAATTTGTAATCAGAAGAGGCTGATAATTTGTAATTTTTTGATGGGGACTTGAGTGGATGGTAAACTGTCATTTGACCATGTGGGAGAGCTTTACATAACATGACTAGAAAACTTATTTCCAAATATCAGAATTTGCCTAGCATAAATCAGTATCTTTTTTTCCGAAACAAGAACCGCGAGAACAGCAAACCTGTTATATTTGAATAAGATCACACTTGGTTTGTATTTATTTTCGCCTCTGTAACTGTTTAATTGTGTAATTATTTTTCCCCATTGTTACTTAGATTCAGTCCTCTTGCAGCGTATATGTAGCAACATTTTTTAGTAAGTAGGTACCCAAAATACTTTCAATGAATGCATGTAAGAAGGAATTCGCCCTAGAACTGAGGACAAACATTTATCCACTTAAAAAATACCTTTTTCTAGGAAACTTTTGAGGGATTTTTCACATCCTCAGAGGTCAAATTCAGAGAAAATGTATTCATATCATCCTTTCTCTTCCCAAACACGAAATGGGTTCTTCGACAGAAATACCGGAAAAGAGCATTCTTAAGCTGTTTCCGTTCCCTCCATATTGTACAGGTATTATAGAAATAGAGGGAAGAAAGAGAAGGGGGAATAGTTGTATCAATATTGTTTTCTTTCCCCTCTGTACACCCTCTACCATGTGTTCAATCTATTGCAACTGTCAAATCTACAGAGAATAATTTTTAGAATAATAATCCTATTCTAAAGTAGGAAAGGATGGGGCTTGCTTCTTAGAAATAGGAAGACTACAATATGAAACTTTCCCAGAACATGTGTCTGTTTTACAACTCAAATCGCAAGTAATTTCACTATTATATAATTATTATATTTTAAAAATGTTAGCCTTACCCAAATGGATATTGTGTTGGCATTCCCTCCAGTACATTTGTGACAACTCCATGATCTGTAGACAAAACATCAAACCATTTTAACAGCAAATCCTGTGAGTTTCATATGACCTAATTTATTTTCCATCTTTGGAATGAATGAGAGATGCTAGTGATAAATCCCAAATGGAAATAGGTGGAGTCCCCTTTGCCCACATTAAAATATATAATATACCCTCCTATTTTTATGGTGGGTAGGTAGCATTTGACTATTTTATGGAATAACCTCTGTAATGTTGAGTTTTCATGGAATCTGCCTGTACAGCTGATAGTTCCTCTGAATAACAGGGGTGAATGGGCAACATTTAATTGAAAGCATGAAGAAGAATTGTGAAGTTTCACAATAAACTGACTTCACTGAGGGGCAAAGTTATGCTTTTTATATCTCTGTATATAATATGCCTAACAATTTCCCACAGAAATCAAAGATTTATGGTCAGATGTCAAGGGTGGAGTTTATCCATGCGCCTGGTAAATGCTGTTCTGTGCCTTTTGGTAGAGGGCATGATTTTAAGTACTTTTTTTTTTCACTTTTTTTCCAGTGTTGAAAAGACTGATATCGAAAACCAAGGGGTTATTTATGATTCAGAAGGGTGTGAGGAACAATAACAACCAACACTTCTTGGGATGGGAAAACTCCTCTCTTCCCTAGTGAGCAAGGAAGTCTATCCACACCCAGTATTTTCCAGAGACCATTCACCACAGAGGAGAGTAAAAGAGGGTAGAGGAAACTGAATTCAGTATAGTGTAGGGATAAGATAAAGAGTGATAAAACAGATGAAGTAATGTTTCTAAAGGTATGTTCCTAACTCATTTGGAACTTTTAAAATTTATATTCACTAGCGATAAATACTTTGTCAAGGTATGGTATTAAATGAGCAAGAATTCAAAATAAAATTTCCCTTAATACATCTTCAGTGTAAACTGTCTGGTTTATGTATGTTTTTATGTAATGTCTGAAAATATGGAAGCAGAAGAAAAGTGTGGTTAAGGAGGGTAAGTTAGCAGGAGTATATTTCTGCAAATTGCAATCAGTTCTGTGTTTTACTGAGGGGTTTATAGTCTCATAGTCATATCCAAAAACATAGAAAAACCTCAACTCCTCAGCCCTTTAACATAATTCATAGCACTGGTCATGAGATATGATCAGGTCCATGATACCAAATTCTTACTTCAAGGTTCTGAGCAGCACCACTGATATATTAGTGGCTTAGCCAAAGAATATTTGTTCACAAGCTGCTTAAACTAGCTTTGAACAAGTTAGCTCAGATGCTTTTCAAGTGGCTGATGAATCAGATTTCCTAAACAAAAACAACACCTGACTGACTTGAAGCTCTTGGCATTCTCATGATTTTACTCTTTCCTTTCATTGATCGGGCAAACAAAGTCAGGCTGACTACAAAGTGCAAGTTATCTTGACAGATGAAGTCAAGGTCTTCCTAGGAAATACACCAGGCTGTTTTGTCTGCTAGATATGGATCCAATACGGGAGCTGCAATGGAAAACAGTCCAACAGAAAGTTGTTGGACCTGGTAGCAAGGAAGATATTCAAGTTCTTGAAAAAGCATAGGTTTTCCCCAGGAATACCATCTAGATTACCCAAGCAAACTCTGACACTCTTCAGCAATTGGTGTATACAAGTGGTAAATTTGACCTGAAATTCACTCCTGAGGCAATAGCTGCACATCGGTACAAATGCATCAGGAGTCACCAACCAGGAATTGTGGGATTGCTAATTGTGGACATCTGTTTTGAATCTGCCACTGACTGGTGATCACACATGGAATAGATAGAAAAGAAAATATTTTTCTGTAGACAGGAGCCTTGTGAAATCTCTCTGGATAGTCTCTCATAATTTGCTAATGGCTCAAATTTGGTTTTGTTTCAGTTGGCACAGTGAAAACATAAAACATTTTTAACCTTCTGTTTTCAAGAATCAGTTCAGAAGGGTAAAAAAATGTGAATCTGACTGAAATGTGATCTGAAAAAAATACAATCTTTTACTTGTACTTCTTTTACAAAGAGACTGGATTCTCTTAAAGTCAAAATAAAATACTTTGGATATCAACATTTAAAGATCTGATTCCAACTACGACCAAAAAACCTAAACAAACACACAAACATCTTAACTGGTAAAGAAACAATGGACACATATGTAATCATCATTCTTGATTCCTGTGAAACCTGGGGACGAATAGTTCGTAATCCCATTTATTTACCTGTGACTCACCTCACAGGGCTTCCAGGATGAGCTTTAGGGGTCTGATTGCACATAATTTCATTCATATCAAGTATTAAAATACCATTTCCAATAATATTATTTTAGAGAAATAGGTACCTTCAAGTGTCTTACCATCTAGGGAATATTTCCCCTGAAAAATCATGGGGTTTTGAGCCACATGGAAGCAGTAAATCTTAAACAAAAGTTAACTCAAACACAGGCTTTTTCCTGAACACCCGCCTGTTCAAGTGAACAGGCCTCCCACACACGACATCCTCCACCCCAAACCAAATAAACAAACAAAGGAACCCCCTCCAAAAAAAGTAACAAACTCAAGTAATGTTAACTGCCAAACCTTAATGAATTATTTATTCTCCCAAAAGATAAAGTGTATCTCCAAATGTAAAGTGTGAGGTACATACATGTGTTTGTTAGTTTTTAAGTCTAAGGAAGAAATGAGAATCCTATCCTGGGACTATTTCTTCACTTCCAGTTTTCAGTGGAAATACATAATGCAAATGTGGGTTGTTCTGTTGGCTTTTTTCTGCTTCATTCAAAGGAAGGGAAATTTATATATATATATATATATATATATATATATATTTTAGTTAACAAGAATGCAGCCCTCTAATGCAGATTGGGCAAGGTTTTTACAGTTGTGATTCTTAATTACAAAGAGGCCTTTTCTCCTTGTTAAATGTAACAGTTAAAACTAAGAAAAAGGAAAAGATACTGATAATCTAAGGAATTTGAGTTCATCTCTATGATGCTGGGAGATAACTATTTCTGGACACAGGATTTTGCATGTGAATACTTTCCACTGAAATATCATTCCTGCTAACATCCATCATCAATACATAATTTGTTTTGCTACTGAGGCCAGTAAAAATTAGGAAGGTTGTCTACTATTCCAAGAACTCAATGAAGTTGATTAATTATATACTTGACGCTGAGTTATGTGTGCAGGGGGTTTAGTATCTTTGTAGTCTAAGCTCATTTCACTGCTACTCCTATCAGCAGTAGCACTTCCTGAACCAGCCCACTGCATTCTGAATTACAGCCTAAGCTAATTCTGAAAAAAAAATAACCTGAAGATTTACTCTCAATTTTAGCTGGCACTGAACTGTCTATCATTATGACAGCAAAGAACTGATCCCTGTTTTTTTATACTTTAAAGAAAAGTGAAGATGTTATATAAGAATAGGTTTTCTGACTCAATTTTCATGAGGCATACACTATGTCCTTTCTCAATATAATTTTCCTCCTAAGTGGTGCTTTGAAAAGTCCTGGCAGTCAGGTGAAGTCTTAGGTGACTGGAAAAAGGGAATCATTATACTCATCTTTAAGAAGGGTAGAAAGGAGGACCCTGGGAACTACTGACCTGTAAGCCTTGCCTCTGTGCCTGGGAAGATCATGGAACAGATCCTCCTAGAAGCTGTGCTAAGGCATACGGAGGACAGGGAGGTGATTTGAAACAGCCAGCATGGCTTCACGAAGGGCAAGTCCTGCCTGACCAGCCCAGTGGCCTTCTATGATGGCGTGACAACATTAGTGGACAAGGGAAGGGCTACAGATATCATTTATCTGGATTTCTGTAAGGCCTTTCACATGTCCCCCACAACATCCTTCTCTCTAAAGATGGATTTGATGGGTGGACTGTTAGATGGATAAGGTGGTTGGACGGTCACATCCAGGGGGTGTTGGTCAACAGTTCAGAGTCCCGATGCACATCAATGACAAGTGATGTCCCTCAGGAGTCTGTACTGGCACCAGTGTTATTTAATATCTTCATTAAGGACATAGACAAAAGGGATCGAGTGGACCCTGAGCAAATTTGCAGATGACACTAAGCTGAGCGGTACAGTTGACACACCTGAAGGATAAGATGCCTCCAGAGGAACCTGGGAAGTTTGAGAAATGGGACAATGGGAGTCTCATGTGGTTTAACAAGACCAAGTCCAAGGTGCTGCACCTGGTCAGGGCAAACCCCAACAGGCTGGGGATGAACAGATCAGTAGCAGCTCTGTCAAGGAGGGCTTGGTGGTGCTGGTGGGTGAGAGGCTGGACATGACCCAGCCGTGTGCAGTGGGAGCACAGAAACCCCCCGTGTCCTGGGCTGCATCCAAAGCAGTGTGGGCAGCAGGGGAGGGAGGGGATTCTGCCCCTCTGCTCTGCTCTGGTGAGACCCCACCTGCAGTGCTGCCTCCAGCTCTGGGGTCCCCAGCACAAGAAGGACATGGACCTGTTGGAGCAAGTCCAGAGGAGGCCATCAAGATGATCAGAGGGATGGAGCACCTCTGCTATGAGGAAAGGCTGAGAGAATAGGTATTTTTCAGCCCGGAGAAGAGAAGGCTTTGTGATGACCTAATTGTGGCCTTGCAGTACCTGAAGGGAACCTACAACAAAGATGGAGACAGACTATTTACAAAAGTGTGTAGTGACAGAACAAGGGGAAATGGCTTCAAACTGACAGAGTAAGTTTAGATTCGATATTAGGAAGAAATTCTTTACTATGAGGGTGGTGAGGCACTGGAACAGGTTGCCTGGGGAAGCTGTGGATGTCCCATCCCTGGAAGTGTTCAAGGAGCATCTCTGTTAGATAAAGTTCTAAGCAACATGGTCTAGTGGAAGGTGTCCCTGCCCATGGCAGGGAACTAGAAGATCTTTATGGTCACTTCCAAACCAAACCATTCTATGATTCTACGATTCTGTGAAATATTTCCTCAAGTGAATTGTCAGGTATGATGAACAGGTCTTCAATTTTATTGGTGATTTTCTAAGCTGGCCTTCTAATATTTCGTTCATGTCAGTTGGATTAATTTTCAAATTACATTTTGTGCTTCTACATAAATGTGTTACAGAGCCTTTTAGACAGAAATTTAGTTTACCTGTGGCTAATAGAGTATCATATAAGGATTTCTTTGATTTCTTTTCCTTCACATTTTTCTCATGTTTACCAAACTCTGACAGAAATGGGAAACAAAAAAGTAAAAGTAGCATGAAGTTTTTTGTACATGATTTGGAGAATACTTGACTATTTCTCTTTAAATCCATGAGAAGCTACAGCTCTATGGATCCTTCAAATAAACATGTCTGTTGAATTTGGAATAATGTTTTTGTATTTAAAGGAACATTCCAGGTGCTGGAATTAATCTTTTTTTAATAGACTTTTCTAAGCAATATGGCTTTGTCACATATTGTGTTGTAACAATAGTGAGACCAATATAATCTTATTAGCGTTTTGTTTTAATGTAACTTTCAAATTTGAGACTTTACTTTGCATCTCATTAAGAGAGATTTTGTTCTGTGATGTTACCACTTGTATGACAAACATTCCACAACCACTGTAGAAACATTACCCTTCTTTGGAGGTAGAAGATAATATTTCCAATCCTGCTACACAGACTTTAATCATGCTTCACCTGATCATGTGCTTTCTGTGCTTTTCCAAGGATTTCTTCCTAGGATTTATGTGCATGAAAAACACAAATATGAGCCCTAGAAGACGAAAGTCTATGAGCCAGGAGAGAAATCAAACTGCATTCCTTGCACACAAACTCATGCATATCAAGCTATGTTTAAACATAAGGATTTCTTTCCTCCCATTACTTGATGCAACTAGTTTGATAAAAGTAGACTACAAATAATAAATTGAAATGTCTTTTTCTCAGAGTTAAGTAAACCTGAGGAACATACAGAAGTGATTTCAGATAGTCTGAGAGAAACAAAACCACCTATTTGGTAGATTGGAAATATGTTCTTTAGGCACTAATGTTGATCACAAAAAAATGTCCTCAAACTGTTTCCTTAGGGATTTGATACAGAAAACTGCTTGAAGTTTAAGACAAACTTACACAGTTTATCAGTGTATTTACATAGAGTGTTATGTGTGATCTACCATAAATATTGACCTGATTTTACTAGTGATCTGCTGTTTCTGTTTGCTTTGACAGCAGCTGTTGATTCTGTTTGTTTTCCTGTTGGCCTGTGATTTTCTTGTTGAAGTAAATCTTCAGTTGTTTTGTCTCCTTTCTCATTAGAGTGAAGAATGTAGGGGACAAAGCCTTATCTGCAAGGTCTTGGCTCTTGACTCGTTAAGCTCTTAAAAGCCACAGAGCACTCTGGAATATATCTTTATCAGATAACTGAGGCTCAGGATTACGATTTGAGAATCCAGGAATAATTACAAGTGGTTTTCTTGTGATCTTGATAGGAAAGGTTTCTGCTTTTATAAAGGAAGTTAAATTACTTCAAAAATCTTGACAAAGCTGACCAGCTGATACTATCCTGAGCCAGAAAGCACTGGTAAAAATTACAGGCAAGCAAAGAATTACCTTAGTGTCTCTAACTGGAGAGATTTCTGAGCCTGGTCAATTGGCATAGAGAAATCCAGAAAAAAAAACCACCCAAAACCAACAAACCAACCCATCAAGCCCAAACAAAATCCAAGCAGTTTTGTAATTACCCTCCAAAAAGCTGGCTTCTTAAACACAGAAAAGAAGTGTGACTAAGATAAAGTGGAAAAACAAAGGGTCTACAGAAGTCTATGTTCACTGTGTCCATGATGGTACAGATTTTCTAACAGACTTTAGAACCACCTGTAGTGCCACATAAATGTATTCCATTTCTTTCAAGGCTTGGTTATCCACTTCCTGCTCCTTGTTGAAATGTGTCCATTTAAGCTTCAGGCTTTTAACCCCAAACCATGTCTTTTGTCTTATAGACATCTCTGAAACTATATTGTAATAGTTGGACAATTTAAGAAACTCTTCTTTGAAAAAAATTAGAAAAATGTCACTAAAATATACTGTCCTCCAAATATATAAGATATATATTTTAATGAATAATAACTCCACATACATACAGTGTTTATTAGAATCATAGAATAGTTTGGGTTGGAAGGGACCTACCTTAAAAAATCATCTCATTCCAACCCCTTTCCATGGACAAGGAGACCTTCCATGGTATCAGATTGCTCAAAGCCCCATACAACCTGGCCTGGAACACTGCCGGGGATGGGGCATCCACAATTTCTCTGGTCGAACTGTTTCAGTGCCTCACGACCCTCACAGGGAATAATATCTTCCAAATATCTGATCTAACCCTATTTTATTTCAGTTTGAACCCATTCCTCCTTGTCCTGTCCTTGTCCATTTCCTGATGAAGAGTCCCTCTCCAGTTCCCTTTAGCCCCCTTCACAGACTGGAAGGTTGCTCTGAGGTCTCCACACAACCTTCTCTTCTCCACGCTAAACATCCCCAACTTTCTCAGCCTGTCTTCATAGGAGAGTGCTCTAGTCACCTTTGCAACTTTGTGTCCTCCTCTGGACTTACTCAAACAGTTCCATGGCTGCCTTATGTTGGGGACAGTGGAGTTGTAGCCAGTATTCCAGGTGGGATATCATGACAGTAGACCAGAGGGGGAGAATCAGCTCCCTCGACCTGCTGCCCACAGATCTTTTGGTGTAGCCCAGGACACGGTTGTCTTTCTGGGCTGTGAGTGCTCATTGTAGGGTCTTGTTGAGCTATTGTTGTGAACCACCACCCCCAAGTCCTTCTCCACAGAGCTCCTCTCAATCACTTCTCCGTCCAGCCTATATTCTTGCCTGGGATTGCCTCGACCAAAGCCATGTTGAACCTCCAGCTTGTTCAGGGCCCTCTGGATGCCCCATCCCTTCTCTCCAGTGTATCATCTGCATCACTCAGATTGGTGTCACCACTGAACTTGCTGAGGGTACCCTTGACTCCACTGTTCATGTCAATGACAAAGACACTGAACAATATTGCCCCAACACTGACCCATGAGGGCCTCCACTCATCATTGCTAATTATGTTAAACATGTTAATTTTGTTTCAGATGCTACAGCAAGGAGGGATTTGCATGCACCCTGTCAGAATGGTAAGAAGGTAGTTATTCTTTCTAACACAGGGATTCTCAATTCATCCCTTCATTACAGAATTCAAGATTGGAAGTAGTGTTTTTGTATGTGAGTACTTATAAAAAATTGGCATATCCTGGATATTCTGAATGAGTTTCTCAACTGTCACTGGTGCTGCTGGAAACTCTGGAAGCTATCTGGGCTCCTGCAGATACAAATGGAATGTCAAGGAAACTGATACCTACAGCCACTTATTTTCAGGTGCTTTTGTATCACTGACAAATATATGTTTTCACACGGTTAAAACCACAGGGTGCCACATGAATAAGGTAAGAAACAACAGTTTCTGTAGAGACCTAGTATAGACATTAAAAATGACCCAGTGAGAAAACTTACTGACTTCCCTATATGTTTGCAAATCTACTCAATGTCTTTATTGCTGTGAGGGGCCCAGAACTGGACACAGCACTCAACGTGTGTCCTCACCAGTGCCCAGCACAGGGGGACAATCACTGCCTTAGTCCTGCTGGCCACGTTATTGCTCACACAGGCCAGGATGCCACTGGCCACCTTGGCCACCTGGGAATACACTGGGTCATGTTCAGCTGCTGTCAACCAGCATCACTGAAATATAAGAGCAATTGTTGCATACTCTGCCACTGTGTATGTTCCCCAGTATTCCGTCACAAATGATTCTTCAATGTGAAGATGTTGATGAAACCTTATTAAATGAAGAAATTATTTGGTGGGATTTTTTTGAAACTTTTTTTTTTTTTTAAGTGTGTTAAGAAGGCTTCTGTGAGCAGTGTCTGATGCTTTACCATTGGTCTGTGGAAGAAAGTGAGTGTGAATATACATGAAGCATCAGAATGCCATGGTACAAAGATTAAGATATTCATTAAACAGCTTTATTTTTCATCTTTTCCCCAAAAGAAAATTGAAAATAAGTTTTGAGGAAGAAAATTTCTTTTGAAATTATTGTTGTAGCCTAATTAATGGCTGCACTCTTTTAATACAGTCCAGTGTGTGGTTGGCCTTCACCAGACCAGCACACTGCTGAATTTTGCTCACCTTTAGGACACCCCAGTTATCTTCTGCAAAGCTGCTTTCTATCTCACCTCTCAGTTTCAGAGGGTTACTCTATAAAAGAAGAGGAACTGCAACGCTAATAGCTGTTATCTGTTTGGTTTTAATATGAGCAGAAGCAAACAGTGGTTTGATCAGTTTAATCATCCTGGCTTACTGTAGCTCAGCAATCTGAAGCTTTAACAAGGAACGTCATAAGTAATGTGATTCTAGAACTCTCTGCCAGCTGGTGAAATTCATTGTCTACTTCCAGAAAAAGGGGCAAAATGGAATAGATTAGCAGCAGGACAGGTTTTGGAGGAGGTACTCTAGCTGTTGAAGGCAGATATTGTAAAATTCAAGCTACCGGCTATAGCATTCTCAGACAATGCATTTGACAAGTAAATTGTAGCTAACCTGATGCCACTTAATTTGGAAGGTGTAGCTTCAAAATTTGTAAGTTTTTTAAATATGTGCAAATCATAAGATTGCACATGATTTTGTAACTCTTTTTTTTTCTGAGTTTGTTGAAATATGCTGGAAGAGTACAGCAGTCTTTCTTGATTACCACTGTTTCTGGCAGTTGAATGAATCCTGAAAGTTTGCAGCAGTCTGAGTTCCTGCTTCATATTTCAAGAAAATATCCTAGAGTAAAAAAAATGCTCCAGCTGGACATTATGCCCACACCCTTGCTTGATTCAGAAGATGTAATTTGTTTTCTGTTAAAGAAGGCCTATCAATTGATGGATGTTTGAACATCGAATTCCATTTGGCAAGAATCTGTTTCCAAAACTGAGTTGCTTTATAGGTTTTAAACTGTCTTTCTACAGATAAGTGGATTCTCTAGTTCTTAAAAGACTTGTCATGGATTGTAAAGTCATTACAAGAAATGTTTTCTTAGTTCCATGAGATGACTGAATTATTTTTTTCTTTTTCCCGGGGCTCCTGTTGAAGCTACTGACTCAGAATTTTGCAGTCATTTCATAGATTAGAAATGAGGGCAGCATGTTATATTTAATTGCCTTTTTCCTCCTAGACTTGCCAAAAAGTGGCATAAATCAAATTAATAGACTTTTCAAAGAGTCTATGCTCAAGAAAAGACTGACAACTTGACTCAAATACAAGAAGAAGGCAATATGATATTCACATCATCTCCTAGCTTCTGCCTGAAGATAAATCTCTTAGTTCTCCACTTGTACTGAATACAATAACTAAGAAATTGGTAGGCAGAAGGTAAAGACATCAGGTTTGATAATATGTTAACACATTGCAGGGCCTTCTTAGAACCATGTGAACACCAGGAAAGTCATGATCCTTTCTACCATAAACCTCTATTTGCATTTGTCCTGGTTTTAGCTGGGATAGAGTTCATTTTCTTCTTAGTAACTGGTACAGTTCTGTGTTTTGGATTACGGTATGAGACAGGACTATATTTAAATGTAAGAAGGTCAGAAGTTCAGCTGTATAAAGAAATAATTTTTGAGGTGGTTTTTGTTGTCCCTATTCATATTGTTACTATTTTCTTTATGCTGAAGCTGTTGCAAAGGAGTAAAAATATGTAAGGAAATTTTTACTATAACAAAACATTAGGTGAAATTATGTATTCTGACTGCTTTCAATAGATCATTAGAGCCTGGAAGTTGCTATATATGCAACTTTCAGTGCTAGTGAAGGAGTCGATATTTTCAGATAATCAGTATGTATAGAAAGCCCAGAAATCATTCTTTAGTGCCTGAAATGTGTGTTATATAAAAATATTTTGCATAACCCAAACAACTGCATCATTAGCCTGAGTATAAAAAGTGTTTCTGCACAATATTTAGTAGTTCACATCTCACAAAACAAAAAGTGTTGCAAAACACAAAAATATTGTAAGGCTCCTCTCCATTTCATACTCTAAAGATGGGCAAACAGCTTTAATGTTATTCTAGTGTTCTTGGATATAAACAATAAATAAACAATATGTTTATCAATTTTTGCAATTAGAACTCAAAAGGAGAAAATTCCCTGCATATATGTTTTCCAGTGTCTTTAAGTGGTATTCATTAAATCTGATGACTTACTGATTTTCTTCAAAATCAAAAACATTTTGTGTGATTTCATTTTCCCATCTGGGATAACATCATGCATAACAATCTAGTGATACTTAATTGCTACCCTAATTGTGAAACATATTTTAAGTACATGGCAAGCAAAATTGTCCCCAGCTTCCCTTGTCACATTCCTGCCATTTAAAACATCTCTGGAATGTTATGTAAATACTTTGTTTTAACCTTAACTGTAAAAGAGGAAAACAGAAACTAAGAATGAATCACGAAACCCAAACAAATTTGTTCCCCTCCCTCTGCAACATACAACAGCCTCAACAATTTCCAATACTGATTTTTTCACCATTAATTTCTTTCTACAACTCCAGAGCAAATTGTTTGTATTTATTATAATAAACCCCAACAAATCCGACAGCCTTAATTCTGTATCAGTATTATTTGGTTTTCCTTGTTTTCTCTTTTTATCTCTTTAGAAATCTCAGCAAAAAAAAAGAAAGTTCATTTAACCAAATATTGTTGGCAGTTATTTCTTGCCTGAAAAAGCAAACAAACAAGCTTACACTATCTAGTAATGTGGGTGTGTGATTGAAATGTTGAAATATTTTGGCATTCTAGTAAATAATTAATTTCATCCAAGATTCTACAAAACACATAAGTATGTCTTTTTCTGTAGACACATACCAAATAATACAAAGTATTGCTAAGCTTAAGCACATATGTAAATTTAGGCATGTATCTATACAGGTAAATCTGAAATGAAAGGCCATACAGCCATACAGTCCTTGAGAGAATGTATATTAGACCATCTTAAAATGTGTTCAATATCAGAGTTTTCCTGGTATAATTGTTGTTGGAGTGTGAATAGACCTATTTTTTACACTGCCAGAAGAAGAAGCCCTAATTTTTCCCTTTTTTTCATTGAATGAAAATTTGAATTTAATTTACATGAAAGTTACTTACTTACACCATTGAAGACTGAAATTCCCTGTCCAAGATAGGCCCAGTTCAGGTGGGCGCTGCTACACCTGTTCCTTGGTTTCCTTTTGGAGCAGAATTTGCCATTTATGACTGTCTCTGGCAGTCACCATGAACAGCAGCTTTTCAACTTCATTAGTTGTCCAAAGGCCACTTAGTGGTCACCACTTGGCTCAGCCATAAACTGCACCAAGTAATACAGAATCACGGAATGGCCTGGTTTGGAAGTGACTTTAAAGATCACTCATTTCCAAGCCTCTGCTGTGGGCAGGGACACCTTTCGCTATACCAGGTTGCTCAGAGCTCCATCCAACTTGGCTTGAACACTTCCAAGGATGGGGCAGCCACAGATTCTCTGGGCAACCTGTGCCAGGGCCTCACCACCCTCACAGTAAAGAATTGTTTCCTCATGTCTAATCTAAACTTACTCTGTGAGTTAGAAGCCGTTCCCTCTTGTTCTGTCACTACACACCTTTGTAAATAGTCTCTCTCCATCTTTCTTTTGGGGCTCCCTTCAGGTACTGGAAGGCCACAATTAAGTCACCACAAAGCCTTCTCTTCTCCAGGTTGAACAATCCCAATTCTCTCAGCCTTTCAACATAGCAGAGGTGCTCCATCCCTCTGATCATCTTGGTGGCTTCCTCTGGACTTTCTCCAACAGGTCCATGTCCTTCCTGTGCTGGGGACTCCAGAGCTGGAGGCAGCACTGCAGGTGGGGTCTCACCAGAGTGGAGCAGAAGGGCAGAATCCCCTCCCTGCCCTGCTGCCCACACTGCTTTGGATGCAGCCCATGGGGGGTTTCTGGGTTGCAAGGTAGTCTTAATAATCAAATAACAACTTGCTCTTCCTATCTTTCCCCTACACCACTGTCATTTCTGAAAAGAACGTCATTATTCCTAAACCTCAGAAGATGAACAGTCTGATTTCTCTGTTTCGTGAAGATTAGTTGGTGTAAAAGGACATTAAAGTTGCCACAGTATAGCTGAGGAAGAAACACCAGGTGCTTCATGACACTCTTCTGACATTGTCATAAGCAGCTGCCAGATGTTATAAATAACATCTGTACTGAAGATCAGCAAAAGAAACTGTACAAGTAATGAATGACTTCAGTAATAAGTAGATGGACAAAAAGAGAGAAGAGAGGGGGAAATAATCTAATTGTAGGCTGTGGTCTTTGCTTTTCATCTCCTAGCAGGTGACACTCCGCTATCCCGTACTCTCCTTGTCACTTCCCATTCATAAGCAGATAAAAGGAAAGCAAGCATAAACCTAGGCTGTGCACCCAGTCAGTGGAAACAAAGAGATTCCATTTTGAGTCCCACATGGATGGCGTTTTTTGAAAGAAAAGCAATAATGCTGCTAGAAAACTCAGCTCCTGCACTCCTGGAAATACTGGGACAGCCCTATTCAAAGTTTCTTATACACTTTTGGAAAGTTTTCCCTGACAGTGCTGGGAGCTTCGTGCTTCTTTACTTACCTACTGGTCACACCAATATTTATGACTCAACTTGTGTCTGTTGAAAATCTCATATCAGTACTATAAAGTTCTCTTACAGCATAACTGAAGCATATTAAATCACAATGATACATGACCTTTATTTTGTTGTTGTTGCTCTTGGGATTTTTCAAAATATTATTGCATACAGAGATAGACCTCTATTTATACAAGGAGGAATGAGCATTGTATAAGCATGCATCCCATCAAGACTGTATTTCCTTTCAGAACAGTGATGACCATCTTACACGCAATCCTGTTCCACGGTTACCATGTATAGAAATGCATGTTTTATCATTAATAGGTTGAGAGCACAGGGAAGTATTTCATTCCTACGTGATCTTGTATGGCTCCTTGTATTAAACCACTCTTTGTATACTTGACTATCAGGATATCTTCCCTGAAACCACAGTAAAGTGGCTAGGCCAGGTTCAGCAGCTAGTCAGGAAGGTGATGGCTGATTTTGATGACATTTAAGGTATCATATATCTAGATTTGATAATGAGTTTATTGCCATGAAATGTATACGAAATACGATCTGACCAAATCTGATGGCAAAAAGTGTCAATCTTCCCTTTAAAAGAAAGTGTATGAGATTGCAAGTTTGGGAGTTTGCAGATGGTTCAGTAAATTAAAAAAGGGAATATTTTAACAAATTTTGAGTAGTGCAGAAGTGCTGCATGTCCACACTGGACAAATGGACCTACGAAAACTTACATTGTTTACATTGGTATCTAAGGCAGTAGGTTTTTTTCCTGTTAAAATATAATTTATCATTAATAAAATGAAATACCACTTTACTGCTGTACAGTAGAGGTTGTTTGAATATATCCATACCTTTTAAAGGAACCCTTAACTATTCTTTCAGATAGTTTGATAAAGTGACGCTTTGTAGCAGATTGCAGCTCAGAAGAGCATTGAGTAAGTAGCCCCACAACTTTCTGTCTGCAGAACCTGGTGGTGAGGTAAACCTGGCTCCCACACCACTGGGAAGAAATGGGTAAATGGTACTGTGTCTGAGATGCAGATTCATTCATCTCAGCTTCCTATATATGTCTCTGTGGTTCTTCTCTGTGTGCAGCTACAGACAAAAGAAAGCAGTATTTTTTCCTGTTGGAGGAATATAAAATGATAGATCTCTTTGAATTACATCATACTAACTTTTCTTAAGAAAAAGGTGGAAGACTTGTTAATGTTTGTGAGTCATTGGTTGTAGATAACAGACTGGGGGAATGCAGAGCAGAGAGAATTCTAAAGAGATACAGGTGGTAATTGGAGAAAAATGTAAATGAATATTCTTACAGACCGATAGTGAAATGAGGCTCTGGGTTGTAAACAATCCTCTGATTGTATGGTATTTGTGACCATTTGTTTGGAAAAAGTGAAATAAGAGGAGCCCTTGCCTGAATTCCCATTTAATTTTTGACCTTGCCATGCTAGTTAAGAGCGTGTCTAGTGGTAAACTGCAGCAAAACCTCAGAGGATAAAACTATTCGTAATCATTATGATAAAGTGCTTAAACTGGAAAATGTGTGGACGTAGCATGGGAAGCAAGGGGGTTATTGTAGCATGATTAGTATGAATAAATACATATGCTGTAGTGGTGTAAACCAGTATAAATTTGCTGACCCTCATTCTCTAATCCTTTAGCTCAGATTATAATCCTTTTGAACATTAGCCCAGACCACTGGCTCACTGATACCCAGTGAACTGTCTCAGTAAATCTGTAGTGTACAGTCTGGCTCCAGTTGCTAGATGCACTCCAAAGGTTAAAAATAAACTTGAACACTGCTTAAGATTGCACTCTCTCTTTTCCCTCAACCATAACTGGCATATCAATATTCTGGTATAACTCTTTCTGGAACACTTTATCCCTTCCAAAAGCAGTTTCCATTTTCTTTACCTTTTCAGTGGGGTAACAGAGTGATAACATAAGGCAAGAAACCCCAAACAACTTGACCTCCTGTCCCTCTCTTGTTCATTAAGCACTTGAGCAACAAAATTATAATTCGTAAACTGCTGCTGTATTCAGGAACTCCCCACAAACATGTTAGAAATGAAAGATAGTGCACTTTTAGGCCACAAGTTCCCAGAACCATAGAGAGGGGCAAATATCATTCATCTTTCCTGGAGGGGATATAAGGAAGGAAGAGCAGATATTTGCTGTGAGAAGAACAGCTGTCATAACGTATCCCTGACTCATTTTTTCTACCTCATCATCTATCTCTTGTGCTTTTGATAGTTTGCAAGTACTAAGCTTCTTATATCAGAAAAATTAAATGCTCCTCATATTAAGTCCTTCTGTGTGGGGGACACCTGTCTGTGTCACACTGTGAACATGACATGAAAAAAACCATACTGTGCTGAACATTATACAAATGCACTATATCACTAAATCATCTAAGAGATTGTCTAGAATTAATCAGATTGATGCACCAAATAAACTAGTTTGAAGAGTAGAGGAATCCAAGAAAATGAGGAGAAACACTAGTCAGTGTTAAGTTTAGTTTAGAAAAAATTAACACCTGGGGCCTCATTCCAAGATTGGTATAAAAAAAGCCCCCTGTCCCTCAGGAATCTGACTGAAAAGATGGGGAGGTGTCATATTGAACTGCATGGGTGCAGGGGATGAGAAGGGTAACCTCTGCCTGTCCAAAGTTTCACACTACATACAAAGTTCAGAACTATTTGGTTGGGCATCTTCAAATTTTCAACCTTCACAGAGTTTTGAAGGCAGGTGCTAAAGTCCACCTGGTTTTCCTCGCGCATTTTCTCTAATGTATCAAAGGCAAGGTCAGGTGGAAGTGGACAAAAAGCTACTTGCTAAGATAAACGTTAGGTAAATTGTGCTGGAAATGCTTAAAAATGGTCTGTGATCCTGAGAGTAATACTTTTTGAACTGTTCAGTGCATTCCCATTTCTGCTCCATTTGCTGTGACTGTAATATCTCTTTCCACTCTTCTGCTTGCCCAGCTGAAACCACTGGAAGTATCCATTCTGATCCTGACAGAGAGCAAGTTAAATCTATCACACCAAGTCTAACTGCGAGAGAGATGTTTGTTTAAACAAAGGTCACTGTTGACTGTGGCAGTAGCAGCATGTCTCGTGTAATTTAATTTTTGGTTTTAAAGTAAACAAGACATATTCTGGCAAGTCTACTAAGAAGTAAGAACTATTTTTGTTTCATTTTGCAATACATACTGATACTTTGAAAATTCTTCCTGTTTTGAGATGGCACAAAATATATATTTTCATGGAAGATACATGGTGTAAAAAAAAAATAATCAGGGTTACTTAAACACACAAATTTTTAACCCTTGGAACAGACACAGAATTTTGTTTTATATGGTCAAAGACAAGAAAATCAAACATCTACTTCAATAAGAAAATTAAGATATTTGTTCTTAATAGCTGAAGTGTTCAGATAAAAATATTTTAATCTTTCAATTTGTTTTTAATGTTCAACTGCAAAATATATGATTTATCAAAACATTTTAAGTTAAGTCAATTTATATCTTTGATAGTTAATTCAAACAGAAAATATCAGCACTTGTCAGGTTTTGCTAAACTATTCTCTATTTTAAATCACTTAGACTAGCTTGGTTTGTTAATTCATCATTGTACCAAAAAGCCACCCAAAAATGACTCTGATATTATTGAAATGACATGAGACAGCAGGTCCCCTATACCAAGTCACAAGTGCAGCAGTTTTCATTCTGAAAGTTGTCTTTACTCTATGAATGCTATAAGCAGATGTTAATTGTCACTTTTAAAAAAACAAAAATCAGGGAGTGGTGGTGGGAGGGAATATCCTGCAGTCACAGGCCAACAAGCACTTGCACCTGTTGTAAAATCTGCTGTTTGTTTGTGTGTGTCACATTTTTTGCCTTCAGCCTCCCTGTAAAGAACTTTGGGTTTGTCTAGGGTTTTTTGAACTTTGAGAAGATGACGAAATAATACATGCAGAAAATATGAAAATGTTGTTTGTCACGTGTGGAAAGACTGGTGATGAATAGTTCACCATATATTACTTTTAGTACTAAGAAACTCTTCTTTTTGTCATATTACAGTCTTTTCATTATTCTGATTTCATTCAGAATTTAGTTTCCTACAATCAATCATAGCTCCAACCTGAAAGTTAAACCTCTAACAAGATCATAAGAAAGGGGCAGAAGGTGGAAGGGAGCAGGACTTTAAATCTGGTTATAACAATATTTGCACTAACTGTGCGAACAATGCTAATTGCTAAAAAAACTAAGATCATTTGAGCTTAATGGAAGGATACGAAGTCATTAAAAAGAAGTAAAACACTATTCTAAATCTGGCTGTTTCAGTGTTGGAACTGGAACATATAAATCTATACTTTTAGAGGTTTGTGACTTCTCATCTGGGATAAACCAGTGCTGTAATGTTGATAGAGTAATTCTCACCCTATAATACATTGGTCCTACATCTGGTCTTTGAAGTTTAAATGAATTCTATTTGACCACCTGAAGAAAACCCCAAATTTGATAAGTAGTGTCTTAAGTGCGAGTTATTCTGCAGGTAAACTCTAAGAGAAGGAAGTTTTGGTTACAAGATGGTGCTGAGATAAGTCTTTAATTAATAACTGGGGAGCTCAGTCAAACTCCATGAAAAGATTTATCAGAAGGACATAAAACTTCAAGAGCAAATTAGAAGAAATATTCAGGATGTATAGCTGTACAGACTAAAAGCCAAATTTTTGGATAAGGATGAACAGAGAATGCTCTAGGTTTTCCCTGAAAATTCACTCAGGCGTACACGTTTTCTTCCTGTTATTTGCTATGATTATGCACCTCTGTACATTTGGATTTCTGCTGGAAATTTATGTTACTGATATATAGCCATATTCTCACGTGCTGTAGCATTTCCGTTGTGATTAGAAAGAAAGGTATGTTCTGGTTGACAGCCCTAGTACAAATGTGGATAAGCAAGATTTTAAATAGGATCTGGCTTAAGTATCTTGTCTCTTATTCTTGCTGTTGGAAGAGGGAGTTGGTTTTGAAAGGTCTGTCTCAATTTTTTAAAATTCACTTTATATTTAAGACACATTGAAAAAATTATGAAATTAAACAAAACTTTATGGACTGGTAGCACTTTATGACTTATTATGACTTGATTTTGCATGAAATAAAAAAATAAAAAGAAAAACTTTTGGAAAATAAAATTCAAATTTAAGTTAGGTCTTTGGAATGCAAGGACATAAGTGTAGCTGATGAGAGAACTGTTTGGAGACCTTATGCTTCTGTCATAAGAAACAATGTTCTCCAATACAGCTACGGATATCTATGGCACAGAAGTTTCTTGCTACATCAGAAAGGAAAGTAATGAAAGCAAGGGAAAATTCTGTCCTATCACTTGGCACAGCATTAGTTGTCTGCTCACTCTTCTGAAGTATATATTATGGCTTTTGAAACTAGAGAGACAGCAGCTATCTGTGAAGGAAACACTAGCTCAGCAATGAAGCTTTCAAATCAGATATAAAATATCTGGAGTTAAGACATGTTCCATAAAGTTTCCTGCCTTGGAATGGCATACCTCACCAGAAAATCTCTTCTTTCTGAGATGATGGGGTTTCACTGCTCCTAGGAGAAGGGTAATTTGCATCTGCATTTTTTCTTACGATATATGGGAATGATGAAGATTCTTCCTGTTAGACAATCCATGCAATCCCATAACATGAAAAAACCTTTACTTGAACCATGCAAACACAAAGATTGATTTATATAGTGTTGTGAGGTAAGTCACCTGAACTTTTGTTGTGTTACTGTATCTTTTATAGAGTTATAAAGACTGATTCAGTTGTTTTATTGGCATATATATCACAGTTCACATATTATTTATTAAGTCTTAGGAGGATTTTTGGCGAGTCCATTTGGCTTGCAGTTGGGAAATATGTGCTACAACTGCTTAAACTATATTTGGCTTACTTATAGTACAGTAACATCATTACCTGTGTTGCCAGGGTCTCGTTCCAGAGACTCACATGTGGGGTGATGACATCACTGTGGTTGTTTAAAATTTACACCTCATCTGCTGAATCATTCTGGAATAAGAAATGGACCTTTAATGTAAAACTCTCAATTACACACCATTTACCTCCCATATTACAAGAAAGGAGTCGGCTTATAGGATTGTTCATGATGATCTCCTGGAATCTTTAAAACACCTCACACTAGCATATGCATAGCAGGTCATCATCGTGGTGCTTTATCATCTAATAGCATTAATGATTACTTAAGAAGACCAACTCTGTTGAAGGTGAGTTGGAGAGTGATCCAGAATTTTAGACTTCTAAACTTGTGTTAGCCCATAATTTTGTTACTTTCTACCTGGAGTGATACAGAGGGGAATTAGAGAGCTCTGGTTTGTATCTGTGATATATGCAGCCTAGCAACATTTCAGTGTGTGTAATGAGTCACACTGCATTTGACATGGTTTAATAACTTTGCTCTGTTTTCCACAAAATGTATCCATTTCAGAAAACAACACTTCATATAGGAACCACTGACAAATTTTTTGGCTTTCTGCGATGGGGTTACAGCATTGGTGGACAAGGGAAGAGCCACTAATGTCATCTTCCTGACATGTGCAAAACATTTGACACTATCCCACATGGCATCCTTGTCTCTAACCTGGAGAAACATGGAGCTGATGAATGAACAACTCAGTGGATAAGGAATTGGCTGAATGGTTGCACTGAAAGAGCTGTGGTCAACAGCTTGATGTCCAAACAGAGACCAGTGACAAGTCGTGTTCCTCAGGGGACGGTACTGGGACTGACACTGTTTAATATCTTTGTTGGCCACATGGACTGCTAGATCAAGAGCATCCTCAGCAAGGTCGCCAATGACACCAAGCTGTGTGGTGCAATCAACACACTGGAGACAAGGGATGGCATCCAGAGGGATCTGGACAGTCTTGAGAGCTGGGCTGGTGCAAACTTCGTGAAGGACTCGAAGGAATACTAATTAAGTTTGCTGACAACACTAAATTGGGAGGAGCTGTCAACTCCCTCAAGGGCAGAGAGGTACTGCAGAGAGACCTTGACAAACTAGAGAGGTGGGCAATCACCAACCATATGAAGTTAAACAAGGACAAGTGCCAGATTCTGCACCTGGAAAGGGGTAACTCCAGATGTATGGACAGACTGGGGAATGAGACGCTGGAAAGCAGTGCTGGGAAAGGGACCTGGGGGTCCTGGTCAATAGCAAGTTGAATGTGAGTCAGCAATGCCCTGGCAGCCGGAGGCATCAGGCAAAACATTGCCAACTGGTTGAGGGAGGGGATTGTCCCACTCTGCTCTGCACTGGGGTAGCCTCACCTTGAATATTGTGTGTGGGTTTGGGTATCACAATATAAGAAAGATATTAAGCTATTAGAGAGTGTCCAAAGGGGGGCAACAAAGGTGGTGAAGGGTCTAAAGGGAAGTGTCTGAGGTCACTTGACTTGTTCAGCCTGGAGAAGAGGAGACTGCAGGGAGGCCTTGTTGTGGTCTTCAACATCCTCGCAAGAGGAAGAGGGGGGGCAAGTACTGGTCTCTTCACTCTCATGACCAGTGACAAGACTCAGGAAAACAACAGGAAGCTGAGTCGGGGAGGTTTAGGTTGGATATCAGGAAAAGGTTCTTCACCCAGAGGGTAGTTGGGCACTGGAACAGGCTCCCCAGGGAAGTGGTCACAGCCCCAAGACTGGCAGAGTTCAAGGACTGTTTGCACAACACTCCCAGGCGCATAGTGTGATTCTTGGGGAAGGTCCTGTGAAGGGCCAGGAGTTGGACTTTATGGTTCTGTTGGGTCCCTTCCAACTCAGCATATTCTATGATTCTATGATTCTATGATGCTAAGATCAACAAGGCCTAGTTCATGGTCCTGCACTTAGATCGGGGCAATTCCAAGAACAATGGATTAAGAGCAGCCCTGGGGAGGATTTGGGAGTGCTGGTGGATGACACACTGGATGTGACTAAGCAATGTTCACTTGCTTGTGACCTAGCTGGGCCCTTCCAGCACCTGGAGGGAGCCTGCAAGAAAGATGGAGAAAGACTATTTACAAGGGCTTGTAGTGAGAGGACATGGGGGAATGGCTTCAAACTGAGAGAGAGTAGGTTTAGACGAGATATTAGAAAAAAAATCTTCACTGTGAGAGTGGTGAGGCACTGGCACAGGTTTCCCAGAGAAGTTGTGGATGACCCATGCCTGGAAGTGTTCAAGACTAGATTGGACAGGACTCTGAGGTCTACTGGAAGGTGTCCTTGCCCACAGCAGAGGATTTGGAACTAGATGATCTTTAAGGCCCCTTCCACCCTAGGCCATTCTATGGTTCATTGAGGAATAGGGAATGTGAATTATTTGATGGTTTTTATTACTTGAATTCCAAGAACAGGCATCACTGAGTTAAGCAAAATACAGAGTCAGGTATAACAGATTTGTTGTACCTTCCAGAGTATAACTTCAGTGTACGATCAAAGCTTTTGAACATCAAGCACCACAGTGTAAACAGGTCATGTTTTCAAATATTCAGGACTTTAAATTTTGCTTTTCTACTGTATCATATGTTGTTGCATATACTTTTCCTTCGATCACTTTGATTTGTTTTATGGTTCAGAATCAATACAATATTCTTTTTTTTTAAAATATCGAAAAATTATGGGTTTCAAATAGCTTTGAATGTCACCAAACAAATTTTTTCAAGTCTGTCCAGCATCACTTATCTTCACATCCAAACAGTGAGAAATCCACAGATTTTTGTTTTTCCTTGTTACAAAACCATAAGCTAGTTCATGCTCATTTGGACCATGGACATGTGGTATTAAAAGATGATCAAAATTGGCCAAAATTCTTTGCTGTTTTAAGAGGTTTATGACTTTCAGTGCCTATACACAGAAACTTGTCACTAACTGCAGATGATCATGTGGTTTAGTCTATAAATCCACAGGTCTTATTCTGGTTTTAATTTTAGGGGTGTAACTCAAAGTAATTCTCAGGATTTCAGTGGGATTAATACCAAGGAAGAAAGTAAATGAGAACAAACTGTGAGCCATATTGTTACAAATCTGTTGTTTAATGACTAGTTCTTCTAATTCCAATATAACTCATCTGAATCATTTCCAATTAGCTTCCCTTTCTTTAGAAAAAGGGGTAGCGAGAGGGAAAGTTGGGGGCAAGAGTGATAAGATAAATGTCAAAGGCTTATCAGGGTAAATGAAACCTTTTAATGTTACTTAATTAACAAATTAATATTAAAAATTCTTATTTCTTTAAAAAAATTGTGGCTCCACTGCTTTCAGCCTTATCTGACACTGACAGCAACAGAAATACAAATTTTTAACATGAGATACTTCTGTAAGATTTTCTTCCATCATGTCTATCAATATATAATAAAAGGAGGTTTTGTTGTTGTTGTTTCTACATTTTAGGAGATTTGGGGTTTTTAGGTCAGGACCTTCAGACTCCTTATGTTCCTCTCATATTGAATTTTTAATAATAGAAAAAGCAGCAATTTAGGCCTGTCAAGAGTTTTCTAGTTGTTAAACAAAAGCTAATAAATATAATAGTTGTGCTGATTACAGGTCTATAGTCAGATAACACATCAAACTCTCCTGTTACATCGCTTTGTGGTTACAGTTTGAAACATAACACTCCATATTGTGGTTTGCATTCAGTTACACAATCAACACTCCTGAGCATTGTGAGCTTTCTATTTTCAGATCAGTTTGGTTACTATGAAACTCCCAGCAAATAAAACTGTTGTAATAATAAAACCATATCTTCTCCTTCGTCTGGTTAACAAGGTTACGCCCTTGTCCTCACTAATCTGGGTCTAGACTAGCAGACTAGCACTAAGACACTTTCCAGTTGAGTATCACTTCCTTCATCTGATCCCGTGACCCAAATGGGTTTGGTGCAGACAAGAAAAATGTTTTATATTTCTTGTATATTTGCTGATACAGTTACATTTCTTTGATTTCTTATCCTTAATTATGCAAGGAAACAAATCAGTCTTCATCTAATAACTCCACTGTAAAACAAGCTTGGATTAGTTTGTCCTTCCTCAGTATTCTCTCTTTGAGCTCCAGAGACAACATTGAGATGAAAAAATGCTATATGTATGTAGAGAAAAAGCCTTTTGACAATTGCTTTGTTAACAGACTCATGGTTTCAAGCTTTTCAACCTGTTCCCAATGAGAACAGTTAGAAGAAATTGTAAGTCAGAACATTATACTTTGAGCAACAATGTTTGTCAGATCAAACGTCATGATACTTCACTTACATTTATTACTTTTCTCATTCTGGAAGGCCAAATCACATAGTCTTTTCCAGTATTTTCTCTTCAGAACTTCTTAAAGAGAAATAGCTAAGCTAAATAGTGAAATACAACTGTAAACAAAATCCAGTATTTTTATCTCTAAAACAGATAGTAAATGTATTTCTCGTGGATTGTTTACCACCTGGAATAGCCACAATCACAGTCATCCTCTGAATTCAGCTCTGCCCAGGGTATATGCAAAAATGTACCTCCCAATTAAACTCTTGAAATAGAAAGATGGGATATTCTTTGATATAAAGGCTCTGTAGCATTAATTGAATTGGTAATTCACATACCTGTTATTATTTTCACATTGGTTCTATGGCAGATGTAAGGAACAAAGCAAATTCTTTAGCTCCTGCAGTTTACTCAGTAGGTGCCCATGTAAATTTTTTTGGCTTAAGCTGTGCTCAAATATGCTGAGATGTAGCCCTTCACTTTTGCACTCTGTACAGAAACTTTATAAATAGTTTGTGCCCCTATTCAACTTCTCATAATTCATTCAGAGCTCCTATTTCTGACCCACTAGTAGTTTTTACAGGCATTGACCTACAATGTCTTCTGCAGAAATACGCACGCAGTGCTTTCTGAAGTTTGTGTCTGTGACTTTAATTTCCCTCATACAATTGCATCAAACAGGAAATTACTCAAATGTGTTACACTGAAAGGGCTAATGCCTGATATATCTTGTGCAGGACAACCTGTGATGGACACAACAAAACCCTGTAATGCCCACGAAGTATAATGTAGGAACCGTACAAAGAAAAATTAGTTTGGGCAGAAAGAATAACATTAGTATTTTTCAGGGAATTGGAGACCTTTTCCTCTATGTCTCCTTGCTATGTTTTGTTCGATCAAGTTTCTTCCAGAAAGCAGACAGCTTCAGAAAAAACATAAAGTGAAGGTCCTTGATTGGATCCTATGGTATCAGTATGATCTTCATAAAAGCCTCTGTGTTCCCTTTCATTTTTAACTGCATTTTCATAGTGCTTCTTGATTTTTCCACTTTTACCATGTTGTCTCAATTGAGTCAGAGAACACTATGGTTAGATTTCCACCCCCCCTCCAACAAATGCATTTACAAAATATTAATTTGCCATTGAAAATACAGCCAAGGAAGCAGTTACTGGAGAAAAATGGCACGTAAATCAGGACCTTTTTTGTAAGTTTGTCTTTGCAGTAGAAATATCATGAGGGGAAACTACTAAGTTAGCCAGTATGAATTGGATTGGGCAAGTTCCAGTGGAACAATCTGGAATAAAAGGCAACTCAACCAAGAATGTATTTAATCTGGATGTATCCCAGGTTTACATAAGCATACAGAAAACTGCTGTATGAGAGGAACAGGATAATTGATGTCACAGTGATATAAAGTACATCCTTGACTTTCTGCATATTTAGCTGTATTTATCCAAGTTATCTTACAGTGCAGTGTCTTTCCGTTAAACAAATGCAAACCACTGCAAGAGAGCATGTTGTTCTGTTCACCCCTATCTTCGACTCAGAGCTTTCAACAACCAAAAATGTTCTGGCAGAATCACAGCACCAGTCTATCTACTGACGTGATAAGCCAATGTTTTAGAGGTACATAAATCTTCCATTAAAAAAGTGAAAAAGTGTGGATCGATACAATGTTCCAAGAGCTTTTGGAAGCCAATAAGGTTTGCCTGAACCTACTCAGTTGCCATCTACACGAACCACTGTTCACACAGTGAAAACTGGCTTATCCTTGACTCCAGTGTTGCTTAACTCAGAGGAGGACAGATGGATATTTTCAAAAGACTGGTGTACATGGTCTCATACAGTATTTTTTTCCTTAGGAATATGCATCCAAAGGGCTGGTCTAAGCTGCAGAACATAGAGATGTCTGAGTTTCTATATGTGCAAACACAGAGACCAGAGAAGAGGTTGAGAGGCCAAATTCTACTATCCTCTGGGAGTTTTTCCAACAACCACAACCACTGGGGTTTATAATCTGGGATTTATATATGATTTATATATTTTTATTTATAATCCCAGACACTGCTGAATTGTAAAACAGATCTAATCATGAATCAGTGTGACCAAAATACTAAGAATGATAAATGCCAGAATTCCCTGTCAGATTCCTAAGCCTCTAATCTTGATCTTATCTTTAACCTAGGCCTATGTTTGGTAGATATGAACTGCTGGCTGCTTCCACTCACTCTTTTACCTAATCATCTGTGTATCTTTCGTGACAATGGGAATGTGGGGGGGTAAAAAATAAGTTATTTTCACTCTTAGCAAAAAGTCCAACTGTTCTTGTCATATCTGCTGAGATAGGAAAAAAAGACTGGAGAGGATATGCAAGTTCTCTAGGCCCAGGTCTTGAAACTGTCTCTTTAAGCTTCTCTGATCCATCACCTGATAGTACAGCCCTGATTTGTACATACACATGTGTCAGCTGTGCCATCTGGATTTGTTCTGTCACTGGCTTATCTGATTTGGGCATCATTTCCCCTGACAGAAAACACCATCCTAAGGGTTGCCTACCAAGGCAATGGAAAGCAGTATGTCAGATTTATGGTGGTCAGGAAAGTGCTACAGTTGTCATTTGGGAACTACTTTATGGCAAGATGTACTAAACTGTCCCCTTCCTTTGTGAGTTGTCCAGATGCTCCTTTCACCTGCCAATACATTGAAAGACGCAAGAGTTTCTGGTGCTCCTTCCAAAACCTTGTGATTCCCTTGACTATGGGGTAATCAGAACACTGCTACACTTAGCACTTGATTCTTGTTGAAAATGATGAGACAGAGCTTTCCAAGTAGCTGAATAAAAGAACAGAATTAATTTCCTAGAGACTTTATGGAGAGTTGGCTTGAGAAGAGAGTTCCTGGACTGCTGGAAAGATCACAATCTGTGGTGATATCCCTTGACAAAGAAAATCAGAGAACTGAGAGATGAGAGGACTCCTCTAGTATGGCTACTTGCTGGAAAAGTTTTAGGTAGAACTTTAATGGTAGCTTAATTTTAAGAAGAAGCCCAGAGATAAGTTGGTTTCCGAGAGTGTCCCGATCTTGAATTTCCTTCTGTCCTTACTGCAGTGTTTTGCCACTTAGGGTGAAATTTATATCTTTACAATAAAGTACAGCCGTGACATATGATCTCATTACAAAGACTACTGGAAAGACAGAAATCTTGCACTAGTTTCACCTACTACCAAAAATGTCTGTCTATAAATATAATAATATAATGTAGCTAAAGTTCAAGCTTTTGCTATTAAGAAACTTCTAGTCTGTGGAATTTATGCCTCTGAGAAATTTGGAAAATAAGACCACTTTTATTCAGATGTTCCAATTCCTTTCAGGTGGTTATCTTTCAGTGGAGGAGGACAACTTTTCCACTGCATTCTTAGACTTTTTCTGTGGACTTCTGATGTTGGAACAGTTCACTTGTCACAGTGAGAAAAATGAAATATTAAAGATGTTGACACCTACCCCTCTCTGTAAAGCACTTCATAAAAGCAAAGCCTGTATTTAATGGTACTTGTTTCTGTTAAAAAATGATGAGCGACATTTTATGACATAATTTCACCTTGGGTCATTTTCTAGGCAGAATGTCACATGTCCTATGTCTTTTGCTGAAGCTACAGTAGGATTTTGTTTTGTTATAGAATACAGTAGTAACAGGGGTGCTCTGATGTAATATTGTTATTTCTTTCTGGAAACTACAAGTGTACATAAAATGTCACTTTTCCCAAATGCTCATCATCAGAAAGGTGAAACAATTCACAGCACATGACAGGCTAAGACCAACTTTTGTACAAGGCTATATGAAACAATTGTTTGGTCAGGGGGATGTGTTCATAGTACCTTGGAGGTAAGGATGTTTCTGTGGCACAATGCTGGAGGACCATAACTTGCAGGGTGTGCATTCTTTCCATTAATCCAGCTGACAGGTCTGTGTAACTTTCCCCAACTCAGCTGCACTGTTTGATTGCATACTCACCAATACAGCTAAAACATCAGCCAAAGAAGGGGGAGGGAAGTGTCTGACTTTTCCAGCAGCAGATTAATGTGTCAAAGGGAGAGGAAGTAAGTACTGAAAATATCAGGTGCACTTCTGAGTTGTGTCTGCCAAAGGGTGGACCTGCATAATCTGTCTCATAGCCAGCAGTATTACATCAGTGCCTCAGCTCTGCACTTAAAATCTCTAAAACTGAGTGAGCATTTGGAAAAGTCTGTACCATACATGCTTACATAAATGCATACACCCATACATACTATAACATCTCAGGAAAGATTACATCAGCTGAAGATTTACACAATCCAAATAGCTGTCATTGTGTTAAACAAGAAAGGATGATTTACCCTGAGTCTTGAATTGGTGTAGCACATCACAAACAATGTACAGGGGTGCAGAACCTCTCTGCTGTTCATGCTGTCTTATAGTAGCTGCAGAAATTACAGAATCAGAGAATTGCCTGGGTTGGAAGGGACTTTGAAGGTCATCTCATTCCAACCCCCTGCCATGGGCAGAGACACCTTCCACTAGACCACATTCCTCAGAGCCCCATCCAACTTGACCTTGAACACTTCCAAGGATGGGACATCCACAGCTTCTCTGGGAAACCTCTCCCAGTGCTTCATCATCCTCACAGGGAAGAATTTCTTCCTGAAATCTAATCTAAACCTACTCTTTTTCAGTTTGAAGTTGTTCCCCCTTGTCCTCTCACTAGAGGCCCTTGTAAATAGTCTTTCTCCATCTTTCCTATAAGTTCTCTTCAGGTTCTAGAAAGCCACAATTAGGTCATCAGAAAGCCTTCACTTTTCCAGGCTACATAATCCCAATTCTCTCAGCTTTTCCTCATAGGATAAGTGCTCCATCCCTCTAACCTTTTTGGTGGCCTCCTCTGGACTCACTCCAATAAGTCTATGTCCTTCCTATACTCCTTCCCCCCATTTTTCTTTTGAGTTTGGTACTATAGCAACAAGAGATGACTTAAAGAAAACCACAGATACTGAACATGTTTTCAGGGTTTGAATAAGCTTGGCTCAGGGAACCTGAGGATTTTTCCATTTTTCATGGCTGTGTAACTGGTTAAGAGCAATACTCAGAATGATGTGATCTCGTGACCAGTAGTAAAAGGAAACCACTTCAGCTTTTAACTTTGACAACTAATGGAATTTCACATGATGATGAACTCACTACCTACTTGTGGCAAAGAACCCTGTCTTGCACAGTGGTCCCTCGAGCTGCCTGCAGTTGCCTTCATTAGTTTATAAAGCTCTATGAGCTGCAGTGATCCCTAACACTACAGTTGAAAGCTGGGACTTAAGAATGAGCTGGTCGAGGACAGGAAAAGGTTGCTGTATTCATCCTGACAAAAGTAAGTGGTCAGATGTATAGCAATGGAGCTCAGTACAGTGTTTTTGATGCACACTTCAGCTGGCGCTGACCCTGCCATCAGGTGGATGGAAATGCACACAATGCAGACAATTATCCTGCTAAATTCCTCAGCTTGATGACTACTGATGTTTCATGCATTATCTTGTCTTCGCTAACTTGGACACATCAGCATAATGAATGGTGTATAAATAATAACTTATCTGACAGCATTTAATTTTAGAAAGCTGGTATCCAAACTACTGTCCACTCAGGTTGCCAGCACATGAAGGCTGGAAATTTGTCATTTTAAGGAAAGCTGTTGAGCCAACACTACTGCCCAGTGACTCTGTCACTATCATCATCAGTGTTTCTGTATTGTGTATGATTTATTTCACAGCAGTAAATCTGTTCAAATGTAATTGTCATCTTTTCACTTTTCCTGCCAGATTGGTGGTTTTGGTTGTTTGGTTTTTGCTGGGTTGGGTTTTTTGTTTTGTTTTGTTTTGTTTTTGTTTTATTATTATTATTCAAATGTTTTGTTTTTCAGATGAGATATACTAGTTGTGAAAGAGTTTTTACAGCTTAAAAAAAATCCCAAAACATGCATGAACATTGAAATCTGACCCTGGCATGTTTCTTTCTTCTGTCTTCCAGGTCTAAATCTTAATATTTCACAAAATGCATAGCTCTAAGGATTCCCTTGTAATTCAGTTGAATAATAAATCTTTTCCATGTCTCTTTCTTCTTCCAAATAGCATCTGTCAGTATGGAAAACCAGCATGAGATAGCATATGACCAACATCCCAACAGACCAAGCTACAAATTCTGTCTCTGCAGAGATCAGGAGAAGAGAAATAGAGATGATAGAAAAGATGATTGTGCCTTTTGATCATCCCAGTAGTATTAAAAGCAATGTTACTATTTTCTTGGATAAAAGCAGGGATACGGCAGGAATCAGAAAATACCCCACATTTTATTTCTCTTTCCCTGTTAAAAGTATACAAGAATGATTTGGGGAAAATTATGACATGAGATGACGTGACATGGGAGAACACAGACCATCTGCCACTTTATCTTCATAGGTAGCCTATTGAACTTTTGATAATACTTCCTCTAGACCAATTAAATCAGTTATCTTTTTTAACTAAATAACTTTTTTTCATGCTGAAATATAGCAGGATAATCCTCATTAAAATTAGCCTTAGGAAATATCATATGCCTGCACTTTAAAAATATGAAGTTTCAAGTTAAATATTCTTTATTATTATAATTATAATTAAATGCTTATTTATTTAAATGCAAACTTTTGTGGGTTTTTTCATGTTAATAATTTATTTTTTTTTTTTAAATCAAAAGAAACATAAACACAAAGCTGACCTCTCAGATAAAACCTTATGTGCAAACGTACTTCAGTTGTTCTTAATTGCATCATAGTATGTTTGCAATGTGAACATCATAAAAACCTAACATCAGTTGGCTAGTGAAGTAAAGGTTATTGGTATCATTCAACATAAATGCTGTAAAAGACAGTGTACAAATATGTTTTAAAATGACGCCTGACATAAAGATGCAAACTACAGGGGGGTTTTGGCAGGTCCTTTCACCATTAAAACCCAGCATTAGTTAATCTGTTTGTAATGTAGAAACAACTCTAACATAGAAAAAAAAATTAATATATTTGTTTCACTTAGTTTTTTATTTTCTAGGATGACAGTTTTCTTTGGATAATAATACTTCCTTCAATATGTCCCAAGGACCCAAGATACTTTTCACTGTAAAATCTTCTTAATCATAAATAATATTTTTAAATTAAATCAAAAACATTTAGAGAAAGACAGAGTGTTTCAAGGTACATAACATCTCCTTTGTATGTATTTTAAATAAACAAACAGACATTGTTTCAGGTGTACTGATCTTTTATTTAGGGAGGGAAAAAGGTGTTTTGGTTTTCTTTTTAATCCAGTAATATTGTCCTATTCCTGTGGCTCCCTTGTGAAGCAGTTGAAGTTTCACATTACAATAAGTCTGAAAATCCAAAGTGATATAATATTTTCTTGTGCTAATATGTTTAATAATTATATTGATATTTGATTCTACTAATGAAAATCAACACCAGCTTCTGAAAAATGGCAACAGTCCCTTCCTTTACACTTTAACACTTATCCAAATTTGTTGAAAATTCCAATTAGACGAGATGGGGCAAAACAGCTCTATAGGAATCAAATGAAACTCCACACTGTTGAATTTAGAACTGTGTAAGTTTCTACCTTTTGTTGTTGTTGTTGTTAAATTGATCAGATAAAAGCCCCATATTCCTATAAACAATATGATTTTCTGATATCTTTTTTGTTCAGTGATTGTCAAATTGACCAACATAATACCTATAAAAATTCTTTTCCTTCTATTAAAAATTGGTATTTCCTATGAAAACATGACTCTTCAAGAGTTATTCATTTTCCAGAATAGCAACGTATAGCTGTATTAGATACTTCCATTTCTACATCTTACAGAACTGAAAAAAATTACAGACTAATAAAAAGAAATTAATTCTCATAATATTTTGTTTAAAACAAAACCTAAAACTCCTGCTAATTCAGGTGTTCTCTGCTGTAGCTGTACAAATAACTGTTGAATACAAACACTATTTGGAACTAAATTTTGTTTCAGCTCAGTTAGTAATCACTGATTGTAAAATGTTTTACAAACATTCTGAAGAAACAGCTTCATTAGAAAATTTGAAGCAATGCTAATTTGCTGATCATTAAATGTACTATATGGAGCAATTGTTAGCAAAATATAAGTGTTAATTTGCAGCAGGAAATGCAACAAAAAAGTGTAATTTAATTTAATCTTCATTACCACAGCATATGTGTCTGAATCTACTTCATACTAAAAACGGAAAAATGCCAGTGTCTTTAATGAGAATGGAATCAGAAACATATATAATTTCTGCCTGAAATCTGCATAATTGGAAAATATGAAGCCAGTTAAATATGATATTGTCTCTAAACAAATAGGGAATATCATCAGACATGACTGATTCTGGTTTCTAGTGTGTTAGTCCTGGTACTGAAAACACACTCTGAGTGAATTGAGGGCATAATTGCTGTATTAGGTACAAACTGAGTTGATACATAGCTGCTTAAAAGAAACAACTGAACAAAAACTCCTTCTTGATAGATCTCTTCATGGGATTTATTCACCAGGAGTATCTGGATTCCCAGAGGACAGTAGAAATTTATCCAGAACACTCTACCTGTTGCAGATTTCTTTGAAGCTACAAATGGATACCTTTTCTTCACCCTTCACAGACAGTCTTTTGGCAGATGCATAGAGCAGAAAATCTGCAATGCAAAAGTGTTTTGAAGGGTAATAAAAAATTGTCAGTTTTCTATATGTTAATTAAACAACATCCCATACAATCTATAAGTAAATTTGCACAATTTCCTTTGTACTTGAGTTAAATCATCCTCAAGCTTTTTGGTCTCCTAGAAAGTTCCTGAGAGAACAGTAAATGAGAAAATAAATCCTGCAAATAGTAAGTTAGAGTTCTTGTGTTTCTTTATACTCAAAAGTATAGCAACTCAAGACTCCACATGAAATAAAAATATCATACCAACTTGCATGTTACTTTGAACATTCATGAGTCTGGGGATATGAAATTAAATAGAACTCAGGATAATAGCCTGACAGAAGACCACGTGGAAATTCATGACTCTTGTGAAGAATATTATTTGTATCGGTATACGAAAGCCTGGTGCAAATTCGAGTAGAAAAAAAAAGAAAAGCAACTTATTCCCCAGCAATAAGCAGTCAAAAACCATACAGGTCAAGTAGATGAATTAGGAAATAAGTGTGATGGCCTACTTCATGTAGTTAGCAGGCTGAATAGACTCAAATTGTGCCAGGGAAGGTTCAGGTTGGATATTAGGAAAAATTTTTTCACTGAAAGAGAGGTTAAGCACTGGCATAGGCTGCTCAGAGAAGTGATGGAGTCACCATTCCTGGAAGTGTTCAAAAAAGTAATGGACTTGGAATTTTGGGATATGGTTTATTGGGCATGGAATGCTAGCTTAAAAGTTGAACTCAATGATCTTGGATGTCTTTTCCCACCTTAAAGACTCCATAATTCCATTATGATTTCAAATAGTAATATAATAAACCCTACCCTTTAGCGTGTCCAAAACATGACCAGATCTAGACATTTTTCTGACTATACCAGGAGTGTCTCTGTTGTAAAGCAACTGTCAAACCAAAACGACAACTGTAGTGTATATGCATATACACACATATACAGCATATATATGGAACCAATTGTTGACTTAATTATTTTGGTTACATCCTGTCTACAAACCGATGATAAAACCCCTGCATGCTCAGGGTTTTGTGGTATTTGATGCATGCTGCCTTTTCTTTTTTCTTTTTCCCCACTAGTTTGTGTTTTTCTCCAGGTGGCCAATCCAGAAAGTCTTATGCAATCCTTATCAGGGATTAAGTAGAATTCAACAGCTCTACAATCCTAAGAAATTGAGTTGTGTGAGTACAGCTTTGTTTCTTACCATGCTTAAAATACTGAAATGAAATAATCTTAGCAATCTTTCAGTTTGATGCAAGGCACCTTCTACACAAAACCTGAGACTGGTTGCGACTCTAAATGTTAGAAAGATCATGGCTCACTTCCAGACACTGAATTTTGCTGGGGACTATTTTATTTTTTTTTAATGGGTCAACTTTCACAACTGTAGCATATTGCTCTGCTCTGTGGACACTATATACTCTCTTGATCACTAGGGAGGCATGCACTTTAGAAAAGGGACAATCTTATGATAAGTGATGCTTTCTCCTGAGTAGTCACTGGTAGAACTTCATAAAAGGGTCGCCACCAGATTTTCTATTAAGGAGTTACGCCCTTGATGAACCAATCCATTGCTTTGAATCACTATTTAGCAAGAGTTTTTCAAAAGTTTGGGATCTGGATCTGGCTATTTAATACACACCAACTACTTCTTCAATAGTGACTAATCATACATGCTTTCTTTTACCTTTAAGACTTCTACGGATTGTTTCTAGCTGGAAATCTAAAACCATCAGATTTTTAGTGGGAATTGGCAAAGCATGTAGTTTTTTTAAGCAGTGAATAATCTCTTACTTTGTAATTATGAAAATATCTCTGTCTGCACAGAATATGGAGCCAAAGGAGCTTATTCACTGAAAATATAAACCCCGTATTTCATCTTCAGGGTTGTGAGAAAGAAAAGCTTTGTAAGTAAGGATAAAATTTGGTGGGTTGATTCGGTACATTTGCTCTTCTCTCAGTGTGCTAAGAAAGCTTGTGATCCTATCATAAGATCATGGAAAACAGAAAAATTATCAAAAGAGTTGTGTGGAACTCAGTCATAGCAGAAGACACTACAGGATTTTGAAAAATGTTCTTTCAGTAACCTAAACAAAACCTGTAAGATCACCTAATAAAATCAGCTTGTGTCATCAGTCTGTTATCAGCGTTATAGTTTTGAGAAATTTCAGATATCTGTGCAGAAACTGAAACGAGAAATTTTACACAAGAATTAACCTGTTTGTCTGAAGCTATAGTAATTAGACAGATTTGTGCTACATGCATTTTATTGTTTACGTCTTTTTCTGCCAAGTAGACAGATCATTACTTAAGTGTTAGACTTGTCTTTTTCAAGATCTTGATAGACAGCTTTTCATTTTTGCCCTGATAACAAGGTTACGATATTGATTTCCACTTCCTTTTAGTTTCCTTTAATTTTATTTTTATGCAGAATATTCATAGTGTAGAATATAATTACACAAAGCAATTTTAATATATGAGAGATGATGTTGATAGATATTTAAAAATATCTGTCTAAAAAAAATCTAAAACCATTCAAAATATCCAAAAAGGTTTTATTTGCAGATAAATTTATCTGTATATGTAGATTCACTAAATTTCACAATTCTTCTTTTCCATTTGTTTTAATATGATACTTGTAACATAATTATTTTATTTACCTTTCGGCTCTCAACTTCCCAGTATTTCTCCTTAGTTTCTGAAAAGTCCACATTTAGCCTATAGCAATAAGAACTCCAAATAGAAATTTATACTCAGCTACATGGATTCTTTGCTACATCACTACTCTTTCAACATGAAGTACAAAAGAATTTCTTCCATTACATTTGTAATCAAAGCATTCCTCAGGTTCTTAGCAACCCTACAGCCTTGAAAGGTAACAACTCTGGAGGAAATCTGACAGAGGACAGGGTTATCTTTATATACTTTCTCCTCTCTTGAGGCTCAGGGAGTTTCTAAGGATGAGAGGCAAATCCCAGCAGGAACACAGATGGCAAAAATAGGACTTGGCCTACATTAATGTGTAGTCATTCTGAGAAAAATCGGCCTCACTGAGCTGTTTTGGTTGCAGACATAAGCAGGATTAGTGCCTCACCAAATAGGTGGTCAACTGTGATTCTCAAAGGAAGATAAATATTCACTGAACAGGGATATGGATAGTGGGGCTGTTTCATCCTCTTTCTCCAGCTGGAAATACCAGTTTTCTCCAGAAATGCCTACAGTAGCAATGAAATATGCCCAGAAGCTGATAGGTATCTCAAAAAGCATTGCTACGGAAATATCTGAACTTTCAAAGACATTTCAGAGTGCTAAGTCAGCACCAAATAGTTTGGTTCTTCTTTCCATGCAATGCTGTTATTTCTAGACTTTCTCTGTGATAGAAAGGGATCTATTTGATCAATGTCATTACCAATGGGACTGCTCCTAAACTAGGCAGTGAAAGAACCATGTACCTTAAGAAGAATTTGAAGCTCTAAGATTTGACTGGCTGACATCTACCAGTCTTTGGATTTCTTCCTCCTTTCCCCACTTTTTGTAACGGGGAGATTCCTCATTCACAGGAACTATGGGCAGCTGTGAAAGAATACAGCTTTTTTTTGAAAACCCTGAAATTTTATATCTCTAAAATACCTATGAATTGTGAAGGAAAAACAAAAATAAAGATATTATTCTTGGCTCTTTTCCTGCCAAATTTCCTTGAAGATAGCACTTAGCTTCCCAGGTTTAATTTATATTTTCATTTAAGTCTTTTACCTTGTTGTAACATCCTCACACTCTTTTCTGCTTCTCAGGAAATGTCTTTCCACCCTCTCCCTCACAGTCTCTAAAGTACAGCTGGGTGCTCCCTCCTCCTTTCAGTAATCAACATGTGAGCTACAGAACATTTCTCTTTCAATTCTTTTACCTTTGAGTTCAGTCTACCACCCCAAAAGCATCTTTCTTCAGACATGTTTATTTCCCCAAGAGAAGGTACAGTCTTCATTCAAGAGATCCTACCTAATTGACTCTGCCTTCTTTTAAAAAAGCATTATAAACAGTCTGAGAACAAAAAAGGAATTAGACAATTTATCGCAAATAAAAACTTTGTCAAAACAGAAATTCAATAAGTCTATTTTCTGTGGTCAGATTTTGAAGATAATGTAAATTATTAAGAGAAGAAAATCTTTCTAAAAGCTATGATCCTACTGAATAATTTCTAAATATTCCAATTTAAGTAGAACTGATCTAGTAGGATCATGGCAATTTATTCTTATTGCACTCTAAAAGTATACTTTCTTGATAGGAGGCACAAAGAAAACATGTTAGTGTAATTTTGTTGCCATTCTGAAGACCAGATTTACTGAAATTTTTCGTATATCTTGGAAAGTAAGAACTATTAACTTGAAAGGAGAAAAAAATTTTATCAGTGACATGGACACAGTCAAAAGTGTTCCTGAGACCAGGCTTTTGGTAAGCACACATTCAGACCTTGTGTGCAATTCTTTGGTATTATCATGTGCTGTTCTAATGGCAACCCCAAAACAGACTTTTGCAGAGAAAACAAACTGTACAGGTGACAGTGGTTAAAAACACAATGACATAAAATATGGGATTAGTGAGGGGGCATTAGACAATCCGATATTAGTTGCTATATTTTGTGTTGAAATAAGTACTGAGAATTGGTGCAGTCTGACAATTCCACATCCTCCTCCTGCTACTACTCTTGCTTTCAGTTTGGAAAGACAGTGGATTTTCTTTTCACCCATAAGAGGAACTTGATTGAGGCTTGGGGACTGTTGGATATACAATATTTCAAATACTTTTTTCTTCCTTGTGTTGCTTCTATGTTTAGTACTCACCTCATGGAATTACCTTACTTTTCTGACTTTGATTACTGTAACTATAGAAGAAACAGTTTTCTTTAGGTTTCTGTAATTTTTAGGATTTTTAGTTTTCTGTAGATTCTAATGTAGCTGTATAGTCTGCCACACTTCAGAATAGTAGTTAACACTCACCAAACCCTATTCCCTCATTTCATATTATATTTTCTAAATCCTTTAGACTTTTTTAGGCTCCTTTCAAGGTTGAATTGTAGTAAACACCTTCTGTTTAAGAAAATTTGCACCTCAGGCCTGTACAAGAAGACACCATCATAGTCAAAACAACCTTCAAGCCCGGAACCTTGGAGAAGCTCCAAAGACAGTACGTGTTGTGAAGAAGTGGAAGATGAGGAAGAAAGGGGGTCTTAGAACCTCTGACTCAATTTCTGGGGAGGTGTGCCCAGAGGGGGGTTTTGGGGGTGGGTGGTTCTTGGGTCAGAATATAAATTGTGGAACCCCTGGACATGGGGAAGTGCATTTTTTGTACTCCTTGTGCCAGACAGCCTCCATTAAAGACCTGCTCTCTTATCTTACTTCTACTAAATCTGCCTGGAGTCTTTTCTGCTCCCAATTTTTAGGCAACAATGCATATAGTGCACTGCGTATTTTCTGCTATTAGTCTTACACGTTTGGTGTGCCTTGAAAAAACCCTGAAGAAATCCACCTGTTAGTTTTAATGTCTTGGCACTTTCAAAGTAACAACGCTCAAGAAAAGTGTAGAAAATTATCTCATAACTGTGATTGCTTTAGTTTTAGTTCTGGAATCTTTTTTTCTCTATTTCACAAGTGGTTTCCCGTTCTTGGTTTGTAAGAAGCAAATTGTGTACATATGAAATTTTTTGAAGTTGCGATTTTATTACTGTCTTTAAAATATTGATCTTCCAAGTATTTTAATTTATTTAACCAATTTCAATGTTTTCCTTGTCTTTACTAATGCACCTATTCTCTTCTAAATTACTTTGAACCTCTAATTTCCTTTCTGGTGTCTAATTCCTATTTCCCTCTACCTGTGCAGTTTGTACTAAAGTGCCTGAATTCAATGACCTGGATACAGCCAGATCTGTCTCTACCACTTTCAACTTCAGTTGAATTTGCCGTACTTGCACTGAAGTGAACGGAAGCACAAAATAAATACCCTGTGCTTTACAGAACAGCTATTTTTAGGCCTAATTCAATATAGTGGATAGAATAAAGAACCTTTCTGAGAAACCTTAGTTCAGAAACATATACTCTTTAACATTTTTTAACATATATTCTTCAATATTTTATTAAACAGGCTATCTTTTCTCAATACTCCTTTCATGCTATTTGTTAAAGACATTTCTAAGAGTTTAAGGAACATTTTGTTTTGCTGCACATTTTTTGGTACAGACTGGGAGATCCCTGGGGTTTCAGTATCTGCACACACTAAGTAGCTTTGAAAATAACATTTGTGAAGAGAATTCGGATCTGTAAATGACACTGTGTGTTTTGTAATGCGACTGAGATGCCAAAGTAATGAGTATCTTGCAATTATTCCTTAAAGAATTCTGGTACATTGGTGAAGGGAAGAAAGGGAGAGATGGAAATGGGGAAGGAATGGCATGGGTGTCTTTATGCAACACAGAGTGTTTGTTCCCTTCCCTGTTCCTTTGGATTTCCAGCCTTTTCAAATAACTTCTAAGAATATTGGCTTATAACAAAAATATGCTTTGTGTTAATATGTGAGGAATTTAGGTCACTGAGCATTGTTCATTTTTGTCTAGCCCTTGAATTAGATGAGGTTTCTAATAGCCAGTGCAGCTAATGAAAGTTGTTTCTGTTTTCATACTAACTTTCAGACAAAGAAATACCAGGAAAAATCTGCATGACTGTTGGTTGCTGATTTGCCAGACTTAGAAGGAAAATGTGCTGCTCTCTGATAGCAAGAGTGCGGTTCTACTGAGAAATTAAATTACAATTGATTGATGGATTGATTGATTGATTTGGAATAGATTCTTATACCCAGAAAACAGCTGTGGTAGAATTCTTCATGTTCATTGTTTTGTTTTCAGATATTAAGGTAGGAGAATGTAGTCTAACAAAGTTGAGAATGTAGTCTAACAAAGTTTCCTGCTGAAACTAGGCAGGAACCTTCCAGGCATGGACAGTTATGTGGAGACAATATTGATATACTGGACTATATATATTAACCAGGCAGGTGGCCGAGAAGAAGTTGTGTTAAGCCAATATTTATTCATTTTGATACCATGTGGAAGGATTTCAACTACTTGTTCTTCCTTTTTTTGAATCCAGTTATAAAGGCCAAAGAGCCTTTTTTTTCCTCTGGAAAATCTCCAGATATATATATTCAGGATCGTCAATAGTCATGGAGTCATTCTATAAGTATTCAAGTAGAACTGGGCAATATTTGTGTAGTTGACTGGATGGCAACTGTTGTTCAGAGAAGATTCCCTGTCAGGCCAGGAGTCCTTATGATGAGTGGAAAAGGCAAGGTGTTGACAACAGAGCCAGTCTTCAGTCAGAGCACCTTGTGCACAGTTTGCACTGCTCCTAATGTAGACTATATAAGCAAAATCAATATAGTTTCCACATAAATAAACAACTTTCAGAAGATCCTCACAGTGTAACCTACATCCAAGTAGGTTTTGTGCCAGAAGTCTTCTATAACATTGTTGAAAGTAAAAAAGTTGATTTGCTTAAGTGGTTGCATCTGCCAATAGAAGATCACATGCCACAATTCTGACACTAAATATGACCAGTTGGTAACTTGTTCCCACTCTAGATGGTTCCTGCTGGCAAGTAACGGGAAAAGTACAAAAATTAAAGTCAAAGCCTGAAAAGTAGGAAACGTAGAAACCGAAGTTTCCTACATGAACGCAGTTTCTACCTCTTCTGCGCTTGCACTAGATCTGTTTCCCTCCCTTTGCCTCACAAGATTCCTGCATAATTCTGTTCACAGACTAGACAGATTGGGATAGCTCCACTTGGTTTAATTAGCAACTGTTCAATAATTTTTCCATCTACTCATTGTGTGGCCCATTTACTGCGTACTAGTCAAACCCACATCTGAAAACAATGCTATTCATTTTCTCTTGAGATTTATTAAGCAATGTGTCAATGGAGAACCACCACTTCACACACATTTCATTTTCACAGTGGAGTATTATAGTCATTCCCACTGTGAAAATTGCTAACTACAGAACAGACACATGGATTGACCTCTCACGAATTTTTGATGACAAATTTAAGACAGGCAGGATCTGGATTTTTTTTTTCCCCTCCAGGTAACTTAGTATTTTGGCAGATGTGGAACATTCACAGTGAAATCCCTACTACTTTCAGTTGTCATCGTGAGAGTCCAGTTTTTTTGTGGGTCATATCCAGGAACATAAGTCTAGACAAACAGAAAATTAAGAACAGCCAATTAGCAGCTGACCTAGGAAGAGTTCAGCTTCAGGGAGTTGTCCAGTACCACATTGAAAGTCTGGAGCATGTTATTGTCTCATCCCTTTCCCCAAGGCAGGATTCAGCTGCAGAAGTCATGAGACTAGAATTTGGAGAAACTTTTGAAATCAAAAGATTACATCTTTTTTCTCCAAGGTCTTTGCTCAGAACATGGGGAAAAACAGAATACAGTTTCAACATTTAGCAACATGTACTGTTTGATGTGTTTGGATTTAAGTGTTTAATTTTTTTTCATTAAATATTTTTGTAGTGGAGGGCTTCTCAACATGTCTTTCATCCTCTTTGAATAATATCTGATTGAATAAAAAGGGCAAAGGAGTTGTAATTGTTTTTTCTAAATTAAGAATATTGTGAATTTATTTGAAATCAGAACCATAAAAAACCGAAGAAAACTATCAAGTCTCAAGGAAATTGAACTTTTCCCTACTGATCTTTGAGTCTATAACCAGTTTTCCTGAGGTTTTGCCTCATTTGCCTTTTCATCTCTGTAGGTAACGTTGTCGTCATTTCATGACACACATTCTTTCCCAGAGCGGGTCCACTCTTTGTTCAAAATGACACAGCAGTTTTAGACACTGTACCCTAAAATCTGTGCACAAAGGCCTGAATTAAGATTACGTGGGAAACAATAATTGCACTATTTCCCAGCTTTCATCTGCATGCCTTGTCAGATCTAATTTTACCCTCTATGTGTGTGTGTGTGCATGTGTGTGTGCCTGCACGAGGGAGAGAAAGAGTGCTACAAAGAAGGCAAGTGAGGCCTTCAAAAAGCAATGTGGAAAAGCACAGTGCTTCTACTCAATCATACAAAAGAAAGCCAGCACTGTGGAACTGTAAAACCCAGAGCACAGCGCTCTACTGCTCGCTCTAGAAGTGGAGGAAGGAGCCTTCCAGAGTGAGCTGCCTGCTTACAGAGATCAGGGCTACTGCAGGACACTTCCCTGCCTGAATCAGTAGCAGTTTTTGTGCAGAGATGAATCACAAGCCCCAGTAAAATTTAGGCTGTCTTACAAGTTCTGGAAAGGAAATATGGCATAGAAGTGTGGGACTTACTGTTCCCATACCTGATCTATGTTGCGTTGTCTCCAACAGATCTTTCTCTTTTTCTCAACAAGATTGTCTGCTATTCTGGCTTTTTTACCACTCATCTCACTCCTTCAAACTTAATTTTCTCCTCCTTGTCTCAGTCTGTTGGGTTAGCTAGTGCCAGTTCTTCCTGACTCATAATCTATTTTTTTCTCTGTTTTATTGGCATGTGGTCACCCTTCAAGCCACATGAACATTCTCTATTCCCACTGGCTCCAAGTGATAGTTTCCCTCCTAGGCTCCTTGTTTAATATTTTTGTCCCACCCTTGTCCTGCTACAGTTGACAATAATCCAGAGATCTTTCAGTTTTCTGCTATTCCGGGGAGTACAAATGGGATGTTCACAGAGTCTGAAGTTCTGATTCTCTTTTGCTGGGAGGAAAACTTTCTTTCACATGCAGAGATCTGTTGTTGGCCATATTGAGCTGTGTTTGTAATACTTTAAACTTGGTTAAATCTGGCTGCATCTTACTGGGAATGATCAAGACAGAAACATCTGGCCTTCAGTGGTATTCTTGTGAAACTGCTTTTCAAGACTGCCTTGTGCCAGGTCTTTTCAGATGTCTTGTTTTCTTTTTTTCTTCTTTCAATTAGCATTAGTAGTAATAGTAGTACAATTTATGTGGCTAAACCAACACATTTTCTCTTTTCTAGTTCTCAGAAATGGCTTACATTTCTCAGCTGTGATGTAAAAGAGTAAATCAAACTTAGAGTGACATGAAAAATACCAGCCTGAATCTTACAGGTTGATAAAGTTTAAGCATCTGAAAATGGGCTTTTCTAACAGAAGTGTCCGGAAGTTTCCACAAGCAGTCACAAGTCACCATGTCATCCATTAGCAGAATTAATTCTGGATTATTCCACTGTATCCAGAAGAATAAAGCAAACCAGAAAGGCCCTTAATGTGCGAAGTGTCCAATCCTAGAATCTGAACATGTGTCAATTCCAAAAATGAAATGCGATGTAATTAATTTTATGTGCCTATAACACCCACTGCTAACAATTTATTATATTTTCATTAGTTTTACGATGCAGTACCTTTAGTAAGTGCAGGGCACTAGTATGCAAATAACCAATACACAGTAGCATGTTAGAAAGTGTCAAAGAGTTGGGAAAGCTTTCTTCTTCCTCCTTTGCCCCTATTTTTTTATTTGCTTTGAGCTGGTTTCAAGGGATTTGGAATCAGCTTAAATTTTTGAGGTTTTAACCCATTTATGAGCTTTGGAAACGTCTCCACAAATTCCACTTGGCTGTCATGTATCTCAAGAATGCAAGACTTTTGTTAGATTGTGATAAATACTTTCTTACAGCAATAAGTTTGAAGGCTGTTACTCTGAACACAGCAAGAAAGAAAATTGGATCTGATAGCTTTTAGTTTCCAAAACTCTTTAACTAATTAAAGCTATATGCCCCTCTTTTATCTTTCATTTTTATAAAATCTTTCATTTTTATAAAATGGTTACATTAAGGACGTTTTGAGACTCTGGAGTTTTCTGTTAGTGAAAAATAGACACCTTAAAGCTATAACGCATACAATTGTTGTAAATCACAAGTCACAGTTTTACAAATACTGTTAACTAAAGTCTTTACTAAAACACCATTATGACTTTAAACATCTGGTTCTGGTCTGCTGACCTAGAACTGTTTACAAGGATACTAAATACTAAATGAGAGGGGCTCTGGTTTTGTTGAGGCACGTGGTACTTAAAATTAACTTCTTAACAGAATATTTCTCTTCACCTCTACTCTTATGTTCCAAACTGTCCAAAGTGAATTCATCCTTCCTTTGTGTTTGTTGTGACAAAAAGTAGTCATGGCTATAATTTCTTGACTTCTGAATGAACATTTGAGAAAATAATGGCTTCTACCATCAAATATTAAGTCATTAATATAACATTATTATTACAAATGCATCTTACAAATTTGGAGCTCTATTTAGTGTTGACAATCTCCAAGTGCACCAGCTCTTTAGTTTTAAACAGTGGCTCCAGTGACTGGCCCTTCACAACTACTGATTCTAGAATCACAGAATCTGAGAGAATCCATTGCCTGACAATCCCTCCAGTGAAGAAATTCTTCCTGATGTCCAATCTGAACCCACCCTGGTGCAGCTGTAGGCCATTTCCTCTTGTCCTGTCACTGGTTGCCTGGAACAGAGGTTGACTCCCTCCTGGCTACGCCCTCCTTTCAGGTAGAGCAATAAGGTATCCCCTGAGCCTCCTTTTCTCCAACGTGAAGAAAGTGTTTTAGTACCAAGAGGTTCCTTCCTTTCATTACTTAACAAAAACATTGACCCAAGAACAATCACAAAGGACAACTGTCTCACATCTCTCCAGCTATTTGTTGTGCTTGCAAGGTAACTTCTCCGGTTACTCTGACCTTTAGATTATCCAATTAGTTTTTGCTGGCAGTTTCTTACACCATCCAATAAAAATGCTGAACAGAGAAGGACATCAAACTATTAGTGTGTCCAATATGGGGAAAGATCCTGAGAGCAAGACTTGTGAGGAGAAGCTGAGGTCACTTGGTCTGCTCAGCCTGGAGAAAAAGGAGACCGAGGGGAGACCTCATTGCAGTCTAGAACTTCCTTGTGGGGGGATGATGTCCCCTCAAAGCAGCACTTAGTGGGGATCTCACTGCTTGTCCCGAGGGTGAGATACAGGCATGTGCCAAATTGGAATGAGTGTGTAGAGGAGCCCACAAGAAGAATTCAACAAGATCCTTTAAGAGGTAACAGGTATTTTCTGTTTCTAATGCACAACAATCATTACAGCCTTGTTAGTGTTATTGCAACACTGGATAACCTATATTGATGTTTATATTGTTTTCTGAAACCTCTGTTAAAAGTGTATCCTTGCATGCACACACAGAGGAATCACAGAGTCATAGATTGATCTGAGTTGGAAGGGACCCTGAAGATCATCTAGTTCCAATCCCCTGCCATGGGTAGGGACACTTTCCACTTGTAGTTCCAAGCCCCATCCAACCTGGCCTTAAACACTTCCAGGGATGGGGCAACCACAACTTCTCTGGGCAAGCTGTTCCAATGCCTCATCATCCTCACAGGGATGACTTTCTTCCTAGTATCTATTCTGAACCTACTCTCTTCCAGTTTAAAAGCACTCCCCTTGTCCTATCCCTACATTCCTTTATAAATAGTCTCTACATCTTTCTCATATGCTCCCTTCAGGTACCAGTCAGATCACCTTGAAGCCTTCTCTTCTCCAGACTGAACAATCCCAGTTCTCTCAACCTTTCCTCATAGCAGTGGTACATGGGAACACACGTACCCAGTCACATCTGTGCTTGTGTGCAGACTCACACATTTGCATATGTGCATATGCTCATGTACATACACGCACATGCACACACACACACACGCTGCTGAACTTTCTGCTGAGTTCCTCACCAGCTAAAAAGCATTAAGAACACTGTGGATTTTTTTACCTCCTCTTGCCTTTGGGAAAAGATTGCACATTGTGTATAAGGCTGCACTTTGTTCTTTTAAAATAATGCCTTTGAAAGTACATCTGAAAAGTGCTTTGTAACTTACAAAAAGAAAGCATTTAATAGTCCTGGTCTGAGCTACTCTCCTACCTTTTTGGAAAACTTCCTAACTGTGCAAGACAGGAGCTGCAAATATCAACAAGTTTATCATCCATCCACTCAGGGAGGTGGTTCTCTGGACTGTAGAGGGTATGAGGGAAAAATAGACATCACTGATGAGCAGTAACAAGATCTGTAGTACTTTTCTTGTAAAGGTTAAACAAGTCAGCATAGTGGTTAGAGGTTGGGTTTCTTTCCTCATTAAAGAATGTTACTTTTTAACCTCTGCTGCTCCTTAAGCGATTTTTTGACAATAAATTGTTGGAGGGAGAGTAATAATTTTGCTTGTTATGTAACTTGTTCTGTTTCAGCTTAATTTTATATTAACAATGCTAAATTCTTTCAATAGCTTTACTGAGAGAAATGTCATTATTATTGGTGCTGGTAATGTTATTGCAAGGGGAAAATAAGAGATATCTCATTCTTGGAACAGAGAGGTTTGATGTGACAGTTGTAAAGCATGTCTCAGCAAAACCAGACTGAAGTGCTGAACTGTTTCTCTGATAACACTGATATGTCCAGAATCAACATGGACATGAGTCAGTTTAATGGTTTGAGAAAGAGTGAGCCTGTTTCTACCCACGAACCTAGAGAATAGTGTGTCAGTGTTAACCAAATTTGATTGAAAACATATGCCAAGGCAGAACAAAAACCATTCATATTTATATTAAGTGTACCCATATTAATTTTAATTATAAAGGACAGAGTATGTTTTGAAACATTGTTTTCGAGGCACTGGGGAACAGCAAAAATGATGAATCAGATTTGTAGAATTAAGTGTGACATATGCTGTTGCTTTTCCCAGCTTCAAGAGGGGGAAAAAACCAAAACAAACAGATAAACAGAGGGCTAAAAGATAAGAATTTTTAGCTGAACATTTGGCAGGCAGATAGGAGTTGTAAAAGGAATTGGTGAAAAATGCTATAGAGCACACTAAAGAGCCATGTCTTGCAGCCATTTCAAGTAGTGGTCTTGTGTGTCTGTATGACAAAAGTATTTCGAAAGTGCCAGAAAAATGAAAAATAGTTTAATGAAAAATATTTCATGACCTGCTTTATAAAATATATAATAGTATATAAAATAATTTTTTTCTCTATCTAGTTCATCAATATCAAGGTATGTGGAAGTTAAACATGTGCTTTTCTTATTTTATTAATGTATTTTTTAGTGCGTTGATAGTTGTATAAGCCTGTGTTTCCAAAAACTTAACAAAAATTTTAATTTATTCACAGACATCCCTTCTTCCCATTGGGAGAACTGTCATTCAAAAAGGGCTACTGCACACTTTCCAGCTCAACTCACAGGGAGGCGAACTACTTCCAGGAACTCTGGCCCCCAGTGTGTTACTCTTAGACTTTCTTCATCGTGATTAACTCTTCCAGAATGGTATAAGGGATCTTTTACACGCAGAAGCATTCTGTCTGACCTTTCTGAGGCAAGTGCTACAGAGGGGATGCAAGAAGGAACCCTGGAAATTCCTGCAGTAGTCTCAGGCCTTTCTTCCTCCTCTGGATTATCTGGTGGTTTTAAACTCTCCCTGGCAGCACAGTCTATGGACCATGCTGTCTTTGGCGCTGCTGGAGTGGAGTATAGAGGAAGTGAGACACTGTTGGACAAGGCACTGTCTCTAGGCGTGTTACTTTTCAGACCTTTGAGGTGAGACAAGAAAACTTTAACCTTGACCTTCTTGACAAGAAGGAGGAGATGTTTCTGGGCTCCTCATTCCTTTCCAGCACCGCAGAGCAAGCACAGAAATACATTGGTGCTACCTGTCTGTATTGCAGTAGAACTGTTCTTTCCTGTTGCGGAAGCCTGAAAGTTTTACTTGTGAGGAGAATGATTTGCCAAAGGTCACTTCAGTGAAAAGCAGAGCTGGGAAAATCCTCATTTTAAAGTCAATGCTGACTTTGCTTACCTCTTACTCCTCCTTTCTCATGTCTTCCTGTCATCCTTCCTTCTATTTCCTTGAGTTCTTTCTTATTTAACTCTTTTTTTTTGCAAACTATTGCACTTAAATCTGATAAAACATTCAAATATCTCAAAGTTTTCAAGCACACAAAAGTAGGGTGAGGTGCAGCAAAGCTGCATAAACCATGAGGAAAACTCACATGAGGGTAGCCATAGACTTTTGCCTTTGAAAAGTGATTCTCTTTGTAGCTTGGGCAGCTACATCTCTTTGTAGTTGCTCTATGCATTAAAAGATGTCCCTCAAAGTGGGTTTTAACATTTTGTCCTTGATCATAAGACAATCTTTATCTCAAACACAGTGAAGTCATATCATGTAGCTGTAACTATTTGTAATGGCTACACATTAATAAATATTGTCAATATAGAAATAAAACTCTCATTTCATTTAGTCATCAGTCCTAAGTATGTCTTCACTATGTTTGTCATTGTTTGCCAAGGGCATGTCATGTACTTTTTAACTTTCCTGCTTCCTCAGGAGGTGTTGAAATTCAGCATGCAACTGGATGGATACATCCTGATTAAGGAAATTGTCTTTTGGAGCCTTTGTTTATTTGCTCAGTGATGTGCATGAGCAGAGGGCAAGTTAAAGGCCGGTATCTTTGGAATCATGGAAAGGAGCACAAAGTCCTAAATAAAGAGTCATCACTAAAAGGAAAAGCCTGCTGAGAATGCATAGGCTGTGCATATAAATACTGTATTCGTCACATCAAAATCACATACAGCCCAAAACAACAACAAAAGCTTATTATGAATGGTTTATTTACCAGTTATTTTTTTTCTTAAATCAGTTTATTATGTCTTTAATGGACTATAGGCACATATATTGAATATTACCTTCTCAGGGTAACTCAGAGGTTGAACAGAACATGAATAGAAAGAATGGGAAATTATATTAGTGGCTGTGTACTTATTCCTCGTCTTTTCTGCACAAGCCAGTGCCGTGCAATCCTCCTCAGTCAGATGGCGCTGAAGATGTTTGAAAGCTGATAATACTTATGTTCACCTCTAGATTTACAAGGGTCAGAGCTTCAGGTGTGTTGAGTACAAACACTTCTAGCAATGCAGTCTTCAAGAGGGAGAAACACAACTCTTGGTATATGTTAAGGCTACATAACCCCTGAAATTACACATCAGTGAGCCCCAAAGTTAATGACTTTAGCAAAGATTTTCAAGGCTAAAACTTCTATGCTTTGTTAAGTGGATGAACCATCACGCATTGTCAATGCTATTCTAATTAAAAATGACACTGGAAACATTTTAGCAGCACACTTTTTTTTTTTTTCCCCTGAAGGGCTGTTTGAATCGTTCAGCCACATGGCTTCTAACACGTACACATGTCTAGCAGAAGTTGCCCTTCCCCTCATCCTACTTCATTATCCAGTCTGTCAAAGAAACACTATCCCAATAGTTATGAAAAAGCCACACACAGCATCTACTGTATGTTATTGTTGGCATCCTGAATTGGCACGTCTGCTACAATTAAACAGAAGTTCTAAAAGATTCCCAGTTCAGTGCTCTTTGTAAAGACTTTGACACTGGGAAAGAGTAAAGTATGCACAAGAGAAAGAGGGCAATAATTCTCATGTACCGTGTGCTGAAGTCTAAGTACATTGATAGGGAAGAGAATATCCCATGGGGAAATACAAAGAAAGAAAATTTTATACAGAAAAAAACTTACAACAAAATTAGATTTGCTATTAGTGCAGTATGAGATGAAACCAGAATGAAAACTAGAATTTAAAATGGCAATGGCATTCACAATTCATTCACAATTTCAGCAATAAGAAAAGGTGATTTCATAGATGCCAGATTTTTTTCATTTCTAAAAAGAAAATATTTACGAACAAATTTACATAGCTTGAGAATATTGTTTGCAAAAGGTCTCAAGAATTCTTTCTTCTCCATCATATTACACACATTTTTTTAATCCTTTAGCTTTTTTAATGATAAAAAATAAGCTGTTAAACTATGCTGAAAGAGTACATCAAAAGACATTTCTTTTTGCTGCAGTAGGTCCTGTGAGCTCTCCTGTTCACAGTTCAAGATGCTCAGTCATTGATGTTATCTTTCATGAAGGTTGTGAGGTGCTCAGCCATACACTCAAGTTTTGGCCTGTTGGTCACCCAGACCAGAGAATCCATCCCAACATGGATTCCGCTTGCTTCTGGATACAATTCTGCTTATGAAATGAATGAGCTATCTGGCAGGATGGTGAAATCTGACACTGACTGATGTAAAATCAAGATGATGGAATGGTTTGTGATGAGAGCATTGTAGATGTCATAGCATTGGCACAATGTTTGCCTACCTAGTTGCACCACCTCAGAAAAATTTCACGTTCTTTTTCTGTCACTAAATACATGTAAACAGGTAAATAATGCCACTGAATTTAAAACTGCTCCTCAGCTGGCATTAGTTAGAAATTTGAGGCTATTAATGGTAAAACAGTGAGCAGGGACCCTCTGGAATTATCATCACAGAATCATAGAATGGCCTTGGTTGAAAGGGACCTTGAAGATCACCTGGTTCCAACCCCTATGCCACCCATGGGACACATTTCACTAGACCAGGTTGCTCAAGACTCCATCCAACCTGGCCTTCAGCACTTCCAAAAATGAAAGATCCACAGCCTCTCTGGGCAACCTGTACCAGCGCCTTACCATCCTCACAGTAAAGAATTTCTTCCTAATATCCAATCTAAAGCAACTCTCAGTTTGAAGCCATTCCCCCTTGTTCTGTCACTACACACCCTTGTAAATGGTCTCTCTCCATCTTTCTTTTGGGATCCCTTCAGGTACTGCAAGGCCACTATTAGGTCACCTCAAAGCCCTCTCATTTCCAGGATGAGCAATCCCACCTCTCTCAGCCTTTCCTCATAGCAAGATGCTCTATCCCTCTGATCATCTTGGTGGCCTCCTCTGGACTTGCTCCAACAGGTCCATGTCCTTCTTGTGCTGGGGACCCCAGAGCTGGAGGCAGCACTGCAGGTGGGGTCTCACCAGAGCAGAGCAGAGGGGCAGAATCCCCTCCCTGCCCTGCTGCCCACACTGCTTTGGATGCAGCCCAGGACACGAGGGGTTTCTGGGCTCCCAGTGCGCATGGCTGGGTCATGTCCAGCCTCTCACCCACCAGCACCCCCAAGTCCTTCTCATAAAGGCTGCTCTCCGTCCGTTCATACCCCAGCCTGGATAGATTCAGGAGTTGCCCTGACCCAGGTGCAGCAGCCTGGACTTGGTCTTGTTCAACTTCGTGGGATGCATTTGTTAGGATTTTATAATTTTATAATTATTTTATATAGCTAAACATGTACTCTGAAAAATGCACTCTTGTCTACATTAGATTTTATCTTCTTGTAAAATGCCTTACAAAATATGTTACAGTTTGCAGCAGGTGGTAAAAAACCCACAATAAATGACAATTATTTTCCCTACTTCATCCACTCATCTCTGACCTTTTTTCCCTTTTGAGGACTACTCGTAGAACCTAGGAAGACAAATCACATCATGGTCTACTATGTAATTAAAATATTTGTATCTCCTCAAAAGACAGTATGGTTTTATCACAGCTCTTCCCATCAAGTGTCACGTGATGGGAAATTGATAGAGGAGGTAAAAGGAGAAGGGCAAGGAAAAGTAAGAAGAAGTGATTAAAAGGATCAGCACAGCTATAAAACTCATTTTTTCTAATTGCTGTATTTAAAGAGAGCTTTGTGTTTCTCAGAAGACAATGTGTGAGTTTATCCATGTAACATTTGTTCCCTTTAGCTTGTAGGATGCTGGAGACCATTGCCTCATAAATTAGGACTGAACTCCACTAGACAATTTTTTTTTTTCTTGTAAAATAGATAACCTTTTGCATGTACCACACAGATGTACCATATATCTGTCCTGTGTGAGGGCTAACACAAGGGTTGCTTTTAACAAACATGGCATTTTTGTTATTTTTATTATTCAAGAAGACACTTCGGTCTTCTTGAAGTATTGTCACCTTTTCAGTGTTCTACAGGAAGTAAGTGGTGGTTTCAGCTTAATATGTATTTTTTAACTCCATTTTGCCATTATGCCTCAAGAACTAAGCATTCTGTAGTATCTATATGACCTTGTTGAACATTCTATCATTTTTTTGTTTTTTAAATATCCACATCATCATAAGGTAAAGTGAACTGCTGTTTTAGATAAACCATCTTCACCCTATTGTCACAATATTATTGCTGAATAAGATAGCCATGACAAAAAGTGAATACTTGAGAACTATTCAATGCTCCATGAAGTTTAACCTCCACTAGATATATTTTGATTTTAGTGATCTAAAATTTGGTATTGTCATCAATTTTCTCATGTCTGGCTCATAAGCAGCACAAGATGGTGAACCCTAATTTCAATCAAATATTGGAATGGTTTTGGCATTTTTAAAAAGAATGTAGCTAGGAAAGTGCCAAGAATATATTTATTGATAGTGTTATTTGGATAATGAGGCATTCACTTCAGTCTGCTCTTTATTCTCAGCCTACTCTCCTACATTTCTTTTTGCATTAAAGACACTAGATTTCTAGCTTCATACTAGGCAAAAATTCTTTCTATCCTGTTGCTTATGAGTCCCGTACTTACAGGAAGAAAGTCACAATCTTAATTTTTATTTAATTTGGTTTTCTTATTTTTAATTTATAGTACTGTGGAAAAGAAATGTACTATGGGATCTTTTTCCAAAATATTAGAGTTTTTCTCCTCCTTGACAGGAAGCAGATGGAATACACTAGTGGCTATGATATTTTTGCTTCATATATTTCTTTCTTAACAAACAGAAATTAACTTTTTTAAGAAAGAAACATTTCTAAAAGAGAAACTAACTCTCCTTTGTCCTGAAGCATTAGAACACCACGAGACAGTTTTTTTGCAGGGAAGTCAGAAGTTGCTACAGAGGAATGAACTAAATTATAGACAAGGGCCACATAAGCTAAACCTTTTCCAACTAAATACCTTGGCACAAATAATTATAAAAATGTTAATGGAAATGTGTAAATAGTCATGCTGATTTTTAAATATTGGCAGTTACAAGAATATGGTTTTCTGATAAAATCTTCAAAACTTGAGGGCTACAGATTTCTTTCTCCTGTGGGTCACACAACTAGGAAGTCAAGCTTTAAGTGTCACAATCTAAATTTTTTTCTTCTTTTCTGCACCAACTAAGCTTCCTTGTAAAGATTTCTAGAAAGGGATGAAGGGCAGGGTTTGGTGAGAGCACTGTTTGGTGCTGGACAGAAATGTTACAAGGCCTGAAGGTGCCAGGTTGGAGAGGCTTTTATGTAGGTGGACATGTCTGGCAGATCTGAACACTCTCCCTTCCCCCTTTGCCCCCACAATCCTTGGAAGATTGTGCAGGCAATGCCATGTCTCTGGCTCACGCTCCTTAACTGTCTTGGAGTCCTTTGCTTCCTCACTCTTTCCATCTTTCTTTTCCTACCACCATCGTGCTCTTACTGGGATGGGATTGATGACTGAATGCTGATCCTCACCTCCATTCTCCAGCTATAGATCCTTTACAGATGGGTGCACTGTCTGCAGCCATTCATACCATTGCCACACAGCCTGACAGCCAGTCAGTCAGACTGAGAGGAACCTCATTGCTAGAGATTTCTGCTCTGCATTCTGTCCTTGTAAATTTGTGTAACAAATTTCTAACCACTGTATTCAACATTGTGAGAAATTAAGAAGGCAGGTCTGTCCTGAAGTCATTATTACTCTAAAGGAGACTGAATAAATATTCATTAAAGTTGAACAATGGTGGAGTTACAGTAGTGATTCTCATCAGTTAATCAATTAATAAAATTAGACACAGTAGGAGATGTTTAAAAGTGCCTAAAGGCCATTTAAAATTATATTTACAATCCTAAAACTTACTGTGAATAAACACATCTTAAGCTTCCAAGTCGCACAGGCCCTTTAACAAATGTGCTGAGCCCAAGGCCTCTTCAAGTCTTCAGACACTTCAGTTTATCTAATTATAATTGACTGAATGCATTTTTGCTTAGTTTGATTTTTTTAACTCTGATGACTCCGTAAGACTTATGTATCAGTGAGTGACAAATTTGAAAGGAAGTCTATTTATCAATTAACAAACAACACTCTGCAGGATACCCCAGCTGAGTAGGTCTCTGCACAAGGGAAAACAGCTTCATCTACAATAATGACCTTTGCCACCACAGCAATAGTCAAGGCAGAATTCTTTCAAGATAACAAAGAATTGGAACAAGTCCATGGTTGAGGAATTTGCAGATATGAAGAGCTGGTTATCTTCTTCTGTGTCTCTGCTATGTGTATACCCAAAATACTTGCCATCAATGATGTGATGGAATGTATAGATTACACTGAAATTCACAATACAAGAATCTTTCTAGGCCAGAAAAATTGTCTGACCTTTTCATGGTCTAAATAAACTGTTGCTTTGCCTCACAAAGAATTTTTTCTTGGCATTGGTTGTATTATCTGAAATATTCTTCTGCCTAGATGCATGACAAAGAGCAGGTTAAATATGCTGTAAGTGGTAGGATATTTATTTATTTCCAAATGTTCATTCCATATTCATCTATAACATGAGGTAATGAGTTGTGTGTATCCCCTGAGTATTCATTCTCTGAAAGTGTATCCCAAATGGGCACTCTCTTCCAGGAAATTTTTTGAGAGTTAACTCCCAGCAGGGTGGAACAACAAAAGCTCTGTCTATAAAACAAGTTTATATAATATAGCATTTGTTTTATTTGAGTGAATATGTTGTAAACAGATTTTGCAAACAAGATAATATAAAACAGTATTTGTTAAATACAAGGACTTCCCTCTCAACATACAATTTGAAGAGTCATTAGAACATTTACTTCCATATGTTGTAGATCTAAAAAGTGAAATGGATGAAATAAGACAATTGCAGAAGCTAATATTAGAAAATTAATAGAACTATAAAGAAGAGACAAGCATAATGATGCTTCTTGTTTTTGAGAAGGTATGAATACACTTTAATAATTCATTGTAAATTTTAGGAAGAAAGAGTTGATGAGTTACTACAATTCTAATGTAAAAATGAATTATTTGGCAAAAGTGAATTACTAAGGAAATACTCAAATCAATGCATATGTTCATGCACAGTTTACTTCATAAATACCTACCTCTAACATTTTTACATTAGATGAAGTTCTGTGATGTCCTCTAAAATCTAACATGTCCCTGATGTTGGCTAGCAGATAGCATTTTCAGAAAAGCAAGAAGAAACTGGCAAAAATATCTGTGAAGACTTTACAGTCATGTTAACCAATGCTATCCACAGTGTTGTTTCATATTGACTTAAACTCAGCTGGGATTAAAAGCAATAGTTTTCATCACTGATATAAAATCTTTTTTAATACCAGTAGATCACTCTTGATGCTAGAAGTCTGTTTAACATGGAGTATCTAACTAACACAAAACCATTTCTCCCCATTTAAATACCTGGCTACACGAAGTGAGAGAATTTTTATTTTCATTTTAGAGGAACAGAAACATGTTTAAAATTATTTGCCTCAAATGTCTAAACAGCATTTGACTCCCCAAAATTCCAGTCTCAATAGTCTTTGTGTTACTGATCTACCTTTGATGGGCAACTTCTCAAGGTTAAACTTTATAAATTTGTCTTTTTAATAAAAAAAAAAACAACTTATGAAGAAAAAATTTAGCTTTTTTTTTTTTTTTTTTCAGCTGATCAGGGAATTTGAAAGGGGATTAAGTTTAAGACTTACCTCCTAAGGGAAAGAAGTTGTTTTGTTTGCCTAAAAATACTGTAAAATATCCAGGTCAGGTGTGTTCTCCTATCAGTAAGGAATCAGCTGGGAAGAGAGTCATAGTCTGTTCTGAAAGTATTCTGCCACCTTACTCTTCACTGCCTTTACTTCTCATGAATCGGAAACAGGTTTGGCAAAATATTCTGGTGGCCTCAAGAGCTGAATAAAGATGAGTTTCCTAAAGTCACTTCTTTGACTCTTAACTGTTTTAGAGGTTAAAGCTTCTGACAAAGGACTTTTTGCTACCCTGCCATTGTTCTGAATGTATCTTCAGAAGACTCCACTTATGAAAACATATAAATATTGTAGGCCTCTAAGTGATGCTATTGAATACAGTCCAATGCACATTTAAGTATTTAAGTATTTACAATTGGTGATGTGTATACAAAGTATTCTCTTTCTTTTTTGTTACTCAGTGGCTTAATCAACAAACACTGTGCCCTGAGCAAACCAGCACTTACTATTTTAATTTTCATAGTTTCTCTTATGAATATTTTTTCTTGTTCTACCAACAATCATTTCCATTGTTACAGAAACTACATATTTAGGGAGTTGAGCTATATGTACATTTTCAGTCTATTTTCCTGTGGAAATATGGTATGACCTACATAGTGCCTGTAGTGCTTCTTCCTTGGCCTTTAGAACATTTTGGCGTTCTAAATACGGAACACCACAGGCACAAATGTCCTCACGTCTTTTGTAAACAGGTAGCTGAGTAACATTTTCAGAACCAGAAAATCCAGTCACATTTTCAATATTCTCTAACCATTTGACACCTTCAGTCAGAGTTCACGATACTTTACAACACAGTCTCTCATGAGAGTGTTTCTAAAGCTACTGTGTTCCTCATTCTGATGTGTCTAGTCCAGGTTTGTTAAGACTGTAAATAATGGCAAATAACAATCAAAAACAAATGAACATTTTTCACTGAAACATCAAGTACCAAAGCTCTTAGCCAAGAAAGGAGGTGGTGAAGGGCTTAACTGAGAGAATTGTCCTTGGCACGCTCTGCTGCACACAAGGGAGACTTTCTTCCAACATGACTTTCACTGGCCTGAAAGTAGTGGGAAGAACCTGCCAATTTTATCAAAACCCTTAGAGTCCAGTATTTGTTACAACAGTTATAGTTGCAAGTAACACTAATAGTAAGTAAAATTCCAGACCATATCAGTCAGAGAACACATTGATCTAGTGATTGATTTAGCAGAGTAACTAATTAATGCAAGTTACACATCAGATGAGTAGTTTGAAGTCTGCAACCTGCCTGTACCTGTTCTGATCAGAAGGCAAAGATTCCTTTACATGTAAACTGTCCTTCAGTCTTTTGCTCCCATCTTGCTTCTGCTCAGCTTCTTTGTGTCATGTGTTTGCTTCCAAATGACAATGTTATTGACATTCAATTGATGATATTAAGTGCTCATGATGTCAAAGAAACAGAGTTAAATTGGCTTCTTTTTAACACATTATTGTTTTAATCTTCTTTTCTGAAAAAAATTCTACGTATATGACAGCTTGTCTCTTGCTTATCACAATATCACTCCTGTCTTTATTTGCCGTTGTCTCACATCTATCCATCCATAGCAATTAAAAATCTGACTGGATTTATATTTCTTTTTACTGGTGTGGGAGGAAAGATGAAAGAAATAGAAAGAAGGCAGCTTTTAATCTTTTCATTTCAGTAAAACTGTTCATGCAGTGTTGATTTGTCTAGGGGCAAACTCAGTGAAATTGGGGAAGAAACTCCTTAAGTGTGGAATTTCTGTTCTTTTTGGCAAGGTCAAGAGAAGCAGATAAGGTAACAATAGTAAAAGGTTGGAGTGAAGTACTCAGGATGACTGCTTCTTGTTCAGGCTAAATAATATTTGAATACTTCAGTCCTTACTGAATCTAAACTATTACTGAGCTCATTTGTAGAATGAAAAAAATACACCCAGAAGTTCAGCTTACAATTATACGGAAATATATTTCCTCTGAAATATAAGGAATCTTGAAAATAGGCTTGTGAAGATAATCTTCAGAATAGATTCCTTCGTGTTACTCAGTGACACGTGACAGTGTTAAAGCACCACAGTACTTCACACAAGTCCTTGTGCAGGTGTAGTTAAACATAGCAATTATCTGTTAAATAATTAACAGTGGCTTTACTAAACAGGGTGCACGCAGTGCAAAAAGGAATACAACCCTCAAATACCTTACTTTCTTCTTCGCCTTCACTGTTCTGAAAGTGAAAATTATGACTTTTTGAAAGATATAAGGAAATAAACTGCAGCTTCTCACTTAATTAACTGTAGACTACAATATAGAAAAGAGCGTGGCCCCAAAGGAGAACAAATCCTTTAACCGGACTGACAGAAAGCTTCATCTTTGCAATAAATTTTAGTTGGTTTTCAAAGCCATTTTTCCATCTGGGCAGAAAAAAAACCCTGGTCAGTTTGAAATGCAGCTATACTGCCCAGATTATATATTAATCAGTTCAGAGACCATATTTTTAATAATAAATATACAGTGAGGATAATGACAACATGGCTAGCACTTTAAAGGTCATTTAACACTCCCTGTTAAATGAAACAAACTGCGCTTATTGCAAATATTAATACCAAACTATTGTTCTTGATTTTTTGCAGTAGAAACAATGAAAATCATATTTGAAACAACAACATCAGCAAATTAATAAAAAAAAAAGGTACAGTTTAAGATTTTGGTACCTTAGAAATATGCCAGCTCCATTGTACTCCACTTTTTGTTGGCATTTATCCAAGGTGCATGTGAGGAATGAGCAACTCAAAAACCTTGGAGTTTAATTTTGAGGCTGGCAACAGACATGGGTTGTTCTTTCCCACAGACATAAAATGTATTGTAGTGTGATAATATTATTATATAATTATACTAAAGAAATAGAAATATGGAAGAATTTGTGGTTGGGTTAAGGTTCCTTGCCTTGTGGTTCTCATGGATTTATAGTTAATATATGGAATTACATCGATTGCAGACCAACTGACAAATGAAAACTCATTGCAGACGATAAACAGTAATACCTTTAGAGTTGATTTAACATAGCTTTTGTGCTTCTGAGGTTTCATTCATTTCAAATGCCTCCAAAGTACTGTTGAGGAATCTTTCATCAACATCTAATTGCCTGGAATTTTATTAAGGATGACAATTATGTAAAACAGACTAAGATAGCCAAACAGCAGGAAATTTATTCTTCTACAGGTTTAATAGTGGTAAAAATAGGAATTAAAGAACTACATGTTAACCTTACGCTACTATTGGTCAAAATTGCAGTGTTTTTCATGTGCCTTTGGGTTGCATTGTCCCCTCAGAGTTGGGATGACTGTTAGACGTGACACCATGTTTTCACCGATGGGTTGATCTTCATGCTTTGCTCTGATATTGTGGGTTATGCTGCAAGTAATTGAGAAAAAAAATGTTATGACTGCTTTATGTCCTTGTTAAGTATATAGGATGGTTTTCTGACTGCTTAGTACAGTTTCTGGAACAATAAAGAAACAAGGGCCTGGGATGTTGGTTTGTTAAGTTTGCAATAATTTTGCAAATTTCCCCATATCAAGGGAATATAATCCCCTTTGGGGATACTTGCAAAATTAAGGTTAATATTTGCCTGAAATATCTCAAACAGAATTGTCTCATGTTTTGCTTTAGCTAATCTGGTAGAAATATTTCCACATACATGCCCCTGTACAAATGGGAAGCCTTACTTTCTAATTTAACCATACAACTCATTGGTGTAACTGGCAGAAGATTCAGTGTTTTCAAAACACATTCAAAGGTTTTTGCTACTGTCAAACATAAACAACTAATTGTTTTTCTGGATGATTAAGAAAGAGGAAAGCAGATTTTTCATATGAATGGCTTTTCCAATCAATGTTTTTAATTGAAAAAATTGTGGGGTTTAATGACGCAGTACCTATACAAACAATGCCTTATATTTCTCCTTCAACAAACAATGGCATAATGTCATAGTCAAGCTCTAGTTCTCAAAACTTAAATAGAGCATTATTGGTTGACAGTTGAACTCTATGATCTTAAAGGTTTTTTCCAATTGAATGACTCTATGATTCTATGATTATTTTTCTAAAATGAATAAAAACTGGATAGGTAGATTTTTAAGTTAATTGTTTCGATTATTCCTGAATCATGATTTCAGCTTGTATGATAATTACATTCACATTTACTACCTGTCCTAAAGGTAAGAGCAGAATCTTCCTCAATTAGTTCTACTTTGTGCAATCCTGGCAGGGATCCTGGCTTCTTGTAAGTCAATGGCAGAGCTTCATCCACTTCACTTCAGTCAGGATTTCATTAAATGAATATTTGAGATAATTAGTGATGAATCATGAGACTCCTGTTATTCATTCTTACTGATCACAAATAGGATCCATGAAATGCCTACTGAAGTTAATTGAAAGACTAATGTTGCTTTCAATAGACTTTAGTTCAGGCTTTTTATTTTGCACACAGGCACTTGTGTAATTTTTCTCAGGGGTTTTTTTAAAGGCTTTTGGATTCACTATGGCACTTTCCCATTTACAGAGTTCCCACACTGTCCCATATTCCTGAGCTACAGAGTAGACACTGTTAAGTCAGTTGTACTTCTTAAATTACGTCAGACCACTATTAGCATGTGTGGTGGTCATTACTGGTCACCATCCCTAGTTTAGAACAAGTGAGGTGATTGTCCTCTGATGCAAATTTCCATCCTCAGATCTGCTTAGCACTGGTTTTAGTAATTTGGCCCCACATTCTCTCCTCTCCCATTACCCAGCAGTCAATTTGGTCATCCAGTATCTTTTTCATTTCTCATGATTTCTTGCTTACAACATAACCTTAATATGTCTCTCTTACAGTTCTGCTGATAATTTTTCCACTTCTTTCATTGTAGGACAGCTTAGTGCTATAATACAGAGAGAGAAAGTAGCTCAGCAACCTGAGCATCTCTTTTTCTTTGTTCTCTGGAGAATAATTTACTTTCTCTCAAAACCAGAAAGAAACTAAACCAAGCAAATATGAAAGAGCAGAGAGGAAGAAGGGAAAAGTCAATTTATACTGAATGGCCGAGGAAGCCATGTGATTTCTCCCTGTCTTTTGAGTTGTTTCTTCAAATCATCCATCCCTGAATCTATTTATACAGAAAAAAGCACCTTGACATTCCAGCACAGAATCCTTCAGATGAGAGGGTCCCTCAGTGGGTCTCCACTCCAGACTCCTCTCCAAAGCAGGGACAGCTCTGGGATCAGACCAAAAGCAGAGAGTTAGCATGCTTTTCCAGTGGTATGGAAATTCCTTTATAAAGGGTGTTTTAATAGGTTTATGAAGAGTGTTTAATAGGGAAGGGGAAGGAAAGGCCATGTTGCAAGGCAAGCAATCATCACTTATCATAAGCAGACTAATGTTCATCCACTAATGTCAAGATAATGGCTCCTTTGGAAGGACCAAAACTGCAGTTTTAATTTTTGAGCACGACATCAGGGGGTCTGAACTAACCCTTTGGTCAGTTGAGGCCAACTCTCCCCACTGTGTCCTCTCCCAGCCCTTTGCTCGCTCCCAGCCTACCTGCTGATGGTGTGGGCAGAGGGAAGCAGAGAAAACCTTGATACTATGCAAGAACTATTCAGCAAAAAACTACTGTAGAACATTGGTGTGTTAACAACACTGCTGCAGTGACAAACCCAAACCACAGCACCACACAGGCTGCTTTGAAGGAAATTAGGGCCATTCCAGCCAGACTCAGTATGCATCTAAATTAATTGATTATCTATATGTTTCTTCTTTGCTCATTTCTAGCATCATAAATACCAAAAAGAAATTGCTAATTAACATTTTCCTAATATAATTAAGTGATCTCTATCCAATTATGCCAAATATTGACTTTGAAAACAGCAGGAAATAATACGGAGCACTTTTTTTTTGAAAGCAGAGACAATTAGAGAGTTTGTGTTAGTATAGTAATATCAGTGATACTCAGGCAACAATCCTTATCTTTTGGCTGAGCTTTTACTTCTAATATCATAAACTCCTTGAGCTGATAACTGAATTTCAAAGAAAGTTTAATGTACTCCCACAAAAAATACCTTTGCAGGTTATTCGATAAAACCACAATATTAATATTAGAAAGGATCAAACTATATCTTGATATAGTCCATCTTCTTCTTTCTTAAAATGAATTAAGCTGTAGAAGAAAGGTGAAACTGTTCAGGCAGGCAAAGAGCAAGAAAAAGCTAAATTATTGTTTCCCAATCACTTCAAGTATTTCTTTTTAAAGTATTTGTTAACAAATAGTGTTATATTTAACAAATAATCACAAATGTGTTCTGGTCAGAAGATGCATGCATATCCTGAGGAGCACTTAGTTAAGCTCAGCTCAGTTTCTGCTGGTGCGGCCTCTCCAGGTGAACAGCTGACACAAACAGCAGCTATTCTGTGTGGTATCAAATCATTATTACATTGCATGACATTGGAAATCCTCTTGCAGAGTGAGGAGGATGATAAGGACCACCCCAGCTGAGGCTAGAGGCTGTTTGTTGTCTAGTCAAGTCTAAATCTTTCAAGTATAATGATTCACAGCCTGAATGGGTCACAGTTGTATTGAGCTTAGTCTCCTCTTCAGCAAACAAAACAAGACTAATTTGATGTGCCTTCCCCTTGTAGGTTGGATGCCCCAGACTCTGATCAGTTTGTTCTGCTCTTTAAGTTGTAGTTTCTACACATCTTTCTTGATGCCTTTCACACAAAGGTGACCACAGTATTCATCTGTGGCTTTGTCAGCACCAAGTAGAAGTTCATAATAACTTTTCTCAGTCTGCTCTCCATGATCCTCCTAATGTATCACTGAGCACTCCTTGCCTTGTTCATGAGTTTAGTCTGTCATTCAGTATAATTCCAGGTCCTTTTTAGCAAGGTTGTTAATAGTCAGCTCCTTCTCTGCCTGTACTGACACACGGGGTTATTTTTCTCTCAGTGTAGAACTTTACTGAAGATATCTGTTAGCCTAATCCTCAACTTTCTCTAGTTTGCCCTGGACTGAAGCCCTGTGTTCATTGTGTCAGTCACTCCTCTTGATGTATTGTCCAACACTACCTTACTGGTGGGGTACCCTGTGTCATCACTGACACTGTTGACAAAGCTGTTGGATAGCGGGGCCCCTGTATTAAACCCTGTGGTATTTCATATGTTCCAGATGAATATCATTGAACAGATAATCACTCTTCTAAGTTCAGCAAGTAGGTAAGTTTTTAAACTGCCCATCAGGTTATATTTCTTCAGCTTCCAAAAGTTGGTTTATTGTACATAGAAGTTAGGTTGATCAAGACTGATGTGCCTTTTTTAACCCCATTTTGACTATTCCTCATTACTTTCTTGTCTTTGGCATGCCTGGGAATGACTTCCAGGATGATGTGCTCCATGACCTTTCCAAAGTACAAGAGGAAAACCAGTGTCCTCAGTTTTCCTTCTTGCCTTTTACAGAGTTGATTTTTATATTAGAATTTTTCTCCCGTCTTTGTGATTTTTCACACGTGTGAAACAGGGGATGTGTAATAGCATTTGCCACATATTTTTTCATCTACAGATGAATCTAATGCAGTCCCATGCATTTATGTGTATATACACACAAAACCACAACTTCTCCAGGTAATATACACATATATTACATGTATGTTATATACAGCTTCTCCAAATAATACTTAACATGCTGTTCCCTCACTGCTGGCTGCTTCTCTCCATGCTAAACTATGTTGGCATATGCAAGGGGCAGAGACAAGCTATCACTTCTCTGTCCATCATGATGGATGAAGAGGCCAAATTTAACAGACTTTTATCACCAGTCCTTTCATTGCAGATACTGGTTTCCAACTCCCATGTGCCCACTTTTTGTAATTGAGGTCTCTGGGAAGTTTCCCATTTAGCCAAGCAGGCCATCTGCCCAAATTCCCTGGCTTCCTAAACAACAAAATAAGTTCCTGAAGCTATCATCCAATTTTCTTTAAATATCATTCTACTCTTCTGGGCAGCTTTTCCTTTCGTGGTTCCTTCTCGGTAGAGACTGTCTCACTGCTTCATGAAAAAAGCCACAGTCCATTCCCCTGAATTAGAGTCCTAATTCTGCTCATTACTTTCCACCTTTCCTATGGATCTAGACTTAAGCGCCTCATGGTTGCATCACCTCAAGATGATTATTCTGTTTCTTCTATTAAACTGACTGAGTGATTTTAAAATTTCAGGATGCTATCAAAGTATGGAGAATACTTAATTTGATTGTCAAGAAGGTGTTAACGCATGTTCAGTTTGTCAATTCTGGCCCTCTAGGTGACAGCGGTCAAAAAAAATAAAGTATTGAAACCAACTTGAGTTAAAAATATACTCAAATTGTATATTAAAATGTTGGCCTGCTCCCCTTAAAGTTTCCATTTCAAGAGTGCAAATCTCAGGGAAATGAATATAGAATTGTGTTCAAAAATGGGTACCTGGATATGGAAGAAATGCAAAATAGCCTTAAAAGGAATTCTTTTATATTACTTTATGATTGGAATGTTGGTTTCAAATTGTTTTAATTATTTGAAATAAGGCTGTTAGTGCTTTGCCCATTCTCATTTCCAGCACTGTTTAGTCCTCAGTAGGTTCCAATATCAGAGTTAAATATTAGGAAACAAAAGACTAATTCTCCTTTGCTTTGTTTGGAGAATTTGGAGTGATTTAGGATATTTTTACTAAAAAATGTCTCAAGCAATTACAATGTAGAATTGTTTAAATGCCAGTAAATTTCCTAGGACAGAAAGAAACTTGCACACAATAGATTTTTTTTGCATCTAGTAACCATGATGGGGGAAATGTTTTTATGTCAGTCAAAATGCTAATTTAATCCAAACAAAATAACATCTGACTGATTTTCATCTCTGAGTTTTTTAATATGTATGTTATGCTCAAACTGAAAAATGAGTGTTTCAATATAAAAAGACACAGATATTTCTCTACATAATAAATGAAACAGAAATTTCAAAAATATGATTGTTTATTGATTAGTAAACCCCTACAGTGGAAGAAGGCTCAGAGGAGATGAACAAGGGCAACTGCTATATTTTGCTAAGTTTACTTGTAACTTCAGTGTATTACTGTACCCCTTTACTAAATCAAAAATTCTGTATAACATCAAGTAACTACAGATAAATAAACTTGATATTAAATGTTAAACTCTCCTTATGTGGAATATCTAAGAGAACCCACTAAGAGGCTATTGGTCTCTGACAGGCTTCCAAAACCAGTTTTTGACAAGAGCGTTATACAAAGTGGTCAGATTTTAATAAATTAAAAGGATGAGGATATAGCTTGCAGTAGCTGCTAGTGCAAAATTAAAATCAAGTAAATAAAATAAATAAATAAGTGTAGCTCATGTAAGAGCAAAAATGTGGGGGGGGGTTGTTTTGGTTTTGCACTGCCATGTGGTCAGCCACAAAGATAACAGAGAGGTTTTTGCCTTCTAGGCCTCTACAGACTTCTACTTGAAAATTTCCGTAGGAAAAGAGCTGGATTGTTCTGGATCCTCTCTTGCACTCTGCGTGTTCCTATCACTCTGAATGTTTGCAGGACCATCTCATGGTGCTTTACACTTACAGACAAGAACAACTCGCCAAAAGTTATTTTGGTTTTAGTAAAACAGCTGCAAATATTTATGCCTTGCATTGGCTTACTTTTGTAGGATACTATGGTAATATAAGCAGACACAGCTTCACATAAGCGTCAGTATTAGATGAAAGCAATAGTACTGGATAAGAAGCCATCTTTCATAGATGGTTGGAACTGAGCAATCATCATTGCAGAGGAAAACTGTTGCATCTCTTGGGTTTTTGTTTAAGAAAGCAATTAAATGTGGTTTGTATCAGCTACCATAAATGTAATTATTTATTGATTATTTTTCTTAGACTACTGGTATGTTCTTGAAAGATTTCCTCAGCTTCCTAATTCAGCAGCACAGAAATCTCTATAAATTTCTTTCACTAACACTTTTGAGGAATACGAAACATGTAAGTTCAATTCTGGATTTCTTTCTCTCATCTGTAGAGTTTACACAAAATGTTTGCATGGTTCATTTTTTTTTTTTCTTATTTGATAGTCCAGCTGCAGATCATGCACAAGCGTGAGAATCTAGACAGTAGTGAGCCAGAATGATACTTAAGGCTTGCTCTGAAGTGATAAGCTCTTTTTATAAAACAGGTTTTTTGGTCACCTTCTAGTATTTGTCTGCTTAGGAAACCTCACTCTTTTCTGGGTAAGTAGGCTTCTACAGATGTCTCATCCAGAGATTTATGAACTCAACTTCATAGAAGAGTTGCAAGAAAAGGAAGATAAGTCTGAAAGCTGTGTGAACACCTGGATCATGTCTGGTATTTTACAGTCTTGTTTTCTCTGTTACATACAGTCAACGTTCTAGGGTAATTTTTTGAGCATTAATTCTAATGGTCTCCATATTGCAACCAAAAGAAATATCAGAAAACTATGTAAAACATTTGAAACTTTTCATTCAAATGTCTGTATATGGGTAACTTTAATGAAATGCTACCATTAACCTTTGGTAAACCAAAATCCTTGGTTGTAGAACCAAGTTAAACTTGCCATTTGAAGCCAAAATATAAACTGCAATACTAGAGCTGACTGCACATATATGAAAAAGAAAATAATTAATACTCATATACAGAAATTTTGTAGCAAAATATTTTATGTCCTGCCTATTCTCAGCTTCTTAATACGTCCCTACTACTTAATCATTGCTAGCCATAACTATGAAAAACAAAAATTTGAAATGTGTAAACAGAATGCCATTTTCAAGATATAGAACAGCAAAAATAGTAAAAACAGTGTGACATGATACAGTTCCCTGAAATATCCGTGTTGGCCGTCAGCTATATCAAACAAGGATTTGGGATATTTTCAATCACATATATCCTGGCATATGTCATAGGTTCTCCATATGCTTTTCCACATGTCACTCTGCTCCATTTCTCATCCTCTTCTCTGCAACACACACTTTTTTGAGTGCTTAGATATACATATACATATATATATATATATATGTACAGACACACAAGTCAGAGAGGCTATTCTAATGTACTGAGGCACTGGGAACTGAGTTTCTGCAGGAAGTATGGCTGCAAGGAGGTAGCTGTGGCAAACTCAAGGGCAGGAGCAGGAAGAGAACCTTCTTGGGCTTTCCCCTTGCTTTTTCCTTCCATACTTCATCCTCCAACTCCGTACATGAGTGTCCCATGTCCAGCAGTGCCACCAGTGACACAGCACTGAAGAACTCTGTATTTACTGCAACGTCTTTGTGCCACGATTTGGCATTTGAAGAACTACTGCTGAAGTTGGTTTTTTGGTTGGAAATACATAAGTTTCAACATGAGAAAGCAACAAGTGTTGCTTTCAAAAGGAAGAGGGAAGGTGATGATAAAGTAACAGTAGAATCTTATAAAAAAAATGCCTCAGCCCGCTTTTCCTTAAATAGGTCTGCCATCATTTTATTTTCTAATATTTTGGGGTAAACCAGAGCTAGAAAAATAATGATCTGGTCCTACCTACTGATGTTGACTGAAAACATCCTTATGAACTTCAGTGAGATCTGGTAATAGCCTTCCAGGCCTTGTACCTAGGAGTTAAAGATGGAAAGAGTTGGCTTCCCCTGATATATGATTTCTGACACTAGCTCTGGTTTGTGTTTTCATTTGTTTTTTTCTCTTTTGAGGTTCTGTTTGGGTTTTTCCCCCCTCCCTGAATATACAAACCTCAACTCTGAGTTTTCCATCTTGACACCCAAAGCCTTTGCAAGTACTTTGCTAGGGAGTGACTGATGGCAAAGGTTTCCACCCTCCATAAAAATTCAGCCTCTCCCTGAATGGGGATCCTGATACCAAATCACCTTTTACAAGGGAACAATGGCATTTAAGAGGCCTGTGGCTTTTGTCACACTGGAAAAAATAGACAGTAATAGCAGCAAGATAAGTAAAGTAGTAATTCAAGGAAGTAAGTGCTGAGAATTTTTATCAAATGAGTTTTCAATCAACTTTAAACATTAAAAATGTGAAAAATATACAATTCTATTATTATTATGACACAGAAACTAGAAAGAGGCCACATTTTTCTTTCAGAAAAGGATTTCTATGAATTTTTTAAAGAAAATTCTATCATTTCTGTGTCCTGAGGGCCATATGTAAACCTGTAGTTTAATTAATTAATGACTCGATTTATTATGAAAATTACTTATATAAACAAACAAACAAACAAACAAACAATAAAGGTTGCATTTATTACTGGAGACATTCTCAAGCCCTTGTTTGTCATAGCAGTTGTCACCCATGTGTGTAAAAAAAATTTACCTAATCAGGATATTTATTATACTTACAAGCTATACTCATATAGTGTCTGTAGTCAAAGCACATAAATGAAGCATATTTTAGAAATCCTTCACAGTATGCAGGCACTATGACAAAGAAAAGGGAATAAACTCTTTAATAATTCTAGCTTGCTGAGGAACAGACAATGATCATGATCCAGTCTTTAGTGGGTGCAGTTCAGACCCATAAATTTTGAGTTTACTAAAAGAAATAATGACCTTGCTCAGATTATAGAAAATAAACTGTCACATACATTGGAAGTCAACACATTTTTAGAAAAATAAGGAACTATGAGATTATGAAAAACATATATTAAAATTACTAATCTCTAATTCTTCAAATCATTATTTCAATTGCTGCAACAACATTTTAATTTACTTTTCTACTCCTTAATGTTATTCTGTAAAAACTTATTGCTTTCTTAAAAAAAGGGGACTTAAGAAAACTAGTTTTTGTATTGTGATCATACTGCAATTGTGATTTTGTACTACTGCAAAAAAAGTTAACTCATCAGTACAAATTCATATACAGTACTGATAGCTAAAAAAAGATTTGAAGATCATGAAAAAACAAGGATGAATAGCCATGCCTTCATAAAACACATTAATTTCTCAATCTGTAGTTGAATACAAAACAGATTACCTCATTTCATTCAAAGTTTCGAGCAGGCAGAAATCTCTGTTAAAATCAGAGTTACAAATCTGACAGAGCTGACCTTCTATTCAACGTTAAGAGGTTACAGAGTTTAAGTCAAAGGGACAGTACACCTTAACCTACTGTGTTATCTATCTTCATTTTCCACTTAATCAGGAGTAAATGTTTTACAAAGCTTGTCTACCTGGGTGGAGGAAATGGAAGGTGTCAGGGGTTGGGTACCACTTTATAACCTGCAGGCATGCTTCCAACTGCCCCAGGTTCTTTCCAAATTTAATAAAATCATGAAATTTTCTTTCAAAAAAAGTAGAACATTTAAAGAATAATGAAGACTACTGACAAAAAAGATTAAAGAAAAAATATTAAATTAGATTTACTCCCATCTCTTACTTCCAAAATAACAATTAGCAATTGCAGAACAACATGTATTATGTACATTATAACAGCACAGAAAGAGCTCAGTGAGCCTTGATGACTGTTTCTTATTTTATGATTCCTTATATCTTCTTACCAGAAATAACATGCCTTGATGCCTGCAATGTCTCCATTTAAATGTATGTTTTTAACTGTAACTCTTAATATAATTGAAATTTCCTGCTGTAATAGAATTTTTGAGCACAGAGAGATCAGGTCATGGGAGAAATTTATACCCTCAAAGATCCATTCAAGATTATTCTGTATATACATACTGTGTATACATAGTCTATGCATGCAAATTGAACATTTTTTTGTCATGGGAAAAATGTTTGGAATGCACTTTGCTTCATAAAGAAATTGTCACTACAATTCATCAATCTTTTTTTACTCTTGGAAAGTGAATGTCTTTTGAGTTACATGTTACAGAAGTTCATAATCCAAACAAAAGCAGGATCACCATGAAAGGGGATATTCCAAATCTTTGCAGTCAAAGTTTATTAAATGGAATAAAGAAGTAAAAGGACAAAAGTTACTTGACCGTAAGAGCACAGTAAAACAAGTTTTGCAAATGAGCAGGAATATCGTCATGTTCAGAAGCCAGAAGCATTATTGATCTATTACCTTCATGTAGTATTTATAGAAATATAGAAAATTCCCAAAAGAATAAATAAAAATAAAATCTTTAAAGTCTTCTTTAAAGATTGCAGCTTGGGCACACATTGTTATTAGGCAGAGGGAATTAAATGTTGTTCTAAAATGCAAAACAGTAATTTTATTGTTGCTTTTTCATATTAGAATGTATTTAGATATAAACTTAACATGTGATTCACTTGGTACCAATGTATATTCCCTCTTTCAGGTGAGGAACAAGGTAAAGTTCCAATAATTTCTGCAAAAGAAACCCACAACATTGATTTTTGTGCAGCATCCTATTTGTTCTGTAGAATTTACAATGAATTTTCTACTACTTATATGCAATATTCATACATCACTTTCCCATATTTTTTCTAGATTTGCAGCAATTTGATGGAAAGCACCAGGCTCAAAAATCATGAGGGTTCCCTGCTTGGAGCCCAGATTGTGGACAGAGCCCACGGAGTTTACCTTCAGCTGTGAAATCCAAGAGCCTGCTCATGCAGGTACATTGTATTGCCTTGACATGGGCACAGAGAGAGGCCTTATGGGCCCTATCATCTCCTGTTCCATGGCAGCATGACTGTTCTGGTTCCTACTCCAGCAGAGGATGAGAAGTGAGATCTAATGGAAAAGGTAGAACTCTCAGCACATTGTTTCCTATGATAAACATAACCTTGATTATCCAAGTTCTACTTGGATACAGAGCAAAATGAAAAGCAGGAACATCGACAACCTAAAAAAAAGTCAAGAAAACTAAATATCTCTCCTGGCTTTCATTGGAGGCACCCACTTGCTATGACAGCAGCATGGGTGAAGGCATAAGTTGGTTGGACTAGGTAATGAGTGAGAAGCAGAGGTTTACCAGAACTGGGAGTCAATGCCTAGGAGACAAGGAAGAATAGCTCAAGAAGGCATGGAAGCAGATAGAAAGCTTTGGAGGTTTTGCTTACTCACAACTGTAGTTGAAAGATAAAGATACTGATTCACTTTTGTATGTTTTTTCTTCTATGAAGAACACATCAGACTCAAGTAATAATAAAGTCTGTGCCCAGAATTGGTTCCACAGATATCTTCCTCCCTGCAGGTATTTTCTTTAGAAGCAGAAAGCTAAAACAGATATAAAAGGCAAGAAGTAATTCACTGTTAAAAAGTAATATTTAAATAAGGATCTGAATTGAAACAATACAAAAAACTCATTTCAGTTGAGAATGTTGGAAATTCTGAGCTGAAAGTACAAAGGCTGACTGCTCCTGTCATTCCTCAAATTTATTGCAAAGCTTCTTTTAGCATTCTTCTGAAACAATATTCTGGGAAGTATATATATATGTGGTTGTACTGTTTCCAGCCCTCTTCCTGTTCTTTTTACTGTAGTATGTAATGGCAGGTAGCCAGCATCATTGATTAATTTGCTGTAGTATTTCCTTGTTCAGTGACCACTAGTTTCAAATAACTTTCAAAACAAATAGTTACCCCTTCAAACAAAGTTCCATACTAAAAACAAATATTTAACTAAGTCCTTGCTTTATCAAGTGTATATATAACAGAGAACTATGCATTTTAAAATATGCGTCAATGTAGCAAAAATGTTAATGAGCAAACACTGGAAGAAGTCTTTGAGATCAAATCCTCTGTAGCAGACTTTCACTAATAACTTTATGGTCATGTTCTAACTTCCTTTAAACTGCAAGATTTTTCTGTGGATTACAAGACAAGGCAACAAATAGTGTGGAACTGCAATGATCACTTTTTGGAATTACAGTAAATTAATTATCTGTTAATTGGCTAAAATGTTTGGAAAATCTGGTGTTCTTTGTGTCTTAGAAAATATCAAACAGAACACAGCATAGCAGATTTCAAAGACTATATAATACCTCAGCAGCTGGTCTTAGCTGGAAATTCAAGCCCACGACATGCTTTGTGTTCCACAGGAGTTATTTATTGACAGTTCTCCAACAGTGAATGAGTTGCATAGAATGTTTTGAAATTTGAACTTTTTCTAGGCATCCAATACACAAAGAGAAAAGTCCTGTAGTGAGGGCGCTTTTTCAGTCCTTTTCATTGCAGTGATTATTAACACTGGAAACAGGGTAAAGAAAATGAGTGGAAAAAAGGGAAGAGAATGGAGAATTGTAAGTCTGGAAGTGTTGTCACTAGCAAGTCTGTGTAGTCTACTCCTTGGTATTTCAAAATACCAGATACCATGTCACCTAAATTATTTCCAAACAATTCTGAAACCCCACAAACTTATTAACTTAATAACTTTAAATCTAGAGTAGATAAACTATTAATGAAAGAGCTTTATTTCTACTCTTTGGAAGGAAACAAGAAATAAACAAATTCTGTTGGGAATTCCTGTATTTTATCATAATGTCTAATATTCTCTGGTTTATTTATTTGACCTTGTGGAAGAAGGTAAGAGAGGAAAGGCTGTAGTCTGTGGTACACAGTTCTAGTAACTCATGTTTGTTTTATGTTTCTTGTCCAAGTACATCTTCGTAGAAGGCACCACGAAGTTTGGTCTCTAGAGAAAAACACTGATAAGGTTTCATGAAACTGGTAAAATGGAGATTAGTCAAGGTATTCTAAGGTCAATTAAAAAAGTGCCAATAGATTTGCAACCACCTAATGAAGCACTTTTTAAACAGTTTATGTAAACTGAATGATACAGAATGTTTCTTTCCTTCTCATATTCATTCCCCTGGTATGATTAGATTCAATGATTTGACAGATATATGTGCTTTTTATTTTCTATTTTGCTGCCTTTGTTCCTTTCCCTTTACATCTAAATGCCTGAAATTGAATAAATGGAGGTTTCCTAAGTTTCTCAATAATCAGACGAAGATCTATTTATTTTTAGGGAGTTTTTCAGTTTTTCTTTCAGTTAAGAAAATAATTAGTCAGTGCCATAGTTTATCCCATTTCTGAAACATGATTGAGTGTACCTGGCCCTCTGAAATTTCAAACTTTGAATTACTTCCTTTGAAATCAAATATAATGCAAAATCAATATGTAACTCTTAATATGCATTACTCAATGTCACCTAACTTCAATATACAAGTAGTTCACTGAGATCTTAATCTAATCTCTAAACTCTTATTAGCTAACTGCACTATTCATCCAGGTTTATTTGCTTTCTCTGATTTCAGTAATAGGAAGCTCTCATTGGGTTTAATGACAGGAGAGATAAACTCTCTACAATGTTCTTTCTTCTTTTATCTTTTTAAGACACTAAAAACATGAGAACTGCGAACAGGTAGAAATAAGCACCAAATGCTTGTATTTGTTCAGAGTAGACATAGAAAAGATAAGTATGGATCTTTGCTCTTCTTGTTTCTAAAACATGGTGAGGAATGAACACTATTGGAGGGCCTACAAACCATTCCAAGGGTAAAGCTGTCCTACATAACTTCATCATCAGTGAGAGAATGCATGTAGCTGGGGTTTTTGGTGATTTGTACTGAATTGCCTGTTTAGTGCAGATTACTGTGTCTTCATAGATAAATGATGTCTGGAGGACTTCTTCAGTTTGATTTATGTATCTTTCACAGATTTTAATATGCCTTCTCTCTCCCATGTTTGGTCCCATCCTTGGCATTCCTCCCATTAGGACTCCAAGGGAGAAGGGAGAAGGATGGAAGCCTTGCTGTATATTATAGTCTGAAATATTATTGCTGGAGAAACTTCCTCTTTGGACAAATGACAACTAAGATTTTTACCTGGTACTTCAAACTTTAGCTTGTAAGTTGTGCTCTGCCCTGATGATGAATTCACCACTTAAAAAGCATGTGATAAATCATTTGCATCAGATGTCTTTCTAGTGCCCTATCAAAGGCCTTAATTTTGTTCTTTAAAACTGAAGTTAGTGTATATGCAAACATTAGAAATCATGCCAGTGTATAATTGAATAGGAAGTTCATTCCCTCCCTCTCCCTCCATGCTCCTGTCCCTTTGTCTTTCCCACAACCTCCCTCTTTATTAATCTGGTAAATGATACACTAGAAAAGAGACTGCAGAAAAAAATCATATATTCTCCCTATAGGGATTTCAATAGTCTCATAGAGTTATTTCCTGACAGATTGTGAAATAACCCCATATTCATTTGTAGATGTTGGTGACCAGTCATATCCATGTATTTGGCACAGCTCAGATTTGCTTCAGTCAATGAATTGCTTTTAAATTTTAAAGTGTGTGATTGCTCTCCAAAATTCCAAATACAGACCTCGACTCTGCTAGACTATAGAAGATGGACTGGAATAAATCCTTTTCTTCGAATTTATGACAGACAATTATGAGTTAACAATCATCTTAAAAAAATTACATTCTAAGTTGGCAAATACTCTTCAGTATCAAAGTTCTCTTCTTGAAGTTTTTTGTCAATAAACTTTATATTTAGGAAATTAAAGAACAAAAATAAAGGAGACATAACACACCCCACCATGCCCCCCCAATTAAATGACTGTTAAAAATTATATTTTCCCAAGTAATACATTAGAATTATCAGAATCCCAAAGCTACCTCTGAAGTTCTCACAGATAAAAACTGAGCAATGTGTTCTTTACTAAAATATTTATAGAATCAAGGGACAAAATTCCCTAACTTGGACTCTATTCTAGGACAATAAGCAGTTATTTTCAGAACAGGATATTGATTACATTGCCCAAAGGTCAGCTAGTCCTTATTTCTTTCACAAATCAACTGCAGAACTTCCTTATTCAAATTGGAAGTAATCTCATCTTTTTCTTGGGTCCCGGTTGAGAAAAAGTCCTTTAAAATCATTTAAGAAATACTTAAAATGCTTGAAAAAAATACCTAGAGACACAATTCTTTTCTATTTATCTAATATTGTTATATGATGTTTAAACATAATTGCTTATGGCACTTCTGGTATCTGTAAATAAACAACTGAGGATGGAGATATGGTCTATATAAACATAAGGGAAAGTTATTTGGCATGGAAAGACGCTTTCATTTAAGCTGTAAAGAATATATTTTGTTTGACCTTACTTGCCTCTCTACTGGTTAGTTCCGAGTCACTGGGAGAAGGCAGCTTGGAATTTAATTTTGATTGACAAGTGAACTCCCACTGAGGGAACACTGGAAAGTGCTGAGGAAGCAACATCTCATGTAAGCAAGCTGGTTTCGTGGTTTTGCTTATGACAATTAGGATAACCAAAAGACAGAGCAGATTAGAGGGTTGCACAAGTACTCCAGACAGTCAGGTTAGGGTCCCAAAAGATCCCCTGCCTGCTTCTAAAGAGCACTCAAGTGTTGATATCCTGTTGGAGCCATAAGGTGAGCGGACTGTAGGAGGTGATTGGGAAGGCTAAGTTCAGTTTGAAGGTTTCCAAACACAGCAGCTTCTCTGTATGTCTCCTCCTCCTGGATTCTGCTGACATGCAGTGTAGCTGCCAGCAAGGGTAAGAGAACAAACGAGCTATGAGGTCCTGTGGATTTGGCACTGAGGAAGCAGGAGTTTACCGGCAGAAATGAGTGTGCATTTGTCTTTGTGGAAGAAGACCTCGTGCCCATGTGGCTCACGTGACGTGGTGAATGACTTCCCCACCCCCAGTTGTTCCTCCACAGGAAGCCTTTATGAAATGCGTTGAAACAAGTTGTCGTGTCCCAGGACAGTTTTCTATGAACGTGTGAGTTTGTAACAGAAATCAACACCTCTGGTGCAAGAACATGAATAATGTTGATAATGTCTTTATTTACTGATAGATTTGAGGTGCATTTTCTTACAACTTGAGATTCGATACACAGAGTAGCGATCTTGGAGCAGTGGAAGATTTTTGAGAAGAGAAAATAGACGAGATTTTTCTGTTGTATGCAATTGTGTATGTAGATTGGTTTGTCTGTGTTTGTAGCCTTGCTATATTATTTTTCAGTGTTTTTGAGGAGAAAAAAAAAGTCATCACATTAAGTAGTTATGGATTCTCTGTGCTTTGCTTGGCAGGCTTTCATACAGCAACTTGAACCCACCTAACTTCAGTCTATCTTTAACATAAATCATCCAAAAGGTTTCAGAAAGACATAAGCTATTGAAAATACACAAAGTGCTCTTTTCCCACAAAAATTCAAACATAGTAGCTGGTTTTTTTAAAATTCTTCTTTGCGTGCAATGATTTGAGTAGTTGCAATATGGATTGTATTTGTTTAGTTCATATTCTGTTCCCTAGCAATTATTTCAATATTTATAGAAAATATTTGAATTTACACTTTGCACTTTACATTTTTTTCCCCACTCAACTGCATTAAAAAAAAATTAAGACCTGTGATACCATTGTCCAAGAGTATTCCACAGGAAACCAAAAAATATGCTCTGTCCACCACAGTTTTGAATTTGTTTAAAGGGATATTCATATTTAACAACAACTTATATCCAGATTTCTCAGACAAAACAGAAATTAGGGGCACTATTTTATATATGTATTAGCATAAAACTATTTTATGTAGTTAGTGGCATTAATGGACATCTGAAATAGAGAAATCAGAGCTGACATTTATTTCACCTGATTTCTGTGGAAACAGTGGGGTTTTTTTCTGGTTAGCTCTTCACGAATAATTGCAGGGAAAGACTGACTTTAGTTTAAAGGTAGGTCATTCATCTGTGGGATCATCACATAATTCCTGACATGAAATGCCAGACATCTACAGTGAGACTATAGAAGCCATTTACAGTCATTCACAGCAGCTCCTGTAACTATTTCCTATGCTAAGTATAGGGAAGACTGCATATGTACAGCCAAGGTAAGCACATGTCTAGGATATGGTAGAGGTTCAATTTTAATGGAATCCATTTTGGCAAAAGTAGCTGTTTGCTTTTAGAGGGAGGTCAGCTTTCTGCAGCTCCATCGTGGTTAGTTGTCTGGATTTCCCACAGACTTACTTAGAATAGGTCCTGGAGGGATATTGGTGTGTAGTGTAAGATGTGTTCCAGCTGTGGGCTCACTTTCAGAGGCAAATGGGATACAAAAAGCAGAGACCAGTAAGCAGTTAAATTTTAGGTTATTTCTAACACCAAAGCACAATAAGCAATTGTGTTCTGCCTTCTTAAAGAGATCAAACTGCAATTCAGCAACCTGTGTTTGCACAGCTAAGGTAAGCTATTGGAGTGCATTAACACTTCTTAGGTACTTATACATCTCTAAATGCCCATCTAGGATTGTATCCCTCCATTTTTTTAAGTTGTTGGAAAATTGATTAATTTGACTTCACATGATGCTTATAATCCTTTAGTTCTGTTGTAGCAATGGAAGATCCAGAAGCTAATTAGTACTTATGAGTATTGCTACTGTTGTTAGATCTTTCCTTGAGAAACAAAATTGGGAAGCCTGAATAAGCAGCCCTTACAAACATCCTCGAGAAGACACTTCTGTAAATCAAACCTGAGACTTCAACTTTGCTTATGAATTGGCTCAATTCACTCACAGCCCAGAAAGCTGCCCCTCCAGCTCTGGGGTCTCCAGCACAGGAAAGGCATCAAACTGTTGGAGCGAGTCCAGAGGAGGCCACCAAGATGATCAGAGGGATGGAGCACCTCTCCTGTGAGGAAAGACTGAAAGAACTGGAATTGTTCAGACTGGAAAAGAGAAGGCTTCAGCACGACATAATTGTGGCCTTGCAGTAACTAAAGGGAGCCCACAAGAATGACGGAGAGAGGCTTTTTACAAGGACCTGTAGTGACAGGACAAGGAGGAATAGATTAAAACTGAAAGAGAGTAGGTTTAGATTAGATATTAGGAAGAAATTTTTTCCTGTAAGGGTGGTGAGGCACTGACACAGGTTACCCAGAGAAGCTGTGGCTGCCCCATCCCTGGAAGTGTTCAAGGCGAGGTTGGATGGGGCTCTGAGCAACCTCGTCTAGTGGAAGGTCTCCCTGCATGTGGCAGGGTAGTTGGAAACACATGATCTTTAATGTCCCTTCCAACCCAAGTTTTTCTATGATTCTATGATTTTATGATTCAACAGGCCTCTCTAAACTAGGAATAACATAACGTAGCCTTCACATATATTACAAAAACAGGAACAAATTCACTGGAGTTGGTGCCAGTTCTTGAAACAGAATCAGGAAAGGGATCAAAACAGTTGTTGGTCACTGCTTGTGTCTCTCCCCATGAGTAACTGTCACTGGAGTTTCTAGTTTACTGTCTCTTCTTTCACAAACCTTGCGACTATTACACACTGTCACGGTTTAACCCCAGCTGGCAACTAAGCACCACCCAGGTCACTCCCTCCCCCACCAGAGGAGTTGTTTAAATTGCTTTTCAAGTTGCATTCCTTGGTCAGGCTGTAGAAACCCAGGCTCCAGTCCCACACTCCATGAGATACTTCCATGCTTCATTTGCCTGAACCAGAATCAGGTCCACTTACAGTTCCCAGTGTTTCGAGCGCTCACTCCACACAGCTCTTGGGTTTTTTTACATAGCACTCAATACATGATGAGGACATACATGTAAACCTGTTGTTATAAACATTACACTTACTACAGAGGTAGAATTAATTTTCTTCATAGTAACTGGTATGGGGGGGTGTTTTGGGTTTGTGCTGGAAACAATGTTGACAGCACAGGGATGTTTTAATTCTTGCTGAGCAGAGCTTACCCAGAGTCAAGGTCATCTTTTGCTTCACATACCATCCCACCAGTGAGGAGGCTTGGTACTCAGAAGCTGGGAAAGGACACAGCCAGAACAGGTGACCCCAGCTGACCAAAGGGATATTCCATATAATACATCATGACATCATGCTCAGTATATAAAGATGGGGGAAGAAGAAGAAAGACGTGAACATTCAAGAGCGATAGTGTTTGTCTTCCCAAGTCACTGTGATGGGCCCTGCTCTCCTGGGCATGGCTGAACACCTGCCTGCCCACGGGAAGCAGTGAATTAATTCCATGTTTTCCTTTCCTAGTGTGTGTGGCTTTTACTTTCCCTATTAAACTGTCTTTATCTCAACCCGTGAGTTTTCTCACTTTTATCCGATTCTCTCCCCTATCCCATTAGCGTGATAATGATTATTTATTGTTTATTATTTATTATATTTACTTGTACCCTCAAACCATCTCCTGAAAATAAAGATAAACATTCAATTTTCTGTGGTTTTTATAAGGACATGTCTACACAATCATCCATCAAGGAAAGTACATATTTTTGTATAAATGTGTGTGTGTGTATACATGCACACAGAGAATCTTGAAGAAACATATTGCTATTTGTTTATTGAAATGCTAATTATAGAAATGCTAATTATAGAAAAAAATACTTTAAGTACCTTGAAGAGACACATAAACACAATCATAACAGTAAGTACAGTTTATAAAAAGAAAGGGAAAAGATGGGAGTAAAAGCTATAATGGGAAGTTCAGGGTAAGGCCTATTCATTACGTTTGTTTTGCAGTTGTTGAATAGGAATCCGGATATGTATTTACAAAATATATACATTGCTTTTTTTTAGATACTGCATATTATGTTAATTTGGTTTCCAGTACTTAACATCCTTGTTTTTAAAATTGGCAAGGATATATGCTAGCACAGTGGTGAAATAAAGTAATTAAAATTTGGTACTGAACTACAAAAAAGGTGTCTAACTTTGTCATTCTTAGCATGAGTATAATGTTTATTCTTCTCTGATCCAGTAAGGAATTTCATCCCATTTCCTCTAAACTGACAAGCAGGGTCATTACAATCTAGTTGATTGAATGGACCTTTGAGATCTTCCAGATGAGAGCAAGGTGCTTGCATAGCTTTGGGAATACGGTTTGCCCACAACATTCTGTTCAACTTCATGCATACTTTTAACACCACACATGAAGATAACATTCCTTGCATAAGGAGCAGGTCCCTTCAAGCAAGACTCTGAACCCAGAAAAATTAATGTGCTTGATTTTATGCAACTGCAAACAGTCCTGCTGATTTCAGCAGAACAACACAGAGGTTTAGATTTATGTGGTCTGTCTTCATAAGGTTAAGCACAAAGTAAATAAAGGACTGAACGTGAAGAATGTGCAGTTTTAGAAGGAGGAAAGGAGTTTAATGACTTGAATAAGGCCAATAATTTTGCTTCAAAACCCTCTTCTTGAAACAGTATGTATTATGAATCACTTGGGATGGTCTCCTCACTGCTGTTCATAAAGGTATAGTCCATTGGCAACCTCAGGCATTCCTATAATATTTTTATTTGCCATTTTCTATCTTCTAGATTAGTAATAAACAGAAAAAAAGTTTGGATAGTATTGAAGAGTGGAACAGTCTGTGTTGTACTCAGTCGAACCCAGTACAGAAAAACTAATTTGATTTCAGTAGACAGGAGAGTTTTTTTAGGATTAGAAGTGCTCACAGCACCTCTATTAAATTGGTGCTCTAATAATATATTTCCTGAAATAAGATCTGCAAACATTGGCATTTTCAGGGTAGCAAGGTGACTTTTAATCTACAGTCCTGCTGTGAACTGACATTGTCTCAGTTCCATGACTGGGTAACATGAGATGCAATAGGAAGGAGCAGAGTGTTCTGGATAACTGGATATATCTTGGACACATACCTAAGCAGTAAAGATGAGTATCAAGTTCAGCAATACTGCTTAATAATTAACAATATGCTTCTTTATTATTTTAATAGAAAAATAATCAATATCACTCTTTGAGATATCAAGAAATAAAGCTTAAAAATAAGAACTGAAAGAATAGAGTTTTCTATCATAAGTAAAGCTCAAAAAATTAATTTGATATAGTTGCATGTACTGTCTCATTTATGTAGAGTTCTATGCATGTATTGACTTTCACTAAATGGGTAGCACTGCTAATACCAGTGCTTAGTATCTGCATGAATCTCTCCACAATTAATATCAAGCCATTCACACACAAAGTTAATTTTCCTTACTATAAATAACAAATACAACATAACCAATAAAATGAAAGAAAATAATTTTCAAGATAAGATATTAAAAATCAATGTTTCTTGACAAATCTACTGCACTTTGAGACAATGTGGTACATTTTCATCATTATCCTTTAGGGGAACTGGTTTTATTTTTTTAATCGAAATCTAGAATTACTTTGTACAAAAAACTAAGACTCCCTGCCCCACTTGCAGAGAACTCAGTAATTCTTCCAACGGGTTGTTGTGGGTTTTTTGCCCATCTTTAGTGTTATTATAAAAATAAATAGATTTTAATTTTTTTTTAAGTCAACAAACCTATTTTCAGCCACTCCTGCACTGTCTTTTATTATATACCTCCTGTTGCCTCAGGCAACCTATTTTTGTATTCATATTTAACATCATAATAGATCTTATCTAACTGTTTTCTTAAGGAACTTTTATGTGGCATCTGTTAGGCTGGAATGTCCGAAAATACTTCTGAAAGAAGTGCCAGCACTTATTTAATGCCCTGAGGGAACCAGCCTCTCTCTTTTTGGGGCGCTCTGAACACACCACCTGTGGATGCCATTTCCTGGTGCTTTGCTGTGTGCACTGTGCAGGTGAACACTTACATATCTTTTATTCTGAGAGTCAACCTTTAAAATGTCTTCCACTGCAACTCCCTTTTTAGTAGTCTCCCGGGATCTGATCCAGCTGTGTCACTAAGCACGAACCAAGCTTTACATTAACTTCAGCAATACTACCCTATGCTTAAAATTATTCATGAATTAACACACTTACCAAGACTGGAAATTTCATTGCAGTGATGTTATTAGATTAGACATTTGGTAGATTTGCAGGCACAAAAGCAATTTGCTAATAAAATATTTTGAGTAGAACTTTTACATAGTGAATGAAGTTAACAGCACTAGGCCAAATTTTTCGTCTTTGGACAACACAGCAGAGTACACTCTCTGGTTTCAGAATTTGTGTAGTATTTGTCAATATTAGACAAATTGAAAACAAAGCAATAAATTACACAGTGTGATATGGTAAAAAAGAGGATTTAGCACATTTCCTAATATTAGAAAATACAATTCCAAATATTGAATTTAAATCAACTCTAGATGGTTAAAGTAATATCAGAGGCAATAAATGTAATGAGTCAATGTCTGCTAAAGTCATCAAGACTGTAGTATTAAAAACATAGAGTGAAAATATATTCACACTTTAGTTTTATTATATTCTACATACCACTATGATGTACTACATTGCAGCTGTATTAAGTGCTAATAGAACTTACTCCAAAAAGAGTTCAACATTGTGCTTCTTCTTTATTAAAGCTCACTCCAATCAATTCTAATGCGACATAAAGATTTGCAGGATGATATTTCATCTAACATAGAAAAGAATGAGGAAGAGAAAAGGGATATATCTAAAAATAGTGAAGATTTGTGCAGAGAAATTGATTCTTAGTAACACTGTGTGGAGAAAAAGTAAAGGAGGAGACTTGTACTGAAGAGTATACAACAGAGAGACACAAATTTGGAAAAGCTTGACTTTTAAATAGTATATCCAAAATATCAGGAATAAAAAAAAAAAGAAGTGAGCAACTGGATCTTTTTTAAGTGTTCACCTGGAGCCATACTACTGGAAACTGCTTTTAACAAATTCCATAAATCTTACAAATTCTGTAAATCTTTCACCTTTTTAGACCAAAAAATGTATCTACAGTAAAGAAATGAAAGAAGAATCAAGATTTTTTTTTTGTTTCAAATCCCTTGTAAAGAATGCTGTGTATTCACTTCAGTGTTGTAGTATCCAAACGTAAAAAGTGCAAATATTTCATGTGCTGAGCAGATTTGCATTTTTTTTTTAACCTGAGCACTTCTAATCATTTCTGAGCAACAGAATTATTTCATTGAAATGCTTTGATTCAGCTGATATTCAAATATTGTATCTGTATTTTCAAATGTTTATTTTCAATATTTCAAAAATAATTGTTGCATGTTCAAAACATAGTTATAGAACATCATAAGATCGTCATAGAAACTTAAAATGGGTTGGGTTGGAAGGGGCCTTGTAAATTGTCTTGTTCCAACTCCCCTGCCATGAGCAGGGACACCTTCCACTAGACCAGGTTGCTCAGAGCTCCATCCAACTTGGCCTTAAGCAGTTCCAGGGATGGGGCAGCCACAACTTTTCTGGACAACCTGTGCCAGTGCCTCACAGGGAAGAATTTCTTCCTCATATCTAATCTTAATCTACTCTCTTTTAATTTGAATATTGCACCATACTTGTGGAACTTTGGCTATCAATATTTTTGATTCTTTTTGTGGTAATAGCCATCAATTTATCTTTATTTGCTATTTATTCATTTTCTATAGCATTACAATATTTATGTCACATAGCATCTCATTTTCAATTGGCTCTTGTTCAACTTTTCAAGTCTGTATCAAAGCAAAATTGTGACAGAGAAAGAAAAAAAGAAAACTCAAAAAATCTTGTCCTTAGACTTAGAGATTGAACACCATTTTACTATTAGACATGATGTTGCATGTTCATGTCCTAGTGAATTTATAAACATGGTCTTGGCACAATGCCACCTCAGTTTTCCACAGAACACAGTGAATATTTTTTTGTTTTTAAGGTGTGTTTCAGGAGATGGAGGGAACTCGACATCCTCAATACAATGAAAGATATTCACCCCTCAAGTGAGCATGGGCGTTTTTCCAGTGTAGTAGAACACAGCCAGCATCATCACACATTCTTGCCCAGCTTTGAGAATTAATGTCAGAATTGCGCTTAATTTGAAGCAGAGGAGAGAGCATAGTGGCCTATATAATATCCCAGATCTTTAAAAAAGGGAACTAGCTTTGTGCTGCTGACAGCTATCAAGAAACTTTCCCTTTGATTCAATATTTTCAAATTCAGTGTGATGTTACCTGTAAGTGAAATAACATTCAAATAATGGCTCTTCAAATTAATTGTTAACTTGTTAACTCCAAGATACACATGTTTATGAAGAGGTTTAATACCTCCACTCTAAATAGGGACAGTGCTATTGTTACTGGACATCGCTGGAGTAGACAGGGAATATTGGAGAGGCTCTTTGGTGACCAGTGGAGCTGACAATGTACCCTGGTTAAATGTAGAACCTAATAATCCAATTAAGGTATAATAATATTAATGTACCTACAGTCAAAATATTTCCACATTGTTCTCATTCAGGAGATATTGTCAGAATACAGTCCAAGAATAAAGTCATTTTCTTAGCCTACTGAAAACATCCCCTCATGGGATAAATCTTTGCTATTTTTAGGTGCCTTGTTATAGTTTAAATTATCCTAATATTCATTCTAATTCAGTCTTCCATTAGACTTTCCACTTTCAATACCAACCAAGTTAGGCCTCTGCCTTTACAGGGCCAAATTCCTGCCCTTCTAGAGCCATGTGCACCTATTTTATATGAGTTTATTTTATATGGATTTAAAATGCTGAATTAGCATGGGTTCACAAGAGGATACAGAAACAGGTTTTTGCACTGGTTTTGATTCACCTGGAATTTCAACAGGTTTGCCTTAAATGCAAGGTTCAAAGAAAATTTGAGTGATGCCTTCCAAATTTGGTTTGGGTGAGATCCAAACCCATAAATGCTTCCTCCTTTGTACAGATGCATTAGAGTACTCCCCTATGCTCTGCAAGGTGGTACACTCAGAACTCAGCCCAGGTCTTTTGAAAGTTTGTTTGAAGTAAGACCAAAATTTAGGCCTGTAATTAAACCAGAATTAAGGCAGATTTAGCCATAATTTGCATTCAGTTATGAACAATTTGCAGAATCTTAGGAGGTGATATGAGGCCTTTCTGTTACTTTACTCACCAGCCTTTAACAAGAGGTGTGAAGGGGGATGTCACGGTGGTCTGATTCTCTCTGGTAAATGTAAATGCACTTTCTTGCAGGCATCTAAGCAATGTTCTTACTGAACTTTGTTTAGAGGAAAGGTTAGTCTTACACAGAAACAGATAAACTCGGTTTATCTGGGTTACATCTGCTTTTGAATTTAATAAGGGATATCAGAATATGAGTCAAGATAAAATCCTGGATATAAAGAATACATTTAAATTTCTTTCCTTCCTCATTCCCTATCCTTTTGATTTGTTGCTATCACAATAAAATTCAGTATTTTTCAATATGTAAGTATATACTTTTGATTTTAAGCCACATCTTTAACCATCCCAGAATTAATATTTCCTTGCTCCTATACTCTTTTTCTGTCCATGGTTAGTATTCTTATTGCACTATTAGAGACAATGAAAAAAAGGAGAGATTCTGTTCTGTAAGACTTGTCCTTTACTGTGAAGTTCTGCCACTTATTACTGAATTACTTTAATAAATAGGTGTTCTTTTTGGACTGGGACCTTTCACTGACATAAATCAGGTAACATTCAGATGAAGGTCATAATTTCATGTACCATATTCTTATTCAGCAAATATCCACTTTCCTTGTTTTAATTTCAACACCAGGCACTCGTGCACATAACTTTTTAGTGTATTTAATTTTAATTCTGATACGTTCTGTTGGTCAAAAGGTATCTAGTAAGTTTTTCCAGGACAGTGATCCACATGCATGTTTTCTGCCTTAGCTTGTTTGAGCTTTCCATCGCGAGAAAGCTCCATGGCAACTATGTATGGAAACAGATATGAGGTCACACAGAGCCTATGGAGTGAAACCTGAAGACAATGGAAAAAATTCTTTCAGTACACTCTGACAATTTTTGCAGCTTCATATAAAAAAGATGTGAAGTCATTTAATGCAAAAGTTCACTACAGTTAAATAATCACTAAAGATTCAGTCAGCCTTTTTTCAGTGTGAAAATATAGTGCTTCAGAGTACACTCCTTCCTCTTACCTTCCCTTCTTCTTCCTCCTTATAAGATTCTAAATTCATTTAAGAAACTTCTTAGAATGGCTTGTTTAGCAAAACTGAAGATTTGGCTCCAGAAAGTTGCCTTCACTTAAAAAGAAGTGAGTAAAAGTTTCAGAAGCAGTTAAGTCTTAGTAACTATCAAAGAGATAATACACCTCAAATCACAGAAGGCACTTTTCTACAGAAGCTGTACATTCTTTCATCATACAGGTACTTTGAAGGTCTCAATGCAAGATCTCTTACTATTCAGAATATTCAGAAATGTAAAATGAGTTTTAATGTTACCCCTCATTAAGTCTGTGAACCACCTTTCAGAACCTAGTTTACATCCTATGTGGTAGATTCTTTGCAACTGGCCAACAAACCTTATTCCCACCTGCAGCAGTATTTAATTTCCTAAAATTTCATTTTTCCACAAATGTAAACTCAGTTTAAATTTAAATTTTAGTGTTATGTGAATTCTTGTGCTTATATGTTAAATTGCCTGTACAGAAAAGACTAAAATTTGCCTATCTGTAGTTTCAACATAAATATCAGTGATTTTATCTTTCTGCTGGGATGCTTTGATATATGATGAGGCTTCTTTTCAACTGAGGTTACAGGTGTGTTTACATAATACTTACCTAAAATGCTTAACATCTTTGAAAAGTTTTAGGCAAAATCAGACACCTGTTGTTCTTTAAACCAAATGATGCGTCAATTGTATGAGCAGAGCCTTGAATTTATTCAATGCAAAAATACCCAGAAAAGTCTTTAAATTATTGAAGGAGTTCTTCTAAACTGATCAGAAGTTACTTCTGTTAATCCTGAAACAGAAACAAACTATTAAGAGTAAAGGAATAGCAGTGACAGCATCACTGGAAAACTGTATATTGTTTCAGAGGTGAGGACAATACAACCCTAAAGGGTGCAAGAGGCACTGATATTAAATCTGTACTGTTCATGTCAGGGGCACTCAGTTTCTCTCAAGAGAGGTTTAACTGTGTAAATGTAAAATACTTTTGATTCCAGTCCCTCTGAGACCTTGCCAAAGCCCTAAAAGTGCTGTCCTCATAGAGGTTTATTTCCTTTTCACTGACATTCCAGTAACAGGAGATTGTTGTCAGATTTATTGCAGCTTTTTTTCAAAAGAGGAATGAAGAAGGCACAAAGTCTTTTTCTTGGGAGGTGACTACTGATCTTCTGCACATCACCACTAACACCAATGCAGAAGTACAGGACTGTAAGGGTGTCTTTGCCCTCCATCATCTTCTAATCCTGAAAAGATGGCAGAAATAAAGGAGTTGCAGTGCTTTTTGTGGGCTGGGATGAGGGGTCTAGGTGACTTAGCCAGCACAGAGGCAATGACAAAGGAGTCATCCAGCTTTCAACTCCTATTTCTACAGGTAAGAGGTAGTACTTAGAGAGCCCTCAGAAAAGTCTGAAGTTAAAGGAAATCAGTGACATGCAAGTTAAAAACATTTAAAGGAAGTGAGACTAATATAGATCAAAGTCAATTACGTAGAAACATAAAAAATATCCCTGGGATTTTGTCCCTTTGAATTGAGTTGGGAAACACTGGTTTCTGAACCAACATTTCCACTTAGAAGCTGTTCATATATCCCATCAGTATTAAAACAAACTTAAAGGCAGTAGAGACCTGGCAAAATAGCCTTAGAGAATTTCTGAGCGAGTAGAAAATGGGTAGGCAGAAAACCTTGACAAATATGTTTTCTGGTCAACTGTGCAGTATCACAACAATTTTCTTCCTAGATTTGCATATTTAGAAACAAGTATTTGACCTTAGCAGTATTCGAAGAGAAGAACACTAAGAATATTTTTCTGTATAATTTGCTAATGTCGTACCAAAAGCAATTTGGCAAATTCGGTTGAAAGATGTATAGAAATAGCATTCCTCAGGGCTCTCAATTTACTGAGCATCTTCTCTTGTGCTCGTCTCCAAATTTCATCAGAAGTCATTTACTCTAGAAAGATACTCTCTGTCCAGCACCTCATGGCAAGGTGAGCTCTCCTGGAAAAGTGAGACAGGAACTGACTCCTCGTCTGTATTTCCCCTGCACAAGTAAGGACAGACTATTTTCTAGAAATGTAAAGCTTCTGTAATAAACCTGTGCTAAGCCTCAGAAACCTCTAAATTAGCTGCTGAACATTTCAGAAATATTGTCAGTCTCTAGTACTTATGAATAGACTTCCTAAAGCCTCAACTGTTTATACTTTTCATAAATGGCAAACAAATGTGCAACTCTGTAACACTGAGATCTAAGGCTGAGCTAAGCTGCTCAAGATGTCTTGAGTAATGAACTGTGTGGGAAAGACGTGAGAGCCCTGGGAATAGATGGAGAGATTCATTTCCTTGCACAGAGGACCTCAAAATACGTAAGCAAGATTCAGAATAATTCCTATTCAGTATTCAGAAAGGGATGGGGAAGACACAATTCTTAAAGAGCATTATTTGTGAAGCACTGGGGGAAAACTTAAAAAACTCCAAGACTATATTTAGGGAATACATTTTATCAAAGCAATTAAGTTTCAGTCTTCAAGGAATGTAGGGAGCTGAACGTGGATTTCTCAGTACTGGCTCCCACGGGACTAGGGCAAACACAAAAGTCTTTGTACAGTAAAAATGAAAAAAAAACAGTTTTACATCTTCAAACCTTGGTTTGCATTCCTTTTTCTTCTTATTAGTTAGAAAAAGATACTGTAGACAACCATGTAACTAGTGAACCCGATAGTGCCATCTGCTACTGAAATTACCCTTTGCTTCCATTGTAAAATTTTGTCTTATACATTCGTAACTTTGATGATATTCTTCTGGTGCCAGATATCCAGGTTTTTGTTGATGAACAAGTTTTTGTTCACCTTGTTAGATTATGGGAGAATAAAAGAAAAAGGCTGAAGTGTGGGATACAGTTCTAGGAGGATAAAGAAAACACCTCCTGAACTTAAAAAAAAATGGGTTAGTATATTTTTCATTGAGAAAAATTCTAACTCTTTTATATTTAAGAATGGAAATGGAAAGTTTTACAAAAATGGACTATCTCTGTCAGAGTGTTTTGTTGTTTGTTTGTTGGTTGGTGTGTTTGTTTTGCTGTGCCATGTGCATGAAAATCCTGTTTCTTATGATTTTCATAGTTATAAGAAATGGATGAAAAGAGGATGTACTTGCTGTCTGTAAATCATTAGAGCAGCAAAACGAGAGATTTGTCAGTTTACAGACTCAGGTAGCCCAAGAAAGATGAGTCTTTACTGACCCTGAATAATAAGATAATTGCTAACCCAGTCAACATGGTCAAGTTTCTTCAACCAAAACTCACAGATTCACAGAATATGCTGAGTTGAAAGAGAATTATCAAATACAAATGCAAACTGGCCATAAAATGGAAAGCAGAAGCATTCTCACCTTTCTTGAGAGTTTAGCAATGGCTTTTATTTCTTCATCAGCCTAGTATCCAATGAGCAACAAATAATGCAATGAAGGCTTTCGAGGGGGAAAAAAAAAGAAAAATAAAAAGAAAAATACTGTAATGAGCATTGAATATGTATGACAGGAACAAGAACAGGGGAAACTTCTATTTCTGCCCCTCCCATCAAAAAGGGAGCAGAGCTATTTCGTCCTATGATTCCTGTGGAAAACAGAGGGTGGGGAAAGGGGGATATGAATAATGCCTTGGAGTGAAGTTCTACTGCATTCCTCACAGAGTAGGTGAAGGGATGGTGTGGTGACAAGGGGCCACAGGACAGGGAGCACAGAAGGGAGGAGATTGAGGATGCTTGCAGAGATGATTTGTTCTGTACTAGAGTGAGGCTCCTTCTGTGAAGAAGGAAATGCTGAAAGGAGCCTGGATTTTGTTCTGCTCTGCTCTGCATTTACTCCATCACAACCTGGAGTGAGCTTGGAGGAACTAATTTCTGAACTGACGTTTCCATTTGCGCACTGTCTCCAGCTGCTGCTTTGTGCTTATGCCCAGGAATCAAGCAGAGGCATCAAAGGGGAGCAGGCTGGCTGCTCCCAGGTGTGCGAAAATCTCTCCTGTGAGCCATGCAGACAAACACAAATGCACACGGCAAGGCAGGCAGTGACTCCCACTCCTCGTGTGTGACAGCCAAGAAGACCTGTGTAAGCTTGAGATGAAGGAATCCCCAAGAATTGCTGACATTAAGAAGTCAGTACTATCCAAATTAAATCTGCCCTATACTTATCGATCATCTCTAGGCTTGAGCACATAAACTGGTGTTTTCTTGTCTGCAAGGTTGGGAAGCATTGACAGCAACCTGATTACCTCACATTCCTCACAGGAGTATTGGGCAGCTCTGCTGAGTGGAAGCAGATTTTGGAGAAAGTGTCATATAAACTCTAAGTGTTACCACAATGAGTGATGTGACTTTTAGAACATCTAAGGATAGGTTTTGTAAATGTCCTTTGGAGGAAGTACACGAGAAGAATGCACCATGATGTGAGCTGGACTATTTGCATTTATACATTTTTATTAGCCTTCTCAATACATCCATGAAAAGTTGTGAGGAATGTTTGTAAATTCCTTTTCTCCCTTTCAGTTCAATCTACCTCCTCAGTGTTTTGTAGCACAGCCAGCTAGCTGTTCCTGGGGTCAAGTGTTGTGAGGTTTGGCAGTTTGTTTGGATGTTTCTTGCTGAAGCTTAAGCATCTTGAATCATGTGGGTATGAAGATGCAGCAATAAAATCAAGTGAAGTCACTGCACAGTATTTTTGTTTCTTAACTTGCTTGTGCTCGTGAGATGCATAAATTCCTTATTTGTGTGAAAGTGCACACCTAAATAATAGAGATTAGCAACACTGATGGCAAAATAAAACATTTTCCCTTAGATTTTTACACATGCATTGCCTCTATTGTTTATTTTTCCTGAATGATCTTGCTTATATATTGAAAATGTTGGGAAAGAACTTGTAATATTATTAATACACATTGTCATTGATTTAACAGTTCTGTACTTGAAATGGTGACTCAGGCATACAATATTTATTTGTGTTGACACCAAATATTTGCTCTGGCAGACAAGAAAGCAATAGTCCAGAACATCTATTCCCCAACTGTGATGTTGCTTTTGTTTCTGAATTCTTTTTTGCCATGCAAATTTTTTCACAGCTGTTGCTTGTAAAATTGGCTTGGATGCTGCTCAATTCACAGAAATGGTATCTTACAACAATTTATAATTCTTTCATCTTCAGAACACAATGGATTTATTTGTGTTTAGGTTGGGCTATTTTATTAATAATCCATGGCTCTGGGCAAAGTTAAGATTCCTGGCAGCAACTGTGAGAATATTTTAATGTATGTATATACACAATTTTCATCTGCTCTACTTTTCAATACATTACCTAACTATTAGAGTTCATATTTTCCATGTTCCCTCTTTTCCATTATTTTGTTCCCATCGTGCGTAATTCAATCTACCCATGCTAATTTACCCCTGTTACTTTCCATAATGTTAATTCAAAATCAAGGAACTCCCTGTTGTAGTGGCTCCCAAATTGAGATCTGTGAGGCCATGGCTAGCAGACTACAGGTCATTCACTCTTTTGTACTGCTTTTCATTCTAATCTTCATAAGGAGTGTTCATGGCTTGTAAAATGGTGAGTAGTGATCTAAAATATTTGGGAGCCAGTGCAATGTGGCTTTAGATATGCTCTGCTCAGCTCCACTCTGGTTTGCTATATTTATATGTAGCTACCTGTTGGAAAATATTTCTGTTACCTTTCCAAAGTAATAATTGAATATCACCGCTCTTCAGGATTTTTTTCTGCATGATAAACATAGATTGGTAAAAGATGTTGTTAAGGTTTTTAGAGTTTCATAATGAGTTTGTAAATAAAATAACCTTGTCTAGGGTGTTAAAGACATTTGAATCCTATAAATATCTTGCATCTTCTTTCCCTAAATGTTGTTTATTACCCATTCTATTTAAAGTCTCAAACTTGTTTTTTCTCTTCATGTGTGTTTGTGTTATGTTGATATTGAGTTTGTCAACATGAATCAAAGTGCTCTAGGTAATTTTATTCTGGTTTCCACCCTTCATTATTTGAATAAACAGTGGCTCTGTCTGTGCAGCAAGATGTTTCTGTAGAGAGTTAGGATGTTTTCTGTATTAGTTTTCATTTTGTTTCAGTTACAACTGGAACAATAGAAAACTGTGCCTCTAATCCATTTATTCTCTTTGATTACTCCTGTAAAGGAGTCTGCACTACAAAAATTGGAGAGAAAATAAGGGAAAATTTCTGTATTCTGATGTTAAATTTTACTTTTGGCTGAGTTTGTGCAAACTCAGAAAAAAACATGGCATGGCATTTGGCTGCAAGCGCATAAATGAATGTTCATTCTAATGCACAAATTAAGTATTTCAAAACTAATTCAGTGCAAAATAATAGGTCAGTGGAATAAATCAGTGAGATAGTATTACCTAAGACACTGAAGTCTGTGGGCAGCAGAAATGATTAAACTGTGCAGACTAAGTGGGGGCAAAGAGGACTGGATAGGTGAAACTTGCTGCAGCCCTAGCCAGGACAAGCACCATTGGCCTGTCTTGTGTGTTAAAAATCATAGGTTCAGGATTCTGACAGAACCCCAGCTCCAAGCACAGGAGCATCCTATTTGTGTGCTATTATATGGGATCCTTGCCGTGGGCTGTAGGCTGCTGAGAACAACTGTGAGGAAGAGAGAGGAGCGAGTTTAGAGGTGACAAGTTTACCTGCAGTTTTGGTTTGACCCTGACATCAACTGAAGTAACAGCGCATTATCAACAGTATTCTCATACTAAATCCAAGACATACCAGCTACCAAGAAGGAAATTAACTATCTCAGCCAAATTCAGGACAACCACCCAAGGAATCAGTAAATTTTTTCAGAAGCTGCAATGGGTGTCAAGTACAGGAATATACTTGGTACTTTCATCACCAAGCAATCTCAATAAAGCCCAGAGAAATCTACCTGTGTGTTAGATGGATTTTGCTTAGGAATGCTGTATACACCCTCCTTGCTTCTATGACTAAAGACCATATCATTTGTGCTTTTAGCAAAAGAATGGCAAATTAGGTTGCCAATATTTATCTCAAATAGTAGGCACACATAAGAGCTCTTGCCAGTTCAGATATTTCACTTCCAGTCCCTTTTCACAAGCATGCATCATTTTGTTTTGCTGTCGATATCCAGGGGATTTATAGGACTAAGTCCTCCCAACACTAATGAAACTTGCACAGTGATCTTTCTTGGTTACTGAAACCTGACTGAAGCCTAAAACTGCTTGCAAAATATGGGATATCTGTGTAATTCAAGGATTGAAATTCTTTATTCCACTTTTTCTTTAATTATTATTTCTCTTTGTTCATCAATAGCTACAGATGTGTTTACTAGAAAAGAATCTCAAAAAAGGGTGTTTGTTACTTGAATATATTGTCAGAAATAAATGCAATCAAAGGAAGACATTGTTTCTTTGATAGCCTTGGACCAAAAAGTGTCAGGAACAATATTGTGCAGGTTTATTAAAGATGTCAAATACAAATTCCAGAATGTAATCAATCCTGGATTATCTTTCAGATTAGATCCTGTTTTACTGAAAAACTCAGATAATCTTCTTGAAATCTACATTACAATATGAAGAGATTATAACTGCATCTTTTTAAAAAGTGTAGATTTTCTTTAAACAGTTCAGCCTTTCATGAGACTGTAGAGATTTGTATTATTTGTCTCCAAAAGGAAAGTGGCTATAGGGAATATATCTATTGCGAACTTCTAGAAATTACAGTGAGAGGTAGAGCGATAAAATTTTCCATTTTATTTTGCACCACAAAACAAGAAATGTTTTTATGAAATCAAAGGTCAACATATTTATCAGCAAAATGAGTAAGCAGAATTGCAAGTGTATAGTATATCACTGGTTTTCACTACTTTGAGACATGAGTGAAGAAAATTGTGCTGCAGTGGGCTTTAACCAGTCCTGTTAAAAGTCTGAGTGTGCAAAGTACATTCCCAATGCCTGCTTCCACACTTGGAAAATTGTCATGTTTTAAGAAGTGCTTGCCACAGTTACCACTGATGCCCAGGGACACAGTGCCTCTGCTGTTACAAATGTCGGCATTGCAGAATTAGTCAGAAGAAAGATACTGATAGCTATTTGAGCCAGACACTTAGGGCTGTTGGCCCTAATAAGTCAATAGAGCTCCTGCGAGAGTATGAAAGGCAGATGTTAATAATAAATGCTCAGTTTTTAAACATATGGAGAGAGGTTCAATGTAAGCATAGTGCCTTGAGTCTGAGGAGTTAAGTTGTTCAGCAATAAGGTGCTTCCACAGATATTTTGATAGCTTTAAAAAAGCCTAAAGAGAACCTTAACATACCTTTCTGAGGTTACCAAAGTGCACTCTGAGGTCTGTTAATGCTGATCCCTTCCTGCTGAGCAGGGCCAGCTTCTGTGTTAACTCCAGGTTAGGGTGTGTGTACTCAGGAACATTGTATTGAATTGCTCACTCCAGTCAAACATGGTCCGTCCCAGGGTATTTGATTTGTTTGTTTGTTTGTGCTGTGGGTTCTGGAGCACAATTCTGTAGAAAAAAATCTGCTGTTCTCACTGAAAATTCTGTCTGGTGTTTCAGCCTGCAAAAAAGTCATGTCTCTAAAGGTTAAAAAGGAGCAAAACACTAGGTGGGAGGCTATTGGCATGTGAACTGATCTTACAAAAGGAAAGCAGCAAAGGGTGGAGACACATAAAATTGTTAAATGTGAAAGCTTGTGACATTTGCAGTTGGAGCCTGTAAGGAAGCAAAAACTCATGGCAGTGCTTTGAATGATTGTTTTTTTTCTTGTTCCACTCAGCAAACGGCAGAGTGGAAGGAAGGTGCGTGTCTGGCACAGTACCCCCTGCCCTATGATTTTGTTGGCAGGCTAATTGTGGTGACTGACATCAGTGGCAGGTCAGGAAGCTTACAAAAGAAGAGCTCTGAATCTTGGCAGTCCACCCAGCAGTAAGGACACGGACATTTCGAGTTTAATTAGTGAAATAAAGTAGCAAAACACTTGTTTTCCCCAGAGAACCACAAAGTAAGTGACTTATCAGGTCATTGTTGGAGCTTGTGTCACCATTCACAATATGAAAGGTTGATGACCACTATGCTTTTGTGGGTCATGCTGGGAACAAAAACTTAATTCCCTCAGGAACACTGTTAAGTATTGTTACGGTAACACACAACTAAAAGGGAACTGTTGTGTTATGTTTACAAAAAGGTTGCAGGGAAGTCTTTCTGGAGACTCATTTCTAAAGAAAGCAAGGCAAATAAACAAACAGCTCCCACACACACGTATACTTCATCCTTCTCTTTGTTCTACCATATGAAAGGGCAGTTGAAACTTTAGGTATTCTTTCTCGGCCTAATTTTCTGCCAAACTGATTTTCAATGTTCAGTGCTCAATTCAAGTGAGTTGCAATGTGACTCTGATCACAGGAGTTATTTGTGGGTTGCAGTGATCTATCAGTTTCGTTCAAATTGTCCTCTGCTTTATAAAGTCACATTTCTGAGACTTTGTAGACTCATGCCCATTTTACCAGATTTTTTTATCCTAACAAATTACTGCATTAGCCCACATAGTTGATTTTCTGCTTACAACAGAGTTGTGATGATGTATTATTTTGTTTTAGCTGATTTTTCTTAGGTATAGTGAGAGAACCAGAGCAGGCTTGTGAGCAAATATAAAATAAACCCATATCATACCTCACATGAAAAGTGTACAGATTTTAATGCAGAAGTCATGACAATTGCTTTGCTAGTGCAAACAAGTTGATTTTTTTCCCAAAACTATATATAGTGTTCTTAGAAATATTTTAGTTTAAAATACTAGTAGCATAAAACAATTACTGTTTTCATCTGTGATGCAGTAAAAGCTGTTTGTCTCTTGCCAGTCAGAGTCACAGAGGAGGCCAGGACACAGCAGCCAGTTCCCAGAGTACCTACCATGCTCTAGCAGGCCACCAGTTTCCTGCAGGTCACAAGGCGAGTGACACTGCTCCTCAGAAAAGGTTTACTCACCTGGACATTTTTAACATAGAATAGCTTTCCTGAGTATTCCCAGATTAGGAGACCCTGATGTGATCAGTATTAACTGCCTTACTTAACTCAAAACAATAAGGTTGGTGCATAGCAAGGGAGGTACAAGGCTGTATGCCTGTCTCAGGAATGTTTGCAGGAAGTCTCCAAGTCTTCAGGTGGCACCAGGAAAAAAATTTATGCAACAGAAGATACGTAGGGCCTAGTTTGAGACACGATGCAACCAGGTATATTAAACAAGGACTTGAACTCCCTATTTTCACTGAAAAGAAATATAAATTGACTTAGCTGAGCCATGAGTCAAGCAGAGAGAGAAGAGAGAAGAAAAGATGCATTGGTGCCGAGTATTCACTAACAAAGCCAGTGTTTTCACATAAACTACTGAATTATATGGCCTTGAAAAAGAAATTTGGAATATCACAGTGGCATCTGCAGTCCAGATCACATGTGGTCTCAATGCCCTAACAAGTAAGTGCAATGATCCTGCAGATGTAAAGTTGCAAAAAAAGCTGGTCATCAAGATGCAAGTGTTAGAGCTAAAAATGCAGAAGGTCGGTTTCATTTGTACCTGGACCAGGACACAGTCTCTCTAATCCTTACAGTGTATTGATGTTTGGATTCAGGTTACTGGTTGATGCACCTTTGTATGTCCTTGGTGTATTACTGCACATTGTGTGTTTTGTGCTCAAAGCTAAGAGAGCTGCAGTTACTCATCTGACAGATATGAAAATTACATTAACATTCCTTTCCTGCATGCCATCAAACTCTATCCTCTGCTTTTTTTCCTAGAAAAGCCAATGTTTTACTAACAAAGTCATTCATAGGTTACAGGTCAATGATTTAACTGTCTCCAAATCCCTCCCACAGTGATCTGCCTGACTGGCTTGTCTGTTCATGTGAGATAGTTTAGAAACATGAGTTAAATTTTAATGAAACACCTTTAACTTGATGTTTGACCTCAAATTGATGATGTACTGCTTCTGTGGGAATAAAGCAAGTGTCTTCTGCAGCTTTATCTTCATTCTTGATAATAGCTGTAGACAAATAGAGATATTTTTAAATGACATTGGAGTACTGGTAATGCTGCTATTACTAATCACTGACAGCTTTCACGGAGTTCACAGGAGAAGAAAAATCTTTGTGCAGCTAAATGTAGCTAAAATGATTTATGTCTTACCACCTCTCTGTGCATCCCGTGAGTGTGTGTGGAGATAGGGATGGAATTGCATCAAACACAGAAACCAGGAATAGCCTGTGTTTGGCCTGATATGAGTTTATGTCAAGGCTTCCTAGCTTGCATTTAGAGATCAAGGTGAGGAAGGAAATATTGGTTTTCCATTCCACGGGTCTGAGGAAGAAAATTTGCCCCACCCATGATTTTTGATTGGTGGGGGGCAAGAATACTCCCTGAAGTAGTTACTCACGTCAAACACAGTTTGAATTGATGGTGGTTTGAGATATATGTTAAAAAATGGATACGTGCAGCCAAAATACAGCGGAGCATTCAAGAGCTTTACAGTGTTTGCTGCTTGTTCTTGCAAGTAATTCATCTATGGGGATACAATGAAGACACTGTTAAAAATATTGCTAATAACTGAAAGAAAATACTCTGTCTATGTATATACCTAATGGGGCTCATTGCTGTGGTATCTGACTGCATTTAGATACAGGAGCAAGTCATCATCATTATTAAGAACTCAGAGAACTAGGAAAATACCTCATAATTTTAAGTGATATTTTTAGCACCACTTTTTACCGTGAATGGTCAATGTGTGCAGAACTAGGTTTCTGCAGGGTCGGTACTCTACAAGCTATTTGTTAAATACGTTGTGCAAATATACTTTGGTCAGTTTAGGAGGTTCATTGTGACCATCAGAAATGTGAAGGTTTACAATTGGGAATGAATCACTTATTTTTGCTTCTATTTCTTGATTGGACAAGAATAATTTTAACATTCCAATTCTCAGAACCAGTTCCAACAAGTTCAGTATTAAAATGTGAAAATATGACCCACCATTTTGGTAAAAAGTCCAAGGATTAATTTTTGACTAATGTCAATAGCATAAAAATATAGGTGGCTTCCTGAAGTTTAACATTTGACCATTAAAATATAACTAGGCTCCCTTACTTCACTGGGATATTAACCTTTTGGAATGACTTTAAGCCAACCTATTAGAAATTGGTTTATATGACAGACACACAACCTTTTCATCTGTCTTCTGCAGTCTCTGTACCTCCTAGAACACAGTCACTAATTTGTTGCAATATCTCCAAAAGCAATATAGATGAGGATTAGAAAGGGATCAACACTCACCAGCAAATGTGACTCTCTATATGAGGGTGTCAATATCTAAAGTTTGAAAGAAAAGCCACAGCTGAAGGCTAAGTCTTAGAATTGTTTACTGAGTTCTACAGTTCTTTCTTCAGATCTGGAGTTACTTATATAGCCAGTTATATGTGCAGGAAATCTCTGCACAGAGAAATATTTCTTGCCTTCACCACAGTTGATAATGCAATCACTTCAAAAAAATGACAGCAAAGAAATCACTCTCTATAGATATAAAGATAAAGGTTATTTTAATATCAGAAAGCCTAAATACTCTGAGAAATGTGGAGGTCAGAGTCTTTGGGCTACCAAATAAGGGAAATACTGGATACACGTTATTATAAACAAATTACTGGAGTGATCAAGTGCACTGAAAGAGCATTTGAGTTGTGCAAATAATGCACTTGGATTTTCAAATACACAGTTCAAATGGGAAATATCCCACAACTGTAGGTTCATATCTGGTAGAATCTTACAATCCCATGGGCAGACACTCGCTCTGCAGTAGCGTGATGCCTGCGTGCTGTAAATCACAGTTATTTTGAAATACTAAAGGAGGACTGACAATGAACAACCCAAAGATGAGTCATAGCTAGTAAATTCCTTACAGATGCAGCTACATGATTATGACGGTAGGTCTGTGTGCTGCTGCTGTGTAAAACCAAGTTGGCTAATGTTGCCTTCAATATTTTTCAAATCAGAGACCCCACTGTAGCTTTCACTATATGTGGACCTTGAACCTTCAACACTGAGGGGTTTTCCAGATTAGAGAGAAATATCAGCTGAGAATTTTTGCCCTGCTATGCGAAGGCAAGGATATTTGGAAAGCCTGGGCAAAAATATGAAAGTAATGGCTACATAATCATCTGTGAATGATCTGTTTAACATGTTCTCCAAAGGGTGTGAAAATTTTAATTTTAAGTTATATTATTAGGTACTATTTTTTATGCATCTTCTGTTTTAAGTCATGCAAAGAAGGTAGGAATTGCTATGACCAGTTATTTATTATTTTCCTTTTTTTTTCTAGTTGCTTATAGTGTGCTCGCAGGGGGTTAAGTTTTTGGAGTTTGCTTGAATTTTTTTTCCTAGGCTGATTTTAATTAAAAAGGTTAATTTTTCAAAGCACTTCACATGTAAGACTTTATTTTTGTAGAACTCTAGGAGCCAAGAGGATATTATTTACATTATGAGTAAAATATTTGAAACACAGAGAAATTAAGATGACTTAATTTTTTAACTTCTCAGCATTTTTCTGCTCTACATCTTACTCCCTCTTTTTTACTGCTATTCTTTCTATCCAAGCTACACTTCTGCAATTATTGGGTTGAACTTGCCAAGTAATGTTCTGCGAGATTATTCCTGTTATTAGAATCCAAATCTGTGATAGGAACCTGCCCATCCCAAAGCACTGGTGCTCTCAGAATTACAGCTGCACAGTTTTTGTCACATGGACTATTGCATGAAGATCTTCCCTTTGATTGCTGTCAGCTCTTTGACAAACCACAAACTAGTTACCAGTGTTTCCTGAAGTCAGTATTTCGTTTTCCTGGTCAAACCGGAGGTGAGGCTTGCAGGACTGCTGTAGCATTAGGGTGCTGAAACAGATACCCATAGAAATTACAAAATGTTTTGCAAAAATACCATATTAAATATTATGAAGTTCTGTTTCAGCAGTTATTCCAGAATCTAAGATCTAGACTTGTTTCCTATGTTTTCCTAGATTTCCTCACAGTCTGAAAAATCCTACCATTAATGGATCACAGTCCTAATTCACTAATCCCCACTCTTAGACAGCTCCCTTTCTCCCTCTCCCTTTTACTCTTTGGTAGATAGTTCATTTGTGCCCTCTTCCAGCACCTGCTCTGAATCTCCATTTCTCCCATTACAGGTACTGCAACTTGCTCACATCCCACTTTCTGTCTCCATTACAATCTCTGTTTTCTATTTTGCCTCCCTCTGGTCAGCCTCTTTCTTTTTCTCCCTAATGCCAATTCTTGCTTCTTTTCAGATCATATTCTTTGTCCTATCTGCAGTGACATGTGTTCTAAAAAGTTCTTATTTTTCTAATACTTCTTTTGTTCTACTGTACTAAACAAGTGATAATGAAACTGAAAAGGTGGATGAACCTGAACTTCAGTGGTGATTCAGTGCCCAACATGGACAAGAAGTGCAAAGGTTTCAGAAGTTTTTCCTGAGCATGAACAAACTTTTAAAAAACATGTTTCTGCCATGATGTGACCATTTTCAGGGGCTAGTAGAATATATATCTTTGAGAAGAAGATCTCAGAAAAATTTGAATAGTACGATTTGCAATTTCCCTCTTTTTAAATGGTGTGGGAAAATTCTTTAGACATGAAAGTGGGATCCTCTGTTGGGTAGTATTAGCTGACCTTAAGATGAGAAGCCACTAGCTTCACCTACAACTAATCAGAAGAAAGTTTAACTGTGGAGTCACTTGTCACAATTTGTCCTCAACAGAATGCTATAGTGGAATTATTACCCTGTAATTTGTGATAAGCTGCTAATACATGATTAGCAGCAGTGGATTGTCCTTCTTTTAAACTATCGTCTCCCCCCACACATGCATGAAAATCAATGCTAGCTGGAAATGCAAGATCAAACATCTGTGCAACAGATTTTATGCTGCATGCTCCTAAATTGTGTTTTGTTCTAGGATTAACCAAACCACATGAACTTGATGTTATGTAACCTCATAAAAATGCAAGAAATAACACATATCGTCCATGTATAAGTGGTGGCAAGCACCAGTTAAATCTCTGTTTAATGGATGTTTAAATCATTGTGCTAGCTGTTAAGAATCTGGTCTATGTTACATCATTTACTTATTGACAAAAAAGCGAGTTGGCTGCAAGGTGACAGTTTTAAAGGTTTATTAGATCATCCTTCAGGGACCTATTTCAGCTTGGTCTTAAATAAATTAATGTTCATCAGGCTAGTGAAACAAATAGGTTTTCCTCATTGGCCAACTTCCAATTTTATATTGCCTTCATCCTTTGGGTTTTCTGCAATATGTCTCAGATCTAGAGGAAGATTCTTATGATGGGATGCCAAGCGTAGCCATGAAGGAACACAATAGACTGTTTCAATATGGCTACTGAAGAGAAAGGGCAAGGGTCTTATTATTTCCATGCAAAATATTTGCCAAGGATTAAGAATGGACAAAGCTAGAGTTGTTGGAAATCAACTCAGTTGCAATGGAATTTTTCAAGTTTAGTTTCTCTTACAGAGGAATATAATGCATAGTTATGGGTATCATGTCAGCTGAATTGACTACAATCCAAGGATCTGATGTAGATGCAGTTAGCAACACATTCCCAGCAGCAAGGACTACAAAAGGGTCAGTAGGTTTGATTTGTGTAACAAATGGCATTTACAAGAATGAACTGATAGCTGGACTAAATATCTTTGACAAAATAATCTAAGTGAAAGGATAAGTTTGAGAGGTCTGAGAAGTATTTGGAGGAAAAAGGCACACAACTGTGTCTTTCTGTTACCTTAATGAGCTCCTTTATTTGTTGGTGAAATTGCCCATAGGGACAAGTTTATGTAAATGGTTGTTATCTTTTCAAATATTGCCAAAGACTGGGGGGAAAAAACTCAGCTCTATGAGAGGAGTGCAATTAAGGAGGAGTAACTTTAGAATTACCATCACAGGACTTGTAGTTTTACTTTGTTAAGAAAAATATTAATGAAACTGAGTCACCAAGAGTATCATCATCTTATTTAGAAAGGTTAGAAACCGCCTCCTACAAATGATATATTTTTTATAGTCTTTGTATTTCAGAAACAGTCAAATGATAGATCACGCTCATGAAGTGACTGGGGGATGAGAGGTTGTAGAGCAGCACCACAGTCCTGCTGGATGACAAGTTGAATATGAGTCAGCAGTGCCTTGGCAGCCAGGGGGACCAACCACGTCCTGGGGGGCATCAGGCAAAGCATCACCAGCCAGTCGAGGGAGGGGATTGTCCCGCTCTGCTCTGCACTGGGGAGGCCTCACCTTGAATATCATGTGCAGTTTTGGCCACCACAATATAGGAAAGACATATTTCCTATATATTCCTAACATATTCCTAGATATTAAGCTATTAGAGAGCGTCCAAAGGAGGGCCACAGAGTGGTGAAGGGCCTTGAGGGGAAACCGTGTGAGGAGCGGCCAAGGTCACTTGGTCTGTTCATCCCAGGGAAGACGAGACTGAGGCCAGAGCAAATTGCAGTTACAACTTCCTTGGGAGGGGAAGAGGAGGGACAACACAGATCTCTGCTCTGTGGTGACCAGTGACAGGACCTGAGTGAATGGCCTGAAGTTGTGTCAGGGGAGGTTTAGGTTGGATATTAGAAAAAGGTTCTTCCCCCAGAGGGTGGTTGGGCACTGGAACAGGCTCCCCAGGGAAGTGGTCATGGCCTCAAACCTGCAAGAGTTCAAGAAGGGTTTGTACAACACTCTCAGGCACATGATGGGATTCTTGGAGATGTTCCCATGCAGAACCAGAAGCTGGACTTTGATGGTCCTTGTGGGTCCCTTCCAACACAGGAAGGTGGTTTTATGATTCTAACTGAGTAAATGCGCCTAAAGTAATCTGTGTGTGGAGAGGCAAGACGGATCAGGAGAGCTCGACTTGTGGCACCAGTATGTTTAGAGGGGTAACAAAAGTCTTTTGAGTGTCGGAAGTTGCTGTGGCTGGATCAGAAGTGGTGACAAGAAGTCTCAAAAGGCAGCACGTCCAGTCAGAATTTGTTCGTGTTGGCTGCAGGAGGAAACTCTTCCTACCCACAAATTTTATTTATTTTAAACTCTCTCTCCACTTTGCAGTAGCCTTTGTCTCAGAACCTCAGACATATCTCCATGTCTCAGATTTTCAGGGACCTCTGAAAGGCATTTAAAAACCTAAATACTCGTTTAAATACCTTACTGTACAGACATTGTCCTTAAATTGCAAATGGATAATGATTGTTTGTATAGCTGCTGGGTAGGAAACAGACATCAGGAGCATTATTTTGTTCAGGATATTGCTTGCAACTCATTCAAATGAAGAGGAGTTTCATCAGAAAAAGGGAGGGCAGCCCAGTGACTTCAGAGATAGATGAAAACAAAATTGGGAATTTTTCCTGGAAATCTTTAATAAGTTTATGTGTCCTAAGTAGTAAAGACAATTCCCTTCCTTCCCCCAAATAGAGAAGTGTATGGATGTTTAAGGTCTCTTTGCAAAGGATAGAATTGGTAAATGGTTTAAAAAGACAAGTGTTAGAGAGAGAGCAGAGTAGAGAAAATAAGAAGAAAGAACAAGAAAGGAGAAAGAACCCAAACAGACAGAGAGTGAAAAAAAAATATAAATTAAAAAGTAGATAAGAAAAATACTTATGACCATTACTATGGCAACAAATAAAATAGGCTAGAACCAGGGAAGTAATAATCTGTCTGGGTAAATAATGCATGATAGCCAATCAAAGGAAGAAAAATGACTGAAAGAATTAAAGGTGCATGAAGAGGAAATTTAGAATTTCTTGGCTTAGTGTCAGCAAAGCATGACTGAAACATAGAAAAAACCCTAAGCTTTATCACTTTTATGCAGTGGTAATATGCCTATCATTTTCTATGTGATTATAATGAAAATTCCAAGAGATAATACTGATTTGTATTTTTGTTTTCCTGTACTGCCATCCAATTAAGGTTTTCTAACTTTTTGGTACAACTCAGCTGACTTCTCTTCTCTATCTTTTGCATATTGAAACAAAAGTATATCAAACCTGAAAACATGACAAAAATAATTTAAAAAAACGAGCATGCTTCTTCAGGTATATATTTCCCCTAATAGCTGTTTGCATTTGTTTACTTCAGTTTCATTAGATATAGATATACTTAATAATTCACAAGTAAAAATAAAAAATGTATCAAAACCCAGTAGAGTATTTAAAAAAATATGTGTTATCCTATGTTCATCATGCTGGATTGGTTTTATTCTCAAAAACACCAGGATAATTGTTAAACCACCTTAATTGTACGTTATTTTCAGGCTTATTCTATTTTCTCAAATTACCCTTCAGCCAACTTGCCTTTCACAGTGTGTTTATGGCGGAGTAACCATTTGTTTGGAATCACCAGTTTGTGCACTTATAAGGCTAATATGGAGAATATTTGATCTCTATAAAATAAACCAATGTAATGTTAAGTTAAATAATGGTTTCTTACCCTCTAGTATTATTCCTTTCAGCCTTTAATTTGATAATGTACTTTCTTCCAGAAGATATAGGAAATCAGGGACCTCATCGCAGTCTTTGTTGTCTTTATACGTTAAGACAAAAAGAGTCTTGAGGAAACTTTTCCTGTAAGCAGCCTACCTTGCCTATTCACACGTGGCCTGCTCTCCTTTTCTTAGCAACTTTAATGTAATTCCACCAGTATTAATCATAATTTCATTTCTCTCTCACCTTTGGTAATAATCTTTTAAACAAAACTCTTCTAAAGGACTGATTTAGAGAGTATGTGTATATAACAATGTATGTAATATCACACAGTAGAAACTCTCGAAACTAAACATAACCAAGTACTTGAATAATACTTCCTCTGGAGCAAAATTTCAACTCCTAAGAAGACTCCGACTAAATCTGAGTTAGCTACCAACATTCTAGTATTAGGTGGATCTGTATCTGGGTTGAGAAATTTAAATATTTTTATGTAGAATTCACAATCATCAGGTTGGAAGGAATCTCAGGAGGTGTCTAGTCCAAACTCATGTACAAAGCAGAGTCAAGACTGAATTCAGACCAAGTATCTTAGGATGTTGTCTTGAAAATTTCCAAAACCAGGGTCTTCACAAGCTTTCAGTGGGAAAACCCATCTTCTTGATGGAGTTTTTTTCTCCTTTTAACCTCTCACATTCCCCATTTCAACTTATGACCAGGGCCTGACATCCTTCCACCATGCTCCACTGAGAAGAGCTCCATCTCCTTGATAAACTCCCCACAGGTGCTGAGAGGATGCCCAGCAGGTTCCCCTGCAGTGGTCTTGTTCTCAGGGATTGAATGCACCCTCAGCAAACTTGAAGCTGAGTGTTGCAGGGACACACCTGAAGGATGGAGCTATCCAGAGGGCCAGAGAGACCTGGAGAAGCTCAAGAAGTGGCCCATGGGAATCTCATGAAGTTTAACAAGATCAAGTGCAAGGTGCTGCATCTGGATCTGCACCTGCAACCCCCAGTACCAATCCAGGCTGGGGGATGAACAGATGGAGAGCAGCCCTGCTGAGAAGGACTTGGTGGTGCTGGTGGGTGAGAGGCTGGACATGACCCACCGTGTGCACTGGGAGCCCAGAAACCCCCCATGTCCTGGGCTGCATCCAAAGCAGTGTGGGCAGCAGGGGAGGGAGGGGATTCTGCCCCTCTGCTCTGCTCTGGTGAGAGCAGAGAGGAGCAGCCTGCTCTGCTGCCTCCAGCTCTGGGGTCCCCAGCACAGGAAGGACATGGACCTGTTGGAGTGAGTCCAGAGGAGGCCACCAAGATAATCAGAGAGATGGAGCGTTTTGCTATGAGGAAAGGCTGAGAGAATAGGGATTGTTCCGCCTGGAGAAAAGAAGGCTTTGTGGTGACCTGATTGTGACCTTGCAGTACCTGTAGGGAACCTACAGAAAAGATGGAGAGAGACTATTTACAAGGGTCAGTAGTGACAGGACAAGAGAGAATGGCTTTAAACTGATAGAGTGTAGGTTTAGATTGGATATTAGGAAGAAATTCTTTACTGTGAGTGTGGTGAGGCACTGGCACAGACTGTACAGAGAATCTGTGGCTGCCCCATCCCTGAAGTGTTCAAGGCCATGTCAGATGGGATTCTGAGCAACCTGATCTAGTGGAAAGTGTCCCTGTCCACAGCAGGGGAATTGGAACTACATGATTTTTAAGATTTCTTCCAAGCCAAGTCATTCTATGATTCTATCAAGCCTTTCCTCACTGAGCAAGTGCTGCAGCCCCAAGTACCTTTGGGGCTGTCTGTTGAATTTACTCCAGTTTATTTATGTCTTTGCCCATTGGGGAGTGGATACAGAACTGAATGTAGTACTCCACATTTTAACTTGATCTGCTGGCTGTGTTCCACTAATAGAGCCCAGGATGCTGTTTACCATTCCTGTTAATGTTGCACAGCTAATTCATGTCCAACTTCCTGTTCACAAGTGCCCCAGCACTTTTTCAGACTCTACTCAGGCCCTATCCTATGCCTGTAGGGGCTTACTCTACCCAAAGTGCAGGACTTTGCATTTGTCCTGGCCAAATTTCATAAAGTTCCTGTTGGCCCATTTCTCCAGCCTGCCAAAGTGCCCCTGACCCTGTCCTTGGTCACATCATTTATTACCTCCAGCCTGGAGCTGTCAACCAAGCTGATGAGGGTGTCTTCTCCACCTCTATATTACAGGCAAAGAAATTAAGATGAACAGATCCCACAAATGATCCTTCGGGGGTCACATGCAATAAGCCTCCCATCTGGTGTAGGACCAATCTTTAACCCCCTAATCTTTGAGACCAAAAATTCAATCCATTTTTTGGTGTTATTTTTCACCTCTAGAAGATGCTACTAGGTTCATCTTTGTGAAAAGAAAGAGGAGTCAAAAGGAAAAGAAAAGAAAATTAGAAATCACTTGTGGCTTAACTGTGTTTCAGTTGCATAATGCTGATAAATTATACCAATGAACTACAATAAAATGCATTTAATGTAACAAGAAGCTATTGCATGACTTCAAATATTTAGTATCAAGACAGGAAATATTTTATTCCTTGTTACTCTCCCCTGGTGCCAGGTATCTAAAATTTTATAGGAACAGTTACAGTAAGATTGAAGATTTAGCAGTTAGGTAACAGTTCAGGGGATGAAAGAATATGTGAGTGCCACATTGTGCCACTAACAAGTCTTGTCTTAGCCAGGAGGAAATCTTAGTGTGATATGTAAGGGCTAGAAATAAATCCACAGCATCCAGATGCAACATCAGCACATCTAGTTTTATTCAAGTAGAATCCAGATGTGCCTAAACAGCCAGTGCCCAGGCCCACCTCGATTTACCTGTGTTTTCTGTTTTCACCCACAACACAGATATAAAATCAAATTTGAATATGGATTATCCTCTCAACACCACTGTCAAAATCTAGTGACAGTTGAATAATGTCTGATACACCTGAACTGTGTTCCATGCACTAAGCATGAAATCTTAGTGTATGGAGGAATTCTATTGCAATGTTTGCTTCTCTTTTTTTATTATTAAATTTATATTCATTTACATTTTGCAGTTAGAGCCAGGTCAGAGGCAGAATTGCCAAAATACATAAAAGTATGGGTTCTTATGGTATTTTTGGCCTCATTTGTCTTATTTTGGAACTTTAGATTGGCTGTAATGGATTTATACTTCTATCCTTTAACATTTCTGTGGTTTTACTCCCAATTTGCAATTCTTCTATATTTCAGGCCACTTGTCCTCTCTCAGGATTTGTCCATTTCTGATTGGCTTAGTTGCCACAGTATCTCATGTTACATACAACATGAACATATAATAAATACTAATTCATTAAAAAAATATACACAGGAAGAAAAAAAAATTTTTGCCATAGTTTCCTGACTTCTCTACCCTGTGTCCCCTTGGTGACTCTCGCCTCCTCAGCAGCTCAGATCTGATGAAGCACTCTCAGAGAAGTATTCCTTTTAAAACCCAGCTGTTTATTTTGGCACATTGCAGAAACAGGAATCTGGTTCTTAGGAGAGGAAAGACTAACCACATCACAGAGCCGAGCAGAAGGACTGCCAGCTGTGCTGCCCGGCAGGCCTGTAAGGCAATCCCTGTGCTTGCCTCCACTTGTGCACACAATTTACCTTGCAAACTCTCTTGGAGGTAAGGTTAAGCATTAAGAACAGAAGAAAAAAAAATAAAGAATACCTCCTTAGAAATGATATCCTGATGATTTTATGAAAGACTGAGGAAGAATTAGAAGTTTTGGTACTTAAGTGATCTCAACTGACATTCAAAAGATTTTCTGGTCTGGTCTATACTGAAGCCTTTTGTCAGGTCAGCACTCTAGATTCTTATTTTTCATGCAAAGTAAACAGGGAATTTTTTTTGTTTTTTAGGGAGTATACTTTAGAACTTCAAGACAGAAACAAGGGAAAGAAGGCTGTGGAAATGTTGGTAAGTTTGTTCTTTCAAATTCTCCACATCTTCAATCTTTACTGTGTTAAGGTGTTTATGTATCATATACACAAATATGTATATATGTATATGCGTATATGTATCATATACACAAAGAACTACTTATGCTGACTGGATAAAAAGACTGGATAAAAAAATGAGAATTTGTTTTAGAAGCACTCTTGAGAGTAGCCTAGATCTTGAAAACTATACCCATAGTAAGTTTGATTCAAAGGCCCTTGTTGCAAAACTGTGATTTGAACCCCTTGCAGCATATTATATATATCAGATAATCCAGTTTGGGGTGGGACCAAGGATATCATGAGGCACACACTGGAAATATCTACAAAGAAATGAAGTTGATCTTAAAACACAATTTAAGGTTAATTTTTCAGTTATTTCCTTGAACTACTGCAGCAAATAGTGCCATCTATAATCAAAATTCTCCCAGGTACACAGAAGTTTTAGGAGTCAGTGCCTTTTCCTCAATCTTCTATATTCCTGTGTTTCCCTCTCACCTCAGGTTATACTTGCTAAGGCAGACAAGGAAATGGTGTAATCATGGAAGTTTGTTACTCCATTTGCAAACAATGGGATACAGTCTGGAAGCTTGATTTATTTTCTTAGAAATCTGATATTTTCGTAAAGACCAGTGTCACACATTTGGTTCTTGGCAACAACATTTCCGATAGCATCTTTGCAACAATAATGTCCAAACAGACAGAGATGCAAATTGTTGCCAAGCACAGTTTGCTACCTTGGGTAGGGTATAGGATGTTTAATACACTCAACTCAGATACAGCTAAAGCTCTCAGTTTGAGTAGACAAAGGCACTTATGGCATTTGGATATGGCTAACCAAAATAACTCAGGGGCACATTCTGGCAAGTGAGAGATTTTGTTTGGGAGCTGTACTAAACATTAATTTTCCTGGATTCTATTCATTTTAAATAGTGGAACTGCTTCATAGTTTATTTAGCAATTTCTGTTATCCTTGTACAACATGTGTTCATACTAATGTTGAGGCAGCAGTATTGCATTTCGCTTTAATAGCCAACTGCTTTTGTAAGTCTTGTTTTAACATACATGGCAGACACACACACACAATTGATTGCCCTGCTGCTCTGCTTCTCAATAAGGGAAACTGGTTTTTCCAGACTCTGCAGATTATCACATCTGGTTTTATGTCATATCAGGAACAGTCTTTTGAGGATTTTAAACCCAGAGGGATCTTGAATTTTCAGGCTTGCCAACACTATTACTCAGCCAGCTGTGTCATACACTGCCACAAATGCAACAGAAACAAATGCCTCTCCTGGTACGGATGGTACCTAACATCCAAAACACTTGGTAGAGATTTAATTAAGCAAAAGGAACAAGAGCTTTTTCTGAATTTGGCATTGACAAATCTATCAAGATATCTAAAAGAGTTATAGGCATTTTATCAGTGAGGGGTTTTTATTTCTGAAGTAAATTTTTAAATTTATCTCAATATCAACAGAACAGGAGGATACAGCCTAAAGCTCTGCCAGTGGAGGTTCAGGCTGGACATCAGAGAGAGTTTCTTCATGGAAAGCGTGTTCAAGCATTAGAATGGGCTGCCCAGGGAGGTGGTGGGGTCCCCTTCCCTGTAGGTGTTCAAGAAAGAGTGCTATGGTTTAGTTGACAGGTGTTCTGTCAAAGGTTGGACTTGATTTTCTTGGACATCGTTTCCAACCCTAATGATTCTACGGTTCAAAGTCCTTCTTGTGTGGCTCCACCTTGTTGACTGATGTCAAACTTAGCTTTTAGCTGAACTAATTTGGAAAACAAACAAAAATGTAATTATCAACAGCCTCATAAAGTCGTGCTTAAGTGAGGTGAGCAGGCAATAATGAACAGGGAACGTTCAAGGTGGGGGAAAAGAAACATTAGTAACATGTTATTCCAACTTCTCAAAGTGAGTCAGAAGCATGCAATTTAGGGTTTTGAGGACCAGACATGGAAATATCGCCCTTCTATTAATGATAGCATGTTAAAAGAACAAAAGCATATCTTATTTAAATCTGATAGTCAGCAGGTTCATTAAAGCTCTTGAGCTCTGTGACATTTTTCTTCTGAGGTGTCTATGAGTGGGGGATCTAGCCTAAAGCACCAAGCACTCAAAGGTTTGAAGACATAGAGCATTTCCAGGAAAACCACATAAGGTGAGTCTAGCCCAAGGAAGAATGATACTTCCCTGCTCAACTGTCTCAGAGTATCCTAGATACAAGTGAGGTTACTAAAGATGAGGAAATAACTCATCAAGGCACTCTAGCTCTCTCAGAAATATTCTTTAAAGGACTAGTTTAACTGTAGTTCTGCTTGGTGTTCATCCTATATGGTGATGCTTTAATTATCTTAAATTATATGCACATATGTCTTAAATATATTAAACACAAGACACATAGAATAGCTAGAATGTCTGTTTCCTGTGCTCTAAAATTATAACAAAACTGGCTTCTATTGTAAAATGTTTATCTACTACATAGCCTACAAATTTTTAGTTGCCCCAGCTTGCACTCACACCAAGGAAGACAGGGATTTTCAAGTCTGGATGTCAGGAATAGGAAAATAACAAATGGATGCAGGCATTCACATGCATTCACGCACATGCACGACACAAATGAATGTGTATAATACTCCTGAGAATCTTTCCTGTGGTCATGTGATACATCTATACATATCAACAGATGATATATTGTATCAAGATTTCTTTGCTTAACCACAAAATTTGTAAGTCTTAAGATTTTCTGGGAAATGGAGGGTTGGAGAAGAAGACTGAGGCTCTGTAATAACAGAACATGACTGATAGTTAGAGATGGATTTCATTTTGCTCACTCTAATGAGGGACAACTCAATCAATACTTTTTGAAAACATCCCCTTTTCACACTTTCCTTCATATATGGAAGTCCTCTTTCAATTAACAATTGTATTGCCATGGCTTTCCTATGATTACAAAATATGTACATTACACCCTACCTTTTTAGAAAATACTAATGTGACTCAACTGCTAAATCCCAAACTTTTCTGCCATGACATATCCAACAATCATATAGATCAGATCGTATACCTGCCTACTTTGTTGCCTGGCTGGTTGTGAGACTTTTTAAGCACTATCTTATTTGGAAAGAGTAGGTGGTAAGTCAGAAATTGTGTATATTCCATGTAGGTCTATGTTCTGAAAACATTGATGTTGCAAACACCTATGACCAATGTAGTTCAAAAATAATATTCTTTAAAAATGATTTAAAAAATTCACTTACTTCTGATGTTAATAACTAAATCTAACAATGTACAGGCTATTGGTGAAATTAATTCCCTGTCAGGTGGACTCCCTTGCTTGTACAATCTGTTGTATGTATTCAGCTGCTGCCTATCATGTTGTTTCTAAATTTTATGTAACTTTGAATCTCCTTTTCAACTTTATTTTTAAAAGCACCAAGCACAATGGGGCCCAAATGCACAACTAGGGCTCATGGGCACTTTGATAATTTGAGTGGTAGTAATAATAACAAATTACACATTTTCAGTGCTGGTGAAAAAATAACTAACATAAGGAAAGCATATGTGTCCCACATATGGCCACAGCAAAATGTTTAATACATGGTCATTAGAAATCCCAGAAGCGATTAATTTGTAATGAGAAATGTTTGTACATGAGCAGTGCTGCCATGCCACTGAAATGTAGCACAATGATTCAGTGTGCACACAGTGGACAAACACACACAGACTCATTCCATGTCGTACAGACACTTTTACACAAATGTTCCTAATTGCTAACAGAAATAACATCTCCTGCTGCAGCTTGATTTTCTGTAACTAAGTTCCCTGTGTCAGTAACACATTTTCAACAGCCAAATTCATCCAAGTTCTCGCCTTGTAGACTTTTGGTCCTTGGAAGTTATTCTGACGATGCTCCTAGCCCAAGTGCTTTCTTTTGCAGAAAACAAAGTAATCAGATTTCATGAGAGTTGGGTTATTGCACACTTCTATGTAGCTCTTGGAGGAAGCTCCTAAAGGAAATAGAAGTCTGTAACATGCTCCAAATTCCCTTCAGGGCCCCTGGTTCTTTGATTTAATCTTGAAACAGTCAAGACTTTTAGCCATTCTTCAGACAGAAATAGGCTGTGGCATCAAATTCACTTCAAGGAAGTACATTGTGACTTTGTACTGATCTCTAGTATAACTAAATATATTTTCTCCCACCTTTAATAAGCTTTCTCCCATATCATCAGTACCGAAAATTTAATTTAACGGGAGTGATAGCCAACACTTTTTAGAAATTAGAGGAATAATCTAAATGAAATGCTACACTCTCAATGAGGCATTTTGTTCTGAACCTCTCTATATTTGAGATTTACTTTTAAATGGATAAAATGGAAGAAGCCATTGGTAACTTGGTCTGCTCGGCAATTTTTGATTATTGATTAAATAGGATAAGTTTCCTACAGATCATGCAAACCCTATTTTGTGTTTAAAGTACACACCCCTTCTTGCAAATTCCCAAGAGACATATGCTGGCTTTTTTTCATTTTGCAGAGGGAAGTTACTTTTTTTCATTTAAGACTAGTTCTTCAGCATTTGTGTGTTATGTAAGTTTCATATGTCCTTAAACCTGTGCCCAGAAGGTTATCCAGGAGATGGCATCTTTCAACAGTTCCCAGGATTGCTTAGTTAAAGGGAAAGACTACTTTTTCCTCCTACCCCTCAGAAGTATAGATAGGAACCTTAAACAAGACATCCTCAGATGACAATACTCATGAGATATACTTGAAATGTATGTCACACAATGTATAAAACACAATGGCTATGTGTTTGTATGTAAGCCTGTATGTCTGTTTTCCAGAAGACTGAATTTACACACCAGACCACATACAAAGTGATTTTTTTCCTCAGGCGCCATCATCTTTAAAAAGGTGTCAAATTAAAATGTTTTGTCATGGTCCATATTCCTAATGCATTCCTGCTGTCCCCAGTACTCACATTTGGCAACTTCACAGTGGGGAGAGCTAGGGAAGAGTTTCCCCTTACTGCAGCAAACTCAGGTTAAAATTATTTAACGATGTGCAGCTTACAATAGGGGTTTTCTCAACATACTTTTTACCTCTTCTGAGTCCAAAAGTCAGAAGATGAAAGAGGAGATAAAGAGAGGGTAAAAACGATTTGCATTCTAACACCTATGAGATAGCTACAGTTTACTTTAAATGAGGTGTCTATAACCAGGATGTTATTAGCAGTCCACTGGTATTAGAATAGGGAAAGATATTTGTATTCTGGCATTTCTATTCTCTTTCAGGATGCTTCCACTTACACAGATGTACACTTTCAAACTCTTTTTTTTTGTATGTTTCTCTTAAATTCATACATTCAATTGTTTCAAGACAGTTTGATCCCATTTGTGGATTGCTTGCAAATGGTTTGCTTCAGACATTCTAAGTTGTTGTGGTCTAAGGTCATGTGGCATGAGTCTACTGCCTGACTCAATAATGCCACAGTTACTACAGAGGTCTGACAAGGAAGCTGAAAATCCCTTTGGAAAAGAAATAGAGTGAGGTGACAATAGGCTTCTTCCACCACTTTGGAAAAAAAACCCTTTTGCTAATATTTTTGATGTACCCAGGTCCAACCATAAAACTTGACTGTTGAACTTTGAAATAGAATAGTGACAGGAGTCTGTGAAAGAAATTTTAATTTGAACTCCTGTTTCCTTTATAATCAACCAGGATAAACTAGCCTCCTAGAGGTAGAGACAAATATCTTTCTGTGTTCTTTATATGCTTTAGAACTGCTACAATCAGGTTTAATTTGAGTTAACATTAAGTCAAGAGCCATATGATCTCATCTAAAGTCCATCAAAATTGAAAGTTTTCCCTTTAATCAGTGACTTTTGAGTGAGGGTCCCTGAACCCCTCAAGCTCCAGGAGCCACAAATAATATCAGAAGTTTGTTTATAACCAAGTGCATACATTTATGTTTCTAACCTTTGCAATCTCAGAAATGAAGCTTGAAATATCGATTCATGCAGATGCAGGGAACACAGGAAAGTACAGGAGACAACTATCTACATTTCTGGAGACATGGCTATTCACTCTTCTGGACCTCAACTGCATCAATTTTGTGAAGTGTGGCAGATGTGGAGGGTGAAGGGGTGGCATGTGTGATTTCTGAGCAGAAAGGGCATGAGAAAGTTTAAGACTCCAGGATTCCTAATTTAAACCAATGCCCACAGAAGGAGCTATCCAGTAGTAAAGAGCATGGTGGAAAGGATTAAAGGATGAACTATCTTATTCTGAGAATATAATTTGTATTTATGCAATGAAGAAATTAACAATTGCCAGTCTGAGACAGCAACGCTTTTTGGAGCTTTGTATATCAACTTATTTAAAGGTATGGTTCAAATTCCAGTGAAGTTCTGAGATGCTTACCAGGGCTTCCTTGAACTCTTCAGGGATGGAGGCTTACCCAGTTTATTCCATTAAAACATACTTTATTATCTCCTGTAAAATTTGCCAGAACAGGTCGTGTTGCTCTGTGGCAAACACTAATTAGATTTATCGATGACTCATTAGGTCTCCTCTGATCGTTCTTTTGTCCCCACTGATAGGTTTCTTTCTTTCTAATTCAGAAGGCAGAAAATGTTCAAAATACAGCAGGTGAGACAATCTTGGACTATTATATTTATTTTAACTGAAACTTTCATTAAAGTAAGATAATGCAGAGGTCAATAGGCGAAGTCATTCATCATGCTACTAAAATACCAAGGAAGTTGTTTTTTTGAACCCACTGCTTCATTCTGCAAAGGTGGGATAAATCAAAAAGTGTTTTTAATGGGTGAAAAAATTGACATGCATTACTCACTCTTTATTATGAACATACATTGCAAGTACCAGTAAGATAGAAGAGTACAATGCTTATAAAAGGTGCTTATTTACAAATAAACACTTCCTTATTGCAACAAATATTGTGCAAATTAGCTATCAGAAAGTACATGACATTAACAATGCACAGAGCCAGGAGTGGCTTCAGCTGGATAATTTTCCAATTTTTCCAGAACAGAATCACAGAATAGCTTGGGTTGGGACCTTAGGGATCATCTCGTTCCAACTCCCTAGCCGTGGACGAGGACAACTTTTCCTAGACCAGGTTGCTCCAAGTCCCATCCAACCTGACCTTAAACACTTCCAGGGGTGCGGCATCCACAAATTCTCTGGGCAAACTGTGCCACTACCACACCACTCTCACAGGGAAGAATTTCTTCCTAATAGTTAATCTAAACCTACTCTCTTTCCCTTTAAAAACATTCCCCCTTGTCCTGTCAGGCCTCCAGACCCTTGTAAATAGTCTCTCTCCATCTTGCTTGTGGACTCCTTTCAGGTACTGGAAGGCCAAAGTTAGGTTACAGAACCCTGCCCTCCCCTGCACCTGCTTTGGGCAACACAAATCTGACTGGAATGACCCTGCCCTCGCTTTTCTTCCAGGACTGAGAGACACGCCAGAGAAGAAAATCACCCTTCTGTACACGTTTTAGCTGCTGTTTTGTTGACCTCCTGTAAATACCTTGGATAGATTTTTTTTTTACTGTTAGGTAAGTTCAATTGTAAATAAGTTTTATAGGTTGTTGTTCTTATAAAGATTCTGACAATGTAAATACGTTCTGTAGTTCATCAGTTTTGCTGCTCTTCTGTAAATAAATAGTCTTTGTTTTGCACACCCCAGCTCTCTTTGCATTTACTTTGGGCACTCGCAGTGTTTATAGTGTTGTGGTTTCCACTTGCTCTGGGTTCCTGGGACTGGAGGTGTCTGGGAGTCCTTAAGTGTTGGGGCTTCTAAATATTAATATTTATCTGTTTCCAAAATTTCCACATCCATAACTACTTTGTTAAAAACAGACATACAGTTTGCTTCCTTTGAAGTCTTTGTATATATTATGCATGTAATGAATAGATTCACGTTATTTTCCATTTTGTTTTCCTTTGTATATATATTTCATAGATATATAAGGAAGTTGCTGAGAAACTTATCTCCCCTGTACTTTATAGGTATACTATTCTCATCTTTATTTGTCAGGTGCATGAGACAGATTTATGAATTAACAAAGTAGGCTAAGTTCAGAATAAATGATTCTGTGGAGTTTTTTAGCATTTTGAACACAGCTCAAATTAACCATAAGCCTAGGAACTCAAGAATCATGACAATTGAATGTGTATCAATCTGTAGGAAAACTAATTTAAAAAATATAATTTATATTATATACTGCTTTGAATACTCATTTTAAGAAATTTTACTGCTATCATAATCAAACTCACAAACATCTTTATTGTCTCAGCTCACTGGATGAAACACAAAAGGTAAGCAGATATACCAGAGGTCAAAGAACAAAATTTGCAATCTGACAAACTTAATGCTCTCCTAAAACAAATTAATTATTCCTTCTGGAAAAATCACAAAAGAATATTAATATTTTCATTCTACTAATGTACCGTAACTGTGGGTTGAATTCTTGCTGCAAAATTTAAAAGTATTTTAGAACTCTATTTTCAAACTTCTACACTTTAAAAAGTGTTTTTAAAGAAAAAAAATTACAAGTAAGGGCAATACTCTAATCATAGCTGTCAAAAAAAAAAAAAGGATGCTATATGGGAAGGTATTCTCAACAGGTTCCTGTGATTCATCATGACATAGATGTTCAAATGCAGACCATGTTGGTTTATATGCACCAACCTTTTCTTATGTATACATTTTTGTGGGGTTTTGTAGCTGTTCTAAGTACAGCTCTAAGCATATTCACAGTCATTACCAACTGGGTTAATTTAATAGTTAAATTAACAATTAAATAGCTAAAATAACAATTAATAGCTAAATTAACAATTAATAGCTAAATTAATCATTAACTATTAGTAGTTAACAGGCTGTGCAGTATCAGAGGGGCTGAAACAGAGATAGATACGTGGCTTCAGAACCATCCACCTACAATGGATGCCACTGAGCCTGAGACACCCTTGACCCTGGTGACTCCAGGGCTGAAATTCAATCTCCACCCTCCAACATCCAGACCAAAACCACATATGATGCTTTAAAGACTTTGGATGCCCAGGAACAAGGCCAACAAGGAGAACCTGCACCAGCAGCACAAGATGGTTACAGTAAAAAGAAATGTCAAGTGATCGTAGTGGATCTCTCTTAAGGGGCACTGAGGCCCCCATCTGCCATTCACACTGCATGCTTAAGCCTAGTTAATTTTCACAAGAACATGAAGTTATCTAGTGTTTGTTAAGCCTTAAATTACTATTTCCAAGAAGGATCATCACTCACAATAGACCCAATTTTTGGTTTACCTATGCTGAGACAAAAAGTGGGACAAAGAAAACTTTCCTTCTTCTTTTCCTGTGGTGAGTGTGACTACTGTCACATGAAAAAAAACTTTGGGCAAAGACTCAAGAAAGCTGGTGAACAGGCTTTGTATTTTTAGACTGTGAGTGTTAATGTAACTGCAAAACAATGCACTATACAAGTAACTAAATAGGACACAGACATTGGAATACACAAATTACCCAAAAAGGGGACCAAGGAGATCAAAAATGAATTTTACAGATGACTCTGGAGAGGAAATTAAGTATTTTAGTAAGATCAAAATAGAATAAGCATTTGGAAGCAGTGAAACTACTACAGTATTTGCTTGCAAATTCCCTGCAGTGCTGCCATGATATGGGTCAGCATTTGTCATTCTTTCTATTCTGAGCTGCTTCATGTAACTGCTTCTTCAAGCAGGTCAAGTGAGACCAGGTTCAGGTGGTTTCCCACATGATATGAACATAGAAAATGCATTGCTCTTGGGATTTTTTCTCGGGAAGCTTGTAGGACTGTAAGAAAGATTTCAGCTCCATCACATCAACCCAGAAATCTTTCCTTTGATTTAGATTTCATCTTGTTCTAAGTTGTATGCGCATTCATATACATGGAAATGGCCTTTTACCTGTGTAAACACACAGGGTAAAAATAGCCTATGATAAAACTGCACTTGGGATCTGCTAATCAGGCTGTAGACCATAAAGTTTTATTTTGTATAACGTACCCACTACGTGGGCTGGATTTCTTGGGATGGTGATAATAAGGAGGAGGCTTTGACACCCAGGGGACTTCAGTTCAGGTGTGAGCCAGGTGACGAATGCCTTCATAACACATGGATTATGCATTTCTTTTAAGGTGCTGAGAATCTTTTCAGTTATTCTCATGTCAACAGGAATTCCATTTGTCTATTTCATGGTATTACAATGGGGTAATTATAAAAGTTCTGGGTCCATTTGTCACCTTTAGCTTTATTATTTATTTCATGGAATCATAGAATGTTTTGGGTTGGAAGGAACCTTAGAAGTCAAATCACTATACATTGAATACCCGTGGTCATTTGTGGACTTCATTTGTGCTTTCTTGTATGTGGAGAACAACAACAACAACAAAAAGGTAAATATTTGAAGTAAAAGAAAAAAAGATATGTAAATAGAGAAAAGCATAAAAGTAAATGCTGCCTTAAACATTTAGACAGTGAAGAAGTTGTACTCTGCTAGTGTATACAAAAGGAAAAGCATAGGAAAGGGATGACACTGGGATGTTTTAAATGACATTTCATTTATCCAGATTCTCTAAACTATGAGCTTTAAGGCGGATCCAAGTTTAATTTTAGAAATCAAATGCTATAACTAGAAGCACTTGAGGGCTCAAGGAAGGAGGACTGGAGAGAGGGAGGACAGAAGAGGGAATTGCTTCTTGAGTGCAATGCAAATAGCTTTTGAATCAACAGTATGGTAACGATTAGAGAGTGGTCCTTTTTTATTTTGCTGGATTTTGAAAATCATAAAAATAGATTATGAATAAGCCTCATGTAAGCCAAAAGTTACGTTGCAACAGCTGCATTATCCAACCAATACTTACTAATTTTATCAGATCTATTCACAACTTGCTGCTAATATCTCACAGGTGGCAAGAACACATCTCAGATTCCTCCTTTAGGGATGAATTCTTCTGTGATATTTTCAGCTTCCACCTTTTATTTCCCACATTTACATCTCAATAGAAGGAAAGCTGTATGGAAGCAATTCATTTAACAAAGCAATAAATTAAGGCCTAGTACACATACGATTTCCTTTATTGTTTCAAGATACATGGAGCTTTCATAGACCCTTGAAAAGCCTTCATCATGGGATTTTCCTAGGAATTTTGGATTTGTTGCACAGTTATAAGCAGTACAAGTCTCCTATGAAAAGCAATTCCCAGAGTTTACATTCTTTTATGAAATGTCTTTGGAAGGCCAATCCTTGCAACTTTTACAACTATGTAATTTTAGCAATGCTAACAGGTACGTTGTTGATGACCGGTTTATTGAAACAGCACTTAGTCTGCCTGCATGTTAATTATTTAGTGTTCAGCTTCAGTCTAATGTCCAAACAATTGTCAGATTTGGGACATTTTATTGGTTTGTTGGGGTTCTTTTGTAAACTTGGTCTCTATACTTGGTCTGCATCTTTAATAAGTGTCTATAGAAACAATTTGAAATGCCAAATAGCAGAATGGAATTAATATTTGAAATGCTAAGAAAAGAACTCTAGGATATTTCATTTGATCTATGTTGGAATAATATAATTTTTAATAATAACTATTTGGAAAATAAAACTTTACATTGAAGTCTCTTAAAATATAGATTTTTTTTTTTAAGATGGCATAATCTGGAACTTATTTTAAGCAACATATGATCTGTGAGACAAGTTCTTTAATTTTCCAGAATTTAATCATTACATTGGGATTGTTCTCTGTTGATTTCCTCTTTTGATTAAACTAATACTTGGAATCTTGTCATGAAGACCAACCTTCTTATGCACTAAATTAAAATATCTAATCTATTCCAAATGAGGCACTATAAAACTAGACTAGAAAGAGAATGAAAACCTTTTTAAATAAAAAATTATGATTGGAAAGATATGAGAACAGACAGTCTATTTTGAAAACGATAATTTCTTGAGGAACCAAAACTCATTTTATAAGTTTAGTAATACTAACACTATTAATGTTCAGGATTTGAAAACTATTTCTCCCCACCTTGGAGATCTCAACAGTATGATATCCACAGCCTCATAAATGGCAAATTCTGCACCTACATGACTCTTCTAAGAAACATTTTATTTCTTCTATGCTTTACCAAATCTTATAAGTGACTGGGTGACTGACACTAGGTGTAAGAATATCAAATTGACTCCCTTATCTTCAGGGAGAGAGGAGGAAGGCCAGCAAGCATATGAAGTTATAACACTGTTTTCTGCATGGGAGCAGGGAGAACAACATCCTCCACTTGGGAGAAGGGAAGCAGACAGGCTTCCCCTTTACTCAGGAAGATTTTGAGCCACTCTCCATCACCTTGAGGGCAGAGAGACACGTCCTAAAAGCTAAAAGTCAACATCAGATGAAATTTCATAGATGAATGGTTCACATTTTATACATGACATATCATAAAGTCATGGCACCATAGAATGGCTTAGGTTCGAAGGAACCTTAAAGCTCATGTTCCAACCCGCCTCGCCATGAGCAGGAACACATTCCACTAGACCAGGTTGCTCAAATCCCTGTTCAACCTGGCCTTGAACACTTCCATGGATGTGGCAGCTGCAGCTTCTCTGGGTAACCTGTGCCTCCCCACCCTCACAGTAAAGAATTTCTTCCTAATACATATTTATATACACACACATACATATCACAAGCAGCAGATCACAGCCATCGTTAGCATGGCACGGGTCTTCTTCCATGTACTTCTAATTTAATTACTTTTAGAATAGCAGGAATATGTATCTAATTAATAATGTGGTTTTGTTGAGGGGGTTCTGGGGTGGGTAGGCTGAATGGATTTTTTTTCTTTCCTAAGTAAATGTGGGAACAAAGTGCTTTTTGTACATTCTCTTCTTTTAATGGAAGGGAGATTTTTGGAGGGATATGGTTGCTACCTGCAATTCCAACTCAAGTTCTTTGTCAAGCTTCCAACATTCTTGATGAATTGCAAATGGGAGAGAGAACTCTTGAAACAGATCTATAGTTTGTGATATAATTGACTCAAGACAGCCTTCTGGAAACTTTTTTTTGGTCGCTCCTGTTCAGCTGTTTCACAAGCATGTGGTCCAAACATTTTGTTTAAGATATTTAGGAATGAGTAGGTCACTTTAGTGTGGATCTTCCCTTTTTAGAAGGACATTACCTATATTACATTTTTGTCAAATTAACAAAGCAGGGTATAGCTGAAGCTCTTAAAAGGACAAGTATTCAAAAACACGTGTCTAAGGACAGATCAGGAGAATATTCAAACTTCTAGAGAAATACAGAACTGATGAAAAATGATGTCCAGCTATTTTTCCTGGGTTTGAGGGGTGGGCATGCATATACTGTGTAGACAAAGGTGTGAAAGAATGTGAATAACATCCCAACAGTAGCAGTTTCAGGGACAGCTTCTTGAACAGTCACACATACCAGTGTATAGCATACAACAAACTCTCTGTCAAAGCTGAGTCCTTGCTAGAGTTGTTTATGGTAAATATTATTAACATTGGTTAGCTGTTATATAATGGTTACTTTATCAGCAATGTACAGCAGCAAGAACAATCATGTTGAAACAATTCACTGTCCCCTTGTGCAAATATAATTGCTTTCTTTAGCTGAGAGGAATTTGCTAACACCATATCTGTAGTGAGGACAGGGCTACTGAGGGAATTGGTTATGCCTTTGTTTCCTTTTGAATATGCTGATGTTTCTAATTTTCATCACATAGCTCCTTACTTTCTCCCCTCTCTATTCTTTTTGTGAGGATCCAGTGAGTGAGGTTCTGGCTAGGATTTTATTTCTCCAGGCAGACCTTCCATACTGAGTGTTGTCTCTCCAAACCTTTGTTGTTCACAGGCTCTGATTTTCAGTACATAATGTTAAATACCTCATGAGGAAATAAGCAATGTGGGTAGTTAGTTGAACTCAGTTACAGAAACCTCAGAGCCCCATGAAGGCTTCTTTGATGATACACTCAGCTTTTTCTCCTTCTCATCAAAGAAGACAGAGGTGCCAGTCTCAGAGTTCCCTGCTGTCTGAGAAATTAATTCTAATTGTCTAAACCTTGTGAGACAGTTTAATAAAATGTAGCACAAAGTCTGTATGATAGCCCTAAGATTTCTCCTTAGAGGTCTTGATGAACTTGGATGATTATTACTTGTTTGCTTTCTCTATGGAAGGGCATAAAAATTGGAATTTTAGTCTTCCACAAAGCTATCAGGTTTGTACTTTGGAAGTGGCTTTGAAATGGGAAAAGAGAAATAATGTTGACCTCCAGTAACTAGTTTGGACCTCAGACACCAAGTTTCTGCAATGTTGTCTTGAAGACAGCTGAGGTATAAGCTGGGAAAGGAGCAGGTCCAGTCAGAAAAGGAAGTTGTGCAGACATATTGTAGGCAAGAGCTGGTGCTGTTGGAGGAGTAAAAAGCTCTTAAATTCTTGTGGTAGCTAAATAATTTTTAGGAATTATTTGGAGGGACATGGAGAGTAGATTAGTCTTGTACCACTTCATTACAGTTATTAATGATTTACCTCATATTCATAGTGGTTAGATATTTTTGGAGGCTTTAATACTTTTGAAAAAATCGCAATTTGCTAAACTGAACAAACTACATACTGAAGGACAAAGAGTGTCCATCCAACAGTGTGTATCAGTTGAATTAAGTCAGAGAGCGTTTTGATTCTCAAGACTTGTGTTTGCTTTCTGGAAAACATCTTTGTGTTCATGAAGAACATGTACGTGTACCAAGTACATGTGTACCACTCTCACTAAATACACAGTAATGAGTCATATACAACTGCTAGTGAGCATCAATGTCTACTGAAGTTCTAGAAAGAACTAAATTTCTGCTACAGCAAACACCAGAAGAAACTTTCCAGTTCTTCTCAAAACTGGCATGTTTGCTTATCCTGTTTTGCATTCTTTCCCATTTTAAAGAGGGGAGTGTTTTGTCATTTCTGATGTATTACAGTTTCCAGACTCTATTCAAAATATCATTTGCTCATTTAAATCTATTTCAACAACTGCTTGTAGACAGACTGAAGGAAAGTGCAACAGGAAAAACAATCCATTCTGTCATGAGAAAACCTTTCCAAAACATTGAGAAACAGCAGAGATCTTGCTGGAAATGAAGGTGCTCTGCTTGAAATGTAATCAGTTTTCCTCTTCAGCTTTTATTTTTGCTTTTTTTTTTCTTTATAGACCATTGCCTCCCCTGCCCCTTCATCCACCACTAAGTCTATATGAAATTAATCCTCTTTTAACAAGTTTGCACAAAAATAGTGGGGGGAAAAATGTAGAAACAACAGGTAGTATTTAGGCCAGTATAGTCTATTTGCACTGTAATTATTTTTGTCTACTGAGTCCTCCCCAGTCCTCTCAATGTGTTAAGACTTCATTTGACCTGCAATAGCAGACTAGTAGATTTATTGTTTCACTTGCTGCAATCAGGGGTGGCAAACTATACATAAAGTGCAGTTGACAGAGACCTTCAAAACTGTCTAGTCCACCAACCATCAACTCACACCACCCCTAAACCGTATCCCCAAATGTCACAACCGGAAGGCAATAATGTTTAAAAGGGCACTCAGAAGACAGAGAGAAGTACTTGTGTAAAGCGTTGAATTGGCCTACAAACACAAGGATTAGCCTAAGTGTTATGGAAACTTGGAGGTCGAAATTGGAAAGTCACCTCTAATTTATCCATGATATAAAAGTTAAAAGAATTCAGCTTGAGTAAGATCTTAAGAGGAATATGTATGCAAGTTCAACACACACAAGCAAATCAAAGTCACATATTTGTGTTAGGTGACACCATCTCTAAGCTAATGTATTTCACAATCTCAAGAGAAATTTTTAGCTCAGGCTTGTCACGGAATAAATTACAACTACGTGGGTTTTGGCTGGCTCTGGGTATGGGCAGAAGAAGCTTGCAATGGTCTGAAAAAAATCTTGCAAGCATGCCCTTCAAATTAGAGATTTATATATAGTGAGGATGTCAGAACATAAACTGAGCAGGACTATTCAGGAAATTGATGTGACCTGTCAGACTGGTGCTTGATGGGAAAACTGATGGAAGCTAGAGGTTCCTTCTCTCTGGGAAAGAGGATGTCTAAATCTTACATGTCTGCATCACTGAAAGAGGAAGAGTGTGAAGAAGTTGTGTATGCTAAAGGAAAAAGAGCCCTTTTTGCTTTTTGATGTCAAATCTGGCTCTTGGTAGAAGGTCCTACCAAAAGAAGGGACTCGACACCAACAGAGTCTAACAGGAGTCTGGAGATATCATAGGCTTGAGGTTTTCTGATGACTGAGTTCAAGGATTTCTAATTTTTAACACTTGATAATCAAAATGCCTTTCTTAAATGTCATCTTTGCTGGTGTACCAGGAAACACTATTTCCTACTTCATCAAGCAGCTCTGAAACAAACATAAATTCTCACTTCTTACAGTCTCATTTCTTGCACCATTAACCTATTTGCTCTTCAGGGATTTCACTTTATGAACTCTTCTTCAGTCACCTGGTGTGACTTAAGAATACACAGCCTCATTCACATATGCTCCAGAGCTTTTCTGCTTTTCTGAATTGACCCTGTTTTAATGGAATTTCTATGCTTATAGGACAAAATGTCAGTCCTGTAGCAGAAAAAAAGTGAAAGATTTTTTGTCCTGTAGAAGATTTTTACAAGGCTCACATGTAATTGTGGGTGTTATTTTAGGATTTTGCCTTTTTTTGAGGCTAAACCAGGTAATAGACCACAAAGATTAGTGTAAAAGTGTAGGTACTCCTTTTCTTTGCAAAGTATCCCATGCTAACTTTTCATGTCTAATGTGAGGGACTAAGAGTTTTAGTAATAGACCCCTGTCTGTCCCTGGTGATTCCCATCCTAGAGAAAAGTTCTTCTGACTGCAGAACACATTTTTTTCAGCCATGGACTGGATATTTGAAAAGAAACAAATCTGATATTACCTTGGGAAAAAAATCTCTACATTCCACTTAGGTCTCTTCCTGACAGGCCATGGAAAAGGACAAGTTTATTTTCCTTCTGGATTCTCATGGTAAGCAGACCTTTCTGCTGAATAGACTAATAACTTTAACACTGATTGCCTGCAAGATAGGATATTGCAGATATTCTTTAACCCGCTAAAAATCATTCCCAGAAGAAAGAATAGAGGTGACATCAGCTTTGTTCCCTAGGACTGAGTGTAATTATGTTACAGTACAGGAGATCATTGAAGATTCATTCCAATGTTTTTTTTCACTGTTGAGTAAAGCCATTTACATGAGAAGAACTTTGAGAACTTTTGGGGGCTTTTGTTGTTTGAATTTCTCATGCTAAACATAAAACTTAACAAAGGGAGCAGATTATTTATGACTGTAGTTTTATTTATTATTAGCTTAACATGGATTTTGATTTATTTTGTGTAACGAAAATAACAGTTTTCTGTGCTAGAAACAATTAATTTTATGCTCTGGGAAATCTGATGCATGTTTGCAACATCTGAATCCATTTCACAGTAATAGATTCAAATGTCACAAAGTCAAAGGTTCCCACATAAAAGACGAAAATTATAAATATCAAGTGCATGTCTGTCACTTCTCTTATCTAAGCTAGCATTCCAGAGGACTTCTCAACTGAAAGTATTTGCTAGCAAGAGATTTTTCTTCTCTCTCTTTTCTTGCTAAAAAGTACCACTTCATATCTTCAATTATACAACATTAAAAAAAAAAAAGGCAACAAACAAACTCAAATGTCTGATTGGATTGATGGCTGGAGTTTTTCACTGTCTTGATCCGGGAAAGCAAAATGGGATTTTTTGCACTTGTTCGACATGGATACTAGTTTTTGGTATTGTAAAATAAAAAAAAAAAAAAGATGTTAATGATCTGAATGAAAACTTACGTAAGTCAGGAACTCCTCCTACTTCCTATGGCTAAATCCTTGCAGTGAACTCATCTGACATTACCTGAACTTGGCCCTAATAATCAAGTGTTAGTTTTTGGATACTTCTGTGGCTCCTGCTAATTCAGAAAGGTTGGTGTACAGTCTACAGAGAAATTTCTGAGTTAGTATATACAGACATGTGCACATTACACATAGATTTTTCCACATACACAGACATGTTGCAGTGCCAGTCAAAACACAGAGCAAATCATATTATTGAAAGCCTGAACTCAATTACTAAAAGTCTTGTCCATGTTCGGTCTGCACCATAAGCAGCATCTGCCTTCAGAAGACAAGTAACATAATGGTATGACAACCTCAAAAATCACCTTCATCTCAGGCATAAAGAGTAGTCAACAAAGAGACCATTACTTGCGGTGTCAAGACCTGCGTTCAGACCTGTGGGGAAAATCAAACAATTCCCCTGCCTTTTCCATGTCTGTCTCTTCATGGATTCTAGTACTGCTTGTTTATCAGCAGCAAGGCAAAGAATTAAACCTTGGTGACTCTGCCAGACACCTGGAGAATACAATTCTGCTAAAGGGAATATATTCTTCCACTGAAGAATGTATTTCCACAATCCTCAACAGAAAAGAAACCAATCCTTAAGAGAAGTCCACAGTTTGTCTTGCAACAGAATTATCCCTGAATTTCCATAGCCCCTCACTGTTGTCCTGACACCCTTTCTGGTGTCTACCTGGAGGGAGGCGTTTTACAAAAAAATCTCACTCTATTCATTCTACCACTTTATTGCAGGAACAGATAGGATCAGAGAACACTGGCATTTTGAAAAAAAAGACCTCAAGAAGAACACGGTATTTGCAGACACTAGTCAACCTTCTAGTAGAGTAGATACCATGTCAGCATGTGAACAGCAAAGACTTACAACACAAGAATGGTAAAAATTTATATTCTTCCTGAGTGTCTTTTCCTTTTCTAAATCATACATCATGCCAGCACTTGCTGAACACCCTTCATTTCCATTATATGACTATCATATTAGTCACTTTTGTTGTAAGTGAAAAATTTACTGTGAGCTGTAGATTTGTTTACAGTCTCCCCAAAAAGAAGTTAAAAATTACAGCCCCTCAAAAAAAAAGTTACTTGCATCACCTTTAAATATTTATTAGAATTCAGCGTGCTTTTTCAGAGGTGATTGCTTTTTTGAGGTATTGTCAATCAAAGGATTTTCTTTGGATTCAAGAATTAAAATCTCAAACAACTAATTTGACAGAATTTTTTTGCCTTCACAGTACTCTATAATAAATTATTCTGTCAGCATCATGAATTAAGAACTCAGATGTATATAATTAAATCCCCATATTGCATTCAATATCTTGTTTGCCATCCTTGTCTAATCCAATTATACTTAATATGGGAGAAAGCAAATATTGCAGAAAGCAAATGTTGTAATTATTTTTTATTTTTTCCTAGCTCATTATTTTGTCTGTAACCACATTTGAAACAAATGCTTATCAGTATGGGTTTTTTCTTAAAAAGATATAGAAAGCAAACACTACTGTATAAAGATACAACAGATTTAAAACATCTCTTCTTTGTGTTCTCTGGTCATTGACAATCATGAGCATCAGAGTTTTGATTATCCATAAGTGGTTGTGGTAACACTCTTTTAGATAGAAACTGGAGTCCAGTGTCTGTGAGTCAGGAATGATGTCCCAATTTGTGCTGGTGGTGCTCAGTGATAAGGAACATTTCACTTTTCAAGCAGATGAAAGAACCTTGAAGACCATGAATGTTGCTTTCTGTCCATCTTTCCATTTTTGTTGACATAGGTCTTGTACAAATTGTCACTTCTGGCAGGGATTCCAGGTAATTCAACATGACTAGGACAATCTTCCACTGTCTCAGGTTTCCAAAGCAAGTTTCTGGAATCTGTGTTATCTTGGATATAATTATATCTTCCCCCATGTTCTCCAAGAAAAACATGGACAAGGAAATTCACTCACTTCTAGTACTGCAGGACTAACCAGGAAACCAAATCCCAGCCTTTTGTTAGGTCATGAAATCCAGTGGGTTGGGAATGAAGAAAGTGGTTTCATTTCTAATATTGAACAAGAACAAGGTCATGTCTTGAACAGGCTCTACAGCAATCATAAGAATGCTCTATTTGTGACACATAAATGTATATAGAATCATAGAATTGTTCAGACTGAGAAAACACACAAAGATAATCAAGTCCCACCTTTATCCCAGCACTGCCAGGTCCACCACTAAACCGTGTCCCCAAGCGCCACATCTACACATTTTTTGAACACTTCCAGGGATAGTGATTCTACCACTTCCTTGGGTAGACTGTTCCAGTGCTTGACAATACTTCTGGTGAAGAAATTTTTTCTAATATCCAATCTAAACCTCCCCTTGCACAACTTGAGGCCATTTCCCCTTGTCCAACCACTTGCTACTTGGGAGAAGAGGCCAACCCCGACCCGGCTGAACCTTCTGTCAGGTAGTTGTAGAAAGCAGTAAGGTCCTCCCCGAGACTCCTTTTCTCTGGGCTGAGCTCTCCCAGCTCTCTCAGCCACTCCTCATCAAACTTGTGCTCCAGACCCTTCTCCAGCTCCACTGCCCATCTACTATTGAAGGCAGGTTAACTGCTGAAGGGAGTTATTGATCTGTTTTACTATGATAATGGTTATGTTTATTCATCCAGTTTAAGTTACAGATTTTAAGAAATTTGTGACTCTATGTGCATCAATAATTGCTAGGAATTTGCTACATAACTGTCAAATAGTGCAAAAAATACAGAATTGCAGCCCACATTATATTTGCAACTGTAAAACCCTCAGATGACACGTGGAAAGGAAGCTTTTCATTGAGGTTGTCCTGTGGCTGCATTAAAAATCAATATCTTTAGGCAGATTCAATGTGAGGTCTTGCTTTTAGAAGAGTGATCTGTGAACCAAACTTTGCCTTAGTCTGTTTGGAGGCAGAAGTGTTTTTAAACACCAGTGCACATGTCAAAGTCTATGAAAACGAACCTGGGAATGTAGACCAGACAGAACCTGGGCTCTGCACCATTCAGAACCTAAACTTGTCAAGTAGGGAGCAGAGTGTGGTGAGTTCTTACTCCTTGGGAGTATAGCTTTTGAGAACCTTTATGCGGAAAGAACTTTCAAGCACAACTTTATTCTGTAGAGGTCTTCATCAAAATAAAATAATCCTTCAAGCTCATCTGTAACAGTTTTTGACAAGAAAAAAAATTTTTTTTTAAAGCTGTTATAAAGTTTCCTATTTGACCTCCTTTACAGTAATAGATTTTGGGCAAAGAAGCATCTGTCTTGGCAAATAGTGAATTCCATTCAGCAACCTGGGTAAGAGAGACTAACAAACAGTTGGATTCCTTTATTGATGATTATATTGAATTAAAATTATATTGAATTACAATAAACTGGTGGTTTGAATGTATTGGGTGAACCAATTCAGTAGTTTCCCAGATTAAAGGAGAAATATTTCGCTGATGTTGCACATGCATAGGAAAGAAGTAGTGGCTACTACTTATGAAACCTTAAATATGAAGAGCAAGAATTATAGAATCATAGAATGATTTGGTCTGGGAGGGACCTCAAAGATTATCTAGTTCCAACCCCCTGCCATGACACCTTCTGCTAGACCAGGTTGCTTGGAGCCCCATCCAACCTTGCCTTGAACACTGCCAGGGATGGAGCAGCCACAGGTTCTCTGGGCAACCTGTCCCAGGGCCTCACCATCCTTATAGGGAAGAATTTCTTCCTAATATCTAATCTAAACCTACTTTCTTTCAGCTTGAAGCCATTTTCCTTGTCCTGTCATTATAGGCTCTTGTAAAAAGTCCCTCTCTATCTTGGTTCCCTTCAGGAACTGGAGTACTCTTCAGGTAGTGCAAGGCCACAATTAGGCCACCTCTAAGCCTTCTCTTTTCCAGGCTGAACAATCCCAACTCAAAGCTCCACTAAAGCATGAGGGAGGTGGAGAAAGAAAGTGCTGGATTTTTTTCTTGTGCAATATTTTTTTTTTCTAGATGCTGCTAAATGACTAAAATCACAAAGGAAACCAAACCCTATCTGCTGAGTGCTTATATGCTAATGGTAGTCTGCTGCCTTGTTGCAGAGAGTCTATCACTCTTTTGACACATCTTCTGTCAAAAAGCGGCAGCCATAAATTATAACTAAGTCCCAGGAGAAAAGAGCAGATAGCTGTCAAGTACCTGCAGCTGTATTTATCCTCCTAGTGGGATTGCATGTGTGGGGTCATGGAAACATATATCCTTGATTAGTAATTTCACTCATGCTGGGAAGAGCACAGACTAAGAAGAGATCTCCAACAAAGCTACCAGGTAGTAGCAGAAGAACTTCAGCTTGCACCGTGCATCTTCTTAGCCTCAATTCTGAGTTGTTCCACATGTCCCAGATCAAAAACTGTATTTTCTTCCCATACAGTCTCTGTACAAAAGGAATTTCCCAGTAAAGACTATACCATCTGGCTGTATTCACATCAGAAACCACAAGATTATAACACTGTCATCTATACTAAGTATTGCCTGGCTCTGCTTTGGTGCTTTTGCCCCTAATAGAGCAGCTCGCAAAACAAAGTAATGGGCAAGGCAGGTAAAGATACCGAAGCTGGGTCTGTTGTGAAACTGTAACCCCAGCAATTTAACTTCTTTACAAACGTTATTGCATTGAAGATTGTCAAAATCCATTGCAGGAGGACCATCATTTAGTAGGGGCATTCTGACTAATAGGCAGTCAGTCATCACCACCACTCATCATGTGATGACTGTGTCACTTAACTACACCTGGGACTAAAACTGAACACAGCTTTTCTCAGCTGGAGTGGGAGAAGACTCATAATGCAGCAGAACTTTATCTACATGGAACAGATTTTGCCAGACATTCCTTCTCCCACAGTTGCAAAGCCAGTTGCCTAGAAATGACATGAAATGAAATAATGGAACACTTTTCCTTAAAATTGCAATATTCAGCCAGAACTGGCTATAGAATTCATCACCTACCTGTCTCTTGAACATATGCCTGCTCCAAAACTACATGGATTAAAGAACAGAAACTGCCTTTACTCAAATATGCAACTTGATATGAACTCCATTCCAAGAGTGAATTACCACATCTGCTAATCTCTCCACCTCATGCAGCAGCTCCGTCCCGGAGAGTTTCTCTCCACAGGGCTGGACGTTCCAGGCATGACATCACTGGAAATGGTGCCAGGTTAAATTACACATGGGCAGATGAATAACACAGGATTCAGCAAATTCTTGACATGAACAAAGTCTTTGTTTTTTGCATCCACGGTTTTAAAGCTGCATTTTCAACTGCATTTGCAAGCAGTTGTTATCTCATGCAAGGAATCTTCCACTTAGGGAAGGAAAAGATAGGAAACCAACAGCTCCCAGGAAGAACTGTCTATCTCATATCAGAGTTGCATCCATCCCTAAGACTGTATGCAAACAAAGTGTTCACCACATGCCTTTTTTCAGGAGAATGTGTCCTCTTTTTCCTATGACATAGGAGCCTCCTTTGCTCACCTGTAAGCAACAGTATCAAGAATGTCATTATAAAGCATTTCATGGCAATCTGTTTTCATAAGGCAGCTGAGTTTTCAATCAGATTTTCAGTAAAGTTTGGACTTTCAATGACACCTTGGATTTCCTTCTTAGTTTGTGTTTAGGGAAGGAAAGGTGAAGGATTCTTGTTGCAATAAAGTGCCTGAAAGAATGTCTTCCAAAATTACAAGCATCTTCACAGGGAGATTCTGCTTCTATGAACTTTTAAAATGTTGAAACACCTGGTCAGTCTCTCCTAAAAGCACCAGCCAGCACACAGGCATAACCAAACCTCCACCCAGCTGCTCCCCACGTTGGAAGATTAGGGCTGGTGCTAAATTGGAGCAGATGAACATTTCTAGGGAGAGAAAAGAATATGATCCTAGTTGGCGCTTTGGCAAGGCAATGTGTGTCAGGAAAACACTTTGAGTCGCCCTCACCTCTGCCCTGCAGAAGTGCTCAAATGGGATCTAATGACATTTGGCCTTAAGCTTTGTAAGGGAATAGTTAAACAACTAGGGAGAAGCAATTGGAAATCCAGCCAACATCAGATCCCAGTAGGAAAACAATTGTGAAGCTACCACATTATCCTTGTATAGTGCAGTTGATGAGAAGTTTGGGACTCAGAGCTGTTCTTTCTTCCACAAAAAAAAGAATCAGTTTTGCACTGTTAGCTTTCTTAGCAGTACAGTGAAGCAAAATAGATGAGAAAGATTACTAATTATGCTGTGTCAAGCAAGTTCTGTCAATTAATAGCTCCACTGGAATGGCAGGTCAAAGCAAAATATTGTAGATTCATGTTGCATATACTCTGTTGGTGGCCCTTACTGTTACAAGAAACATAAACATTTACAGAACAGCTGAGCATTTTGACAAATATAAGTTAACTCTTCAGAAGGGATAAAATGTTATGTGCTGATCATAAATAACAACTCTGCAAGATGAAGTTGAGCCTTCAGAGGTGAGAGGCAGCAAACAGGACTCTATTGGATAAAACATAATTGCCCTCATCTCTGTGCAAGGACATCAGTAAAACAGTAATTCTCATGACAGGGAAATTAATTCAATTTTGCCCATGAAACTGGTGAAATATAACACTGGAAATCTTGTTCCTGATGACCTTGGAGAAGAGGATAGGGAAAAAACTAACCTAGCCTCCTACAGCTCCCATGGCCCAAGACACCAAATACCAAACATATAGTTGGCAACCAAACTTTTATAGCAAGTTTTGCGACCAGCCTTGAGAATGTTGTCCGATAGGCCTTACAAACCAACATTCGTGTTTCAGAAGTAATCACATCTGAATACTTCATGGTGCTCTTATTCATTCTAAGATACTATACTACAGGAAAGCTGAGCTGAGACATTTCTATTGCTTAAAATGAATATGTAGAACTTAAAATGTTACAGTAAAAACAAAAACAAAAACAAAACAACCACCAAACAAAACCACCAAACAAACAAAAACTCAATCAAACAAAATCCCCCCACCTATCTCAAGATCTAATAGCAAGAGTTATTTTTTTTTTTTTTGCATGCTCACTGCCCCAAAACTGACTTTCTTTGGATTTCTCTAAGTGCAGTTGCCACTGTGGGGATGCAAATAAGTAAAGGAATCCAGAATACTAAAAAATTTAGGCTACAGTTTTTTAAGTCCACATTAAAAGCAACTGATTATAGCTTTCCTCTCCTTTCCAGCCCAGAGTTAATTTAGTAATAACAAATAAGGGTGAACCTAGTGCAAGCTAAGTAACTGAAATGCTGTTTCCTTACCTAATGTTTACTTTACTTTCCTATCCCCATCCAGATTCAGATTTCTAAATAAGTTTTAAAAATAAATGGGAACATCTTGGTGGTTTGGCAATAGGCAGAAAGATGGTGAAGATTGCTTTACTCCAGTAGTGGGGATATTACCATTTTACTCTATGGTAACTCCTTTTGTTTAGAAAGGAGCAACTATAAGAATTCCCACAGGTACTGGTGAAACAAAGTAAAGGTTTCCAAACATCAATATGGATGTAGTTTGCACACCTTTAAGGATAATTCGTACTCTGAAATCCATGAAAAAGTAAAGAATCATAGTTAAAAATTGATGGCAAGAATACAGTGTGGTCTGCAAGAAATGCTAAGATTTAGCAGGAGTCTGTTGAGCCAACAAAAAGCTTTAAAAACTCCAAAGTAAAGTGCCCTTCAGGAAACTCTTGACAACACTTCCCAGGGCAGTGTCCAAGGTAAATCTTCACTAAGAAAGGTAGATTTCTGTCTGTTTCTATTTGCGTCTCTGGTTTAAGATCAGCTTAAGCTTAAATGTAAAGCAGCAGATCTAGAATAGTCAAGGGTTTTGTCTTTCTCCTATCTGAAGCTTGTTGCAGAACTTATCCCACTGCCAAATGCAAATCTGTCTAACCAGATCTGCAGTATTTTCTCAGTATAGCTACAGAACCATAGAAAGCTCCTGAAAGCTTTCCTAGTTTTTTCTCACATTCACATTTTCATGACTGGACATCTCTTTGAATTTTCAACTCTCACTCTCTCTTAAGCTGCTTTTTTAGAGTGATAAATCTATTAGTCCAGGTGGATTTTTCTTACTTGTCAAAAACAGTTTAGTTGTCAACTCCAGAATACCTTTTCTATCTCTAGAATAGGCCTTGAATGGTATTATAGCCTGTCATTTTCCCTCTTGTTTGTTGATGGCCTCTTTTCCTTATGCCAATAGAATTAAGGCCAAAAGCTTCTAGTTGACTCAAATTATTATTTATATGTTATAAATCAGATCAATTGCAAATTTCCTCTTCTTAATATGTACTGCCCAACAAAATTCTTCACATTTCTAAAAAACCACATTTTCTATCACACTTCACTTAGCTGTCAGTTATCCAGGTAAAGTAAATAATAAAGTTTACGTACATAAGAGAATATTTTTGCAAAGTTAGCCAGGAGTCATATCTTATTTCTGTTCTTCCTATAAAAGAAGAACAATAAAGTCAGTAGAGTCAAGTCTGAGGTCCATGGAATGGTGCATCTAAGTGGGAAGTTTTAAGTGCTATTTGGATATGAGCAAGCAGCTGCTGTTTCAGTTCTTGGAGTGAACCATGGGACAGGATGCCACAAGTCACATTTATGAGGAAGAATATTCTGACAAGGTTTTCTCTTCTTAATTTATCACATTGGTCCTGTTCAGTTCTGTGTAACTTAAGCATGCCATTACCTCTTTAGCTTTGTGAGTCAATCCCTTAGTTTTCTTTTTTTTTTTTTTCTCCTCAGAAATCTCTTTACTTGCCTCCTCGAAGAAATAAATATTCCAGAAATTACCCCGTGTTTTCAGGAGAGGCTTTCAGTAGATTTGAACTGTTATAGGTCTATAAAATTCTATAACAATTTCCTCTGGTTGAACATCAGTACTCAAATATGGCAACACTACTTATTAAAGAAAGTTAATGACATCAGTGATTTTGTTGCAAGAGTAGTCAAGTCTTGTTATGCCTTTTTAGTTGCTATTTTACTTTGTTTACTAATGAGAAATTTGCTTTTTTATGTCTGAAGACTTTTAGCATCCAGTTTTCTGTTCCCATTCTGTTGTGTGTGTTTCAGATTATGTTAATACACAGCACTCTCTTACTTTAGCTGAATATAAAATTGAATCACCCTGGCTGGGAAATAGGGGGTTTAATTAAAGGAAAAATATTTTGCAAGTTAAAACAAGCTTTGTGAACCCTAAAGATGTTCCAGAGTTTCACAAGCCTTAAACCACATCGGATTTGTCTTGCCTTTGATCCTGAACCTTTTAAAAGATATATTACAGATATTTTGATGTCTTTGAAGACAGAAGGCCAGGCACTGCTTAACCCATGTTAAAGAAAGAAAGAAGCTCCTGTGTTGTGTTGTCTTTCTTTAGTTGAAGCATCACATCTTGGTTTTTAAGTGCCAAAGTCTGCAGAGTCCAGGCATGGGGACTGTGAGATGGTGAGGCTGGGGAGGCCCTGGTACAGGTCACCCAGAGAAGCTGTGGATGCCCCATCCCTGGGAGTGTTCAAGGCCATATTAAAGGAGACATTGAGTGACCTTGCCTTGTGGAATGTCCTGGCACATAGCAGGGGGTCAGAATTAAATGATCTTTAAGGTCCGTTCCAACCTCAACTATTCCATGATTCTGTGATTCTATGAGGCAGAGTTCTGCAGCAGCAAAATGCTGCATCCCAAGTCACCAGACTTTCCTGCCTCACAGCTCTAGGTCTTCCAGTAGGAAGTTCATCCAGTACCCAACTATTCTTGCAGCTGTCAGAACACACAGTAAGTACATTTGATAGCCAAATCTTATATATTAGAGAAGGAAAATGTGGATTGTGAGGTATGCAACTAAAAACTAACTTAAAATGAAAGCTATTAGTGCAATCCCATGCTATTGTTTTGCCTTTGTCTGGCAGGTTAAAGTTTCCTTTCCCATTTAGTGAGCACTTTTGCAGACTGACTTCACCCCGGATGCAAATAATGGATCCCCTTCTAAACACAGCTCAGCAGTACTGCTTGCTTTCCTCACTGCTGCTTACAGCTTGTAGATCTGCCAAATCCAGAGGAGCAATAGAATTATGCACTAGGAAGCTGAGGCCTACCAAAACCAATTTTAATTCATATTTTTATAATCCACTCCAAATATTTTATAACTTGCTTCGATAGCCTGATGTGAACACTCAGGGGGCCAAGTTACACATCAAGGAATCCAACAGTCTTTTTAAAGAACAGACAGTTGCTACGATTACTACAGAAGAGATGTTTTGAGGTAAGTATACATCACTAGCAAGCCTTCCACAACATAAATCAAATTGACTTACATGTACATCTGATTTTTATTTTATTTATACATATTGGCTCTCCAGGGTATTACTGGTAGCCCAAAAGGCTTATGTCAGTAGAACGCCACAGTATATAAACAACACAAAGGTGAGTCCCCACAAACTTAGTACAGTCTCTATTAATCGCCTTAACACCAGGTTTCTTTTAGGTAAAATTTCTTCATACTTAGTTTAAAGTTCAGATCTACTAACAAAGCATGTATAGTCTTAAATCTCATTAAGAAACATATTGATACAAGCTTCACCTAAAATGAATCACTCCAATGATGTGACCTATTGTTGGCTAATACTTAGCAAGCATATCTAGAATGAAAAAATCAGGGAATATAAGGATGGCAAAATAATGTCCAAATAGGTGTGAAGTAAAATATAGGATCCGGTGCTGAGGGCCTACATATGGCCTTCTTTTTAAACAAACAAAAACTTCAATGAGGTATGACTCTGTTACGTCAGAAAAGGGCACTGCTGTCAAAAATCAGACTTTCTGCATACTTGTTCACCACCAAATTAATTTTCTCCAATAGAGAAAATCACTCTGATTTTTGGTCAGTATAGGAGTATTATTAGGAAGCATCCTAGTTTTTTTCATTTCTCGTAAAGTATGGTGCAAGAATAATGCATTAAATCACAGTTCCTCACCTGCTTTGTCCTATTATTTTCATAAATAGAGCTAGAATGGAAAAATATCATTCAAAATTACAGTACAGAAGATGTGAGATCATGTTTCCAACTGTTTCAGTGTCACATTAGTTGCTGGGGTGTTTCAGATTACAGTAGATTTTCATTTTCCCTCATTTTTATGTTTCCTTCAATGATCTGGCAATACCTGCAAAAGCGTCCTGCATTATTAAACGCTGACCTTCTTACGGTATGTGAGGGTTTGAGTTTTCTTTCTAAAAATTCTGAAAATCATTAGAATTTTAAATTTTTACTTTCTCAACGTTATTTTTGTGTCTTATCTGTAGCTACAATTTTTACCAGTGATAACAGAGCAGTGCTTGCTTGTAGCGTTTGGAACCAAAGGAGTTTTGACTGACAGAGCTCATCAAACCCAGGAATGTTTGACAAATGTTTACTCTTAGGAATTCTCACATGAAAAACAACCTCACTGACTCAGGTGGGCTGCCCCTGGAGCTGCACCTGGTGGTATATAAGGTTTATGTCCTTTGGCTTTAATACTCTAAGAAGCTCAGCATAGAGGAAAATATGTTCCCACAAAAAAAAAAAAAAGGTCCCTCTAGAGTCTCTAAGGTTGTTTGATGTGCATAAGAAGGCTGACACTTCCCCTGAGCTGACCATCATTTCCTTAAGTAACTTTTCTTGTGTTAAGCCCCACCTCAGAAGATTATTGTGAAATTAGGTATGATTTGCCTGTATTTCTCTGGGAAGTGACTAATGGTTCTCAGTGCCTTTGATGGTGTCAGCAATGTCCAATAGGTAGCCAACCACCAGAAATCCCTCTGAGCATCAGTGGTATTTGCACCGTCTCTCTCCCACTGCCTTAAAAAGCAAATTCCCTCCACATCAAAAGTGCCTCTGTTGAGCAATTGCTGTGTGTCAGCACTCTTCAGCCCGAAGCTGTCTGCCGGTTTATGAAACATGGGAAACACAAGATGTCATAAAAAGAAAACAGTGTCTGTTTTCAGTCTGTTGATTTAGGAGGAAAAGCAGAAAAATAAAACAAACGTGCTCTAAAAAACTGAAGAGTGTAATCAGACTAACTGAAGAAGGAACAACAACATGTTTAGGTATGTGGTTCCTCTGAAACCTTTGCCTTGTTCACGTGACTTATTCTATCAGATCAGCAAGATAGATACCAAAGACACAGCTATTAACAAGTGAAGAAAACACTTTTATAACTGAATTAAGATAATGGACCTGACATACCCCCAAATAATTTGAGTTATGTACATGTAAGCCCTTAAATTTAGGGGGAAATGCAATGATGAATAAGTCCCATTTGTTCTAATCACTGTGAAAGATCCCCTTGCATTTCTCAGTTTCCTGCAATTATGCAGCCTGTGATCTTCTTTCCATATTTTCTACCAAATCCTCCATGATAATTAGGCACGTGACTGCAATACTTCCTATCTTCTCCTACTATCTCAAAATGGCGTAACATTTTTCTCATTTTAAGAGTTTACTCTGCTTATAGAGATAATGATTAATGAAAGGTTGGTATGAGTTTGACCAAGTAGGTTAATTTAGCTGGACTCCAATCCAAGACTTTCTAAGTAACTTCTTGGAAGTTGCCAGCTGTCACATGGATCATGACAGAAGTGTTGACTTCAGAATTAAAAAAACATGCTGTGTGCTTCTCTTTATTGTGATAAACAAAATACTAAGAATGTTTTGAGTGGTTTAGAACACTGAGGTCATTAGCCAAAGTGGAGCAATAATTTTCTTGACTAGCAAAGGCAAACAGATGCAAGTTATTAAATGTTACTTGTCATAAATTTGAACCCTGCACATCTACACAGAAAAGCAAGAGAAAAGCCAGGAACATGATGAACCGACCTAAGAACACTAAAATCATGTCAGTAAATTACTTGGTTTTCATTTTTCAGGCTCTCAGGACTTCAAAGTTTGGAATGCACCAAACCAAAAAGTGGAGTGTAGTATGTCTGTGCATGTAACATAATCAAAGGAGGAAACTAAACAAATTTTGAACAAAAGACATTAAAGGCTTTTCTTAAAAACTGGTTTTTCCCTTCTTATGTATGAGTTTCCTTGTATTAGTAAGGAATGTTTATATCCTTTTTTACATGCATATGTAGATTTTGAATATCCAATAGAAAACAAATATAAACATTTTATGCAGCATTATCTGTATTTAAGTATTAAAAGAATATCGTGAATATGGCAGGTGGGGAGAGGGGGACAAGACTCCAAAGACACTGAATAATTTCAGGAATACCCTTTAGCAGAACTTTATTGCTCAGTCATACTCTTTCTCAAAATAGAAGGTTGACCTTCTCAAGGTTGGACTCTAATCTCAGAGATCTTTTCCAACCTTAATAATTTGATGATTGTGTGATTCTACTAATCTATGATTCTAAAACCTAAAAGAGTAAAGACAGGGGACAAAATTTGTGCAGAGTTATTTTAAGAATATGACTAAATTTGTGATGAAACCCACAGAGACACTCATTCACTCACTTCCTGTGTCTCAGTGGGAAGGTAGACAGAACAGGAATACCAGAAACAAGAAACCTATGGGTCAAGATAAAGACAGTTTAATAAGTGGAGAAAAAACTGAATAGGTTACCAAAACAAATAGAAAGTTTTTACTGATTCACATTCTGACAGGCAGATGTTTGGCCACTTCCCGGAAAGCAACACCTCAGCACATATAAAGGTTACTTGGGAAGACAAACACAAATACCACGAACATCTCTGCTTCCTCCTCCTTCCCTTCAGTTTTTATTTCTGTGCATGATATCAGCTGGCATGGAACATCTCTTTGGTCAGGCTGGCTGCCCTGCCTGTGCCTTTTCCCATCCCCAGCCTCCAGACCACTGACTGCAGGAGCAGGGTGGGAAAGAGAGAAAACCTTGATGCTGTGCAAGAATTGCTTGGTTACAGCACTGCTCTGGCCACAAATCCAAACCAAAGCACCATGCAGGCTGTTATGAAGAAAGTAAAATTCAGCACAGCCTGACCCAGCTCAAGTTTTACCCTACTCTGTGTGTTACCACCAACAGTGACAATGCAGACAGCACAGTCCAGATCTCAGCCATTAATGGTAGTTTTAAGTAGATATTTTGAAAATAGGAATTTGTAAACTATTCTCCTTTTTCTCATGATGTTTAGATGCTTACAGCTCTAAACATATAAAAGGTTTCTTCCACTCCACTCCAACCAAGAGGATGGGAATATTAATTTTCTTTAGAAAAGCTATGATTCACATTGGTTTGGTAATTAAGGAAACAGTCAAATTTTGAAATCTAAATATCATGAGTAAAAACACTGCAAAGTACTTCCAAGAAGGGTGGTTTGATTTGTGGTGCATGAGCTGGATGAACTGGCGAGAACCCCAGGAGAAATGGGACTTTCTGGAATTAGGGTGTTCAGGGACTAATACAGAATTCATTCCTTAATTTGATTAAGGCATAACACACTTAGGAATTCATCATTTGAGTAGAAGAGAAAAGTATCCTGTTTATTTAGCCTCAGTCTGACCTTCCTCATGAACTGCCAAGGGGTATCCTTTTTTCCTGTATTTATACACAAGTTTTTTCCATACCAGGTGTATTTGTTTTTATTTCTGGCAAGACAGAGGAAAAATGAAGTGTACTGAGACAGAGAGACAAACCTCTTGCAAGGAAAAAACGGGCACTCATTGCTACCCTTTTTTCTGTGAACAGAATCTAGATGGCTCAGAAGTTCTACTTCTCTTTGATTTCTTCATGACAGTTTCATGGAAAACATGGAGAGAAAAAGGTAAATAAGTTTGCCTGTATATAGGCAGGAGTGCAGATTTAAATGCAAACAAACTATACAGAATATGAAGATAGTTGCAAGTTTTACACTTTTTGTCCTTCATAGGGCTTAAAAAAAAATTTAAAAAAAGACCAACAAGTAAAACACCACAAAATCTCCAACCTCTTTACTGATTGATAACCAATAACCATAAATGATCCAAACAGTCCCCATCAGTTCAGTTGTGGAGGCTCTATGTTTCTTAATAATCAAATCAGCTTTCTAAATTGTAAACTGAACTGCAAAGTATATCCAAATATCCTTTTGCCTTATAAGGGTTTTGTCCAGAAGTGTATTCTGCAGAAAGCGGAATAAAGGAATTTTCATAAAATTACCACTAAAATTTTACTTTGGTCACTCGTGCCCTTTTAAAGACAATTTTTAAAAACCACAGAAATACTAGGACCAGGAAGGCCAAAAAAATATGATCTTTAACATAAAAAAATTTTAAAAAGTCACTTCATGTGAACTCCACAGTATGTTCAGCCCATAACTGTTGGATGAGTTACAGCATGTCTTGTAGAAATTTATCTTGATCTTAACACTTCAAGTAAGACAAAATGAAGTATGTCCTTAGTAAAATTTTTCTAAGGGATTAATTGCCCTCAGAATTAAAAAACAACTAATCATTTTCTTGGGGTTGGCTGGGGAGTTTTTCTGTCTAATACTTCAGTAATGTTGCTTCTCATGCCTGTCTTCTCTACAGAGACTTTTCTCTCCCCATGTTTTCATTTGAAGGAATTCAGTAGGAATTCTATTCAGCTGATAATTACAAAAGGTATGTATGAGCATTCAGGCCTGCACTGTACAGATTTTTCTTAACCAGTCTTTAACCTTGTCTTTGTAACACATAATGAGAAAAAGAAGGGAAAAGGTCAAGTAAATAATGTTGATGTGTTTAAACTGATTTCTCTGGCCAGTCTTGAAGAACTCAAGGTTTCCTACAACTGCAAAGCCTTGGTAATTTAGGGGGGTGACCTGAAGCTGCAAATTAACTTACATGTAGTTCATATTAGAGAACGTTTGAACTACTTCACATAGAGCTCAGTAGAGAAAAATTCTCTACTTTCAAAACAAATAGTGATTGTGAACGTCCACCTGTGATTCATGGCAAAGACATTTGAGACAAAAGAGTAACTATTTTTCAAGAGGTGAACTGCAGTTAACTGGGTCTAAGTTGGAAATGGAGGAACTTGAAGTATTGCTTAGACTGTGTGTGTTTAGTTTCATGGCTTGTTAAAGATGGATTCTGCAGTAATCTGGAAAATGCGAAGTGTTTTTTTCTTTGAGACAGTGTTATCCTTTGAAAATTTAATTGGGGTAAGTTACTTATCTTTTGGAAGTGCCCAAATGCTCCTTTTCTGTTTCATGTGGAATACTGAATATATTGTTCAAGGTTGAAAATAATGTTCATTGTAACTTGAAGTTGATGCCACAGCTAAAAATTTTTTGAGTGATGGGTAGTTATGGATGATACATCCCTACCTAATTGTAATTAATCAAGTTTTTATGTAGAGTCACTGCTTAAAAGCCCATGCATCAGGGCTTGTCTGTCTTCTTTAACAATTAACTGCTCCTTTATGTAACTTGCTGCTGTGCTAAATCTCTTTTGGAGTTAATTATGTTAAAACAGATTAGATTCAGAGAAGGGTGTGCAGGAAGTGAAGTCTGAGGGACGAATATCCTATTATATAGTGTGACATATAATAGGTGACTACAATTAGTCAGAACTACGAAGCAATTGGACAAACACATAGAAAATGTCTGCCTCCAAAAAGGATTTTGCACAATAGTAAAAGGCTTCCATTTTATGAAGGAAAGAAGTGGTTTCATACATCCGCAAAAAAATCTTATGGAAGCAACACTGATTCTACAGCTTTGATGTGGCAATCACTGGAAAGTAATATCTGCCTGGAGTCAACATTAAAAAGAATTTATATTGAAACTTTATTGTTTTCTCTTTGTTTCTGTGTGGTGAAAGTTATTGTCATCATCAAATTCTTTCATTTTCTATTAGATGTTTGTACTGTAAGTTTCTCTAAAAGGATTAACTGACTCTGATAATTGACATTTAGCTCACAGTATCAGTTAACTGATACTTCTTTACTCATCTTCACCTCTTTAATGGATGGTCAGAAAAATATACACAATATTGAAACTGAAACAGAGTAGGTTTAGATTTTGTATTAGGACGAAATTCTTCCCTGTGAGGGTGGTGAGGCCCTGGCATAGGTTTCCCAGAGAAGCTGTGGATACCCCATCCATGGAAGTGTTCAAAACCCGGTTTTATGGGTCTTGAAGCAACCTGGTCTAGTGGAAGGTGTCCCTGCCCACAGCAGGGGGGTTAGAACAAGATGATCTTTAACATTCCTTACAACCCAAATAATTCCATGATTCCATGAATATCTGCTCTAAAAGGTGTGATGAAAAATTAGAAAAACTGTTTGGGAATAAAAAGTAGTATACAACAATAATTTGAACATGTCTCACTAATGCATTTCAGTGAAACACTACTGTTAAGAAGGAAAAGATTTATTACCTAGTGAAATACTTCCAGAGTTTCTGTCATAGCTGGAGGTCAGCCTAAAACATTCCTGGACACAAGCACCAATGAAGAAGACACAAAGCTTTGTTGTACAACATAGGCTCAAGAATAGAATTCAGTCAACAGAGAATTGCAATTTATAATTCCTGAAGAACCAAAGTGAGTACATAAATTATCAGGGAAAGGTAGGTTTCCACTAACTCACAGAGAGACCACTCACTAAAACTTCATGGGGTGTGCATGTGCCTGGCTAAGGTCAGTCAGTGACAGCTACAGCCTCTCCTGTGCTCTTCAAGAATTCTCCTCCTCCACATCACTTCAGCAGGAGACGCCCAAGGCCAATTCAGCACCACAGTTGGCACGGCTGGTGGAGGTGTGCTGCATGAGCTGCACAGGGAGGAAGTGTTCTGACACACAGGTGAGCCCATCAGGATTTAAAATAAAGGATTATGTTCAAATGGGCTTGTATGATATAAAGACTTCAAGAGCAGGAAGAAAGTTGACTTCAGAACACCTGTGGATAGGTGAGATGCCAGGGGCTTTGAATGGCCAAGGAACCATGGACAAAGCAGGCTCTGAAAACAGCCTTGAAGCTTGTTGCATAAAGAATGTTTTTCTGCACCTCTGCCTTCTTGTTGTAGCATGTTTTGGTAATTTATCAGTTTATATATCAGGCATGAAGCTGAAAAAGCTTTTTAATTTTTTTTATATTAATAGTTGGCCTTTTCCCTCCTATTTTATTTCCGATCAACTATTGCTCCTGTGAATGGACAAATAAGTGCCAGGTTCTTTAAGAGCTCATAAAAAGAAAAATAGTGTACTTATTGAAAAGGGATAATAACTTTAACTGATTTTTTTGTGGTGAAACAACTTTACTGAGAGCACAGAGATTTAAGGAAACGTGGTGGAAATAATTATATAGTTCAGATGGTAAATGTGCTTATAGATACAGTATAAATGCTTAGATCTACTCTTTTTTTCACTGTCCATGAAGCATTTAATTTCATTTCATTCAGTGGGGAGTTAGGAACAGAAGGTATCTGGGCACTGCTGAGGCAGAGGATGTAATTTAGGTCTGTTTGCAAGTGTCTGAGATGGTGAATAAAGAAGCACTTTGTGACATGTCATCAGTTATTGCCACATGATCTGTTAATACAGTAATTTCTTTAAACAGACTGAAGTTCTGAGAATCCCAAAAAAGAAAGGGGAGATTGGGGGCAGGGGAAGGAAGGAAGAAAGAGTTACTAGTTCTTTTATTACACCTCCACAGTTTGATTCATGTCTGCATTTTGGAAAATATAAAAGAGTCTGAGAGGGTGGTTAATTTATCCGAAACAAGGAATTCATTGTAGATATCCTGTTCCTTTTGAAAGCAACATTAAAACTTACAAACACTGAAGACTCATCATCATACTTTATCCATCCATTACAGGTGATGATTTGTTCCAAAAATATTATCACCTGTGTTCCTGATTTCTGCAGTTGATGATCATCATGAAGTCCTATATAACATTCTGCAGAGTTGTAACAGTACCTTCAGAAAGGCAGGATATAGCTATTAAGGAAATCAGGTTGAAGTAAATTTTATTTTCTTCAGAGAAATATCTCAGAAACCATCCTCAAGGTTTCTGCAAGACCATTTCTTTTGGAAATCATTTATTCTCTTTTGCAAGGCCAGATCTTATTTTGAAGGTATCTAAAGCAGCCTTTCTGCTGGTTTCATTTGGGCTACTATGTGTTAGTAACTGAATAGCAAATACATGGAGTAGAAAGTAGTCTTACCTATGAATATCTATTTCTGCTATTTTGTAATATGGTTTATAGCTTTCCTTTCTTTATATATCATATTAAATGACAGGTATCATTACTGTACTTTTTAGTGGACAGGTTATTTAAACCTGCTTTCTGTAATTCCAATTAAGTCATGGTCCTCGTTTCTGCAGGTCACCAGTGTTTCCCATCTTTCAAGCCAGATTTCCATTTATTGGCATTTACGGTGTTTTGCAAGCATATCTGTACCATGTATAACACAGACCTGAAATATAGCTGAGTTTAATCCTATCAAGCCAATTCAAACAAATGCAGTCAAAAATTCAGTTAGAAGATGTACATCTGATTTGTACTCTCCATCAAGACTGACAACTTACCTTCTCTCCATGTTACAGCTGCACCCTATTATTTTTATACCTCCTCCCAAATTTTAATTTTCTATCTCTCATATTTATGTCTTATTTGTTTTCCTTTACATGTCTGGAAACTCTCTCTCTTTGTTTTCTTTTCAAATAGTTTTATTTTCTGATTGGTACCTACAGTCAGATTCCACCTGCGATAACTCTCTGCTACAAAATAGAACTAAATGTTTTCTGCTCTCTTTGGAGTCATGGTTCAAATCCATCTAACTGCAATGAGAGTGCACTCCCCCTCTGTGAGAATCCTCTGAAGTGTGCTGCTCAGCTCTAGCTCGTTTGCATAGAGAGAAAACATCTCCATAAAGCAGCGTATTTGTACGCAATATGAGCAGTGTGGAGGTGGTGTTTAATGACTTACATTAGCCATCAAAAGATTCTGTGTGGTTTCAGTTCAAAAACCATTCTTCCTTTAAACCCTAGTACTTTGCTCCTCCTTCTTGGGGTCCTTGTCCACAGCATGCAATGGCACATGGTACAGAAACACTGCAATTCATGCCAGACTTACATGATATAGCAATGCTATACCCGAGCTAATAAGCCTTGTTGCTCAGCTAGTCTCACTCACCCCCAGAGCTTTGCATGACCAAGACCACAGACAGTCAACTCTGTGTTTGTGGGGTGAACTACAAAACAAAAATTGTAAATTTCTTTGTGTTGTGCCACTATTGGTTTTCATTTTTAATATCATTTATCAAGAAAAAGGGCATAAACATGACGATAATCCATGTTGAAAATATTAAGTAAAACTAAGCCATTTTGTGTTATTTGCATCATTTAAAGTAAGATTGTGCCTTAATATCTTCTAGTTAAAAGAGACACTATCCAGGCCACTGAAAAATATGATACGATTTCAATCCCATTTGAAGGTTTTGCTATAACTATTCTGTCATCGAAACTGTAGTAATGCTCTACAACAAAAACCTTAAATTGCTTGGTTCCACATATTGAGACTCTTAATTCATTACTCTCAAAGTCCTTTTCAATGAGGAAAGTAGTTTCTGCCATTTCCAGATGGGGCAAATTTGAAAGTAATTAATATTCCCAGCACCTCATGAAGAGAGTACTAATAATATTTCCATTTTGCTGATGGGGTAGCTAAGGTAAAAGGATACTAATTTATTTACATAAAGTCATTCTGGAACCAATGGCAAATAGGAGAATAAATAACAGATATTTTTTAACCCCAAAAACAATTTTCTAACCACAAGACGTTCTCTTTTTCCTCAATAATAAAGTTAAATATGTGAAGTAAAATAATTAAGTTGTTCTACAGATTAAATTCACAGTAATAACAGATGTTCAACAGTTTTTAATTTCTCTTTTTGAGTAATGTGGTCTGTGTAGTGCCTGAAGCAGGATTTAATTTGTCTCGTTGCGTTATCAGGCAACTAAGCTGCTGTCAAAACAGCCAGATCAGGAATTAATGAAAACATTTCTCTGTACAGTTCTGTGATTATAGTACAGACAGCTGTATTTTAATTTCCGAACATTTAAATTTCGCATGCATAGATCTCAGTCTTGAACTAAAATCAGATAAGAATATGGGCTAAAGCTCACTTCACATCTGAAAGTCTGATCTCTCTGTGAATCTACACAGAGACCCACATAAATGCTCATTAATAATCACATTTCCCCAACCCCCTATCACAATTGGCACTAAGTGAAACCTTTCTTTGTTGACTGGTCTCAACAGCCAGCACAGGGATACACAACAGAAGATTTTACGACCCACACATGAAGACTTCAAAAATATATTTAAGCCAGAAGGATTAGTAGCTGCCTAAACTTTACTACTATACTTACAAAAATCTGTATGACCTGGACTAAGCTATCTTCTTGCTTCTCTCTCATTGTAGGCCTATGCCCTTCAATCTTGTAGAGTGTTCAAATCAGTGAACTGTGCTTGGGGAAAAAAAAGGACGATAAATGTTCCTCAGGGCATTTTGCTCTCATCATGAAAGAGAACAAACTTGTAGTCTGGAATTACATGGTCTAGTTCAAACCAGTTGCATGTAATTTAGAAACAGTGTTAAAGCCTACTAAACTCTGTGAATAGCTGATGAAATGTAACTTTCTTAATATGTATTTTTTAATGAAAGCAGAGATTTAAGCCTTAGGTCCTCAAATGCAGCCTTTGGGAGGTGCCTCACTATATTCTTTACAAGGAGAACCAGAAACATTTTGGTTCTGTTATAAAGAGGAGAACTTTGGATGTATTTTTTAGATACATCTGTATGTCATAGAGTTGATAGCTGTCAAGCCTCACAGAGATACACAGTCAGCCATATTCGTAAGATTCTATTTAATTTGAAGTTTTGAGTTTATTTTTTTTTTAATTGTAACACTACTCCTTCTCTAGTCCAAATTAGGAGTATTGGTACTGGATTCTGTAAAGCCCTTACTGACCTGATTGGTTTTGTGGTTCTCGGACTTCTGTTTAAGCAATCTCCCTTTTTCCTGGCCATATATTCTTTCCTGCATTATCCCTTAGATTATTCTGCGGCAAATAATTGTACTAGAACACAGAGGAATGTAATGGGAAACTAATCTGACTGAAATACAATCCAATCTATCCTCTCTTTTCCTGTTGCTCAGAAAAAAAAAAAAAAAAAAAAAAAAAAGAATTTATTGTGCTGGCACAACAGTGATGGCAGAAGTTAGAGAGATATTGACTGTATATGTCCATCCTGTCACCAAAACCATTTGTTCAATAACTGTCTCAGCCTGGGTCAAAGCCCATTCCAAGCTACATTCGTTACTTGTGGACCAGGTATTCAGGTACTTAGTGTGAAAAAGTGCAGCAATCTCTCTTCCCTTTCAATTTTTCCTTATTTTCCGATAGCTTGAAAATTTTCAGTGCTTCACTCCCCTTTAATGCTATCAGAATATGAATTCTGATTGGCTACATATTGATGCAAGTAGTACTTCTCAGATATTTTGCTTCCAAGGAGGAAAAAAAAAAAAAAGAATGTCATATACCTTAACTAATGAGATCTCTATTATCAACCTAATGCAGTTAAATCAATAATTGTATTTGGGGAGACAAAGAAATGTGGATGATACTTTTTCTTTTTACTGCAATAGAGAAAAAGACTGAAAAAAGCAGAGAGGATGGTAGGTTACAGCATAATTAAGAATCAAAGATTTTTTTCATAGTGGGGTTTTTTTGTTTATTAAAAAAAATTTTGTATGAAAGTTCTCCAACATTGTTAAGCATTCTCCTAGGAAGGAAATTAATTAGTACCCAAAGCATTCAATTGTCCTGAAGGTAAGATGTACTATTCTCTTTCAGAAACTTTATTCATAGTCTCTCTCTTTCTTCCCCGTGTATGCAAAAATGAAAAATATTTTAATTGTTTATTTATACCATACCTATATTGGAAGAAACAGCATTAATTTTTTTTATTATTTTAAGACATGTTGAATCCATGTGTTCATCCAGTCCCAGACAGCTGTTTAGAAATTTGACTGTCTGGCTGCTGACCAAAATAGATGGAATGCCCTTTGTATAACATCCCTGTAAAATCTGTAGTCATGCACCAAAATCAATAAATCTTGAAGAGAATTGAAAAACTGAGCTTCGGGGTTGCAAGACATCTTAAAAAACATGTACTCTGTTTTTCACCCTTCTTCCAACTTCACAATTTAATATATGTGTTGGCTCCAAGTGACTAGAATATTCACTTTAAATCCAAAGGTCACAGAACTGTGGCTTGATAACATACCATTCTTGATTGCTATTTGAACAAAACAAAAAATGCTGTTTGGCATAGTCAGAAGTAGAAAACCAAAATTATAGACCACAATAAAGTCTGCCTGTAATAGTCTACAGTCTTTAAGAAGAGAGAAAACATATGCTGTGATTTCAGCGTTCTCAGCTTCACTGGGGTACACCAGCAAATAGCATTTTCCTTCTTTTACTTTCCAGTCCATTCACTTTATTAATATTTAATTATAAACCTGCAAATATAAAACTTAGAAGTTGCTCTTCATCCTTTCCAGCTCCTCTGCTGCTGCACCTCTGTCCATCCTTACAAGGGTTTTTCAACACCCACAGCACAGCCCCTGCCTGTGAGCACTCAGCCCTCTCAGAGGGAGTGGATGGGATAATAAGTACAACCAAAACATGTAGTTCTCCTCGGATGCAGGTCTGTGTGAAAATCTTAAGGAACACTTTTAGCAAAGAGATTCAATCAGAGGGACTGAACTATTCCAACTGAGGAAGAGAATAGGACAAGGAAGGAGACAAGCAGAATAGGAAAATGCAAGGACCTAAGGAAGACAACCATTTTGTGAGCAAAGCACAACTATTCCGAGATTAAAGCTGATTGTAAAAAGCTTCAGCTTTCTCTCAAACAGTTCTCTCTGAGATACTGAGGCACACGCAGTGTGACTAACAGACATGCATCTCTACCTGTAAAGGTAGTGCAGTTGTTATGGCAAAAAACTAATCAGTGATGGAAATGGTAAAAATTCTATTTCAATGCAGAGCAGTCACAGAGTGGGTGATGCTGCAGCCACTGAACTCTTCCATGCAGGAGGCTGATACAACCAGAAAACAATATTTAAACCTTTTAAATCCCTCACTGTCTATCTCTTAACGTGGTACCCCGAGACATTTGTTTTCTAGATGTTCCAACATACCTCCCACTAAACTGTTGTTTACTTTTACTGCACCCCATATGAAACACGGAATATTTCCAGAAATAAAATATGAATTACTGGTCAGGCTGGATGAGGTGCAGAGTTGTGTGCAGTTGGAGATGGAAACCAGGCAGCACTTTCTTGTGGAAAGTTGTGATTTAGGTCCTTCTAATTAGCTCCTGGTGGTGTTAAGGAAACTTTTCCTCCTCCTTGCAGCCAGTAAAATAAAGAGGATCTGGTTAAACAAGTCCTTCACAGCTGGCATACCACAGAGCTTAACAGATCAAGGAGATGCATTCCAGTGGTCCAAATCCTTTCTCCATGCCCATCTGATAATCTTTAAATACTTAGCAAAAGCTTGTGTATGTCTTTGGACACCACTGAGGAGTCTCTGAGTTGTGGAAGATAATTTACTCAGAATGTCCATGTGAGCTGTAGTGACTGTGTGAAACTTAAGCCAGGGTTTGGGATGCCCATTGCAGTCGCTTCCAATCCTCCCACTAAAGCCAGATCTACAAGTGTCACAGCTTGTGTATCCACTTATTGACAAGTCCACCACAATAGGACAGGCCTTTCTATCCCCTGGAGTGCCTGCACACACAAGTCTCGGTGCCCAAGCTGTGGCCTCTCCGGTAGCCACCAGAAAACAACAAGAGAGAATGGTTTTATTAGCTGAACAGTAGCAGCTTAGCCAAATTTAGTGTCCACTGGCACCCCTGGAGCCAGACCTCCTGAATTGTTCAGCAGCATCTACCATCTGTAATTTCTATTATGAAGCATACTGATTTTCAAATAAGGGTTCTGCTAACTGGGAAAAAGGGGGTTTCTCTGTAGATGTCTCCTTGCCTAAGTCTTGTCTCCATGCACTCTCCCATGGCTGACAGATGCAGAGCATGTGTTCAAAGGAGTTTTGTGAGACCTTGGCACAACAAGGAAAGCAGAACAATTCAACAACCTTTGCTGCTGTAACATCAGTAGTACAAAGGTTCATGTTTTATAATGTCCTTTACACTCACTGCCCTAAAGCCTTAGAAGCTGAGCTCATTAACGTGATGACTGCCTCCAAATGCTGCTGGGTTAGCTGAGAAACATGGAACTGACAGTGCCGGAGTCACCTGTTCGAAACACAAACATGAGGGGTTTAATGCCATAAAGATACGAGGCTAAGTAAACCATACCTCCAACAACCATATTGTTGAATGCTTGGTTTGCTGAGTATGTATAGGCCTCCCTCTTACAGAATCTTTTGTGATGAAACTGCAGGTCAAGAAGCAACAGGCAGAAACTGATGCACAGGAAGTTCTACCTGAACGTGGGGAAGAACTTCTTTACTGCACAGTGACTGAGCACTGAACAGATCACCCAAAGAGGGTGTGGAGTCTCCCTCACTGAAGATACTCCAGTTCCATCTGAACACAATCCTGTGCCATGTGCTCTGGGATGACCCTACTTGAGCAGGGAGGTTGGACCACATGACCCAGTGTGGTCCCTCCCAACCTGACCCATTCTGGCATTCTGTGTATGAGTAATAAGAATGTTAATTTCTTACCCAACCAGCATTTGGTATAATGGGCACATAACAATTCTTGATTATCTTGTTCCAGAGTGTTTCAGATGAACTAGAAAAGTTTTAGGTAACTACCTTTTCTATGTATAAGAGTATGTTGGGGGATAATATTTTCAGGTCCTTGTCTGGAGACAGATTTGTTCTTGTCCACAGTTTACCAGCAGAATCATTGACTGCTTAACCATTACATACTCACACACAAGTGCAATATGCAATCCATACCAGTGCTACCTCTTTCATCATTTCACAGCAGGCATTCACAATATCTCACTCTAACTCAAAAGGGCCAAGGAAAAGCTCAGTGTTATTGAGCAAAGAAAGTATTTTTTTTTCTTAAAATAGGGGAAAGAAGGGGAAGAATCAAACCAGTTTATGAAGAAAAAAAAATGGGTCAATAACAGAAATTAGACATTATAATGGATAGACTGTTCATTTATAAACCAAATTTTTCTCATTTAATATTGCCAGTACAAAAATCCAATAAATTTTGAAATTCAGCACATCATTACTACTTTCCTTGTAGAAAGTTTGTTCATAAAATGCCGTTTAGTATAACTTCAATCTCTAGGGTCATACTCACACAATTTTGCGATATTTTATATGTTTTAGCTTCAATTCTGACCCCTGTCTCAGGATCCTACATGTAATTTGTGAGGAGTGAGAGAAATACAATGGGAGGGGTTATTTTGTTGTGTATGCTCCTTCCCTGGAAGTGTTTAAGATCATGTGGAATGGAGCTTTAGAAACCTGGTCTAGTGGAAGGTGTCCCTGCCCAGGGCAGGGGGGGTTGGAATAAATGAGCTTTAAGGTCCCTTCCAACCTGGGCCATTCTATCTATGATTTTGTGAAATTATCATGCTGAACATGGCCTACAAGAAAATGGGTTTGTGTAGAAGCATTAACTTCTGACTATAAGGCCTGCTACCCACCTTCAAAAGACTTCCAGAAAACGGACAGAAATAAGTGTTAGGTACTTCCTCTGCTACCTATCTCCATACTGCAAAACCATTGTAAATTCTGTGTTTTCAATGTTCTACAAACCCAGATTAAGAACAGTAAACCCAGATTTTTTTAATTAATTGTGAACTGAGGTATGAACATATTTTTTGGACAACTTCTATAAGCAGACAAAACCAAAAAGTTTTGAAAGGAACATTAAGCAGTAAATTGCTCTTCTGCCAACCTGTTCAGCTCTGTCCTTCTGTGTAAAGCTGGGAAGCATGGAGCAGAGAAGGCCTCCTCCCCTCTGAGAGGACAGCAGGGATGGGAAATGATCCATCCACCCTGGAAGCTCATCACCACCTCAGGCTCTACTGACACAGCAGCTGAAGGGAGAAGAAACATCCAGTCTGGCCCAGCAACCTGACCTGGCCCTGGGGCAAAGGAGAATTTCCTTATCCACAGCCAGTGTTCAGCAGAGCACGGTCCAACTCACAAGCGGTGAAAGCTTTGCTTATTAACCTTCTAGACTTCCCTAGAAAAATGCCTTTTTCTAACATGGGGAGAGGTTTTTATAGGGCAGAAAGTACGGAAACTGAACTGACCCACCTCACTGTCCATGTGACCGGGGACGTTCACTGAAGTCAGTGCTTGGGAAAGCAACTCTGAAAACACCAGCCAAGAAACAAAACGGGGCACCATTTCCTTCTTTATCGACAATGTCAATGTATTACTTTAATAAATAATGGCTGTTTTAGAGGCATTTTTTTAATTGCAATGGTAAAGGTAGCAAGGAAAAACATCTTATTCTAGAAGGGACTAAACCCGTATGTATCAACTACTGACCTGCTAAAGCAAGTTTCTACTGTTGGGACTAGACAGTGGATTTTCTCCAAAATATAGTTTGGTTCTGGAAACTTTATTATAGTTCCCATCTATGCTATCTGATTTATAGTTCAGCTACTTTTGATTAATAGGCAGTGTTAATCTTTATAAGCAGGTTGCATGTTCTGATAGGACAGCCTGCTTGCAGAACCTGACAAAGTCCACTAGGCCATTTGGATATTGGCTCTACTTGTAATTGTAACCATTAATTCACAAAGGAACTGAATTCCTTATCACTGATGCTCTTCCTTTATGAGTCCCTACCCTCCAAAAATTTAAGCCTTTAGCTTTCCAGCAACGTACTCTGCCTTTACTGGGATTGCTCAAGCCTTGTCTTGGAAACTTCTTTGTTTTTCCCTCAATAATTTGCTAAAAGTACTACCATGTGTAGCCCTAATGTAGCACAATATTTAAGCATATACTTAAAATTAATCCTACAAACCTAAGAAAAAAAATGAGAATTTTTCTTTCTAAAAGAAAAAGTTCTAAAAGTTCTAAAGAACTAAATCAGCTCTTCCAAATGAAATGGGGAAAAGAGAAAGTACCATTACCCCTAGTTGAAAAAAATTCATTAATGTGATTTATTTAAAATGAGAAGGCAAGAATCTGCATTGGGTTCTTTAGCTCCTCTATTTGACCTAGTGCTAGGTATTTTTACCTTCCTCTTTTGCCAGAAGAAAGAACTTTTTACAAATAACAATCTTTGTGACCGAGGTCCCATTAATTTTCTACTCCTTCAACCTCCTAGAAGCTCAGCATTTCCTGCCTTGGAATATTTTATCTGTTTTCTTTCTCACATCAAAGACTGCTAAATTTAAATGCTTTAAAACACACAATTTTTAACTTCATTTTCAACAAAGCTACCTAACATAACAATAGGAGAGTGATCAATGGATTTACAGATTAAGCTTTTTTTCTTTATTTCATATCTACTTTTTTCTTTTAATATTGATTAATTATAAGCCTTTGGTGGGAGAAATATCATGTGTTTCCTTATGACTGAATCTGACTGGGAAAACATCAACAGTAACACTTTCATTCAGTAGTTTGTATTTCTTGTGTAATAGTCACCATAATCAAAATGAAATTCCTTCCTACTCTATTCCCTTGATTTTGACAGCCTTTTAGCCTTAATTGAACCAACGTTTCCTATGTATGTTTTAATTTTAAGCACACTAGCTATCCCTCTCACATCAGTGGTGTTTCTTAAACAAGTTAAAATTTTGCATAGGAGACAGACACCTGGAAATATGGATCTCCAGCTGTATCTCTGGTCTTGCTATCTATCTTTAGATGTGTTTAGCTGTGCTCAGACAACTCTTTGCTGGAATGAAAACTCTGTGCTGACACACAATAGCAGAGCTGATGTAGCTACCTTGTTAATGATAAATTTTTTCAATAAGTAAAAAGAGAGCACTTGTCCTTTGGTTTATGCTAAGCTAGTATGAAATTCCCAGATCAAAATACATGATGAACAACATTTCTTCTACTTTCTTACTTAAGTAGCTTTCTCTTAATAAATGTCTTTTCCACCACAACTACAGGGTACTTTTTATTAGGAGAATATGACCACTGGCTCCCCAAAAGGGAAAGGCTTGTTTCCATACTGCCTTTCAGACCACTCCCTTCACTGGGAATTGCAAGAGTAAAATAATTCTGAGCTCATGTGAAAAAGCTTATGTGAATCTTGGATGGATTTCACAAAAATTTAGTTCATGGGGTAATAACCAGATTAAACAGGCCATTCCACATCTCATAAGCCATGACATAATAGGTTCCATATTTTATAATCATCATCTGCATCTTTTCTAATTGCTGTGTCAATTAGATAAGACGCAATAAGACTGAAATGTATGAATATGTTGATTTAATAATTGCATGTGAGTAGCTGCCATTTCATTGACAAGATCCTGTACTTGACAACACAGTTGTCTCTCTAGATTGATTACTTTGAAAGTACACACTCAACACACTCACTTTGCTTCTTTCAGTGCAGGCATATGTACCTCTGATACTGTCTAGATAAGTTATTCTTGATAACTATTATGTGCCCTTAAATCACACCAAAAAAAAATTATGTAGAACTAATCAAAACATTTCCTTTTTTTTTTTTTTAATCTTTCTGTACAATTTTAATGTGTTTGTCTTTCTTTTCACCTCTCCTGCAAGGAAAGGCTAAAACAATTGGGATTGTTCAGCCTGGAGAAGAGAAGGCTTTGGGGTGATCTACCTGGGGCTTCCCAGTACCTGAAAAGAACCTACAGGAAAGACAAAAAGAAACTATTTATAAAGGCAGGGAGTGACAGGACAAGAGAGAATGGCTTCAAACTGAAAGTGAGTAGTTTTAGATTTCATATTAGGAAGAAATTCTTCCGTGTAAGACTGGTGAGACACTGGCACAAGTTGCCCAGAGAAGCTGTGGATCTCTCATCCCTGGAAGTGTTCAAGGTGATGTTGGACGGGTCTTGAAACAACCTGGTCAAGCGGAAGATTTCCCTGCCCATGGCAAGGGGTCAGAACTAGATGAGTTTTAAGGTCCCTTCCAACCCAACCCATCCTATGTATTCTCTTATTTTATGTTATTTCTACAACTAAATAATATGCATCCTGTTGGATTCAAACAAAAAAAAAAATCTTTTTGTTGTTTCCTTCCTCATTTTCCCCTTTCTTTCTCCTGGTTTCTTCCCTCTTTCTCCTAGTGAAAAGATGTCAGGAGAAAATTAAAAAGATTCCTAATAAAATGAAAGCTTAAGCTTTTCTTCTCAATCAAACCCTTAATATTTGTTCAGAGAAAACTTTGCATTTTGCTTTCCTTTTTTTTCCCCCCCACAGAATATGTCCTCTTTTATTAATTTAAGCAATTCAGTATGTAATATCGGTGTTCATTAGCAGGGACTCTGAGGCCATGATTGCACTGCAGTAGTCTAATTAAAAAGGCAGTGAAGACACAAACTTGTATAAATCAGCAGTGTTACAAACTCCATCTCAATCACAAAAGGAAGAAGTATCTTTACTCAGTGGTGTATATCTAGTATTATTTTGATGGTTTTAAGTGAATGAGCAAATGTTCACCTTAACCAGTATTTCATTTTTAGACTCACTGATGACAGCATCAACACACCTTTTGGACAACAGCTGAAGCCAGATATCTGCCATCACTTGTCAGTCAACCAAATAGACATCTAGAAGACTTCTTCCTGCCAAAGAACATCACTTGAATTTTATTTAGACTGATGAGAATCTTCACAGATTAAACATAGAAACTAATCTCAGTCAGCCATTGGCGAAAGTTTATTACATCTGGGTCTGATGTATCTGGGTCTAACAAAAAAAAAGAACATAGGAATGAATGCAAAGCACTGACTGACTCAAAGTCTTCTCCTGAGAGCAGGAAGGAGATTCATAGAATCATAGAATCATAGAATATCCTGATTTGGAAGGGACCCACAGAGATCATTGAGTCCAACTCCTGGCCCTGCACAAAACAGCCCCGAAAATCCCCAGGTGCCTGAGAGCGTTGTCCACTTTTGAACCCCATCAGGTTTGATGCTGTAGACCACTACCCTGGGGAGCCTGTTCCAGCACCCAACCACCCTGCTTCAATCTGTGGTCTGACTGATTGCAGTCCAAGGAATTTGAGGATATAAAACCTTGTTCCGAGAAAAGGTGGGTGAGATGCCGGCTGGGAATTGGCAAGGATATTAGTGTGCAAAGGTCCTGGTTAGGGTTAGACCACAGCATACTTTAAGGTTCTTACTTTCTTTACCTCCTTGCAAGGGTATTGCCAGAGTATACCAGGCACAAAAATCCATTTAAAGTCTATAAACAAAAATAGGAGTGTAAATGTTTTATTAGCGTAAATATGTTAATATGGACAGTTGCTAGGCAGTAGCCAACTCCTTCCCCATAGTGACAGCTTCTGAAACATGATTGTTTAATTTTTTTAATCCTAAGTGTTTATACTAATGACCGGTGGTTTTTCTGTTTTTCAGTGTAAATGAAAGTGCATTATATTTTAATTGTTCTTCTAGAAAACTAACAAAAAAAAAGGCATTTTTTGGTGAATGTTAGTGTTCTTCTGTGTCTGAAACTCTGGAGAACATTATAACTGCCTAAATAGTTTCCTCAGAGCCAAATTCTGATTCTTCAGATTAAATTACTGGTTGTCCACTGTGGTATCTTTTCCCCTTTCAGATCTCTCATTCAAATGCATGGACCTGTGAATCACACATGTTTTGCACTGCCATTGACATGATTTCTCGGTTTAGAGAGGAAAAACTGGTACAGACCAATTCCCATTAGGTGTTTACAGCACAGAAAACACCAGTTTAACTTGTACTAGCTATGACCACACATAATGTCTTTCAGGCTTATTAAAGAGGACTGGAGACCAAATGGGATTAGCCACACATCTTTGAGGAAGTCTTGTGAGCTGATGTTGAAGGTCCTTTGCAGGGTAGTGGAGAAAAAAATCCCCTGCATTCCTTTGCCTTGTGGTGTATTTGATCTGCGGGCAAAACAAGGGGTCTAATTTAATTTTACAGTGTGCTGTGATATTTTTATGAAGGGTGTGATGCTTGCACTATTTGAGGTTATTTTCCTGTTTCTTGGACTGTCATCCTAACACCTTTCACAGTCATTAAATCCTCATTTAAAATGTGTAAAGCCAAGGTATGGAGGATATGGTCCAGATATCAAGCACTCACAGACAAGAACTTGGAGGAGGTTGGGCTGTTCAGCTATTTTAGAGACACTACTGTGTCCTTATCCCTTATGTTATATTACATTGAAGAAAGAACAAGTTTGGGATTTTTTTTCTGAGAATCTCATTTTTCAGGTAAGTCCTAACATAAACAAGGTGAAATATTGTTCAAAGACTGCTTATACTTCTTTTCTGCTGGCAGAATTCTATGTTGTTGCCTTTTTGAAGCACATTAGAGTAGGAGGAGAGTAATAAAAAGCCTTCTAAGGAAAAAATAATTTCACATCAGAAAAAAAAATCCATTTCTGTAGGAAGACTCTACCTGCAATTTTTACCTCTTTTCCTCCTCTCTCTTCTAACTGTATTAGAGAAAGTGTCTACTCAGTGACCTACCCCTGTGTCCTGGGGTATTTGCTCTCCAGTGGTCAGTAGCATCATTTCTTTCTAAAGTCATGCTCTTCTGTTTTAGTCCTGGAGAAAAAAACTCAACGAAACAAAAACCAAACAAACAAACTAAAAAAATAGCGTACGCTGTTTCACAGACTCCAAAACTTTTCACACTGTTCTTTCCCTTTAAATGACTTCGAGGGCTAGGAAAATGGACCAAGTCCTCCAACATTTACTCTGCTTAGAGGCTTGAAGAAATAGGAAATATACATCCTTGAGTGAGATGTAAAAAATAAAGCATTTTTGTATACTTCATACTGACTGCATTTGAAAACTGGATGTCAAAATCAGCATGCAAACTTAATGACATATGTACTTTTTAGAAGAATTCCAATAAAACCAACTCACCAAATGTGTGGAAAACATCTGAGCACAGACCATTTGTACCAAAGTGTTAGTGCCTTTGCACTCACGGAATAAGAGGTTCTTCAGCACAGAGGCTCATAACAGTTTCAGAAGTAGTTCCACCCCTAAATTAGTGGGTTAGGAATTGAATGTTCTCAGAGCAAGGAAGTTTTGCTGGTTCTATTTATGACACAATATCTGCAAAGTTTCTGCTTGATGCAGGGGGAAAAAAAATAAAAAACAAAATGAAAAAGACCAAGGTTACTTTTGCATAATGGACAAAGAAAATAAACATGAAAGAATAAACAGATATAGTCAGGAAATATTGGATAGCTAATCAAAACATTATGCACTTAAGAGAAAAAAAATGCTGAAAGACATGATAGCTGACCAGAAATGTTAAACAACAGTGTCCCTTCTTTATTGCTGAATATCTTAGAGTAAATATATTACTACTGAAGTTTTAACTGTGAAAATTGTTACTGTTTAGCACATAGAAATTATAATGTCTCTATATTGTATCATATTATAGTATATTTAGTACAGTTGTGATATATTTATTATATTATGTTCATATATATATATAAAATAAAGGCCTACTTAATATTAGAGAATTTCAGATTTGCATTTGTATTTTTCCCACATATTCCTAAATATATGGCATATTTCAGGACAAAGTGCTAAAACATACAACACATGTGAAGTTGGAAGAAAATGCATAGTGTTTACTTACATTGTAAAAGGTGTTTATTTCATTGTTTTCACACTCTGAAAAATGAAAACATATTATTCTGAAAGCAAGCTCTATATCCCTGTTCAGAACAAGGCTTTTATACATTTAGACACAGACAAGCCCAGACACGCACACTCCTATTAGTACATCAGGTGAATTTACCATTTCACAAATATCTTGTTCCAAATTTTCTTGATGTTTCATATTGAGGTAGGTTCTCACTAAATAATGGTGGAAATTTCTTGATTCTTTCAGGGGGGGGGAGAAAGAAAAACAAACCCACAGTTGAAATTTTCCATGGTATTTACTAAAATGGCATGAAAGTTTCTCATCCAGCCCACTTCAGAATAAGCTGTTGCTTGTGGCCTAAACATTTTGACCATGTTTTCTTATTCTGAGCAGTCAGTTGGCGAGGCGGCAGCAGCGGTGGTGACTGAGGTGAGGCCAGAGGTGAGCATTACATCGAGCTATACAGGAGGGTTCCTGAGCTCAGGGACACCCTGATGAATATCAGGGGGTGTGAGAGGGAAATATACTGCAGGAACTCACACCCTCCCATCCCTAAGAGAAATGCAGTAGATGGAAGCTCAGCAGGAGTCAGAGGAGCCTCGACCCTTTCTCCATCAGGCAGAAGAATGGGACCAGAAAGATGGGGAAAATGGAAACAGGTCCCTGCCTAAGGAGTTAGAGAATCCCCTCCTGACCTCCCTCGTGTTGCAAGGTGCCCTTATGGAATAGGTTTGAGGCTCTGGAACTCGAGACTCAGGCAAGTGGTAATGAAGGTTAGGGTCTAGTTGACGAGGTATGTTTGGTCAAAAGTTGGACTCCATGATCTGCAAACTAAATTTGCAAACTAAATTACTCTGTGATTCTAGATTTGCAAACTAAATTATTCTGTGATTCTTTGATTCTAGGTTTTTTTAAGCCAGTGACTGTAGAGAAGAAATTTATAAGTTTACATCATTGTACATGAGCTTTAAATCAGCATATCCAGCAGCTCTAAACCAAGGTAGAATAATCCGTTGAATAGTTGGCTTCCTATTCTTCCCTACATGGATCAGCTTCTCTACAACAGCCCATCATGTCATATATGCACATGCATTTAACTGGCTTCAAACTCTGTATTACTGACTAATTATTGCCATATATTAGGTCTTCTTCCTATGCATAAGCCCTTTATACAGCTTAGAAGTAAAGTTTTAAAGCCTCTTTCCCCATTTCTAGCATGCAGATATCTCAAGAAACAAGATTAATATATGATTTGATGCTTATCAAACAGATTGCCTGGTTGTTTCATGTGATTATAAGGACAGAAGGAAAAAAAAATGTAGACCACCCACCTCAAAAATGTTTATCCTGACATTTTCCTTTTCCTTGGAATGATACTTCATTACAGGTTGTTAGAGTCCTAATACTACCTTAGTGCAAAGATTGCTTCAAGTCATATCAGGTACCTATTCCCTTCCCACTAATGACCAGCTAACATCCTTCAAGTTGACCTCCAATAGAATTGTAGTACAAGGAAAGATTTTCATGTATTTTTCAGACCCAGTGATCCATTTTTGCAGTTGGAGACAAGGAAAAGACAGCATCATATTTCAATAGCAACCTCTCAAAAGACTTTCACCAAGGAGTTAGGGAATACACAGCTATCTATAGACCACAGTTCAGGAACTGTTTCTTCAGCTTTAATATACTCCAAATCTACCTATTTTTTGTCACTGATATCTTAGATTCGAGGTGCAAAAAAGACCTCTCATCAGAATTTCAGAAAGTCTCTTAAAGCACCGCAGGCCTGTTTGAACAGCCTGGACAATGTCAGCTGCTGCTTTGAACTCACCCACATGGGCTACAGTTTCTTCCTCCCTCAAACTAATGTTCAGTTAAACCTCTGGAATCTCTTGTTCTGCTCGTACTCCCCCTCCTCTTCCCACAGCTCCGGTTGTTGGAACAGTGTATATAAAGATCTCTTTGTTACTCTTTCTGGAAAAAAGAACAGCTTCTTCAGTCTTATAGCTTTCACTTTGAGTTTTTATTTGGCCCTTGCAAAGAAGGCCACCACCTTGGCAGCAGAACTAGAGTCCATTGACAAAGGTATTTAAAGCTTCCTCACTTAGGCCAGTGGGTCAGAGCTCAGAACTTTCTCTCTGTCTCAAAAAAAAAAAATAAAAAAATTAAAACCCTTGTTCTATAATAAAGAAAAACATTAATGTCTCACTATGATGAATCATCAAGTAGTAAATGCCACTAAAAGAATCAAGAGCTATAAAAACCCCCAGTCCGACAGAGAAACAAATGTGGTGCGTATGACTGTGTTGCTTCTGCAGCTGACAGAGCCTGAAGTAACTCAGGTGTGATTTCTGATACAACTGTGAGTGTGAACCTGAAATGCTGCTTCCATGTTAGGGCCTGGATGTGGGGCCTCCCCACATCAAGCTGCTGAACCACTTCAATGCCCAGTGGTTGTTACACCTATGCAGTGACTCCTCTTATTGCTACAGATTGGTGGCTAAAACGCCAGAGTTAATTTAATAAAGGAACTTCTTCCATGAAATGCTTAAGGAAACAATACTGTTTCTAAACACAGAATTTCCAAATCAGTAGCAAAGCCTGACCCTTGTATACTTCCAAGACATTTACTGTTATAATTGTGGTCAGTTTTAACATAAACAAAAATCATCTTTGAGGGAGCTTTTCCAGAGGCCAAACATGAGTTATTGGAAAGGCTGAGGCATCCCTGGGTTGTATCAGTTAGAAAGTGATGTGAGTAATTCCAGTGTTTTATTCCTACAGTTCCTACCATGTCTGCTTTTCCATTCCACTGGCAAAACGATTTCATATTTCATTTCACATACACCCCATACGCACAACAATAATTTGTGTACCTTTCAGCTGACTTTATGGAGTGAACTAGTTTAACTTTTCCTCAGGAAAAGACATCATAAAACTAGGTGTTGGTATGCCGTGTCCAAGCACTTTTCCTCAGAGCAAGCTATAGCTGTTCCTGCTGGCACCAGACTCTGATAAGAATAAAGATTCATTTTAGATTTTACCTAGAGAAATTTATTTTGTTCTATAGAATTTGTTCTGCTCAGTATGGAGCACTAGGAGGCTATTTCAGCACTTTGCACACTTAAAATAATCTAGTATGGTTTTTGGCTCAATTATTTATCTAATATGCCGCAAGCAATGTTTCAGTCTTTTGTAACAGTGCCACATTCTTTCTTTCCTTGATTGTTGCTATTGAATGATTAGGTTTTTCTAGATTTTCTGCTAGACTTATAACAAATATTGACTGCAAAGTTTATATTTCTGATTGCAGAGGAATTTTTGCAATTAGGTGGAAACAGACCCACAAAAGACTGGCTTTCCAAGCAGGAGATGTTCATATTGTAAGACTTTTCTCTTTCTTATCAAAATGCTAGGTTGTGGATTTAGTTTTGTTTCAATTTAGAATCGTTGAAAAGAATTTGGAAAGATGTTGTGCTTTCTTAAGCTGTCAGATACAAAGAAACTTCTTAGTCTCTTCCATCTTGAATGTTTCTTTAGTATCAATTTGGTGATTCAGATTCATGATTCAGGAGAACAATTTAATTTCTTCTACCAAAAAGATGGTGGTTTTGTCTTCTTTTTTTTTTTTTTAAAAAAAAAGAGGGCTCAAACTTTCTTCCACTTCTTTTGCTGCTTTTTTTCTGTTCATCAGGCATACTTATGTAGCATGGCATAGAGGCTGAACATAGCCCTAGATGCTAAACATCTTTGAAAATACAACTAGGGATTGCTGGTTCCCTGAGCACTTCATACCTCATAGCTCCAAGCGTGAAATTAGTGGTCTCCTGTTACCCTTTATCCATATCTTTGATTAAAGAAACCAACCAACTATAAATGGATGAAAGGCAGCACAGGGATATGCTTGTTTGTTAAGTCAATAAAAGTCTAAATTGAAAGGATTGTAAATCTATGAAATATTTACTGACATGTTAATGTTATCCCTGCTATTTCCAAGCACACTTGGAGCATTTCCTGTGGTGTTAATTAAATGTTTCTCATTCTATTTCTGCCACTTAGACCAGGTGGCTGCTAAATCAATCAAAATATGAGGCTATGAGGGGGAAGCTGCAGTATATAAGGACTTGCCCACCTTGCTACAGCTCACAGGTACAGAGGGGATTGTCTTGAAAAGAGACATTGATTCACGTCTGAAATGAGTGGTCAGGAATCCATTAACTTTAGGCACTCTCCCACTTTATGCCACTTGAGGTTCTTGCCCCATTGATCTTTAAGTTGGAATCTTTCTTGAGAATGATTTTCTCACTCTGGTTTTAACTTGAACCTATTTTTATAGCCATTACCTAAAAATCCTTCTTTATTTTTTTTTTTTTAGCAGTAGTTAGCTTTGTTTTGTTGTTCCCAAGAAGAAAAGTAGTTTTCTTTTCTCCTCTATTGCATTTTATTTGAAAATGTGGTTTCCAGGGCCTGCAGCCAACTCAGCAGCTACCTCTTAGAATAGAGATTTGACTGAAATTTATGGAAGAAATATAGGTGTGAGGCCTGTGAGCAAGGTCTGGCTGGGACTGTGTTTATAACAGCCCCCTTTGTCCTTCCTGCCATGGAAGCTGGGCATGCAAACATGTGAGATTGCTGTGATGGGAGAGAAACTGGAGGTATTTGAGCACAGAGAGAAAAAAAAAAAAAAAAAGCGACCTTTGGATTTAAGTTTTAAATGTGCAGACAGAACTCTATTAATGCCTCTCTTTTGTAGCCTGCTGGGCAGGACCCCTCTCTGCACCAGGGCTTGTGGCACCTTGCTCTAGAGACAGAATCGCCCAGATGGAAGAAATGAAATGGTGTTTTTAATTCATCTTTCTGTGTGGATCTGTTACTTGTTCTTGCACTGGAGAGGCCTAAGGTTGTTCTACTTGTACTAAACACTTGCCCATAAAATCTCTTACGGTGCAGTTGTTCTTTACTTTGATTGCATTTATAAATGTGCTGAAGAAGTGGCAACATAAGGATATGGGAAAAATTTACCTCCTCTGTTTGGAAAGATGAAAACTCTTGACAGCACTTTAAGAAAGATCTTGACAGATCTCTAAGGCAGTCATGGAGTTTGATGCCTGTCTACCACAGAGCCAAGACCACAGCAGCTGTTGCTGTAGGATGAAACAGTTGTCACTTACTCCCTCTCTCTACCCACTATTTTGTGTTGAATAGATCTCAAATATGAGAGCATTCAAACAGACCTGACAGCACCTCAGTTTAGTGACTACTCCTCTGCCAGCAGTTACACAGGAAGAGCAGCATCTTGCTGCCGACCTGGTGGAGTTACTCAGCATCATGAACTCTGCCTCAGAAATAGCTCAGTGAAAAAGGACAGATTTACATTAAGGGTAAAAAATCAGGATCAAAAGACTTTTCCCTTGTTAGTTCACAACTCAAGCTTATGCTTGAGCCCAAATCCAGAGATTTCATGCCTTCCCTGATGCTGTGATCTCTCTCTAGCTTGGAGCGTGCCAAGATGCAACCACTGTTTTAAGTACTGTCTCTTGATGATGATGACCATATGAATTGCACATTGTCCTGTTTTCCTAGTCAGGATGGATACAGCCGCATTAGACAGAGTGGTAAACAGGGAGCTGGAGCTCACAGCTATATGCCTCATAATAAAGGACAGCATGTATATTGTTAGGGGATCCGAGGCTGCAAAACTGGAAACTCAATATTTAATGTTCATTTTTCTCTACTTGTTGTTTAACTTATAGATTTTCTTAATTTTTGTTGTAACTTTCACTTTGAATTTACTATAGCTTTGGTTTGCAGTTTATGTTTAAAAATATTTTAAAATAAGACAACATTGATGTAGTCCTTCCACACCCTTTACTGCTCTTTGAAAACAAGCCTGTCCTTAACTAGAGTGATGTAAACAGTTGTGTGTCCTCAGACTGTGCTGCCACCGCAGAGAGCCTGTGTCACACTCAGTGGTGTGACATGGACCCAAAGACAAATTTGTATACACTCTTCGTGCTTGATAAGGAAGCTGTGGTTCTGGCCTTGGTGGGAGGCATCTTTATATACAGAAGATATTTGTATTATGGGTTTCCACCCAAAACAAAGTGGTAGAAAACTTTCTGAATCCAGCTGAGGTTCAAAGTTTGTTTGTAACATGTACTTGCTGTAATTTTGATGTTGGAAAAAAGATACAAGAAGTAATTCAAAGAGAGAAGAAGTTAATGAAGATCTGCAACAAAAGAAGCAGCATTGACCATAAGCCACAGGGTCTGGTGATACATTCACATTCATACAGCCTTGATCTCGCCTGAGTCTTCAGGCACTTCTTCCTTTCCTACTCAAGTTCAGTTACAATTTCCCATTAACACTGTTTATGTTGATGTCAGACTTTTAATTAGAACTGTAACTGTCTTTCTCCACATCAGTTTCATAGAATCATAGGACATCCAGAGTTGGAAGGGACCCAGAAGGTTCATCAAAGTCCAACTCCTGGCCCTGCACAGGACACACCCAGCAATTCCACCACGTGTCTGAGAGCATTGTCAAAACACTTCTTGAGCTCTGGCAGGCTTGGGGCTGTGACCACTTCCTTGGGGAGTCTTTTCCAGTGACCAACCACCCTCTGGGTGAAAAACCTCTTTCTAATATCCAACATAAATCTCCCCTGGCACAGTTCTAGCTGTTCCCTCAGATCCTGCCACTGCTCACCATGGGGCAGAGATCAGTGCCTGCCCCTCATGAGGAAGCTAGCTGTTCCCTCAGATCCTGCCACTGCTCACCATGGGGCAGAGAGTTTGGGTTTAGAACAAGTTGGAAGGGTCACAATGCCAAGCAGCAGGTGAAAAGCTTCATCTCTTTAGAAGAAATTGATAACAAAGAAATAGCAGTCCAAGGTTCTGTTACCCACTACTGTTATTATTTAAAAACTGGAGAGTAGGCATAAAAGTACAAAAGATGGAGTTATCCTTTCACAGAGTGAAGAGAATAAAATTTATGGTGACTCAGATAGTCCAAGGAAGAATAAAGCCCTCAGTAGCAATGCAAAATGTCCTTAAAATTCACTCAATGTCCTTAAAATTCACTGATATTGGAGCTGGGATAACAGACTGCCCTGTCTGGTGACAAGTGTACCCCTGCGTGACTAAATCTGTACAGAATTATTACTGCTGGTTATTCTTACTGAGCATAATCCTGTAAGGTTTGTCTACAAGACCTTTCTTTTTTATCTATATTTTGATCTGCCAAAGCACTTCTGACCCTCAAATTTAGCATGAGACTAGTTCTCCTCTTAGTTGTCATCATATGTCTGACAAATTTCAAGGCAAGGATGAGTCTGTCTCCACTCCTATGCATTAATTTCTTTAAACTTCAGATTCTCAATCTGCATTGAAATAATACACTCTTTTTTTGTTGTTTTAGGAAATACCTCAACCGAGACTAGGGCTATCCATTCTCATATATTTAATGCAGGTTAATGTGAATCCCATTAATTTGGCCTGCTCAATGTATCCAGTGCCCTCAAGCCTTGTCAAAGCCACCACGCTCAGTCTCACTTATGTCAACACAGGCTGGAGCATTGTCTAACTTATAAATTGGTTAAATCAGGAATACAGCTCTTCACAAGTGCTAAATGCATCTTACATCTCAAAGCATTTGTTAAATGTCTTCCCTCATTAAGTTCAATCTGGGTTGTATAAGAAGTTCCCTTGGAGATGTTACTTGGTTTTATCTTGCACCAGCAGTAAAGAGTAAAATAGTCTATTAATTGATCCCTGGTGGGCTGCAAATGTGAAAAATTGCTACTTTGTCAACTAGGTTCTCTCAGGGACATGAGTTTCTGTATAAATTTAAAGCTATCTGATGAACATACTGTTTGTTTATGCACTTCTGTTCTAATTGGCCAAAAGGAAGGAAGAAAATTAATGAAGAGAGCAGGGATTTTTGTTCTGTGCTTGTGCAAGGAATCATAGAACGGTTTGGGTTGGAAGGGACCTTAAAGATCATCCTGTTCCATTCCCCCCTGCCATGGGCAGGGACACCTTCCACTCGATCAGGTTGCTCAGAGCTCCATCCCGCCTGGCCTTAAACATTTTCAGGGATGGGGCATCCACAGCTCCTCTGGGCAACCTCACCATGCATGCCAGTGCCTCAGCATGTTCACAGTAAAGAATTTTTTCCTACTGTCTAATCTAAAACTACTCTCAGTTTGAAGCCATTCCATTTTGCCCTGTCACTACAGACCCTTGTAAATAGTCCCTCTCCATCTTTCTTGTGGGCTCCCTTCAGGTACTGGAAGGCTGCAATTAGGTCACACTGAAGCTTTCTCTTTTCCAGGCTGAACAATCCCCATTCTCTCAGCCTTTCCTCATAGCAGAGGTGCTCCATTCCTCTAATCAGCTTGGTGTTCCTCCTTTGAATACATTCCAACAGGTCCATGTCCTTCCTGTGCTGGGAACTCCAGAACTGGATGCAGTTCTCAGGTGAGGTCTCAGGGTAAAAGCCTGAGGAAGTCCAGGATCTAGGAAGATATATAGAAATTAACAAAGAATTGTAGGTTGGGAGTGTTTAACTTGTTTTTCTGTAGCTACCATAACTCCTGCTGTTATCCTCCTCACCCAGGTCAGGAGTCCCCTGGTGCTGCCCACAGAGCTGTGGTTGTGCCTAATTCCCTGTCCCACTCTCCCAAAATGCATGGCACAATACATTCAGTCTACCACGGGCAATAGCAGCACCAAAACCAATTTTAGTCCGGAAGATCCCCTGAGCACAGTGAAGGATGAGAAAGAAGGAGCAGAAAGAAGAGGAAAAACAACATGCAGTGGCACAGAGCCCTGTATTTCCACTTTCCTCCTTGAATGAAACAGCAGTTTTCCTCTGGCCTTGGCTCCCCTATTTGTTTTAGCAGATACTACTTGCTTTCTCACCTACAGCCTACAGTGGGTGCACTGAGATGCACAAAGCATGTTTATTTAAAAATTGCTTGATAGCCCTTGTTTGAGAGTTGACTAGGAACTATTCACAACATGTTAAAACTTGGGAGACATTAGGTTTCACATAATGCTTCCTGAAAAGTTCTAGCACCTAGCCTGTGTTTCAGGAAAGAGTTAACAGGGAACACACATAGCAAAAGAGCATACATAAAGCTGTCCCCACCTTTCCCTTTGCAATAACAAAGCATGGACTTCATTAAGGGGAAACGTGAGAAAGTCATTCAAAAATACCTTACAGATCACATTGTACAGGTGTCACTGCGTAATCCCCCACTCTTTTAACAATTTTTATACCAAACTGAGGATGTAAAAGGTCCATCTGGATTTCCTCTGGCTTTTCCTCCTACCACTCTTCAGTTTCTGTTTCTTCAATCTTTGGAACATGCCCCAAAATGTCACTTATAGCACTTTCATACTCTACACTGAAAAAATGGAATATAGTTTGCAATACAAACACTGCCACTGACAGACATTTGCTGAAGCAAAGTCATGAGGTTCAATTTAAAAGCTGTAAACTTTTGCAGGACTATAAATTCCTACTCCATTAATGTTGTACAACACTTAAATGGGGGGAGAAATAAAAGAGCCCTCAGTTTTTTGGAGCAGATAAAGTCATGGACAATCGTGGTGCTTCTGCCTCTGCTTCACCTGTGCCACTTAAAATTCCAGGTGAAAATCTAACTCCTTGGCCTCTTACATGAACTGTAGATTCCTGAGATGTAATATTTTTACTTTCACACATTAGTACCTCTTATGAAAACTAGAAAAATTTTAATTCAATAGAGACTTATCAATAATGACTTACAAATTATTTCCCTTAAAAAATTATGCTTTCTCTTTCAGACATCATAATTTGTCTTTCATAAGACACAGGAAAGCCAAGCACTAGCACAACAGATAAGCACAGAGCAGAAAGCAACTTTGACTCCAAAGGAGAAGAAATCATCCACTATAGGTCCTCAGGACAGTTGCCAGGAGGTTATGGAAGAATATAGTAATTTTCTGCCTATGCTTATGCCTCCACAGATACCTACCAAGGTCTGCGGAAAATACAGACTTGCCCTTTTTCAAATCTGTAGTTAATGTAGAAGTTGAGAAGGAAGCATTCTTTCACCTCCTCGCACATTTCTGTATGCCGAAGGCCTGCCCAACACCTCCTGGGTTGCATGGGTGACCTGTGTAAATTATTATGTGTTGAGTTATTTCAGTTGAGTTGCACCCATTTTCTCTTAGATGCAGTGTTCCCTCATGACTCAGCCTTCTTTCTGAGGCTGAAGAATGGAGTAATGATGTCTGTGCATCCTCAAATATGAATCTTTTACAAAATAATCCATCTCCTCATAATTCAGCCTGTGTTCTTATACTTTTTTGTTCCTACTCTTTTCCACTCTATATATGGCAACACCATATTTATTTAGCACAAAGTCCTACTGCTCAGCTGTAGGAAGTTAAAGATTAGTAGACTTTTGTTTTTTGCACAAGGTTCAATCTGAAACAAGAAAAACTTGATATCAACTAAAATATATTTTCTGTAACCAAGGAGCAAGTTAGTGAGGGTGAAGTGAGGCCGCAGTGCAAGCTGTACATGCTACACCACTTGAGCTGAGAGACAGAGCTGTTGTGGTATATTTATGAGAAGGAGAAAAAGAAAAAACCAATTCACCAGTCTGAGATAAAATTCAACAACATCCCAATAGCACCAGATACTGTAGGTTTTATACGAGCAACAGTCTCCAAAAATCCTTCTTGCTATTTGACTCCCTTCCCTCTTTATAAGTCTACACAGTTAATACTGAGTTTGAAAGCAGAGTAATATATTAAGAAGGAAATGTATATGTTATTGCCAGGAGAACTTGTTCCCTTTAAAATGGGGGGGCTGGGAAGTATTTCTCTTCTATGTGTTTCAAGCAGTAGGTTTTACAGATTCACAAGAATGAATCTGCTGAAAAATGTACTTACTTGTAAATTAAATAATAATGTTAATTAAACCGAAGTCTATGGGCTGGTAGTAGGACATGTGAAAAAAAATGCTTTACAACTCACTCAGAGAACAGCAGAAACCTACCTAGGGGTGCCCTGAAAACCAAAGATGAAAGACTGCAAGATGTTTTTATTCTCGTTTTAGGATAAAGAAGAAAAACAGAGAAACTAATAACTTCTAAAATATATCAAGTATGTATACTCTAGGCCTTCATAGCCAAATCTGATGTCGAACAACATGGTTAAAGAAAGTTTCTACAGTCTTGGGGGATGGGGTTCTCCTCCTCCTTCTTTCTTCTTCTTCTTCTTCTTCTTCTCCTTCTTCTTCTTCTTCTTCTTCTTCTTCTTCTTCTTCTTCTCCTCCTCTTTGCTTTTTCTTTCTCTGTTCTTCTTGTTCTTATTTTTCTTTTTTTCTTTTTTCTTCTTTTCTGGAGAGAACCACTCATGGTGCCACCAAATATGCTCCAAGAGTTCTAGCAAAGCAGCAGTTGGGCAGCCCCTTCTTTCACCCCAGGTATTTCAGCACAGAATCTGACTGCAACAAATGCCAGGGAAGTTGGGGCTTCTGACTGACAAAGAATTCTGGCTACAGTGTGGAAATGGCTTTTTCAAACCAGCCAATGTCAATTTGGCAGGAAGAGTGTAAGACACCGACCACGTTTAAAGTTTCATTTTCATGACCCACGGTGAGAAGAAAACCACTTGCAGTCATCCTCTGCCATCTGTGTTATAAAATCACTCTATGGGGCAGATGTTTGAAACTTGGCTGTGATGCCATCGAGGATTAGCATTGACCAAGCTTAACTGTAAGTGTCTTCGATGGTTTTGTAAGCTCCATTTAAGTGACCGTGAATGCCACTAGTCCTGAGAGGCGTGATGCTGGGGGAAATGCCATTGAGAATTTCTGCAGTAAATTTTTTTTAATCCCTTCTCTGCTTGGTTTATGGCTAGAAAATATTCTTAAACTCTACCAAGAAAATCAGTGTGGCTTGGACAGAATAATCTTCAGCAGGTACCAGCCCTCTCGTTATAATTAAATTCTTTGAAACACTTTTCAAAATTAGTATTTCCTCTGTTCCTCTTTGACCTTCTGTACTAGACCAAACCAAAAAGTCAAAACTACGTTTCTTGTCCTGCATGTTTTAACCAAAATGGCCTCATGTTCACCCAGTCCAAGTTTATATATGCAATATATATTTATGACAAAGTATTACTGAGAGGATAGTAGTTGTGACAGTAAATGTAGATACCGAATGGTGCAAAAGCAGTATAACATCATTAAAGAGTTACATCTGGTGCAGTGAAGACAGGTGGGCCAGTATTGCTTGTGAGTTTTCCAAAATAATTGTGCTTGAATCATTGCTGCAGTATTGAAGTATTTTGTGCTTAATAAACTACTTCCTCTAACTTTATGTGCTTAATGATGGAATAATAAAATGAGAAAGATATCACTTATATATAAACCTGTACTAGAATATTTAAAGTTAATTACCTGAGGGTATCTAAGTATAGTGTTACCATCATGGTAGACACTGAAACTGTCAAAACTGTGTAAATTAACTCTTCCTGAAACTTTGGCTTGTAAACCACTGCCCTGCCATGCCCTGCACCAAGGATGGTAAAACCATGGGAGCATGTTGGGAAATGGTCACAGAAGGGAAAGGGAGGTGATGTGAATTTTGTTTTCAGGCAGCTCCCACAGGTTTTGGAAAACTGTATCTAGGAGCAAATGTGTGCTTTTACTGCTGGTGTTCTTTTTAAAGAACAGTTGGCTCTGCTGTCACCTGGCATCCCCCAGAGAAGTGAAAATGAGAACAGTGCTTCCAGGAATGCCACTGCCGTATGACCACATGGGCTGGCTTGTTTGGTGATGCTGTCCTGGTTAATGACACTTCCAGGCATGATGGCAGAGAACAGGAATATTTCTGATGTGTTCAAATGAGCAGTGGGTAATGAACAACACCTCCAGAAATGGTGGCACTGTGCTGTGCAGTAATAAATAGCTGAGGCCTTACGAAATGGCTGGTGAATAATTTCGACTGGGAACATAACATTAGAAGGAATATTATATGAACTTTTCATTAGATCTGAAACAGTATCAGAGATGCAGACACTATTCTCAACAGGGTCTTCTGTAATTCACTTGCAGTTGGGTTCAATGCCTAACTTAAACTTTTGCAAGGCAGGCAGCTAATCAAAGCCAGGGATAGTTCATCCCATTAAAAAGGTATCTCAGGTGCTGTGAATCATAATTCAGTTGAACTACATGGCATAAAACCAGTATCAGTGAGATGAAAATGCGGGTAATGAATTCTGAGCACAGGAACTGAGACTTGAAGCAAATCCATTGCTAAGCCGTGCACAGCCTGGGCTGAGGGCAGCAAAGCCATATATGTCACAGAACGGTGACTCTGGGGCTGCCAGCTTTAGTTAGACCTGACCTCTCAAGTGACAAAAAGAATGAGCCTGTAATCGCTCACTCCTCAATGCGCTTCGCTCCACAGACATCAGACAAGAAGTGACATAAAGCTGCTTTTGAGTGGTTTTCTTAAGGTTCCAAGCTACAGCTAGTTCACGATCCCACATAACTCTGCAAACTTGTGTTGTACAATTTATAAGACATTGATTTTTATCTTAGACCATAACTGTTCATCTGCAAAACTCTGTAGCAGAAGAAAAAAGGGAGACACTCCCTTTGATACTTTGCATGTGAATTTTACAGTACCATTTGTGTACATACCAGGACTTGGTTTGGCAGAATTCTTTCAAGTCCTTTTTCTCTTCCACACACCTTTATGCAGCTATAGTTTTAATGTAATTTTTCCTTCCTTTAGCAGCCTTTTTTTTCTGGATGAAGGATATGATGTTTGCCATGTTTGCATTGTCAGACAAGCTCTTGGAAAGTTGAAAGATGCTGCCTATGCAGAGGGCTATAAAATCATAGGAATCATGGAATGGCCTGGGTTAGAAGGGACCTTAAAGATCACCTAGTTCCAAACCCCCTCCATGGCCATGGTGACCTTTCACTTGAGTTAAATATCAACATATCTTCATCACTCAGCTATCCATTCAAGCATGAGTTGTGAGAAACTTTTATGGTACAGCCTAGGCACAGGGACACCTTTCAATGGACCTGACTCTTCAAATAACAAGGATCTGTTCTAGGTAGCACACTAAAATTCTTGCTGTGGGAATTGCATTTTTCCTACTACATGGTTTACATTTACTTTGCCATACAGAGAGTAAAATTGTTTCTCATAAGTGTTCTTCTAATATCTTCTCAACTACACTGAGAAGGGGGACAAGAGAGTTAACTTCAGTCCACATGAAACCCCCTCAGCAAGAATAGCTAGGCTTCAAACTGAGAGTAGGTTTAGATTGGATATTAGAAAGAAACTCTTCCCTGTGAGAGTGGTGAGGCACTGGAAGAGGTTGCCCAGGGAAGCTGTGGATGCCCAATCTCTGGAAGTGCTCAAGGCCAGGTTGGATGGAGCTCTGAGAAACCTGGTCTAGTGGGAGGTGTCCCTTCCCATTGCAGGGGGGTTGGAACAAGATGATCTTTAAGGTCCCTTCCAACCCAAGCCATTCTATGATAATACATTTCATATGCTACGCGTGAGGCAGCCTGAAATACTGATCTGCATGCACAGCTCCAGTTTCCTCACTTCCTTTTTGGCATGGTTTGTTTTAAGTACACGGTAAAAAATGCTTCAGATTTGACTGTGTAAATTGTTGGCTAATCAATTGATAAGGGTATTTATTACCCAGTGTCCGGCTCTGTTAAGCTGGTGCAATGTCCATTGAATATTATGCTGAGAAAACAGATTTTAAAAGTTGGAGAGGAAATAAAGGTACTCAACATTTTTGCAGTGTGGAACTCAATTGTCTTGGAGTTACAGACAACTGTAATACAATAAATAATATATTTAAGGGAAAACATATTTTTGATAAAAATTGCAATTTTCATAAAACAATACGCATGTCATAGCATATCCATGTATTTCATAAGGAAACTTTCAAGATAATTAGCAGGAAAAAAATCACCTTTCAAACATAACTTGTTAATGGTTGAAATACACAGGCTCTTCGAATATTTGTTGAATAAGTTCTGCCCCAGAAGATTCTCCTTCCATTTTTCATTTCCTTCCCTCTCACCGCCAACATCACCATCATCACCTTTTCCTATCCAAGGAAGAGGAGAGTTCTGGGAATAAAATGTTTAAGGTGTTTTCATTATATATTCTTGATACATTTCTTATGCTTCATATAGATCCTTTCATTCTAGACTATTTTGTATCTTGTCATGTTCAGTGCCTTCCACAGCAACTTCTGTATGTAAGAAATAAAACACGTGGTCTGTTTTTCTTTCCATCACAATTTCTTGTGATTAGAAAATAGGATCAGACAATATAATCCGATTAGTACCATGTTCCCAGTGATTAACTGTGGTGTTTCTCCTAATATCTCGGTGTCTGTGCAGGCTCCTTTCTCCTGAAGAGGACAGACTGTCATGAGAGGGATTGTTTTACCACTCACTGAAATTTAACCTGTAGTTAATAATGTACTCCTATGAGAGATCATGAAAATTAGTCTCCATGGTGGGATAAAACCAAAACCAGTTTCGAGTTTCAAAGTTACCAATGAATCAAGAAGGGTGAGAAAATACATTTGAGGAACCATTTCCTTCAAGTCTTATTCTTGCACAGAAACTACATTTCTTACAGTATATCTGTAAATTTTATTCTCTTCATAAAATTAATCAAGACTTTTCACAGAAGTCTTTTTCATGCATTTATAGGTCGAGGGCTTTTCTGGACTGCAGCTTTTAATGTAAGGAAAAAATCGGGAGAATAAATTTTTCTCAAAACTTGTCCCAATTTTTTTATTAATATCATACATTTATTAAAATGTCTGTCCACAATTTTCAATAAAATTAAACAATATTTTGCAGAAACATCTGTGGTAGTGAATTCAGTTTAAAACTAACAGAAAGGAAAATGTTTTAACACATTTTGTTAGTATCTCTAGCTTTGTGCACACTTCAAAAACTTGCAATGGCTCAATTTAAGCATGGGTATGTTATCTGAACCTTACATATTACATGTCTTTCTTTTCCAAAGGGGTTTTGAATTGATCTTACAGTTTGAGATTATTCTTAAAGTAATACTACTTTTTTTGGGCAATAGCTGGTCCTGGGCTGTGTTGTTAAGAAGTCTTTGTACAAGGGCAATATATGTTGAGGTTGGGTGTTTTTTCTCTTTTGCTTTTTGTCTTCTTATCCAACTTCTTTAGTGGTAAGACTTTGTCTATTCTGAATCCCAGAAAAGCACATTGTTGTCATTTCTTTCCTCTGTTGAGCAGCATAGAACAGCTGCTAGGGAATTCTAACCTAGAATAAAAGTGGCTTGGACTCCATCCCCCTCTCCCTTATTCTTCACAAGAAGAATTACTTTGCTTTGAAAGCACACAAATTATTCTGGAATAAAGTAATATATATTCAATTATATATTCAAGGGACAGGAGTATGCTGAAGCTGCTACTGAAGAATACTGCTACAGTTAACTCCAGTTAGTTTTCTTATGAAACTTTATTTGCTTTGAAAACAAATCCTTCCCACCTTAATTTTAAAGAATCAAATAATTGTGAGCAGGTAAAGAGAGGGAAAATGGAAGTAGTTCATTTTAACAAGAAGTGAATAAAGAAAATGCAAGACTGAGGAAACTAGCTGACCAGGTGAACTGTTGATGAAGATTTTGAAGGGAGGGTGTCAGGGCATGGCCCAGGCTCTGCTTGGTGGTGCTGAGCAACAGGACAAGAGGCCACGGGCAGAAACTGATGCCCAGGAAGTTCCATCTGAACATGAGACAGAACCTCTTTGCTGTGCAGTGATGGAGCACTGGAATAGATCACCCAAAGAGGCTGTGGAGTCTCCCTCATTGGAACTATTCCAGAACTGTCTGGACACAATCCTGTGCAATGTGCTCTGGGATGGTCCTGCCTGAACAGGGAGGTTGGACCAGGTGACCCATTGTGGTCCCATCCAACCTGACCCATTCTGTGATTTTGCTTCTTTGGAATGGCTCTAGGTAGGGAAATCCTATACAAAATCTTGACTCCTTCTCAACTGATAAGAGTAGTCACTGAAGCAATCGAGTTGTGCAAAGCTGCCATATGGCATACTGAGTAGTCTGAGGAAAAGGATACCTATTATTTTATGAAACAATATTTTTTGTTAGGCTATGGTATTTAAGCTCTCCTGAAATAGATCATACTCATCTGTGCTCTCTGCAACAATCTGGAGTTTTGTAAAACATTACATTTCAGCTGAAATCAGCAGAGGTGCCACACAGTTTCTACTGATTTTTATTGATTCAGTGTTCAATTCCAAGTTATTGGGATCTTGGAAGTTTCCTAAATGTATTTTGGGGGAAAAAATAAAAAAAATATTTGTAGATTGGACATGCCCTTCTGCTGGGATATTGAAGGAGGCACACTTCCTCCTTAACACCTGCAATACATGGTGAAAACCACATCTTACTGGATAATATTTTGCAGGAATACACCGAGCTAGGAGAAACCACTGTCCTAGAAGAATGTTTCATTAAGATTTCTCACATCTCTTTTATCCTTTTTCTTCTCTGTCTTCTTTCTTTCAGCACAAATTTTAAAGATTTTTCCATTGATGAGAGAAAATGGTGTATGTGCTATGTACATGTTTGTAGTATAAATTGAATAGTGGTTTTGAGACAATGTTTGTGCTAAATCCCACTCCTGAAATTGCTGTCTAAATCTGTTAGTGTGCTGGTATGTGTTTTTCCCTAACTCCATTTCCTCTGAAAGGAGCTATCAGTTTGAAGTTGTGGAAAGGGCACCACAAAATTTCTTCCAAACATGGGTGCAAGTTACTTCTTTTTGCTACTTCATTTTCACCATTCCATGCCCTGAGGCTGATATGAAAGATGGGAATAAACCTCATAAATCGAATAACATTGTTTACTGAAAAACTGTTAAGCTTAGAGGACACGAATCCTGTAGAACACTTTGATCCCATGGAAGACTACACAAATCTCATGCTTAGACTGACGTGATGCCAGTGCTTTTGGCTTCTAACTAAACCAATGGCAAGTAGCACATGTATCATCCTCTGAGCTGAGCAGCAGAATTATGCCAAAATAAAAGATGATTGTGTGATAGCAGAAATAAATGGGCTCAAATGACTATGAGGGGGAAATTGCAACCATATTTTTTACTGCTATAATCGACCTTTGAATATTTTGAAATATATCAGAGTTTTTATGAACAGAAGGCACAGGACACATCATCAAAAGGTCTGTAGGTCAAAGTCAGTTGCAAATTCAGAGTGTGAGTTGTAGGTGTTGCCTGTCTGATTATTCAAGAACTCACCTTCCCGCTTTTGTGCCACGACGGCACTAAGAGGTTTGGCGATGCCAGCACCACAAGATGGTGCTGATGGCTGGCTGGACACATTATTTGGTTAAAACAGAGATCAGACATGAGGATCTGTTGTGCAGTCAGGCATGCAAACTATGCATGCACAAGAAGAGATCAGCCAGAGGCCTTTAATACCTATGAGACCTTGACTACACGAGCACTGAGGAGAAATTGCCAGGCAGACTTTGGAAGCAGAACTATAACCTGTAATTTGATGAGTCTAGAAGACCCTGAGCATTGGCTCCAACTCAGGTAAGAAGCAGTAAGATATTAAAGGCCTCTCAGTTACCAGAGTCAGAAGACTGTTTAATTTCACCCATTTGGGAGTGGATTTTTATCACACTGTTGTGATTCTACTGATCTCCATATATTTGCTTCTTTCTCTTTTCCCCAGCCCTCCATAAATTGGATTACAGGCTACTATGATTGATACATGCAAAAGGTTGAATTCATCAAGTACCAGATTGGGGTCAGAAGGAATTTCCATTAAAAGCAAACTGGAAATAACCTGAGGAAGCCTGGAGGTGGAGCTGAGGGGGAAGAAAGAGGGAGTTGAACAAGGAAATATTTCTCTGGAGCATTTGGAATGGATCACTCTCCTATTCAAACTAAAAGCAAACCACTCGGACATTGCAATCTGGATGATTTTATTCCAATATAGTTTCTGAGGTGCTCCAGTATTTTTCTTAAGACATGTAATACAGCATGGAGAGGCCGTAACTTCAGGTCTTATTTTGCTGAGAGAAAGAAAATGTCAGGACTCAGAAATATGCATGGGGAAATTAAGACAGAAGGCATCTATGTTTCATCCGTTTCCACAGGAAGTAGAAGGCTTTAACTACTCTTTTTAATGGAAGGTGAAGGGAGAAAAAATTTGTTTTTCTTTCATTTTAGATCATTGATTTCATGTGCTTGTTTTTAATGCTGTTTTTGGGAAGTTTCATATCAAAGTAATTTACAAATATCCCTCTAACCAGGTAAGCCTTAAAGAAGTATACAGCCTTTAATTGTACTATTACTACATTCACCTGAAAGAGTGATGCTCAATCTTATTAAAGCTCACCCATTGCTTTAATTTCCTTCATAGAAATGGTGCTTTAGACAGGAAACACATGGACCATATACTGAGCAGACAAAAGTTAATATAATTTCATTTACTAATGATGCTAATATAGCCTGCACTAGATTAGAAACCAACCAGCACATATGACTGAAATATTGTCAGCACTCTTTTCAATCCTCTATGGTCATCCTTACATCAGTTTCATGGCAAATTCCAGCAAATCAACCAAGGAGTATAATGATCTACTGTGGTAACTATCTGAAAATGCAGGAGAACAGAGCTGAGAATTTTGCCTACATGAGAATAAAGAGGCTTTGCTAAGGCTACTAAAGTGACTTAAAACTATGAAGTACTTACTTGATGTGGTTCACTTCAAATCGTAATCACGAACCACTAATAACAGATTATTTTTTTCTATTGTCTCTTCCATTGTCATTGGGGAATTCCAACCAGGGTGCTTCCGGGATACTCCAGGGACCAGTTTTGCTGGAATGTCTACTGTGTACTGAAGAATACATGGCAAGTGCTTCATACGAATGACCTTTTGCATCTATAGCATATGGAAGCAAGAGTGAGAGACTAGTTAATACTTGTTTGATATGATTATTTGTGTTATCACCATCTGGTTGACAGTTAAGAAAGTACCTAAAATTATTCTCTGTTACCACCTGACATTTTTTGGCAGAGCACAATGTTGAATTTGGCCAATATAAGAACTGCAAAGAGAGAGTCTGAACACATCCTGAGATTCAACTAATGCTGCACAATCCGAAATGTCTTTGGTACTGTATATGCATCCCAAGTGGAAAATCTGTGGGGAAAAAAGAATTTAAAAAAAAAAAAAAAATAAAAGAAAAAAAAAAGAAAGAAGAAAGATTTGGAACTCTAAAGATGAGCCTTACTGGTTTTAATTTTTCTGCAGAAGGATTTTAAGTAAACATAAACCTAGTAAAAGTAAGAATTGAAAAAGATGCAGTACACCAAAATCAAACAGTATCAAACACTGGCTGTTTTCTCTCAAAAATGCAATAAATCGGGGGCTGATGAAACAAAAAAGCTCAGTTTACAGATGAGATTAAGCAGCCAGTGCAAATTTATTGCTTTTGGATTAAAAGTAATCATGCAGCATTTGTGATCAACAGAAGAAAAAGAAAATGTGATGCTTGTAACGAGGAAGGAGCTGAATTAATTGCTACATATGTTTATGCACCCTCTGTGACTTTAATCATTCCTGACGCACAGGTATCAGGTCACAGATGTTATTTTTTTTCCAGTGTTTCTACACACACAGTTTTGTTTTTTAAATGAAAAACTCCTTTCTGGCAAAGTTAGTATTGAAGAGAAAAAGCATAATGTTTCATTTTAAAGTCTGATAAGAAGCCAGTTTAGGGACATGACTGTAGCACATTATGCTGTGAACTTGGAGACCTCAGCTGTGGACTGAATCCATCTGCATTCCTCAGCCCCCTACTCAGCACAGAGGAAGGGTGGGACTCCATTGCTTCATTTTCAGCATCCCTGGCAAAGATCTCCTGGAGCAGCCTTCCTTTTGGCTCTGGGGGAAAGGCCCCAGCAGTGTCAGCCTTCAGAGAAGGGGAGCAGTGCTCATCAAAATGTAAAAGTTAAGTAATCAACAGTATGAAATGGGGAGATGATCACGTCACAAGCAACTGGTCATGCCACGCATCTTACAGACAAGGGGGCACTGTGTGTCTCTTGATGGAGAGAAGTTTTCAGGGAGATTTACACTCCCACACTTTGCTTTTGTAAGTCAGCAGATGTGATATTTTTATGGTCCTTGCTCAACCTCTGCTAACAGGGAGACATGCTGTGTAATAAAGAGAGACCAATGCTGAAGTTAGAGGGGGAAATTTTTTTTGCTTGTTTAGGTCAAAACAAAGGGGACTGAATGAGGCAGTAAGTTTATGTTAATATTGTATAACATTTTTACTCTGAGACATAAACAAATGAGTTCTGCCTGAAATTAAATTCAGCAGGTAACTATTAGAGAGTTCAGATTTTCCTACTGAGTTGCAACTTCCGTTATGGAAATTGAGAACATAAATGCCTAACTTCTCTGGAATTCGTAAATCTGATTTAAATCTATGTGATTTATTAAGAGCTGGAAATTGAAACTTTTCTGCTGAGTGGCTTATTTTGAGTAGTGGTGTGAAATTCCTTCCCTTGGTTTGAAAACAATTTGAAAAATGTAAGGTAGAAAAAGAATAGCTCAAGTTTGACAAGAAGAAGCCCATTGAACTGTGATTCTGAACTGATAAAATTAGGATGTACATCAGAAGCACTAAGTGAATTACCTTTCAAGATTGGTTAATGTCGTGTAATGTCACTGTCCAGAGCTACTTGACCAGATCACTGAGGGAAAATCCTAGTTTGAAACAGTTTCACTGAGGTGTATTACAGATAACTGGAGAAAACTATCTGATTTTCCCCAGAAACCTCTCCTGCAGAATACACAGCAACTTTATAGTTTGACTTCGTTAATAAACTATAATAAACAATACTGCTAGGAAAAAATTATGACCTCTGCATAGTATCAAGAAGGAGAACTTGAAAAAAAATTGAACCCCAATACTTGAGCATCAACCAGATCCTGTAACCCAAGTTACAAGATTTGTTTATGGACTGATTTAATTGCTATGAGCCATCAGGGTGCCCAGGTGAGCAAGAAAGTCAGTGGCATTCTGGCCTGTGTCAGCAATAGTGTGGCCAGCAGGACCAGGGCAGTGATCGTCCCCCTGTGCTGGGCACTGGTGAGGCCACACCTTGAATCCTGGGTTCAGTTTTGGGCCCCTCACTGCAGGAAGGACACTGAGGTGCTGGAGTGTGTCCAGAGAAGGGTGACAGAGCTGAGGAAGGGTCTGGAGCACAAGTCTGGTGAGGAGCAGCTGAGGGAGCTGAAGAGGCTCAGTCTGGAGCAAAGGAGGCTCGGGGAAGACCTTATCACCTCTACAGCTACCAGAAAGGATGGTATAGCAAAGTGGGGGTCGGTCTCTACTCCCAGGCAACCAGCGAAGAGGCAAGATGAAATAGCTTCAAGTTGCACCATGGGAGGTTTAGATTGGAGATTAGGAAAAAATTCTTCAGAGAAACAACTGTCAAGCACTGGAACAGGCTGACCAGGGAAGTGGCAGAATCACCGTCCATGGAAGTGTTCTGAAAACATGTAGATGTGGTGCTTAGGGACGTGGTTTGGTGGTGGACTTGGCAGTGTTGGGTTAATGGTTGAACTTGATGACCTTACAGGTGTTTTCCAAACTTACTGATTCTCTTCTGGAGAAGACTTGAGTCCGCTTCATTTTTATGCGGTGTAACAACTGAGCACACTTTGGGGGATGTGCTGCTTCAAGTGCACTGATCAGGTTAAGACAGCTTAATTTGCCTGTCTAGAGAAGCCCAAGCCCAATCCTGGATCCACAGACTTAACAAGCTAAAGAAGCAAGAGGGAAATGGGTGGGAGAAAGTGAACAACTGACATCCACAATTAACAAAGGAGAGCTGAGGAGACATGGTCTCAGTCTTCAGCATTTAATTAGGCTACAGTCTTACCTGTTGAAATCCCAGAACTGCTCACAGTAATGAAGATAAAGATTTGCATAAGTGATTTCAGGAGTGAGGCCTGAACTCTCTACCCAGCATCGTGGAGGAAATCAGTAGCAGTGTTGTGAATTGAACCCAGATTTCCTGAACTTCTACTCAGCCCCTCAAACAGATGACTAGACCTTCTCCTTCAGAGAGAAAATATTACCTTAAAATAAATCCAGAATTTATGTAATTTAGTATTATACCAAGGATACATTGAAAATTTCTTGAATCGCAGTTTTTTCCCTTATGGACATTTTTACACTATTTTCTACCAACACAACACTTCTTTAACCCTACAGTGGTGTGGTTTCTGACCTAACATTGCTTGAAACTGTCCCATTAGCAGCAACTCTCAATCTTCTTGAAGACTTACGTTCAAGCAAGCTAACAAATATGCTGAACAAACAAGGAAAACATTTTGAAAGATAAAATATTCCAAATACTAGCAGATGAAACACTTATTGTGAAAAAAGAATAAGCCTTAGGAATAAAATAGAAAAGATCCAGTTTGTCATATCATGATTATATTATTGCCTCAGAACAATCGGTCTATTTTCTTTCTGAGAATATTTTCAAGCAGTTGTTTTTGAGCAATTTTCCTTGTATGAATAATCAGTCTTTTGAAGCATGACTCTAATGTAAGGTCAAAGTTGTTTTTTATATTCTCCAAGCAGCTGAATTGCTTTCTGCTTATGTAATACAGATGTTAAGCAGTTTGAAATACTTATGCACTTTGGTGACTGCTAAGAAAAAGAAGCAAGTACTTTCTACAGCATTTGATTTTGTCAATTTGAAATTTTGCTTCTCGTATAAATGGATTTTAAAGTCTCACCAAGCTGATGCTTTTGTAAAATCTTCCTGTTTTTCAAACAAAATGCAATAATGGCTCTTTTTAGCAATGATTTTTTGCCAGGATTTAACTGTGCTCACAGTGGGGTGACAACATTCCTTAATTTTTGGTGAGCAAATTTAACGCAATTGAGAGTCTTATCTGAATTACCTTTGAACGTGACAGGCAATTGAAAGTTTGGTTTTCACCTTATGAAACACCTACAGATAATTCTGATCTGACAGAATGAACTTTTGGTCCTACTGAGCCTGTGTAGGTTTTGTACCATTGAGATTATGTAAGTTTTATCTTTTAAAAGAAATAATAATAATTATGGCAAGATTATGAGTAACAGCGACAGTGTACAGCATGTTTGAGCTGGGGCAGGTGGGAGGGGAGGGTCAGATATATAGGCTGTATCCACTGATTTTATGTGAGATTTGGAGTTTGCCTGTGATAGACCAAGACCAAGTTTACAGCACAGCTTCAGAGGAGGCCTTGTACATCCCATGTATGCTGGGACAACGCAATGTTTACATGATCAAAAAGCTTAATCTAACATAATCATTGCTATTGTCAGGGGTCCAGATCCAGACTCTGGCAAATTGCCATTTGATAGTGGTTAGGCTGCTCCCAGTCCTACAGGGCTATTCAGTATATCATATGGAATTACTGGTTCAGATTCCCACCAGCTCAAGGATTTTTGTACAGTTGTCTGCTGTTCTGTGTAAATAACTCTAAGTTTTGCAGTAGGACAGTAACTATTCCCCTGCTCTTCCCAAGTAATGAAATTCTAGAAAAACAGAAAAAAGAACTTATCCAGAAAAGCAATTTGCTGGTAGAGCCACAGAGCTAGACAAAAAAATACCCCAAACACCTCATTTTTCATGACTAGAATATGCAGTGTGTTTTGTGAACTTTACATCCACCTTAACCACACCTTCACCTGCTTTGGTGGTAATAATTTGATGTAAACGACACAATTGTAAATTGCACCTTCTCAAGAGGAACTAAGAGTCAGCTTTTGCAACAGGTTTGTATATTTAATCTCAATGATCACAGAAAATGAAGTTGCTTTGGTAACCTGTTTTATTCATCTTCACCTTATCTTCCTCTTACCATGACTTTGACAGTAAATTAAGGAATTCCATTGAATTGGAAACTGCTGCTGCCAAACACCTCAGGCACTGTGCAAGTGGTGAGCTGTGCTTGTTAGTAATTAATGGCAGGATTGTCTTAAAGCAACCAGTAAAGTAAGTTAACATTTCAGTATGGCCAGTCTTCACGAACGAAGATTTGGGAAAGGTCATTAACCCTTCGAGCCTGCACAGTGAATTTTTTAGGTGAGACACAGTGTGCGCTGAACTGAGCCCACCCTTTAATCCTGAGGTTCATCTGCCGGGGCTGAGCGAAGCTCGGACAGTGGCAGTGAGGTCCTCAGGACGTAGGTTTGTTTAGAGTGACCTTCTCTTAGATGGATGGCCTCACAGGGCTGACGAGCTCCATCTGCCCGGGGTCCCTGACCGCGAATCGAACCCAGGCCACGGCAGTGAGAGCGTCGCATCCTAACCACTAGACCACCAGGGGACCCTTAACATTTCAGTAATGAAAATAGTTTTGCTTTAAACAGCAGTAAATGGACTGAAAATGCAGCAAGTTGGAAGTGGAGAGACTGAAGACTCAGAGGCACCTTCAGTTGATCTGGATTTTTTCCCAGATGAAGACACAGTTGAGACGATAACGATGATGATGATAATGACAACAACAGCTATCAATATTGCCCACATCTTGCAGTTCTTCCACCAATACTTCCTTTTCAACTTGGCTGCACTGGTCTCAGACTGGGAAGCTCCCGCTTGCAGTGCATCAGCACGGTCATCCAGCTCTGACAGCTTCTGATCTCACTCCAATACCTTGTGCACATGTAAGCTGGATGGTTCCTGTCCACTTTCTAGTTAATATTCAGCTCAAAACGCATCTTCAATGGTACACAAATTCTCCCTTTTAGTTTGGGAAGTAACACATCAGAAGAGTTTAATTTCATCACAAATAAACTTATTTAGCAAGGTTCATACAAAAAACACCTACATTCGGTAGGAATTGGAATTAAATAAGGACATCGGAACCATTTTTCTCCACTTTGGACAAATACAAATCTTTTTCATTTTCTTTAAAGGACATTCTGTTGTAAAGTAGATCTCTTGATAAACTGAGGTTTCCTGTCAGAAGGTTGCAGCTTTAACAGGAAAGTTGCATTTGTATAACAGCCCAAGAGATGGCTCATTTCTTTGTACAGAAGTCAGTATCTGTCCATCCTCAGAAGTCCAAAGAACTAGAATCTGTCATTGTTGAAAGTAGACTTCAGGCTGGAGAAGGAAACTAGTCTCAGGAATAAGAAATAGACCCATGAGGGGCCATGACAAATTTACAGAAGAAACAAACTCACAACTTGACAGTAGTGTTGTCAAGGATAAATTAAAAAAAAAAATCAAATTGTGATGGAAGAGAGGGACATATGGGTGGGTATTCTACAGGAGTATCTAGAGAGACAGGGAGAGGATTAAATTGGAAATAGAAAAAGGAGGTGTGATATTAACACTGCCTTCATTTAGACCTTGAAATGAGATGTGCCCACATTTAAAGGCCTGAGTTTTGTAGATGTCTAAGGTAAGGAACATTGAATTCAGCTGCCTAGGTAGTGGCGTAAAATAAGAATAAATATAGCCTAAGGTATCTCCAAAAAAGGGTCTTTGAGAAAGTCTGTCTATGAGAAAAAAAACATTATATCAGCACTAACAGGCTGCTGACACAAACTGCTCAGTGGTATTTTGTACTACAATATTTGTATTTATGGAGAGAAACACCAGAAGAATAGACTAATTTAAATTGGACAATCAGGAAAGAATTGGCTAAAGCTAAGGTGATAGAAATGGAAAATAATACATGCTCGTGAGATTTAAAAGCAACAGAAATAACAGTTTAGGTGCTGATTTGAGAATTGTTGGGTTTAAGAGAGCTGTTTAGTTGTACAAAGTGAGAAGGCAGATTCCGATGTTGCCAGAAACAAGAACAGAGAGAGCATAAAAATTTAGGAGGGTAACATGGAGAATGATATTTGAGTCAAACAACTCATTAAAAGAAGAGAATTGGGAGGGGAAAGGAAACACAGAGAGGAGTGTTTTTTTCTCTTCAAAGCAAACAAAAATTAATACAACATAAAAGAATAAAAAAAAAATATGCTGAAGAAAGGCCAAAACTTTAAAGGGAACTTATGATCCCAAATTTATGGGATTGCATCATGAATACGATTTGAGAAGGGATATTTTCCACTAAAACTCAAAACTTTAAATGATAGGTCTTCAAAATGTTTTCCAGTGTTTTATATTTCCTGTAATGGAAAATGTTATCCTTCATTAAAGGCCAGCTATATTGTCAGTATTTTCCATCATCATCTATTTTCTATTAGGTCTATATTATAATTTAACAGCATTCTTGATCTTCATTTTCCCATCAGCCCTGAAGAACTATATCAATTTTCCCTTCTATGTTTTCATCAGTACGGAAAAGGCTCCTTTCGTCTGTGTGGAGCCCAAACACAGAATGCTTGCCAAAACCTCATAGAAGTACAAAAAGGAGAGGTAAGGAACAGACATGACTACTCTGTGCTCTTCTCCCTCCTCAAATCAAACTGACAATAGAAACATATATGCTTCTGAAGCTTCCCTAAATATCTCCGTGACTGTCATATATTCTGTTACTGTTCATTAATCCTATTAAACTATCATCTCATAAGCCCTAGTTCATACAAATTCTCCATTGCCTTAAGAGTAAAGAGGAGCTTGCTTTTAGAAAAACCCTGCTCTAGTCAGTTTTAAGGTAACTAGAGACAGAATGAGAGATTAAAATCAACAGTGACTCAGACTCCCAGGAATTAAAGTAAGTGTGTTGCCTCACAAAACTAGTCCTGATGCTTCAACTACACTAATTCTGGCTTTCCTTTAGCACAAAACATTGCATTTTTCAGTAAACTGCCACTCTTTATGGTACGTCAGCAGCTCAGCCACTGTCCATCATCAGCACAGATATTTCTTTTTCCTTTGCCACACCCAGAAAATGCACAGCATATGAGAACCTCTCTGTCAGCCCTATCAGGCTCCACAATACCACACATAATATCTAATAATTTGGTAAATTATTCTGACTGTGACCCTGGCTCCCTGACTTAAGCATCTAAGTCATATCTCAGTTTTGGGAACGAAGCAAAACAGTATTTTTGAATCAAGTTCATTAAACTATCAACAGAGTTGCCTTTTGAGGGCCTTCCATGGAAAATTCTACTTGCTTAGGTTTAGGCACCTGCTGTAGGAGAACTGACCTAAACTAACTGGTGGAAGATTCAAACAGAAACAGAACAAACCACAGCAAAAGAAAACAAAAATATTACATTTCGTTATATTACCAGCTGACCTGGGGAATTCTTTGTGGATCCTGAAAGTTTGTATGGGTTCAGAAAGCAACTGGGTAAAATCCTAAAATAAGAAGCCCACTGAAGGTCTTTAAGCACAAGAACAGCAACAGAGTGTTAGACTATTTCTCAGCTACAAATTGTCAGAGTCTGAAAGTAAGTCCTGGAGGGCAGTAACCTTACACCATCCATTCTTATGTTCTTTCCTACACATCGGTCAAAATAAAAGAAAGAATTTTGGATGAAAATTTACTATCATCTAGGAAGGCAATTTTTATTTAAGAGAACTTCACCAAATGGTGAAAATTTGCATGTCTAAATCAAGTAATCTGACCCTTTGCCACCCTCTACTCCATTTTAGAGTTGGCTGATTTCACAATGTTCAATTTTCTAATACAGTTCCCTTAAAGTAGCAAACAACTTTTTTTGGTAATGTTTAGAAAAAATTAACTAAAAATCATACGGGATTCCTTGTTTCTAGGCTGGTATTTAAATGAGCCTTTTAGGGATACCAGCACCAAGCAGAAATGTGCCTGCTACTCCCTGACCAGCTTTCCTTTTCAGTCTCTGGTCTGCTCACTTGTTCTTATTGCTGTCAAATGTGCATAAACAAGCTGTCTAAGTGGGTTCAAGTGAGCACAAGAGGGTAGAAAACCATAAGTGACACCATCAGAGGAATGTAATATCAGCTCAGAAGAGAAGGTAAAAAGAGATTCTCAATGCCAATTTTCTTTTCTGCCTTTCATTCATAGTACCTCCAGCCAACGCCTGAAACAGGAATAGAATTCATCTCTGTTGGTTGGATATCTCCTTCACTTCATTCCTAAATTAGCTCAACTGGTTTATATATTATTCACACAGTTGCAGACATTTTCAAGACTTAGCTAGATTAGTCACCTGTGTTTTTGTGTTTGAGACATTGACATTTATACAGCTTTTACTTAGGTTATACAGTTATGCATAGCAAGATGAAAAATAAAAATTAATATTAGAAAATATATACCAGGAACGAAAAAGAGGCTACAGCATGTATTAAGTTACAAAAGCCCTTCCATGGAGTTTTAGGATTTCCATAAGTTGACATGCATAAAGTTTTGCCTGTCCTTTTGTCTTCTAGAGAGTTAAGATGATTAAGCTTTTTATCTGGCATGCCTTTCCACTAGAGAATCTGCATGAAATCTCCCTAAATTCTCTTTATGTCTTTCCAAAAAATAATACGAGCTTTTTTAACACAGCCTTTTTTACTGTCTGGAATGTGTTTCCATTTTCTAAGTGCTTTTCAAGGTTGAAACTAAGAAAGTTTTGGTTACAAATACAAATCTCCAGAAATGAGCTCAAGTGAGTAGACTGAGGTACACACACAGCATGTCCTTTTGAAACCTGAGCCCTTTCTAACTGATTTCATCCTAAATGCTGCTTTTGAATCCTATAATGTCAACTTCTTCCCTTTGGCAAAGTCTAACTGATAAATTATGTCACTGAAATGAAACTCTAGCATGTGTAAGCATGGAATTTCTATTACTGGCCCCTTTAACTCAAAGGGGTTTTTTTCCAGCAGAGCCAGGAGTGGATCCACACACTGCACAAGGGAAAGTTGGAGCTGTATGTTCTGAATATTCTTCCATGAGTAGTTTTGTACATGAAATTTTGTGATTAAAGGCCAAATAGAGAATTTGAGTAAAAACTGGATAACTGGTCTTTAGCATATGCAAGTCTCTCTTTGCTTGACACACTGCCTCTGAGACCTGACAGTGTGGGAAACATGGAAAAAACAGAGAATCCTTGCTGCAAGACTGGGGCACACCTTGCTGTCCTGCTGTTGGGCATAGTCACTCTCATCCCAGTTGTCCGTGGTCTCCTCCTACAGATCCAGAGTCAGCAGAGAATAAATACCTGACTGTGCTCCCATCAGCACAGTCCAGGATATTTATTCAATGTTGGTAGTGGTAAATGTGAGGTTTAAGATAGAGGTGATGGACAGAATCATAGAATCATAGAATGGTTGGGGTTGCAAGGGACTGTAAAGATCATCCAGTTCCAACACTCTGCCATGGGCAAAGGCATCTTCCACTAGACCAGGTTGCTCCAAGCCCCATTCAACCTGTCCTTGGACACTGACAGGGATGGGGCAGCTTCAGCTTCTCTGGGCAACCTGTGTTAATGCCTCACCATCCTCCAGGGAAGAATTCCTTCCTAACAGTTAATCTAAACCTGCTTTCTTTCTGTTTGAAGCTCTTCCCCCTTGTCCTGTCACTCCCTGCTCTTGTAAGATATATCTGAGGAAGTAGAAGGCCTTAACCTCCTACAACGCTCAGGATGGGGTCTTGAGCCTTGTGTTCCTTCACCATAAGTTCCCATCCAGCCTACCAAGGCAGTACCTGAAACAGCATTTTGGTTATGTGCCTGGACAACAAACTTCCTTGTGGTACTTGGAAACCTTGTTATCAAGGACCGAATCGAAATTCCAAAATCTGTTAGAGGAATAAGGAAAGGAAACTCCCAGCTTGCTTATAAATATGTTTCCACTGAAGCAACTACTGGGAGAAGAGAAAAGCTTCAGTGAAGAACAGTGCCCTGAGGTCAAACTGAAGAGAATATTCAGCCACCCTCCTAGCAGGGCATTGTCTGAACATGTCCAGTACTTTATAACACTAAACACACTATATATTCCAAAAGAATACCCTAAAGCCTAAGTTTATGCATTCAAACGTTTGCTGCACTTTTTATCTTTCATAGTTTTGAAGAATACCAGCATTAATTGTATTTCAGTAATGAATTTAGACATAGCTAATCAGTCCATTATGCCGTAAGCTTGGCGCTTAAAATCTTTAAGTCTGCCAGTCTAATTTTGGCAGTCAATTTTCCCCCTTCGTGCATCTTTACAATTTCTGTTCAAACCAGCTCTCCAGATATACAAGTTCCCCAAACGCTAGTTCCAGTGTAAGTTATCAGCCTTTCCACATTCAAGCACTGGAGATACAGCTTTGCAAAACAGGCGTACATAAAAGAAGGAGAAATAAAACTCTGGGAGTTGCAGAAAATAAGTGTTTAAACTTTATGCCTTAGCAGCACGCTGGGGTCAAGCGAGAAAATATTTTTGGAAACATTCTTTGCTTGGAAATGGAAAGAAATTGTCATTTCAATAACACCTCAGGGAAGAAAGAGGAAAGTTTATTTCAAATACCCCTTTGGAAATTAGCAAATGCTATTTTCAAGCCATTCCTTGTCATTCTCTAAGGCCCACAGGAGGCAATCTCTATGTTGTATTCTAAAATTGTTCTCATTTTTTTTGATGACTCAGAATAACTCCTGTAGCATAAATATGCTAAAGTTCTCCATGGATGCATCTTGGTAGAGATGGCAATTTTCTTGTAGGTATGGGTGGCATGGTCCATCCAAGATACCGACGGGTATAAAAGGAAGTCAGATTGGACATGGAGATCCTTTGGACCCAAAAGAATGTGTTCTCATGTTCTTGTTTGTTATTTGGAGCAAATAAAGTATATCCACGTCTAGAGGAAAGATGATCATTGTTCAGTTAGTTCAATTACATATTTTTTTCTTTATCTTTCACCCCTTCGAGATGTCAAGAATAGTATACAGATGACACATTTATAATATAAAAATTCAGCTAAGGTGTAAACTCTCAGAAATATGTTGTATGGGCTTATACATACTTAGCCTTATCCTGGTATTTATCGTGGAATACTGTTATTCTGCTGGAAGCACTCAGAAGTAAAGTAAAAAGTACTGAAACTGCAATACGCTTCCCTTCTTGGAGGATTTTTTTTTTCCAATTTCATTTCAAAAATTCTTTCAGATTTACATTTTAGAATTCCACATAATAAGGTTCATCAGAAAATCAAACTGCAAGTGCACTGCTATTTAGAGATCTGATACAAGCATATATCCAATATCTGAACCATCCCAACCTGGAAGCTCTTCCTTGAAAACTTTATCTTTAGATGTCTAGAATATAGCTATTCAGGGGCTTGATTCAGTTATCCGGTGTCATTTGAGATGCCATACAGCACCCATCAGCACTGGGCAGGTAGAGGACATATAGGGTTTGCAGGAGACCTGTGTCCTCAAGCACAACAGGAGGGTATGAAGGATATCCTCTGATGCTACTACCCAAGTGTAGGAAATTAAGCAGAGCCCAGGGATTTTTGTCTGTTAGTAACTCACACACTTGTAAATGTATACATTCAGACGTGAGATTACCCTATTCAGGCCAAACTGGAGAGACGAAAACAAAAATGTAGCAGTTAGTTTAAAAACAATCATTACAGGTTTCTGCAATAAATTTCAGTGGCTCTGATAATTTCTGTGATTTCTGAGTCAGAGAGTTTTTTAAAAACTAGGGATTTTTTTCTTTGATATCTTCCAAAAAAGCTTGATCCAGAATAAATGCCTTCAGGTTCCTTCAAAGTACTGATCTCTGCCGTATCTGAGCAGCTCTAGGGGCACAGAAAAGCAAACAGGTTTCAGTGATAAAATGCCTATAAATTATCAGCATTGAATGAGAGTATCTCTGTGTGCAAGAACAATTATGACAAAGAACATAACAAGCTCCTGCGTGGGTTGGATAGTAAATGTAGTGCTGCATTCATTTCTGTGCTTGGTCTGTATGGGACAGGGTTTGCTTAGGAGTGCAAGTTCTCAAGGTTGGCTGACGTTTCTTCGTGTCCTTAGGGCGAAGTACTTACGCTAATAAAATGTGCTAGGAGAGAAAATCAGCTACATTTTCCTCTGTAATCACCACAACTGATCACCCAAATTTTGTATTGCTTCTTTATCAGTTAGATGACACAGTTAGATCCTACCATACAGGTTTCCTGTGCTGTATGAAGACTCATAATGACTCTGAATTTACCATGGCATATATTTCTCATGGCATTTCTCTGATTTACACTGGGAAGATCTTAATGGAAAGAAACAGTTCTGCACAAGATTCTCATCATAATCTAGATTCGGTATACAAAAGCTTGTACTATAAATGCTGGAAGAAAAAGACAGTGTTCTATAATGGTGTTTCACCACTGCAAAGTAAGACATAACCAGGAAGTCACTGCACTTACTCTCAGGTGCTACTGGCAAATGTGACATCGAAGTCCAGTAGAGCGCTGGAGCACTGCACAGAGCCAGGCATGGTTAAATATGCCCTGCTGGATTCAGAGCGAGAACAAAGAAAAGTAGCAGTCTAATACATTGATCCAGTAATTTCCATGCTTGCTTTGGCCACTACTTTGCTATGGTAGGTTTCTTCTTTGCCTCACAGCTGAGACAATCTTCTACCATCTGTACAAGCATGGAGGGCATTCAAAACAGGCAAATATAAGCAGGTCGAGAAATCTAAGATGAAACACAGGTTTTAGATCCAAGTCAAAAGGAAGTTTGGCTGCAGTGTACCACTATAAGGCCATTGCATTTTCAGATTATAGTACAACTGCCATCAACTTATTATCTTGATTAGAGTTTTAAAGATACACCCAATGAAATACAATATTCAAAAAAGCCAATATAGTTGAACTTGAGAATCTTCAGAGTCTTAGTATTGCTAAAATATATATTTCATTAAAGCAGAGAAAGTTGAAGTAAGCTAAGCAGAATCCATTCAAGTTTACAGGGGAGTAAGTTTGTGAGGGCCTGAGAGAGAGGACATGAATTAGTTTGCTTGAAGAGACAGATCAGGCAGGTCTCCACCAGCAGGTTTTGTATTTTGTGAGCTTTGAAGGCTATTACAGCTTTTAGGCCTGCACAGTTTCTACAAGGACAGTTGACTCCTATTTTTATCATGCAAGGATCATCTTGTCAACTGCATATCTCGAGGTTTTAGCCCTCCTTGCATTTCATTCCCATGCAGAGCATGGGGCATCTGTTACATGATTTGTATCTCTTCTGTAAGGAAAGCAGGAGCAGTATCTGAGGTTGTTTGCAACTCTGGTTGGTCAACTGTTCCTAATTTCCTCAAATTGTTCCTTTTTCTAGCCCCTTTTTCCTTTGTTTTGTAATTAGGTCCACATGTTCCTATTTTTAACTCCTCTAGTCCTCAGGCCCAAAACATGTTTCTGATTGTAGATGCTGCCCTTCTTTGAACTTTTGTCTCCCTGACTCAGCCGATGAGTATCTGAGCCCTGAAAGACCCTGGTGCCATCACCTTCTGGGAGCCAAACTCACTGGTTTTGTGCTTTATCCGCCTCAGCACCCCATCACAGCCAGCAGGAGGGGACAGTGTCCATGTCAGGGCAGATGGGACTACAGCGATGGAGGCCACTCTGTCCAACTGTCCATCATTTTCATCTCACCGGTGTTATCACAGGACTGATGTGAGCCAGAGCCTTCACAGGAAGAACAGAGATGCAGCCGTTTTATGTCCTCTGACTCTTTGTATGGTACGAAAGTGGTTTTGCTGTGTGTAGCCATGAAAAGTGAGTTGGAAAACAAATGGAGCTATTGCAGGATTACTTAGCAGAAAAAGAAGAACCACCTGACAGGAATGAGGAGGATACCTGGAAAGAGGGAACAGGAGGAGTGGCAGTAGAGGTGAATGAATAAAGCAAAAGGGAGGTAAAAAGAGAAAATGGGAAAGAGTACAACGAGGGAAGAGAGGGAAGTACATGTCAGGAGCACTGTAGTGAGCATGGAACAAGAAAAGGGGTACTGGGAGGAAAAGGGGAAAAAGAAAAAAGAGACATTGAAGGAAAATGAGAGAGGAAAAATTAAGGGGAAATGGATGCAGAGTCAGTAAAGGAAATCACCCTTCATCTTTTCTTTGGAGGAGACAAAATGCCTGAGATATTTCCAGGCCACTCACAAGGCTGTTCCCACAACGTTGCTATCAGTGTCCTCCCCAGATCCAGTATCCCTCAGGAGGTGCAGCCATAGCCACGATCACAGAAAAACATGGAACTGTGTTGGGACATCCAGCTCAATAGCAACTGATTTAGGAGCCATCAAGTTTAGGATTGTATGGGAAAGATCCAACTGTATGACTGGGAATAGGAAACCTGAAAGCAAAAGGAAAAGCAGAAAAGGAAACCCACAAGACAGTTAATTCAGCTGCATGGCCCCGTGCTCAGAGTTACTCACTGGCCTGTGGGAGGAGTGCTGAAGTTATATTTTTGTCTAAGAGGTTATTGGCTGGGGATAATGTCACTCCTGTGAGGAGGCTGTGCGCGTGGACAGTGTGGACTTGGGCCAGACCATCCTGTCCCATTCCATTCCTGCTGCTCATCCAGCTGCTGCAATCTTCCTCGTAAACAAGTTGATTATTTATTTTGGTTTTTTTTTTTCCCCTGTCGCTTGCTTCCAGTTCCCCATTTCTTTCAGCATAACAGGAAGGATATCAGACACCTTTAAGATCTGCATTTTTTCCAGTTAGCATGGTGTTTTTCCTACTTATTTTTCATAGAAGGAATAAGGAAGAAAATTTTCCAATTGCTTTTTCCTATTTCTTTTCATTAGTCACTATGTCACTGCCTGTCTATAGCTGTCCATTACAGCCTTATTACTTGTCTCCAAAAGAGTATAAATAGCCTCTGTTTACCTGGTTCCTACTTAAAACATTTCCAGTAACCTGAGGGATGTCACATTTCATTGTGGTCATTACACCTGTGTTACAAAGAATACTAATGAAAGACCACATGAAATTAGTCACTTTTATCTCTTCTCATGCTTGTGCCCTATGAGCAATTCCCTCACTGCTACTTTTCTAAGACCAGACAGAATATTTGTCATGAATACGTGACAGAGATAGAAAGAACTCTGACACACTTTTCTGTAACAGTTTGTTAAAGATTGCTCATGTTTACTTTTAGCATATGCTTGAAGATTCTTTTAGGGAAAAGTAATTAAATTAGAAAATAATTAAAATTGTAGAAATACATTAAAAAACAAAGCAGGTAGTAGTGAGGTATTTCAAGCAGAGAGAAACCAGAGGAATACAGTTCCAGAGGGCGGTTGTTAGGCTCTTCCTGGGATCTGCATTTTCCAAACACATGATATACACATTTAGGTTCTATGGGGAAAAAAACCAAGTGCTTGCTTAAGGTAAACTACAGGCATTGTTTTTGCAATTGTTTAAAAGGATAAAACTTTGTTTTATATGGCATCATTTCCATGTTTCCTTTTCTGATGTCAAGATCATATGGAACAGGTGTAGCAAGCTGACTAGAGCTGACAAGACCTTTGTGTCCTGCCTCTGAATCATGATGCAGCATTGCCATGTCATGAAGATTAAAACACAACTTTAATTTGAATTAAAGAGGTAGCAAATTTTTGTGAAAGTTATAGGAAAGTTGAGAAGCCAGTCTGCCACCATTAATGGCTTCAGACCAATTCAAAGAGGATCTTAACTAGGGTAAAAAGATTTTCAAAGAGACAAATGGATAGTAGTTGTATAAATTCCAGCGCATTTCAGTGATTGCTTTGTCCCATCAAAAATCTTCCTGACTGGATTCAGGAAAGGTACTATACTAGTAAAAATATGCCCAAATTCTTTTGTCAAGGCACGTTTTTCTCTGAGGTATGCACAGAACATCTTTTATATTTACACTCATGAAGTCGCTGTGAGGTAGGAAAAATCCTACGCAAAAACACATCCCATTTCTCTGTCTATAAATCCAAGCTGGAAAAGTGAGAGTAATAATACATCTGTGGAATTCCACGCAAAGAGAGACAAAAGGAGATGGTAGTATTGTGTTTTGCTCCCCTCCAAGAAAAAAGTAATTGCTTAGAAGTTTTTAAACCTGTCCTTTTTTTCTAACACTTAGGCATATCCTCTATTCAGGTTTCCTGATAATAAGCTTTACTCTGGTATGGTGAAGAAATGGGCCTATATATGAAATGCTAAATGCAACCGGCACCAACCTATCCCTCATTGTGAAAGAATGAACAATAGAGTATAAGATTCTAAGTGGAAGAAAAACTAGCAGGATAGAAATGTCATTTAAAATTCTTCCCTTTCTGTTTAAAAGAGTATTATGGAGAAGACAGAATTAAACTCTTCTCAAGGGGCACAGTGAGAGGGGTAAGAGATGACAGCCATGACTTGCAATGGAGGCAGTCCTAGGGGGACCTAAGAAAAGACTGATTTACTGTGAGAGTGACCAAGCACTGGCACAGGTGCCCAGGAGGGCTCTGAAGTCTCCATCCTCAGAGATTTGCAAAATTCAACTGGACAAAACCCTGCATAAGCCTGTAATTAGCCTGGAGTTTGGACTACAGAGCCTCCAGAGGTCCCTTCCAACATATTTTTTTTCTATGGTTTTATGATTCTGGAATATCTCACTAAAATCAGTTCTTGGAGCATCAAAGTAGCAGTAGGGACAACTTAATTCCCAAACAGCCCACTGGTTGTCCTTTTCTTGCACTCCAGCAGTGCCATGTAATGGAGGGAGGGCAAGAAATGTTAATATTTCCCTGCCAGCAGCTGGCACTGTGAAAGTGAATGGTAACTTTAGTTTGCTTAAATGAGCTGTTGGCAAATGCAATTGCCCACTTTTAAAAACAGATGTATTTTGTGGGCACAATTTAACATCCATCTTATTCCACAGATGTGTATAATGTTCTCATGGTCATGCTGTCACTGAAAAAATCTTTAATGCTGGCAGTCAGATGCCGAAATACAGCATGGATACCACAGAGGGACAGAGTCCTTCTTCACCCAGTTCAGGGGGAGCCGCTTTCCAGTGACAGTTGTGCTCTGCAGGGGCCCTCATATTTCCATCTCAGCTCACTGGGACTACTGAGCATTTGCTTCACAGATGGCCTGCACATGCATGACAAATCTAATGTACTCTGGGCATACTGTGCGCATGCAGCAGCCATTTGTCCTGGACTTCTGGGTGTCAGGCAGCCTGGTTTAGCTATTGCCCCAGCTGGCCTGCCTGCCATCTGGAAACCCCCTGACAAACGGCCAGACTGTTTTCCCTCTTTTCCTTACCCTCTCCTCCTCCCCTGTCCACTCTCTCTTGGTTAGCTATGTGTCAAGGAAGCTTTGGAGGAGTGAGCTCTTCAGTTCCAGAGCACAAAGAGCCCATGATCTTGGCAGGCTCAGGAGCCAGGCAAGGTTAAGGAAACAGCTCCATCCACCATTTCCTGCAAGGCACAGCTGTATAAAGAATGGGCAAAACTTGCTCCTGCACCACTGCTTAACATAAGCAGCAGGCTGCCAGAGCAAGTGTTTGTGTTTTTTGTTCAAGGCAAGCGTGGTGTGGCTCCACCACAAGCGGATGGCTGTTTCTTGAAGAGAGGTGTTTTTCCAAAGATGGGAGCTTATCTCTAGCAACCTGGTGTGGGTAAACAGTCCATTTAAAATTAATTTTTCTTTACAGCAAATGATCCTAGTCACATAGTCTCATGGGTATTTTCTCATCTTTTTCCTCTAAGTTTGGGTCTCTGCAGTTCTTGATCCTCAGACTAACAGTGTTACCCTATGATTATATTATTTAATGTGAAATATTGATAACTGAAGAAAGGTTCATTATCAAATGAAGGTCTGTGCTGTCTTCTGTCAGCATGTACCCTGGCAAAGGTCCCAGAGTCAATGTGAATTTTGTGCACATCCAAAAGAGGCTAAATCCAAACATGTGGTGCCTTCTCAGCTTTTCTGTTGAGAGGAAGGGACAGAGAGAGGAGTTAAATTTCAAGTCCCAAAATTATAGGATAAACAAGGCAAGAGTCCTCTGATTGACTGTTCCATTTCTGGGGTCTTCTAGTAGCAGACATAATTTACAGTGTCCCCTGAACTCATCAATGGAAAATTGGCATGTCTGCCATCCACAGTCATGGATTATTTGATTTCCTTTGAGATCACTAACCACCATTAGGACTTTGGAATAAATATGTACCTAGGAGAAGAAGAAAGAGAAATTACTTACTGAGTCCTGAGTGTTACTTGGAAACTTTTGCACGTGTAACTAGAGAGAATATTACAAAATGATCGTGGGTTGTTTTACAAATTTCAAAAGTGAAGAAAGCACTTGAGTCACCACCAAGAAAAGAAAAACAACCCAAGAGGAAAAGACCACCTAGAACTGATGAGGGGCCAGAAACCTGCCTTTAATTGAGTGCCTAAAGAAAACAGTATATGGCCACCCTTTAATTTGTAACGAGTTCTGACTTACTTTGACACAAGCTGTGTGAACTGCCATGTGTGCTATTACTTGATGGTAAGAAGGAAATTCTTATGCTGGAGCATGTTGTGTATCTGTGCAGACCTGAAGCATGTTCCAAAATATGAAAATTAATAAAATCCTGCCTGTCAGAACAAAAAAATGTGAAAATGCATTGCAGCATACACTGGACAGGTACACTAAACCTAGTAATTTAAAGGTGACAGCATAAGCACATTTGTCACAAAGCTGTTCATTCTGTTTTTCTCCTCCTTTCTGAAGTTAATAGTGATTTTATGATCTAATATGGAAAAATAAATTATCTGCTTAGACTTGAAGCAAACATGGATACAAGAAAAGACAAGGTCAACCTTATCTCTGAATTTATTTTTTTTAACTCAGTTTTTCTCTCTTCGTTGTTTCCTATCATTATATTTCTGACACTTACTCCTGAATAGTTTATCCTAAATATATCATGGCCAAGATTCTATCTCACTTTGCGTTCCTATCTCCTTGTCACTGTTAGAAATATTACTGCCCTTCTACTGAATTAGAAAAAAACATTGTCTAGGACTGCTTTCTCCATCACCCCACACATCCAACTCTTCTCTGCTCTCCTCTCAAACTATTTCCAAGACCTTGTTCCACCACTTAAGCAGCTTTTCTCTCTCTTTCCTCATCTCTCCCCATCACAGCTTTCCCTCTTCCTGAATGCACAAGCGCACACACACTTTCTGCCAGAATCATCTTCATAGCTGCTCACTCTGCCTCTGAAACCTACCTCCTCAGGCCCTTTATTGCCTTCCTCTTTGCTACCTAACCTGTTTAAGCTCTTGCTGAAAGCCAGGAAGTCCTGTACTACTCCCACAGATTCTCCCACTGCCAACCACGTGATCTGCCCTTTCAGATACCTCTTGCACCAGCTCGCCTGTTGCCTGTTCCTGTGCTCCTACACAAGGAACAAAGTTTTTATACTACTGTACAAAAGCCATGCTCTTGTCCTCCTCTGGAAGGGCTAAATAGTAGCTTGATGAACACTACAGGAATCTGGACTATTAATTAAATAATTTGCTACTGTTTGAAGAGTACATTACTTTTTAAATCAGTGTCATCACATAATTCAAACAGTGCATTCACATCAACTAATTCACATCAACACTCATTCCTTCACTCATGGGCCTTTTCCTGTCCTTTTTTCTGCCATTGCTACAATATACAATTAGCATCTTGATCTTCAAAATATTTTTCTTTTACTCTGCTGTTGTAGTTGTTTTTGTGCAGTTTCTGCTACAGGTAGTACAAGATACAGAAGAGAGATGTAATATGTGAGAGAGAAAACCATGACTAGAGGGAACATCACTCAGAGAGCAATCTTGCCATAGAACCATAGTCACAGAAAGGCTGGGGTTGGAAGGTACCTTAAAGATCAACTAGTTCCAACCCCCCTATCATGGACAGGGACACCTTCCACTAGATCAGGTTGTTCAGATCTCCATCCAACCTGGCCTTGAACACTTTACGCCAGGTATGGATTTATTTCCTTTGCAGTTTATTTTGTAAATCCCAAATCCCTGAAAGACTACAGATTTTGATTTGAAAAAAGGGTTTTTAAATCGACAATGATGTTTTATCATACTTTATGCTTACAGTCTTGTATTGAACTGCTTTGGACTTACTTCAAGGAACTACTAATGTCAGCTGTTCATTGTGGGTTTTGCCTTATATAAGGGTCTTGGCTAAAAGCCATCATGACATTTCTGGTCTAAAACTGCTCTTCCTTTAAACCAGAACCCATCAGATCATAGTAGTATGGGATCAGGATGAGGAAAAAAGTAGCCCTAGTTATGTGTAATTTTAGATCTATAAAAGTCACCAGATGACTCACTAGCATGTTGATGTTGTTGGGTTAACAAATAAAGCTCTCAACCTTTCAATTACATCTGTTTGGGAAGATCCCTAGGATTGTACAAAGTTGCACTGGAGCTGGAGAAGTTATTCTTGGTATATATTTAGGTGTAAATTAAAGCATAGTTCATTTAAGGCTAAGGTTTGAGTGCATTTTCATACAAGAAAGGAATATGAGCTTAGGTTTTTGGAGTGCTTTGTTTTTGCAAGCTGCTCTCATAAAGGTAATTTAGTTTGCAAGAGATCTCCAGTGTGCTTGATATGAGAGGCACAAACAGGTCTTTCATCATGCTCATTATACAAGAGTAATCTTTATATCAAGTACCAACTGATAAATGTTAATAGCTATGATAAAACACAGTATAATGAGAAGTGCCTTCCAAAAAACTACAGCAAAGCTGCAAAGCAATTGACTTGAAAGACCTATTCCAAACCCTTTCATTATACTTTTACAAAGCAACATCATTGCAAGTTGGATTTTGAAGTAAGTGTACTGTGCAGGAGGCCTTGAACAGAAGGAAAATTGGGCTTTGCATTCTGCCAAATGAAGACTGCCTAATCTTTCAGAACTTCCCAGCCATGAGCAGAGGTATCATTTTACAATGACTATTGTATGAGAACAAATGCAAAGGCTTTTAGATAGACCTCTGTGTAGCAGGATGCCAGACACTATTTTCTTCTCATCTTACAGTATTAAAAGATGATGTAAAACAAGACGTGAATGATCTTGAATTTTCTGAGCATACTAGAAGGTAATTTTATTTAAAAAGAAAATATTATTTTTTTTTTTAAAAAAGGAGTTACATGCAAGTTTGTTCTAACTAAAAGATACGAAAAATATTTTTAGGTTATCTTAAGTTTGATTATTTGTTTGACTCTTTTTTAATAAAACATCAGTTTCTCCTGTTGCTACTTCAGTATCTGGAGAAGGGTCTCCAATGATTTCTTCAAAGAGTAAAATTGAATAGAAAAGACTTTGTAGGCTCTGGAATAAGAGTAGAATTACAAATGGGAAAGCTTGTAAGAGAAGTCCACAATTACAAAGTTTTCCCATTTTTGCTTCCATGAGACAGTCATGAAAAAGGAAAATACTTTAAAAATGCCCTATTCCATAGCAAAAGGGGTTTGGGGCAGGTAGGTTTCAATTATTCAAACTCCAGTGAGCTCAACTGAGAGGCTGATGCTGCAAAATTGTCATTTGTTTTAGATTAATTTCACATTTCACTTTTTATTTTTTTTAACTATAAGATGTATTTTAAATGGAAATAAAGACACTCAATCCCATAACATTGGTATGATTTTTGCCTTTTTTTTAAATTGCCAATTGTTTATATCTCAGTGTCAACAGAGGTTATCATTGCTTATTCTGGATGTTCTGAAAACAGAAGTGATAGGTAAAAAGCAAAGGAACGTACTTTTCTCCAGCTTCCACGGTGATAAGTTTTGTTATACCAGATTCTTTTGTTAATGTTGTTGTTCCCCTCCGCGTTATTATTTGTGACACAAATACTGTATGGTCCAGATGATTTCCCAAAGACAAAAACACTTTCCCATCTTCCAGCTACTGTGAAAGAGGTATCAATACACAGAAGGAGAAATATACAATAACAAAAGACCCCTAAACTCAGACTTCTCAGCAGAAGAATTATCATAATAAGTGAGATGACAAGGAGTCCTGAGACACCTTCCTCCTCTGTTCCAGGTTTCTCCAGCATCTGCATTTCAGCTGTTGTATGTCCGACCTCTCCTCTGGTTTCCTAGGATATTCTGGCCACACGTATGCACCTATCCAGGTGCTGAGGGCACCGTTAGCCCTGACTCCCACTGCCTGATCCCCTGGGGCTCTCACTCCCCTGCCTACAGCCCAGGACTGTGTCCCAGCCTTCATGGGGCCGTCAGCCCCTGCCCCAGCCATGACACAACAAGGCTGGTCTCCAGCTCCCCACAGCCCTGCCCTGCCCTGCCCAGCCACGGGTCCTGCTGAGCTGGGCCCATGCTTAGGACCACATCCCAGCCCATTCCCAACCCCATGGCCCTGCCCACCAGCCTCTGGACCTGCTCCTGGCCCTACGTCTGGGGTTAACCTCTCAGCTTGACCCCAGACCTGCCTCATCACCATGATATTGCCATGATTATGGTCTCAGCTCCTGGTGGGATCTGGCCACCACCTCCAGCTGCCCTCTCTTGCTGCTCCTTGGCAGGAGTTTCCTCTTTGTAAGGAACTCAAATATCCTCTTGCCTCATGCTGAATTTCCACCTTCCTGAGTTGAGGCACTCACACAGTGACTTACCAGCAGCAGGGCTGGAGCAGGGGCATGGCAGGAACTAGGACATTCCAGGGAACAGAGCAAGTGTGAGGCTACGTGTACACCCCTGTCAGTGCCAGCCAGAAGCCCTCAGTACCCACACAGAATGAAGTAGGTCAAGGAACCCATCCAAATTAAATCCCACAGACCTCAAGAGGTGGGAAGATAAAGAGTCATATAGAATCATAGAATCATTAAGGTTGGAAAAGGCCTCTAATACTTGAGAAAGTCCAACCAGTAACGTAACAGTGCCAGTTCCACCACTAAAATATGTCTTGAAGCACATCTACACATTTTTGAACACTTCCATCACTTCCCTGGGCAACCTGTTCCAATACCTGACCACGTTTCATTTTTCTTAACATCCAGTCTAAATCTCCCCTGGTGCAACTTGAGGCCATTCTCTCTCATCCTGTCACTTGTAGAAGAGACCAACCCACACCTCAATACACCCTCCTCTCGAGTAGTTGTAGAGAGCAGTGAAGTTTCTACTTAGGCTTCTTTTCTCCAGATTAAACAAACCCTGCTCACTCAGCTGCTCCTCCTAAGACTTGTGCACCGAGACTTGAATCCAGACAAACCTTCAAGGAACATGATACTGGGACATTTAATGTTGTTTTACGAAAGGCCCAGGGAGTTGCTGTGAGTTATGTCTTTTAATGCCTTGAGGAAACGTGTTTTCCTCAAATGCACCTGTGAACTGTGAATTGCCAGAAAGTCACCAACTATTAACAAAAAGCCAAAAAAAAAAAAAAAAAAACAAAAAAAAAAACAAAAAAAACAAACCACAAAAAAACACCAACAAATATTCTCGTAATGAACAATAATAATTTGGAGGTGCTGGGGAATTAATTACACAGTCCCACTGGATTTTGCTTCCTCAGAAGATGACAGTGCTATTCCTGACCAAAAAGCCAGGAAGGAAATGGGACCTTTCTCCGGAAACTGATGCAGTCATCTTGCTGCTGTGACCTGGATTGTTCTTCTGCAGGGAAGGGAGCTGTGATGGGTGACTAGAGCTGCCAGACTGGTTAACTCTGCACCATTTGGTCTGTTGGACACCTTAACCTGAATTTTGGATGAAAGCAGCTGTAAAAAATGATACTTGCAGGGAAAAAAAGAAAATCAAAACAGCTAAAACATTTTTCCATGCATTACCAGGTTTTCCAATTTCCTAAGCCTCTGTCTATGCTGAAAGCAAGTGAACCATTTGTAAAGAGTAAGGCCATGCAGATTTGATTTAACCACTTTATAGTGGTCAGCAATGTGATTCAGTGATTGCAAAAGCAATAAGACAGTAATGCTTTCCCAGCCCCCTGCGTTTTTGAAATCCCACACCCTACACCAAGCAAGTTTTTGCCAGTGCTCCCACAGCATTCATGGAAAGCAGCACAATCAAAATTTAAAATAATTTTTGCAACATAAAAGCTGACAATGTTTCACTGAAAAGGCAGTGAAGGCAACTCTGGTAACTTTATTTCTTGTTGGAGTTAAGAAGTATCTAATAAGGCAGGTTGGCAATTTGAGAAATTAGTTTTAATGGAAGCTATTCACTGTTTCCAGTGCAGTTTCAGACAGCATTTTCACAGAAGATAGATTATGCTTCTTATTTAGTTTGGTTTGTGATTAGTTTTAAATAGATTTTTTTGGTTCCTACTTAACTTTCTCTTTGAGAGTTTTTTTGAATAATTCTCATCTTCCCTGCAACTGAAAACAGTCTCAGAGATTAGATTACCATCGAGTGACCCTTCTTTGTCAAGGCCACCTGCCTGATAGAATGGTTTCTTGCTATAAACCCTGGTAGCAAGGCAGAAGTTATAAAGTGAGGGGGTTACTGGGCCTCATTGCCTAACCCTCTGCAGTTTCCATAAAGCCTATAAATCATTCAGGTTTTCAGTGTTACTAATTCTGATGGCTCTTGCTGCCCTCCAGAAGACATTAATCCAAGATCTAACCAAACAGCAGAGGTTCTCAAGCTTAAAACACAAAGCAACTCCTTTTGAGAGCTAAACTAGCTGTACAGAAAATACCTTTTATTACCACGAAGGTACAAAAGCTAACGTTTGTTCAGTTACTCCACTCTCCCAACTAAATGAAATCAGACAAGAAAGCAGACCGAATGATGGAGGGTTTAGTAACCAACAGTCATTATTAATGTTTTTAATTTTTCTTAATTAAAAAAATTATTCTTCAGCTTTTTAAAATGCAAGCTCATGTTTTTCTGACTTTTCAGCTTCCTAAGTATCCTTCATACCTCTGTAACAGAGGTAGTGAATACAAAGTGTAAAGTGGATGCTACCAACTGCTGCAAATTGTTCTGCACATTCTTAAAATAATCAAATCAGAATCAGAAGTGATGCTTCATTAGGCCTACTTTCACTTCAACAGTCACTTATTTGCACTTTACTAATAGGCAGTAAAACTTGGAATGTATACAGAGCATAAAGCTGTAGCAAAAACTTCCACAACACACACAAACTTTCCAGAAAATCATATTCTAACACATCCAGTTCTTCTAAGTTTTGAGCTATACAGAGTCATGTTTAATCAGGATAACACTAGTAGTTCAAGCTGCAAAGACTTATGGGGTTTTTTGAATGTCTTATATTGTAACTTTTGCAATTTTTCTTTTTAAACTTATGTCTCCTAAAACCATGTATGTCCTGGAACACTAAAAGAAAACAAAGAAAAGTTTCCATATAATTATATTTATTTAATATATTTATAGTGTCATTTATATATTTATAATTATAGAGGGAAGCTGAAAAACACAGTAAGAATGTCATACATTAGAAACAAACCCAAGAAATTAGAACAAGATTGTGAATTGCCTTTTATAAACTATGGTTTCAAAGAAGAAAGGAGGATAAATTATATGTTTAAAAATCTGGTGAGACACCAACATGGTTTACCTATTCACTTTTCAGAGTAATTCTTTACAGCCTGTGAAGTTGAAAAACTGGTCCTTATCTCATTAACTCTATCAGGAGTGGCATCAGAGTACGTTTATTCAGAAACATGCCTTCTGGAATGGGAGTGCTGCATTTCACTCAGTTGCCAGACACAGGTGTTTAGGGACATTTGAGATGCCCTAGGGATCCCACCTGGCCTCTAGCTGCTGATGCAGAAGGACATGAGTTTCCCATAGAATCTTTGCCAGTGCTGCCAGTGCCTTTCCAGTGGCATAATGTGCTTGTGCTTAGGCAACTGAACCCTTACTGGGACTGCCTGTGCACAACACCAGGCTTCAGAGCTGCTGTTGTAATCAGCAAGTAAGACTGGGGTTGCTTTTATAGCTTTTCTACTTTTTAAGCCTTGAGGTTTCCTTTATGCCAATCACCTGCCTGTTCAGCTACAGGTAAAAACATCTCAGTGACCTTGCATTGTGAAAAGAATCAATAGATGTTTAGAATTAAGAAATGGCAAGCCAACAAGAGATTTTTAAAGTGTGCTTTGTGCTGCATACATCCTTATTTGTGAATGAGGGAAAAAACATGCAATTATTTTCCTGTTGGTGAGGAAGAAAGATTTTTAAGAGACTTGACTCCCTATAAATAAATAAATAAAAGCTGAGAAAATACAGCTAATTTGTCTTCAAAAGACAAAACTAACTCCGTTTTATTGACATTTCTGAAAGCTTTTAATGAACTTCTCTAGGAAAGCACAGAGATACAAGCCTGGCACATAGCTTCCAAATATTTTATTTTCCAGGTTTACATAGTTTTCTGGGGATCCACTACTCCGCTGGAAAAGAAATCTTGGAAGGAAGAGTTCTGCATGATCTTGTTTCACTGAGCCAGTAAACCTCACTGGGACAGTGGCTAATCTTGGCCGCTCTCTATTTCAAGGAGGTCTACAATGATGTTATATTTTTACTTCACTGGTGGACAGTGTAACCTGTTCTTTGCAACAAGCCAAGGAATAACAAGCCAGGAACATTTGGAGCTGGAGGGGATGGTGAGGGGAAGGGCTTCCAAAAAGATGGAGAGGTAAAGGCAGAGAAATTACTCAAACCTTAGGCTGCTCTGGAAGGCATAAAGCAGAGCAAAGCTTCCCTCTCAGTCATTAGATGCCTGGTGCCACACAACTGTGCCAAGAAAATGTGGCAATGAATTGAATGCAGTGAAAGGAGACACGGATAATACATAGTAAAATGCACCTGTTGACAAGTACTTTGGTTATGATTATGAAAGTGCTTTACAGGGTAATAACTGTTCAGTAGTGAGCTTAAAATAAAAATAATGGGGTTTTAATAATAGTAATCATGTCATTGTTATTAAAGGTTTTAACATGTTTTAAATTGAAAGCCTAAACTCCCCAGCAGTGAAGAAATTATTTGGCCAATTCTGCAAACACGAGTTTAAAGTTTTCTTGCTACTTTACATTAGTTTGATTCTGTGAGGGAAGATGGTGCTCAATGCCCTACATGTACATTGTATGCAACAGGTGGTTTTAAGTCAAAATAAATTTGGGCTGAGTTGCTGGACAGACCACCCCCACCTCGTCTGTATCTGCCAAAAGGATGCTTCGTTGACCCATGTTGTCTCCATTAGGAGCTGGAATGCATTTGGTGTGCAGCTGGAACAGATCACCTGCCTTAAATGCCTCTGAAATGAAACCTGTTCACAGATACTGAAACCACCCTGGGAACAGAAACAAAATGCAGCAAGTGGGGACAAGCAGGGGAGGTGGCTTCGAAGCCATGGTCTGAACCAAAACAGAGTTGTAGAAACACCTTTGCTCCTTTTCTTCGCTAATTAGCTCAAAGTCTGAGTGTGGTTCAGTTTAGTTTACAAGTGGTCTGTGGAAAGAGACACACTTGGGCAATGTTCTCAGGCACGTGATGGGATTGTTGGGGCTGTCCTATGCAGGGCCAGGAGCTGGACTCGATGATCATTGTGGACCCCTTCCAACTCAGGAGATTCTATGATTCCATGAAATTGTTGACAATTTAGAATAGTTTAATAGTGTCAGTGCTCAGGATAATGCTTGTGGTCTTATTGTCTTGTGAGACGGGTAGGATGGGATGCTCTGGTCTCCCACTGCTCAGGAGTACAAACAAGCCACATAACCTGCTGTGGAAATAAAGGTGTGATGGCAAATAATGAGAGGGGAAGGCCAGGTGGTGATGGACATTTTGTTAGAGGGGCCGGCTGAGAAGCTGGCATGTGGCAAAGCCATTCTTGACTGATTCTGGTTCTCATGTGTCTATCCTTAATTTTCCCTTCCTTTTTTCACTGGGAGTGAGAACAATAAATATGGAACAGATAAAGGCAGGGAAGGTGACAAAACTTTCGCTCTCTGCTGAAAACTACTGATATTCACAAGAAGCTTTCAATTGAAAATGTTAACTTTTCCTTGTAAAATCAAATTTATGCTTTGAAAAAGAAATAAAAATGAGATGCTGGCAGCCATAAAGAAAACATAGACAGTTTAAATCTGTGGAAACCATGAAAAGGTTAGTTCTCAGCCAAAAGTATGTGCTATTTTTTAAGAAATTTTTGTTATTCTTTTAAAAAGAAAGAACATGTTCACAGGGTTTGGGTGTTTTGTGTGAAAACTCACAGCTTTCTGAAAGGATGGGGGTGTGGGAAACCAAAAACAAAAAGATGTGCTAGTAAATCTTGAGAAATTTCTCAGTGACCTATGTAAATGTTATCTTATACAATTTAGTGACTACATTAGATGCTTTTGTGACATTTTTTTTCCCAGAAAAAAAAGCTTAAGAAAGTAATTTTTAAGTCAGATTAAATATCAGAACTCATTCTTTGGTTTTGAAGAATCTACACAGGGGCAACAGATTTGTTTGCAACCCACTGCAATGACTGGTAATTTGGAGGGTAAAGTTGAGCAAAATCCATACTTATGTCTGTTTCCATTTAAATTTAAAGATGTATTTCTGTGCTTGTTCTTACCCAGTACTGCAATGCTAAGAGGTTCTCCTGTCCACAGATGTCAGAAATTACTTGATATATTGGGATATTTGCAATGTTCATCTTTAAAGAGTTGGACTCAAGTGCTCTCCCAGTACTTCAAGCAGTGTTGGGGTTGTGCAGGTACTGCTGCTTCAGCAGATGTCAGGAAGTCATGTGCTTGGCAGGTACCATATGGAGATTCCCAAAAGAGGCTGAGCATTCAACTTTATTGCCTTATGGGAGTTTCAGGTCACTGAGGACCAGGCAAAACTGAACCCTTTAGCAGATTTAATAATGATTTTTTTTTTCTTTTTAAATTATTGGGCCAAAAGAAGTAGCAACACATGTGCTGGCTCCAATATTTCCGTTTCAATCCAGCTGAGCTTCTGAGGATGTTAAGAGCGTGGCCCCTTTTGGACTTTGGAATTAAAAAGTGTATCTGAATAAAGCTTCCTTTTATTAGAGAAGAGAAGCATTCTTTTGAAACTGTCTCAAATATCTTACTTGGCTGCCAGCACATTTTGGGAAAGACAGGTGAGAAGTGAAGCACATTCCTTCCATTATGCCTTTTGCCACAGTGTCCAGCTTTACATGTCTTTGAAAAAAAAAAAAAAGCTCAAATGCCATTAGAGCTTTGACTTAAACCAAGACAGAAAAAAAAAAGTATTTTAAGCGTCTTACATTAAAACTTTATCTCTGCTTCACTTTGGTAGAATTAGAATAGTATTAAAGGAAAGCAGCAGACATTTTATCTCTATATGTGGCCTGAGTTTTTCTTAGACCATGGGAGGATTCTTAACACACCACAATTTCAGTACAAGATGGTGAGAGATGGAAGCAACACATGGGGTTAGTTGAAGGTTGTTTCAGCTGTAAATAACTCCATTAAATCTCTGAGTTACTTTCAACTGGGTTTTGCACATCAAGGAACCCATTTCCTCTTATTAATAAAAGTATGAAATGGGTACCTGTGGAAAAAAATGTGGCATTGTAACATGCTTTGGAACAGTCTGGGCACATAGTACTCTTCCTTACTTATTTACATCAGTATCCTATATCAAGTGTTCAAGTACTGCAGATGTTTTCTGAAAAGGCAGTGAACCACTGTGCATTGCCATCAGAACTGCTGCATACACCTGATTTTCTTTTCGTACATTTTCAGCCTGACTTTCTTTTCATATATTCCACTGATATTTTTCTTCAACAGTTATACACAGTTTTTGACAACCACCTAAACGAACACAGTCTTAATGTGAAGTCTCTCGTGCACAAAATGCACTAAGGAGTTAAGCATGTCCTTAGAGGAGTCTTATGGCTATACAAAATGTCAACACAGTACTGAAGACAGAGGCAGCCTTTAAGAGTATTAGGATCATTCCTACTATTCTAGTTCACATGTTTTGGCGTGGGATTTTTTTACAGTTTGCAAGGTTTCACTGCCACATGTATTTTCATAGCCCTGTGCATGTTTCAGTTACCTTTCTTGTGGTTCTCATGCTGTTTATGGGGCTCAGTGCCACAGCAGGGATTAACAGGCTCTTCAGGAGAGTATTCATGTAAGAGAAGACACAGGATTCTTACATGCTGGATGAACAATGCTTACATTGCATGCCAGCTGTTCCTCGGGCTTTGCAAAGAGCTTATACCCATCTTAAACCCCACTTAAGCCCTACTTTGATTTTTTTGCCTACATCTACAACTAATGAAAATTGACAGTGACATCTCTGTACAATAGCTGAGGAGCTGGTCACCTGATCTGAGAAAATGTATAAGGAACTGCCTTTTTAAGAGTTTGGGATAAAAATGTAATAACCTCTGGACACTGAAGTTGAGAACTGTTGTTACTTCAGGGTTTTTTTCAGTAGCCTTGTTGAATAAAATGTTCTCCTCCCCTCTTGCTTTTACTAGTTCTCCATTTAATTTTTCTCCTGCTTGTTATAGACCCCTTCCAGAGACAATAAGTTCCTGACTGTATTCTTCTTAATTATCACCTCATAGCACCATAAGACTTATCTCTTCTGGTGAAAGTTTCTTCTCAAATGCAAAATTGGTCTGTGATGTGGAGTATATGCTACTTTTATAGACCTACCCTTGAGAGTTGTTCCTGCGTTCCTTGCAAAACCAAAGTCTTGAATTGAAAAAACTCCTGTCTGTACTTGACAATGAAGTCAACAGGAAAAAAGTTGGATGCTGATTATAGTTTTTATAACAAAATCCATCTACTGAGTGGCAGTAGCCTATATTTTTCATTTTCAAGACAAATATTAACACTTTTTAAAGCTGTAGGTGGGCCAAGCCCACGCTGTCTTTTCCCAAGCCCTCCTCTCCCATCCACATTAGTTCTAGATGAAACCAAGGGGATGAGAGGCTTATGGGAGGTAGGGGCTATTAGATTGTTTTCATTTGACTGAACTTTTATTTACACTTACACTTATTCAGAAAAGCACTTTGACTCATATGTAGAGCCTGCCTTTTCTTGAATCAGAAGTTTAAAACTGTAACGTTCTTTTAGTCTGTAAGTAGCTGTGTCTTCTTTAACAAAACTTTACCAAAGTTCTGTGAGCCATTTTCGAACAGCAGACCTTGGGTCTATAGGATTTCTCCTGATTGTTGACAGATATTCTTGGTACAGTGTAATAATATCTCCAAGAATTTTCAAACCTCTAACTCCTTATGTCTGTCAACAAATAGCTTGTGCACAAAAGCCCTTTGGCACATGTGAACTTGTAACAAAGCAGGGAGTTTGAATGCCTGACTTTCAGTCATGCCTGAGTATACAGCTGTGTTCATTCTGTCCATGGACAATGCAGGGAAAACCTGGAAAAAATTGCCATAAAAGGAGAAAAAGTGGCCCTGACAGATTCAATGTAAGGTGTGAAGGAATAAGAACAAACAGCAGGTCTACATTAGTTATCCAGTAGTTATTCTTGCTATTATAATAGCCTAAAATAAAGAGTCACGAAAAGATATGGTAGAGACAAAAGTGACTTCTGGGTGCTTGGACAAGCTTGATGTCAGTATTTTTCATTAATGCATTGTTTGAACTTCTATTTTGGAATCATAGAATCAGAGAATGGCCTGAGTTGGAAGGAACCTTAGAGATCATCCAGTTCCAACCCCCCTGCCATGAGCAGGTACACCTTCCATGAGACCAGGTTGCTCCAAGCCCCACACAACCTGGCCTTGAACACTTCCAGGGGTGGGGCAGCCACTTCTCTGCGCAACCCGCGCCAGTTTTTCACCACCCTCACACAGAATTTCTTTCTAATATCCACTCTAAACCTACTCTTTTTAGTTTAAAGCCATTTCTGCTTGTCTTGTCACTACAGACCCTTGTAAATTGTCTCCATCTTTCTTGTAGGTTCCCTTCAGGTACTTGAAGGCCACAATTAGGTCACTCCAAAATCTTCTCTTCTCCAGGCTGAACAATCCCAACACAAAGTACACAGGTGTATATACCTTGGGAGATTTGGATATAAAAAGAAAACTAGTGTGACATTTTCTGAAAGACTTTCCTAGTTAACATTTTTCTAATTTTTTTCTTGATAGTCATATGGTTTAGTTTTAGGCAGTCCTGTAAATAGGAGGGAGTTGGACTCGATGATCCTTATGGGTCCCTTCCAACTTGAGATATTCTATGAATCTATGATTCTATGCCAGGCTGTATACAAAGAGAGAGTGTTATTTCACCAAAGTACAGCACAGCCACATAGCTGGCTATTGGACAGATAACAGAGGAGGAGAGGAAGTGCAGGTTTTACTGAATTCTCAGTACGCAGAAGAAGACAGTTCTTGGGCAATTAACTGAAAGGAGGAAATTCTCCTGTGCATACCTAAAGTCTCAGCTTGACACAGGCAGCCTTGAAAGAAAATCCTCTTGAAGAGACTTTGCTGAGAGGAGTTTATATTAGCTCCCACTTGAACTGAAAGCTGTTCCACCTGCTCTCTGGCAGAAAGGCAATGTGCATAATTAAAAGCAGACATTTCAAAGACTATGAATACCCAGCAGGGTTTTGAATACTGAGAGTAGTGAAGGGTTCTCCCTCATCTGCACACTGTTTCCACCCTTTAAGTACTCTGGAGAAATTAACTAGCAATGTTTGGTTATTATTAATCCTTTTTACAATGGAAAGAGCATCTCAAGAAATTTTTGGTGCCAAGAATCTGTTGTTTTAAGCAATTCACTAAGCAGTCTCAGACACTGCAAGCTCTCCTTAGTTAAAGTTTCTAAGGTTTAATTTATTCCAGAGACTGGATCAGCAATGGTGGGAAGGTGAAAATTCTGTGTTTCAGTATTCAGTTTAGTGGAAGTGAGAAGCTGTTTTTCTTTCCAGACTCAGAAGAGAAGCTGATTGCCGTAGCATAAGCTCTTCCCAGGGAAAAAGGTTTATTGGCATCAGAGACAAATTTGTGCTTAAGGTTACTAATTCCAAATTATTTTTACTTCAACAAAGCCATGTTATTAGATACTACAGATTTATAGTTATTTCATCCCAAATGTAATCTGTGCTTGCTCATAAATTATCTGAAGAGCTGATAACATTGCTGAAAGTGGGAGTCTTTCTTAATAAAGTAAGTAGAAGCAATCAAACGCAAATGAAAATACAATTGCCTGCCCACTGAGTTTTTTGTACTGAGATAACCAGGCAACAGAAGTTATCTTTGGTTCAGAAACAGAAAAGCATTGTGTGCATTAAAAAAAAAAAAATCAAAGAAATTGCAGCCATTTAGTAACATTTTTCTTCTAAAAATGTGAGAACTAATCACCAACTGCTAAAAGTGTATTTTATGTTGATATACTTAGTTAACACCAGACAAAATTTTCCTCTTGTTGTCTCTTCTTACAAACCAGTCCTCCAATAAAGATATGGACTACATGACCAATTCACACCTCTTCAAGACTTATTTTTATGTCTCTAAATTAAAGTGGACATTTTTTTTAAGATTTCTCCTCTTGGTTTAGAAATATTATATTTTCACTCTTTTCCCTATATGAGAGAAATTAATATATTGACTCCCATTAGGTCATTTGAGCATAAGTAATACTTTGCTCTCTTGACTATTTTGCCTGCAAACAGAACAGACCGTCTCAGAAGGTCTGATTCTGAAACATATAAACCATGTAATAAAATAGTATTGATTTTCAACAGTTATTAGTATGAATATATTTATTTCCATATGAAGAGGGTTGTAGAATCAGGCCAGGACTATGCAAGTCACCACGCAAGTACGGATTATAGGATTGCAGAGGGATAACCGCAGGAACCTGCAAACCCCATTGTATTCTTGATTGTATTTTGAATCTTCTTTTCTATTAAAGGTTTACAAGTTATAAAGGCACCCGATGAGAATAGCCAGACAGTGCTTTAATAAACATAGATCCTGCCTGAGTAACCCTTCTACACATGCATAAATCCAATTCATTTCCTCTAGTGTCTGATTTCAGCTGAAGTTGAAATCTGTCAGTACGAGGAACTAGCTAGTTCCCTGCCCAGCCAGGGCAAGAGCAAAGAAACAGATCTGAGTTACTCTGTAAATGAATAAATATAACTATGTAGGTAACAATAGTGGATTAAGTGGGTGGCACATGAGAATGGGGTTCCCTACTTCATTCTTTTTCTCCCCACCATCCTAGGTCACACTCTACTAGAGCTGTGTTTTGGAAGTCTCACATGTCTGAATACTCCCCAAAGAGCAGCACATAGCAGTGGTTCACAGAATCACAGAAGGACTGGAGTCAGAAGGGACCTCTGGAGATCATCTATTCCAACTAAAGCAGGTTTACCTAGAGCAAGTTGCACAAGAAAACAACCAGGTGGGTTTGGAATATCTCCTGAGAGGGAGACTCCACATTCTCTCTGGGCAGCCTGTTCCAGTGCTCTGTCACGCTCACAGAAAAGATTTTCCTCATATTCAGATGAAACTTCCAGTGTTTCAATTTGTGCCTGTTGCCCCTTGTTCTGTCTCTGGGAACCACTGAAAGGAGTCTGGTCCCACCCTCTTGATACCTGCCCTTAAGATATTTGTATGCATTGATAAGATCCCCTCTGAGTCATCTCTTCTGGAGGCTGAACCTGCTCAGCTCCCTCAGCCTTTCCTGATAAGAGAGATGCTCCAGTGCCCTCCTCACCTCCATAGCCCTCCTTTGGACCCAATCCAATAGTTCCTTGTCTGTCTTGAACTGGGGAGCCCAGAACTGGACACAGAACTCCAGATGTGGCCTCACCAGAGAAGAGGGAAGGATCATCTTCTTCAATTTGCTGGCCACACTCTTCCTCATGCAGCCCAGGGCACCACTGGCCTCCTTGGGCTCATGGGCACATGGTTCAATTGTTCATTTCCCACACAACTAATAGGGAGCTCTCTAAGAGTGATCAGTGGTGAAGGAGAGGAGGCTTATCCTGGCGATTCAGGGTTGCAGTGAGAACTGCAACCACCTTCAGAGGCTGTCCAACTTTGTTACCTATGGTGCACCAGCACCAGGCATTCAGCAGCCAGAGTAACCTTTGGCAGACAAACCCTCTTAGACATATCCAAATAAGAGACAAGGTTTATGTAGCTGCACAAGGGGGGAGAGTATTGATGTTTCTTTTATGGAGTACTTTAAATGCTGAGACTGATTGGTCTATGTCTTTAGACGTGAATAGTATGTTCCTTTTTTGTAAATGGCAGTCAAAAATAGGTGGCTTGCTAAGAGAAGTGTTCCTGAGTTTTACGAGATCAATAAAACTTGTTGTTGTACAGAGCACTCAGCTTTTGCTAGCAGCCTCTTACATCAGCTCTAATCAGGTTCCTCCCTGCATCACTGAGGGGGAGGCAGTACTAAGAGTTTGTTCAGCAGCTGTTCAACCAAGTCCAACTCAAGTCCAGGCTTCAAGACCCACTGGAGTGAACGGGGTTTATGGATGCACTTGAGTGCTTTGCTGAAGCAGGGCCAGCCTGGGTGAAAACATCTCACCGAGTAACCAGGCACCCAGTCCCACCTCCTTTGGAGACATTTTCAAGGTGTGAGATTTTTTTTTTTCTTTCATATGTTGTTTTTTGTAGGTTTGGGTTTGTTTTTTTCAATCAGCAATAAGGTCTCCAGCATGATTATCCTCTTCTGTATGAACAACCTCATAAATAAGAACAGATGCTTCTAGTGCAGAGGCATGAGGAAGGCATTTCTTTTGAAAACAGCAGTTAGAGAGTCTTCATAACTCTCCCATTCTTGGATGATGATATGGTTGAGCACTGAGACCTGAGCTGGGAAGGCCCACTAACCAGTTCCTTCCTCTATAAAATAGACACTAAAAAGGAATTCGATCCAGATCGTCTCTTCTGCACATTCACCACACACCTTGGGTCTGAGCTCAAAACCACCGGGGTCAGCTGAATGATTCCACTGCAGTTCAGGGAATATTGTGTCTGGTGTAGACTTGGAAAATGTCAGAGGCATTCCTGGTTTTGCTAAGGATGTGGGCTGTTCCCATTAATCATGGCCTTAGAAACAGACAATCGATGCTGCATTTGAACAAAAAATGTTGAGAAAAATAGAAAAGAAGGTCAGAATAAACACTGGGGCCATTTGCATTCAGACCTCATTCTTCACATCAGCAAAATATAAGGTAGAACCTAGAAGGAAGCAAGATTTAGTGCTGGCTTCCTTCTAACAAACCTGTGACTAATGGCATTATACCTTTTATCTAATTTTTTTAAACAAAAGCTAAAACTAAAGAAGAGGAGAAAAAATCCTTCCAAATAGAGGTCCATTATGCTCATGGCCTCTAAGGCAGCCTGCACAATGGGTACCTCCCTCTCTCCTTCCTCCTGCATGATGGACCTCCTCCAGTTTCCCTGTTGCTTGTGGTTAAAACAAAGACTGCTGTAAGCTGTGCATCTTTTGACTGATGAGATTGCACTATTTGGGAACCTGGATACAAGTCCACAGAGCAAAACAAACAAACAAATGAAATAATGCTCATTTTGCAATGTCAGCCTAGATAAAACACCCTTTGGAGATGTTTTACTCATCCTTTTACTCTGAACAAAACAGCAGAATGAGGTTGTGAACAGGTTGATCATACACCAATGCCACTTTAATTGGTTTGAGCTGAGAGGTAGCAAAATTAATCTATTTACTGCATTATAAAATGAAGCCCAGTTCAAGTCTGATTACAGCAAATTACCCTCCCTTTCACCAAAAGTAAAATTTGCATTTGATGTATGTGAAAATTCTTTTTTTTAATGGTATATGACTGTTTAAATTACCTTATTTAGCTGGGTAAAAACTGTTTTAGTTAAGCCCTGGCTTAGGTGAGTCAGTAAATATTTGTACAACTAACATCAGTAAAGGAAAATTATGCAAGGCAAGTTTGCTTTTGTTTAGGCAAACAGAATGATAAAAATAAAATTGTGTCATGTGAAATTAATGCTTAGTGAAATCTTACTTTTACAAGCGCTGTTATTAGGCAAGGCTGCAGATCTGTCACCACAGTCCAAATATCAAATGCACGAAAGAGAACATTTCGGTATCACAGCACTAATACTACTAGAGTCAAGATGCTTTCAGACATGTAATTTCATATATAGGAAAACTGTTCTTGAAGTAGTTGGGCACCAAAACGTTCTTTTGTTCCAAGATTTGAGAACAAATTGAGGTAGAGATGCAGGAGAAGACAAAACGTGCTAGCTGATGTCTTCCAGAACAACAAAAAAGACTTGGCCTTTCACAGGTTTTCCTGTTGTCTCTCATTTGGAATGATAAATTCACGTTAATAGGCTTTTACAAAGCCTACAATTTCATGGGATTACTAAACATATCCTATATTATTTGGGGTTTCAGAAAAAACTCTGTAGCCATTTGTCAGTGACTTTCAACAGCATTTAGGATTTTCAGAAAGGCCTCAGGTACTTATCTGGAATATAAGTGTAAGAACTTGAGGAAAAGGTTTTGCTGTCATTTCCCAAGAGTTCTAATGAAGGTAATTTGTAGGTACTCCACAGAATCACAGAATGGGTCAGGTTGGAAGGGACCACAGTGGGTCATCTGGTCTAACCTCCCTGTTCAAGCATCTCCAGCTCATTGCAAATTTGAATGCTTATGGAGTTTGGATAAGGATCTGCCATATTCAATACATCCTGAATAAGCCCAAAAACTAAAACAGAAGAACAGAAAATCTGAGTTTTGAAAGATTCCTCATTTGTCTCAGTGCCAAGGCCCCTCAGTGTACTGTGGTTCAGCTAGGATGTTGACATTAAGCACCTGTGAATCTAGGAGCCAAAGGGATGAAAACCCAGAGCAGTACGAGCCAACAGGGGGACTTAAGAGTTGTTAATGAGGGGTCAGAGGATCCTCAGAGGCATCAGCGTTGTCCCCTTCCCTGCTGACAGGTTGCTTCCCTGTGTGCACATTCCCAGGACACGGCGAGGGCTGTGCAGAGAGCAGGGTGACCTTGGAGGGGGCCTGGTGAGTCCCAGCCCCAAGGACAGCACCCTTTGCCCTCGCACCTGCCGTGTCCGGGACTGCAGCCCAGTCCTCTCCTATTTTACAGGCCATCGGGAGGTCTCACAGGAAACAATTTATTCTAATGAGGATCGCTGTGTTCCCAGGTCTGATACACCCATCCTTGGCTACTCACAGAGGTGACTTTACTGGGCTCGTCTGGGCTCTAGGGGTTTGTTCCTCCAGCCTGAGCTCTCCACGTGACTCCAACCAGGAAACCTGATGTTACAATATCAGCTTTTCTCTGCGGCTTGACTTGGAAAGAAGAGCAAGATGAATTTCCCTGTGCTGCAGTGCCACACAGCAAATTGCTGTGAGAGTCTCAAATCCTCTGATAAAGAAGATCTTTGAGAAACAGATGCCATCCAGGCTCCACGTTTGCTGTAAGTCCCTTTATCAAGAATTTCACCTGTTATTACCCTGAATCAACACAGCTTCTTGCTGTGACTATTTGGTGGCCAGAGAGTAGAAAAATTTGCAATAAAAAAGCATAGCAGTGACTTCAGCTTAGAGAGTTGTCTGGTTCCCACAAAACCTCCCATCAAGAGTTGCAGTCTCTTAAACCTTTGGAAGCAGTAATTAGCCTTTCCAGGCACCAAATCTGTATTTATTTTTAATTGAAGAATTTTTATTATTGTCATGCTAAACAGCATGAAAAAGTTTCAGCCCATTAAAAAAAACAAAAACAAAACAAAAACAAAAACAAACAAACAAACAAAACAAAACAAAACAAAAAAAAACAAAAGAAAGTACAGACAAACAAAAAGAAAAAAAATTCCACAACTGTAACCATTAAGCTGAAGAGAATTTATTTATTTTGTGAAGTTATTTTTCATCAACTGGTCTCCTGTTTTCCAACAATCAATGGGTTCCATCTCATCCTTGCTCCCTCTGCAGCTCTGTGGCAATGAAGGGCTGTCAGGTAGAGCAAGTCAAACATGCCCTTCCCTAAAGGGGTGCTGCTGGAGGCAAACAGCATCTTGGGCACCAGAAAGAGGTGGAAAGAACCAGCTGACCCACACAGCCAGGGCCACAGAAGGCTGTGCTGCACAAGCAGAGAACATGAATGTGTCTGCAATGGAGAGAAATGTTGATACAGACAGTAGCAACAGGATGTGAAAGACACAGTCAACCATGAGTCTGACTTTTCAGAAAAAAAAAATAAGCAGAGAGGTTATCCTGCACCGGTTTTTACGTGTAACATTTTCATAATCATTCAGCACACCTCCCATAGAAAGACTTCCCACTGCCACTTTCCTCCTCTCATCAAAGTGTTGTGAAAAAAGCTGGTAAATGATAACATTAAAACGCATTTTAGTAAGGTTAAGTAGGCTGCCAACAACAAGGAGCCTTACCTAAAGTGTCTTTCTGAGTCTCAAATAAAACAAAGCCTATCTTATCTCCACATCAATTTACATGCTGTAATCCAGGATGCTTCCCATCTAATTTTGTTCGAAGAAGTAAAAAAAAAAAGTTTTGCAGGAATTTCCCTTATTTTAAAATGACCTAATTAGTCCCAAGTTTGCATAGATTTCAAACCAAAACTCAGGTGCAGTCAGGCACAACCATTCTTTGCTTTGTTTACCCATCTGTTTCTCTGCACTTGCAGCATAGATGAAACGTGGCAGAACTATTTAATGCGAATGGTACTGAGAGTATGGAACAAGTTACCAGTGTCGGGAGTTAGTGCAGAGCATACACGTGTTCAAATTACCGGAGATTTGTTTCTCTCGTAGGGAGGATTGAGGGATGAAAATGCAAAACCATGGGATTCAGCTAAACTAAACAAAGGAATTGATACTGTATTTTGGACCAGATGCCTTTTTCCTGAAAAGATTTTCCTTCCAAATGATTCAGGTGCAAACTTGTTGTCTGTCAAGACTAAGAGCCAAGAACCCTCTATATTGCTTCTGGGTGTGACACGTGACTGCAGGCAGGGGGTTTCTGGCTGTTTTTCTTCTGATTCAAGTCTTACTTTTTTTGTGTGTGAAGTATGTGCACTGGGATAGGAGTCCTACAGGCTTCGGCTGAGGACTGGATTTTGGCCAGGCCTGAGTGGATACAAAGCAAGGAAGAGAAAGACGGGCCAGGGGTGGAGGTTGTTAGCGAGCTCCTTCATGCTCTGCAGAGAGGTTGCTGTGTTCAAGAAGGCTCTCTGAAACAGGTTCTAGGCTCAACATCAGTTCTGTAGAAAAATCTGTTGGGCAAGAGCAATGGTTATGGCACATGAACAACAAAAAGCAGAAAAACGCATACTCCCTGTATGTTTGTATTCTGAGGCAAAATTCCTCTGACATCCATGGGGGCAACACAACCCTGGATCACCTGAGGACTGAGTTTTACCTACAAGGCATCATCTCAACCCAGATGATTGCAAGGGCTTTGATATTAGCTCAAACACAGAACTGAGCTAACACGTTTGCAGGACTTCTAAATTAGAGCTGGCTCATGTCCAGGCAGTTCGAAGCACAAGCAGAGCAGCCTCAGGTCTGTCTGAAATGTCCGTATAGATGGATTCTCAGATAGGATGCTCTGAAGTGTTGCCTCTTGTGGTTTCAGTTAGCGTGTGGGTGGCTGAGTTCTCTGAATCACACGTTGTAAAAACAGCAGTTTGATGGTCCCATTAACAATATAGATAGTTTTGGGTTCAGTATGAAAGCCCTTCTTTTCGGAATTCCTCAGATCTCAGGAATGGGTTGAAGGAAAAAAAGAATCTGATTCAGAACTCAAAAGGAATTCATGTCTTTCCCACAACACTTACTACTGGGAAAGATTACTAACTTTTACTCGAAGAGGTATTGACCAATAACTCTCCTAACGTTTTCCTGGTAGCACAGTAAAGTGTAAGTAAAGAATGGAGAGTGTAAGTAAAGATAGAGAATAAGAGTGCTTTGCTTTCCAACATTAAAAAATAAAATAAAATCCCCATCTTATGCAGGCAAGTATACATGCACACAGAGCACCTTCAAATTTGCAGAGAGAGTGAAACTCAAACTAATGGCAGAGTTTACTAAAATTCATCAGGCCATGTGAATGCAGGGCACTCACACCACAACATAATGAAAACCATCAGAGCTCCAACTTCATGTGGTTTTCATGGACCCACAGCATCTGCTTGCTTTGTTTTGGAATTTTGCCTCTGCCCCATGCGAGTCACTGTGTCAAGAGAAGTATGTGAGGGAGTCCTCTGGGTTTACAGAGCAGGAACAGCAGGAACATCATAGCTGAACCATTCCAGGTGCTTGTTAAAACAGGTTTCGCAAAATGAGAGAGGAGAAAGGTCCACGGGGGTTAAACTGCAGACAACAGACAGTCTGATGGGCCACTGCCTTGCATTTCGTGCAGTCATTAATTTCCACATGTGCAAGACTGCTGCATTATAATTTCTTGAAGAAGAACCGAAACCAAAACAAAATCCAAAACCAAACCAACAGAACATAGGTCCTCACTCAGTGTTTACTTCCAAGGACAAGTACAGCTTGTGCACAATGACATGCAGTAAGGCTTTTTGTCAAGGATTTGCAGATTTTCCTCACCCACTAAATCTTTTCTCCATAATATGTAAAACTCAGCAGTAAGTGAGATTGCTATATTGCTCTTCACCAGAAATTGGTCTGACCTGGTGTACACAAAAGTGTAGACAGATTGTTCTAAGTAAGACAAAAAAACCCCCCTGCAATTAGGATTTACCAAAAGGAGCTCTCAGAAGATGCAGTCTGGAAAGGACAGGGTTTTTTATGTCTCTGTGAAGCACAGAAGGGAGGTGCTATCTGAGCCCTATAAGTAGAAACGTGTACAAGCAGACAAAACATAACTGGAGTGAGGTCATGTCTTTGTCAGTGCCACTCAGGAAGCCTGACTTCACCCTGAGGGACCCCAGCAGCAATGTTCTAGACAGCAGCCCTGGACCTGAATGGCAAATGTGCCAGCAGACAGAGGATAAGAAGGAAGTGACTACACAACCAAGAACTATTATTCATCCTTATTACAGTGTAGTTGCTCAGTGTTGTTCATGTGGCTTTGTCTAGGAGTAGAAAACACGCAGCAAACGTTGACTGTACTGAAGACTGATAGACCTCAATGTGTGATTATAAAGAGGCACTTATTATCAAGCAAGACTTTTCTGCTGAATACCAAAGAACACAACTCTTAGCACAAAACAGTTTAATATTTTTATCAGTGACCTGGAAACAGAATAGAATCCTAGAATCATAGAATGACCCGGTTTAGAAGGGACCTTAAAAATCATCTCATTCCAACCCCACTGCTGTGGGCAGGGACAGTTTCTGCTGGACCAGGTTGCTAATAACCCCATCCAACCTGGCCTTGAACATTTACAGGGATGAAAGACCCACAGCTTCTCTGGGCAACCTGTGCCAGTGCCTTACCACTCTCATCAGGAAGAATTTTCTCTTACTATCTAATTTAAACCTATTGTTTTTCTGTTTAAAGCCATTCGCCCTTGCCCTGTCACTACAAGTTCTTCTAAATAGTCTCTCTCCATCTTTCTTGTAGGTTTCCTTCAGGTACTGCAAGACCACAATTAGATTACCCTGAAGCCTTCTCTTTTCCAGGCTGAACAATCCCAATTCTCTCTGTCTTTCCTCATAGCAGAGGTGATCCATCCCTCTAATCATCTTGGTGGCCTCCTCTGGACTCACTCCAACAGCTCCATGTCCTTCCTGTGCTGGGGATCACAGAGCTGGAGGCAGCACTGCAGGTGGGATCTCACCAAAGTGGAGCAGAGGGGCAGAATCCCCTCCCTCCCCTGCTGCCCACACTGCTTTGGATGCAGCCCAGGACACGGGGGGTTTCTGGGCTCCCAGTGCACATGGCTGGGTCATGTCCAGCCTCTCATCCACCAGCACCCCCAAGTCCTTCTCAGCAGGGCTGCTCTCAGTTTGTTCATCCCCCAGCCTGGATTGGTACTGGGGGTTGCCCTGACCCGGGTGCAGCACCAGCACTTGGTCTTGTTAAACGTCATGTGATTCCCATGGTCCCACTTCTCAAGCTGGTCCAGGTCCCTCTGGAGGCATCCTGTCCTTCAGGTGTGTCACTGCACCACTCAGCTTGGTGTCATCAGCAAATCTGCTGAGGGTGCACTTGATCCCTTTGTCTATGTCATTGATGGAGATATTGAAGAACACTGGTTCCAATATAGACCCCTGAAGGACACCACTTGACATATAAAATCAGGGTCACATCATAAATCATAAAATCAGTTTGGGAAACCATCTAAGACTTTAGGTGGGCTGGACAGTGACATGAAGAATTTAGGATCCTGATGATTAAGTATGGAGCAGAGCAGTATATCTGGAAACAAAGACTGTTCCACCTTAGAAGAGGAACATTCGCTCCAGAGAAGCAGGGAGACATAGACCTTTTGCCAAGGCAAAGGGAGAAACTTCTGCTGTTCATCAGGTAATGTGAGTTCCTGGTGTGGTGCTCTGCACAACACAGTTATGGCAAGTCAAGTTGTGCATGTATTTTACACTGGCATGAGCAGCATTGCTTTGTCCAGCAGCAACATCCACAGTTGAAAGATATTTTTTGTAAACTGAAGAAGGCTAAGACATGGACCCTGAGAATGACTGAAATATTAAAAAATTTTTCTTTGCCTATGCACAAGGTCCTTACTGTGTTTAAGCCTCACAAAGCAAGTGCTAGAGTGACAAGGCTATTATCTGTAATTTTCCTCACTAGGAAGAAGAAGTAGATTCTTCAGACTAGCAGGAAAATGTTTAATAAGGTGTGATGTCTGGGCACTGCAGCTAAATGCATTCAGATTAGAAGTTGGATGCAACTTTTTAACTGTTAAGGTTAAATAAGCCTTGGAACACTTTACCAAAAGCTCTTGTTTCTTCCCTGGAAATACCAAGATCTTGGGTTTAATGAGTCAAGTGGGTCAAGCTCAGTGTTTTGGATGTGAACACTTGGCCTTTCTTGAGCCCAAACATATATTGATTCCAAAAGTCTATGTGTGTGCTTCTGATCTCCTGGAGGCTGAGGTTTGAGAACTTCCCAGCCACAGCAGGGGAAGAGCCCAAGACACAAACCACCCCTTAATGTGCTCTGCCTTCCTCCTGCTTTGGGCATAAATCAGTCACCAAATAAGAAGGTGGTGAGGCTGACAACAGGCTAACTTGCAGCTGCCAAGCACAAACACAGTGCTAACACTCATCCTTCCTCACACAACAGCAGTGAGAACCCTGTGGTAAACCAGGTGATTGTAGCGGTCAGTGTTCCAGGATGAAAAGGGTGGGTTGTTGTTGGGAAAGGTCATGGGTGGGACACTGTGTTGTTATGTTTTCTTTTAAAACATGTCACCATATGGTTTGCATGTTTTGAAGTAGTGAACTTCCGCTCTTGTGCAGAGGAGAATGGTTTTCCTACACAGGGGATGGGTGAGTTTTTATGAACCATGGAAAGTCATGCTGTTCATTGGCAAGGGTTTGAGTACACACATTTTTCAGTTCATATTGGAGCATATAAACCCCAGTAAACATCAGTAAGGAAATAAGGTTGCCTGGTGTGGCTATGATCTAGACCATGACATGCACATTTCAAAATGTTCTCTAGGGAGAAAAAAAATCTGAAAATATTGCAGGCAAGGGAGCAGAGAAGTTCTGAGAGACAGCAGGTAATTTGGGAAACAGCCTTGAGGCTATGATGAAATCTCTGTAACTCAGACTACACAGGAGAGCAAAAGTTTGCGTTGACTGGGAGGTTTCTTGCCCTGTTCTCCTAATGCCCTGAAAGGTGGGCTGTGTGTTTTGATACTGCTTTGTAAAACAATTCCAGAGATAGGAATGACATTTTGTAGCATAATGTATAGTGGAAGTAGTGTTTTTGTCTAGTGAACCTGCTCCAGAGTTTTCTCCTGCTGAAGATCACGTAGATGGATTTTGAAAGGACCAGTTGTTCAGATCAACCTAACATCAAGCTGTTCTCTGCTTTGCCCATGTGTTATAATCCCTAGACACTTTGTTTGTTTATTTCTTTACAAATTTCTTTGCAACATGGCTGCTGACAATTTTCAAGACTCATATTTGATGATATTTTTGGTGTCTACTAAAAAGGGAAATAATTTCCTGTGGTACATTGCAGTATCATGTAATAGAGCTCCGGGGAGATTTTCCCATTCCTTTTAAACACACACCATCCCGGAACAATGGAGAAAAAGGAGTCATGATATTTATCAATTTTCACCATTTACCTTCCTGAAATGGAAACCATAATGAAATACCACGCACGCTATAGCACTGTATAGGCAGGAAAAGTAGACAAAGTCTTCCATTGTACTGGTCTGGTTGTTACAGGAGAGGATCTGCCTACTTTGGTGAAACAGGATGTACTGCATATTTTGTAGTTTTGCCCAGTGCTCCAATCCCTGTGGGCTATGCCTTTTCAACAGCAGCAATAAAAGAAGAAAAAGACTGAGGCCCTTCTTTTATACCACTTTTATTTTAGGGGGATATTAAATACAAAGAGTTTCACTCTCAGTGGAAATTGTCCAACAGACTCCAGGATACTGTGTAATCATTAGGAACTGGAAAAACTCAAACTGCCTGTCTGTAGTGGCTTGGATAAGACCTGCTGGGTGCATTCCAGAAATGAATATTGCAGCTGTGATGACACTTATGTTTGGTCTCTTCTTTCAGGGTGAATTGCGCCCTTATGCCCAAGGCCAGCATAAGTCTAATGCATCATTTGAGATCCATTTAAGCCCTTAAAATAAGACTAACATAGCATTTAAATGTTTGATGGACCTCCTGGCCCTTTTGATGAAAGTGAGTGCTTTGCAAGAAATGTGCTAAACATTAAAATGTATGTGTTAATCAATAAAATGTATGTGCTATTCATTAAATGTATGCTTTCCACTGTTAAAGACAGTAAAATACATCCCAAAAATGATGGCCCTGTCTTACGTATGCATTCTTTTATCATTTCTTCATACAACATCCTAGTTTGCAAAGTGTCTAAGACCTCCCCATCTGAAAAGGAACATTGTGTAGCTCTCAGCTGAAACTGCAGTCTGTTTGTGTCCTTCTGATTTTCCTCAACAGTAGCAGGACTCTCCACTCTGGGAAGTAGTGCAGCTGGATAGGAGGAGATCTGGATGTGGAACAGCTGGTGCTAACGATGTGGCATCCACTCAGTACACCTTTAGGTGGATTTATTTGGTCTAGCTCTAGTCTATTCTTGTGCCCATGGGAACATAACTTCTGATTTAGTTTCATTCAAAAGGAATCCTGTTTGTGTGCTCCATGTCCCCTACCTGGTGCAAATCAAAGCGCAGTAAGTGGAGATAATAGGGGAATAACAGGAGAATCCCTCCGAAAGCACATTCATGATCCTCCCCTAGATGTGCCCAGTGCACACCTACCTGCCTTCTTAGACAATGTGCAAGAGCAAGAAGTGCTCTTAAAATGATCCTACTTGTGGATTAATGTTACAGAACTCTCTGTGGGAAGAGCAAGCTGTAGGGTCTCCACGTTTCCCCTTCATGACAAAGATTTCTGTTCTGAGTGAGGGCCGTCCAGTTGAAGCCCTGTGCTGACAACCATGCCACCTGAGAGCACAGCCCCCAGCTCCTGCCTCACAGCACCTGCAAAGCTCTTCCTCCCTGAGTTTCAGGGCAACCAGGATTCAGATGGAAAAATCTGTGCACACGACAACCAGAACGTGATATCTTAGATGGTGGAGCATGTGTATTAATGCCAGGTGAGATCTGGCAAGTGAACGTTTGTTTTAAATTTCTCTTTAATCACTCTTACAGTTTTAACTTTGAAGTCTAGGGAAGTACATTTTCTGGTTTATGCCTCAGATGACATGTAAAAAAATATTCCACCTACAGTACTGGAATATCATTTATAGAAGTGTAAATTCATAAAGCTATACCTCTAACAATTTGTCCACATGGAACTATGCCAATTTGCATAAACTGAGGACTTGACTGAAAAAAAAAAAAAAAGGAGAAAAAAAAAGAGAACTTTTGAGGCACTTCTTTATTTATAATTGTTCCAGAATTTCAGATCTAGGTATTTAAGGATATATATACAGTCTATGTGAAAAAAGGAAAACAAGATTTGAGTAGAAGTGAGTCTCCTAATTCAGTATTGAATTAGTTTTTGTTTAGATGAGGCTCAATAAAAATTTTAAGTTGCACAGATCACTGAAAGATTCATGAATGGAGCTGGGAGGAGAGGGAGAAGCTAAACATAAAAATCTTTGGAAAAATATTTAAAGAAATAATGATAAAAAGTGGTAAGGTTTGGAGGGCTACAAGAGAATGCAGATTTATTTGAGTTCTGTTTTTCTACTATAGATGTTCTGCTAACTAGAGCAGAGATGTTCAGAGACCACATATCGGCTGTAAAATCCTAGGACTGAGATTAATTAAATGTCTGTTGCTCCTCACAAAAACTACACTTGAGAGTTTTTTGGGCCTTCTAGTCTTCTGAACGAACAGCTGTAGCATACATCACATGCACATCTTGCACTCTTAAAATGTATTTTTATAACAAGTGTCATTTTTTTATAAGGAAAGTTTAACATTTTACCCTACCCTCCTGATTATCTTGCTGCTGTTCAGAAAATAAAAAAGGGTCTGATACTTACTGTACTAACATCTGATACTTCCTGCAGAGCATTGCCTCCACCCAACATGTGTTTTTAAATAAAATTCATAGTAGGTTCAATGGTCACAAATACTCACTTATGGCTTATGTGAGTCCATTTCTTGCAACAGTTGTAGGAAGGTGAGGACCTCATTCCTGTCTATTCTCTAGGTCAACACCTAGGAAATACGATTTGTCATTTGTGTCTTCTTTTTCCCCCTGACTGGACAATCGTATTGTTTCTTTTGATCAGTCAACTCACCCCTCCTCTGGATCCTGCTATGCAGGTGAAGGGTGCACTTTTATTATGTGATTTATTTTTATATATGATTAATCTTGCAGAAATCTCTTTTCCTCCTCCATAAGCTGACACCCTAACAATCTGATTTCTGGATGCCAGGCCTCAAAGAGTTTCCTATTTTCATTTGATATGGTACCCACAAACTCACAATATTCTTGTGTCGTTACACTTAAACAGTGCCCAACCCACCTTCGACTCCATACCCCTTATGGCTGCCTCCTTAGCTCTTACAGAAAAATGAAGCTGATGTCAAATGTAAGATTTCCAGCCTACTGGAACTGTTATATACTCGATATATTATTTACACATGCCACTTATAAAAACATAAGCCCCAAGCCAAAGGCGTCTCCTTCACTCCCACATGGCTGTACTTGAAGATGTCATTGACCATAAAGAAACAAGCAAAACATTTTGCCTTAAAGCTACAGCACTTCACACCATAAAGACTTGCTTTCCTTACCAAGTATAACTTCTTTAAGTTCATCATTTTACTGTAAATGAAGACAATTTTATTTTAAACTGGCCAATTACAACAACTACAGGTGGTGGCCAAATGCAGTGGTGGCTTGTGAGGAGCACAAAGGTACAACCTGACTAATGCCACCCAAGAACCTGCACAGTGAGGAACACCAACCTCTGTCTTATTGTGAAAATACTTTCTAATTGTTTTTCTGAGGTAGATGTTACTTGACCTTTAAATAAATAATTTAAGTCCTATAAAAACTGTACCGGACTCCTTAAAAATGTCAGCTGTGTTTGGAGGAAATGCCAGCTGTGGAACAGAGAGAACGTACAGCCCACAACAAGCTTTCCACTACTGCCTTTGCCACGTGCAATATGAGAAAGACAAAGAAGTTACCTCGGTCTCCAGAAGCCCTCAATTCCCAACACATCTGGTAAGACTGGCAGGAAGGATACACCAATAACGGTGATGTTGTCTTATTTATCAATCACAAACCCACTTCAATATCAACAAGCAACTTAGAGTCAGTCAAAACAACCACCAAGAGGTCTCCATTTGAATGGGTTTTCATAGCATTCAAGCCATGTAAAGAGACATGGTCCAAATAAGGGACAATGCTGACTGTGCTGCTGTCCTAGGGTGGGGGTCAAGGCTGTATAACTTATTCCAAATGCTGGAATATCTAGTCCTTTCCAGAACACTAGCCTAAAATATTAATCTTTAAGAGCTCTTTGCAAAATCACTTATAATGAATATTTTATTTAATAATGAGCACTTTAGAAATAAATTATTTCAGTGGTTGTCATGCATCACTGTAGGAAGACTTTAAGGTGAATAGAATTGAACATTATAATCATAATGTTTGTATTGTTAAAACTGCTGACAAGACCAATAAAGCATAGTAGATTAGAGAAGCAGCAAAATATCACTGGTAGATTTCTGGAGGAATAAAGATTCAAACAGCCTCCTGTTGCAGGCAGGCTTGGCCTTGCCAATATCATAGAATCATAGAGCCATAAAATGGTTTGGGTTGGAAGGCGACTCTGAAGATCATCTTGTTCCGACCACCCTGCCATGGGCAGAGACATCTTCCATGAGACCAGGTTGCTCAGAATCCCATCCAACCTGACCTTGAACACTTCCAGGGAATGGGGCAGCCACAGCTGCTCTGGGCAACCTGTGCCAGGGCGTCACCAGCATCACAGGGAAGAATTTCTTCTTAATATCCAATCTAAATCCACTGTCTCTCAGTTTGAAGCCATTCCCCTTATCCTGTGCCTCCATGCTTTTGTCCCATCTTTCATGAAGGTTCCCTTCAGGTACTGGAAGGCCACAGTTAGGTCACCACAAAGCCTTCTCTTTTCCAGGCTGAACAATCCCAATTCTCTCAGCTTTTCCTCATAGCAGAAGTGCTCCACCCCTCTAGTCATCTTGGTGGCCTCCTTGGTGGACTCCAACAGGTCCATGTGCTGGGGACCCCAGAGCTGGAGGCAGCACTGCAGGTGGGGTCTCACCAGAGCAGAGCAGAGGGGCAGAATCCCCTCCCTCCCCTGCTGCCCACACTGCTTTGGATGCAGCCCAGGACACGGGGGGTTCTGGGCTCCCAGTGCACATGGCTGGGTCATGTCCAGCTTCTCATCCATCAGCACCCCCAAGTCCTTCTCAACATATTAAAATTTCCTATAAAGTTAATAGAACAGAGGCTTTCAATTCTCAGGAGAGAGAAAGTTGTCCCATGTTAAGAAGAGTGTTGCTACAGGTAGTTTCTTGAATAGGATCTTACCCAAATCTGGGTCCAGTTCCCTGTGTTGATCACATGTCTATTAAATGCTGTTCAGTTGGTATTACTTTGAATCATGATGAGCAGGCAATTTTCCTGAGTTTGATTTGGTTTTCTTATATTTTTATAGAAAAAATGTTGCCTCCCATAGTAATTGCTATCTTCCCTGTGCAATTACATAGAAATGCCAGACAGTCCTAGCACCAGAACAATAAAAGCTGAACAGAATTATTTTAATTTTCAAGGAGAAAGAGTTAAGTCAATGGTGAAAGCAGGTGGTGTTGGGTAGGACATCTCTGCTAGGCCTTAACTACTGTCAGGGGGCTGCAGGCAAACACAAGGCTAATTTGTCAACAATCCAGTTGGATTCATGGTTTTCTACCCCTTGTAACATGACTGAGAATTGAAAAAGAGGTGATGCAAAACAGGACCATTTTATAAACAATTTAAAGGACACACAAATAAAATTATTAACAACTTTGCTGGTATTTCCACATCCCTCAAGTTATTCCTTCATGTGAATGTTTCTACTGCTTAGAGCAACGTTTCTTATGTGGCTAAGATGCTACATGATCAGGAATCTCCAGCTACCAAGGCTGTTATTTGAAGGATCCTAAAGGCTTTCAAGGACAAACCCAGGGGCTGAAACACAACTTTAATGAAAGCAGCTTGTAGCTCCCAGAGACTCCAGGGGATATTGTCTTCTTTCATCAGTATTGAATTGGTCCAAAGTGTACAAAACTTGCATTGTGCCTTAAAGCTAATTGAGGACTTCTCTCTCTCAGTTGAGAAAGGTCAGCTTTGAAATTTCCAGGTCAGAACTGTTTGACAAGGATTTAGCGTCATCCACAACTTGGGACATGCTAACAGGATTTCTTGTTTAAAGGCAGTGCTGTAACTGTAAAAAGAGGCTAAGAGGGCAAAACTATGAGGAAAAAGATGATTCATTTTTGTGATTTATCCTTACACTTCCAGGCTCTCAGACTAAAAGAGGTCTCTCTCGTTGCACGAGGCATGACTGACCTATCTTTCCGTTATTGCACTGCTGTGCTGAGTTACTGCAGTTTTGAAATATAAATAGGAAAGATTTCATAATCTATGGGGTAATTTGCAAAGGCTAATTTGTACCTTCCTGGAAAGCCTAGATCCTTGCTCAGTGAAACAGGGCACTGTGGAAGCTTAGTCAACTTTTCCTGTCATTTGGGAAATCAAAGATAACACAAGAGATGAGCAGTGAGACATATTTAATTATCACTAGCCCTTTTAGCATTCCTGCTTTTCTAAGGTTATATATGTCCAGACAGTTGGAATTAGGTTGTAGCATGGGAGAACCTTACACTGGCCTCTTGTGCACCATATGCCTTTTCATTGACAAACTAACACTTTTTTAATGAGAGTTTCTGAGGTTGTAATCCAAAATACATTCCTTATCCCATATCTCATCTTTAGCACCTCTCCCAGGGGTATCTGGGAGTTTGGATCCAGACATATTTGCAAATCCAGGGCTTGATCAGGTCCCAGTGAAGTCAATAAAAATATTGTTGGTACTGAAAAGATATGCATTAATCTCAAATGAAAAGTAAAACCCATCCAAGAAAAAATGTGAGGCAAATTACAGGTTCTTTTTCTAATCAAAATATGTCTTCTTTTTCTCTCTTTAAATTTTTCTTCAACTATTTTAACTTTATAACTAGCTTAAAGTAGCTGAGAAAATGTTTAAATTTTTAAATGTTGAATAGTCCTGGACCAATACCCAAAAATGTTAATGTGATCTTCCTGATATATAACTCTTAATTTTGAAACTTACTGACTCCAGTTAAAAATTCTTGGTGATGATAGAATACTGAAATGTAGAAAAAGAGATACCAGGAGGTTGAGAAATGAACTTCTGATCTCAGGTATCACCATTTCTGGAAAAATGGAAAAAGAAGAAAAAACACCAGCAAAACTTCAGTGCGTTAAACATTTCATAAGCATAACCTCAGGGTTATGTTAATGTAATCATTTACATGGGAATATTAATTTTTGAAACATTTGTGGCTTTAATTAACCTGTTCCTTAGAGAAGTGCCAGACTCTCAAAGCAGCCCCTGGAAGCTACAGAGGCGAGTGCTGGTCTGCCATTCTCTGTGCATCCCACCACCACGGCTGTGATCCAGATGTGCCCATCACTCCCTTGCAGTCAGAGCAGTTGGGCTGAGATGCTGTTTACAGGTGAGGATGGAGTTGGAGACCTGCATCCCTCTGGAGTCCTACAGCCAGAGAGCACCTGTTCCAGGCACCCGTTTTGGGACATCGAGAGGAAACATGAGATAATAAGCACTGCTGTTTCCCATGCATCCATGCTACGCATGCATCCCATGCATCCATCCTGGCTACGCAGGGTCCGTAACTCAGCAGGGGAAATCAGCAGGGTCGGAATCCTCAGGGGTCCCCTTCCTCCCGCCTTCCCAGAGCCCATGCTGCCTTCCAGCCATGGTCTGGGCAGAGAATGAGCTGTTTGCCAATCTCCAGTCACTCTGTGGGCAATGTTAAGGTGGAAAGGGCACATGAAAAGGGAAATGCAGTCATCTGCGCTTCGCGGTGTCCCTGTTGGAGCACGAAGCAGGGGGTGGAAGACGAGGGAATAGGGTTAGTGGATATGTGTGTCAGCGGGGGGATGATCTAAGTATCTGAAGTCATTCGAAAGATTAGAGCAAGCATTACCGCTTCCCCGCCCTCTCTCGTCCTCGGGGCTCAGGGGAAATCACAGTCCACACTAGATGACAGCTTGCCGGGTCTTAATGACAGGTTGAATGAAGACGAGCCGCGGCCGCCCAGACAAAGAGGGGAAGTTTGGCGCTGCCGCCGACCCGGGAAAGAGGCATGGGCAGGGGCCGAGCCGGGACACGGGGGGCAGCGCCGGGGACACCCCCGGCCAGCCGCAGCCGCTCCGCTCCCCCGGCCGCCTCGGGCGCCGCATCACTGGCGTTCTCGGAAAAGCCCCGGACGCTTCCCTCCCCTTCGGAGCCAGACGCAAACCTGCCTCCTCCACCGAGCGTTGCAAACTGCAGCGCCAGGCAGCAGAGCGGGGGCGGCGGGCAGGACGGGAGGTAAGCCCGGCTCCACCGTCCCCGGCCAGCGGTGACAGCTCAAACCCCGGGTGACTCTGGGGCTTCAAGCGTTTCGGGGAAAACCTCGCGGTTTTCACACACAGTTTTTTCTCCCGCTCTCTCTCTCCTCCCCGGCTTCCTCCGGCTCTTCCCCTCTTCTGCTTCCCTCTCTCCCTCTCACTATCCCTCCTTTTCTCCTCCCCCCGCAGCCGCCCCCCCCTTTCCGCCTCCCCTCAAGTTTCTCCTTCTGTCTGATTAAATGAGAAGGAAGTGTGGGAGTGGTGGTTTTGAAGCTCTCCCTTTAAGAGGCAGCCTGCAGTGACGAATTGTTGAAATTGCCATTGCAGGATGGCATTCCGCTATAAATTCATTGTTCCACCTCCTCTCATCTTCACATTTCTCTCCCTTCTCCTCTTGTTCACATCGACAGACTGGGGATAACAACAACAACAGAAAAGATACAGGGAGGGCGCTTTTACAGAAATCCAGGACGTTTTCCGCTTCTTGGGCGCTTTTTTTTTTTTCTTTTTAACCATCTCGCCGGAGACGATCGAGGCGGTTTTTGGTGCCTGAATTTCTTGTCTCCCTTTCTCCTCTTCAAAACAAAAGGGGGCAAAAGAAGGAAAGGGACCCCACCGGAGCCCGAGAAAGTGCCGAGTCGCAGCAGACCTGGCCCCTGCCCCTGCTGCTGCTGGTGATGATCCGGTGACTACAGCAGAGAAGTGGAAGAGGAGTGGGAAGTGCTCAAACTTCTCTACTTGCCGGTTCCGAGCCTCCTCTCCTCCTTTTCCTCTCTCCCCACTTTGCCTCCCCGGCAGCAGCAGCGATCTGGGATTTTTTGCCTCTCTCTCTCCTTCCATGTGCTCCCGGCTCTTCCCTGCTGAGAAACACAAAGTTCACACGCGAGCGGCTTTTGTTGACATTTTTTTCTCTCCCACTCACACTTGACTCGAGTTTGGGAGGGAGAACTTTCTTTTTCCTTTTTTTTTTTTTTTTTTTTTTTTTTTTTTTTTTCCCCTTCCCCCCCATCTTCCCCCTTCTTCTTCCCGTCCCTTAACTACGCTGCCGCACTCCGCCGGGCCGGCTCTTTCCACCGCCGTCCCCGACTCCTGTTATTATTATTACTCCTCCTAATTCCCGCCGCCGCTCCTGACGGCGGGGCAGGATGCTCCTGAGGCTGCTGTCGCTGCTGCTGGCGGCCCAGCCGCACCGCGCTCTGGCCTCGCCGCCGGCACCTGCCGACCCGGGAGCGCCGCCGCCGCCGCCCCCCCGGCCCCCCGCCCCCGGGCCGCCCCGCGGGGCCAGCGGCGTCGTGCGGCGCCTCGACCCGACCTACGCGGGGGGCGGCAAGGCGGGGTATGTGCTCTACGCCGGGGGACAGCGCTTCCTGCTCGACCTGGAGCGCGACGGGCCGCGCTGCCACTACCGCGGCACGGTGGACGGCAGCCCGCGCTCCCTCGCCGTCTTCAACCTCTGCGGCGGCCTCGACGGCTTCTTCGCCGTGGGGCGCTCCCGCTACACCGTCCGGCCGGCGCGGCGCGGCGCGGAGGCGGCCGGACCGCGGATCTACGGGGAGGGCCCGGCCCGAACCCCGCACCTCTTCCGCAGGGAGCGCTTCAGCTTCGAGACGGTGCCGGCCCGCACCAGCTGCGAGACCCGCGACCCCGCCGGGGCGGAGGCGGGGGACGGGCGGCGGCGGCGGCGGCGTCGCTCCGTCTCCCGGGCCCGGCAGGTGGAGCTGCTGCTGGTGGCCGACGCCTCCATGGTCCGCAAGTACGGGAAGGGGCTGCAGCACTACCTGCTCACCTTGGCCTCCATCGCCTCCCGGCTCTACGCCCACGCCAGCCTGGAGAACCACGTCCGGCTGGCCGTGGTGAAGGTGGTGGCCCTGGGCGAGAAGGAGAAGGGGCTGGAGGTCAACAGGAACGCCGCCACCACTCTCAAGAACTTCTGCAAGTGGCAGCACCAGCACAACCGCCTCGACGACGACCACGACGAGCACTACGATGCCGCCATCCTCTTCACCCGCGAGGTAGGCATCGCCCTGGCCGGCAGAGGCGTGCTGTTCCTCGGGCCGTGGGTGGCCGGGCTGCAGCGTGGCGAGCCTGGCGGGCCTCCAGCCTCCAGCTCTGCTTTAGCCCGTGGTTGCCTCCCCGCCCAGGGATTCGGCTCTCCCGTCGGGTTGCACTGCATCTCAGGGACAGCCGACAGGGATGGAAGAGGGGTTGAGAACCCAACCAGTGGTGCACGTATTTGTGTGTGCCCGCTCCCCTCTCCTGCGCAGTCACCCCCACTGCGGGTACACATTTTCGTGCCAGTGCAGTGTTGGGACTCCTGCCAGGGTGGAGAGGGGGTGATTTGCCTGATCGGGGGGACTCAGCTGAGGCCGCCCAACTTATCTCTGCTTAAGACATGACATTGTTCCATCTTTCCCAGTGAGATGTTTAACACGCAGCTCCTCTCTCTCTGCAGTTGTGGTCCAAGCACAAAGGGTTGATAGCACTTCCTAGACTAAATTAGTCCCCAAACAAACCTGCTAGTGAAAATGGTGGAGGACACCTTAAGAGTACAGACGACTTCCTTGTTGAGTGCATTGAGATGCTATTTCCAGCAAGAATAGCTTGACCACACTGGAAGCCAGCAGCACTTGTGGTTCAAGTGTAGGACGTAAATGCAAACCACAGGTAAACAGAGCTGCAAAAGTTGGTTGAGTTGGGCTGCTGGTGAGGGGATGCAGTCCTTTTCTTTCCCCCCAGGTGAAAAACGGGTGTCCTGATAACTGTGGCTTGGATCTAGCTGGTATTACCCATGCAGAGCCATGCTCCACGCTTGGTTGTTGATTAATTGCGTTGCCAGAGGTCGTTAAGGGACATTGCTCTAGTAGACATGTGGCTGAGTTTATGCAATGAAGTTCTTCTGTAAGAATATCCCTTCAGCGGTTTGGGTTTGGTGTTTTCTTTTTTTCCCTTCCCCAAGTATGAAAAAAATAACTGCATGACTTTCCGTTCATTTGAGTTCTCCTGCTTTTCTACATCATAGGAGCCTGCCAAAAAGGATGCTTTGGATGGTTTGTGGAAGGAGTTGCTCCAGAAGGGGGAAAAAAAGTGCCTGGCTTGCTTTTATAGCTGTAAATAGTTGAAACATTAGGTTCTGTGTCAGTCAGGCATCACTTGTGCAACAGGAGCCTTTTTTAGCAGTTTAAGACCCATCAGTCCAATTTGCAAACTTTCATTTTTTTATCATTATAATCTGAATAAAAGTCTGGGTCAGAATGCTCTTGCTTTTTGCTATAAGGATCCTTTCTAATGGCTTATTAATTACGCCTGGGCCAGAATCCATCACTTCTCACTGAAGAGTGTTTCTCTCTGCCAGTATTCCCATTTATTTCCCTGGGATTTATGACAATTCAGAAACTCTTAGGGTGGCAGACTGTGAACCTTAACATCAATTATTAAGTTAATTTGGATTGAGATAGGATGTGAATTTAAAGTGCACTTGCTTTACAGATGCTTATCTGTAATTCTTTGCATGGATGCCCTCCTGCCAGAGTAAGAGTGTACTGCTAATCAGTAACCCACTTTCAAAGACTCCTGAGCAATGCATCTTCCATGTGTAGAGTTACTTCTTTTGGATGTAAGTAGTACCTAAACTAAACAAAACATCACAGTTCCTGTGGTCTTCTTCTGCTCTTAAGGTGCAAATATTGCTTGCATTGTTACTTAGGGATGTAAATGCTTTCTGAGAAAAAAGCACAGGCTTCCCGTTTCCTTAGTTTACATTTTAACAGCTTTAACTATAGGATTATCTCCTCGATGCAGTTCAGGATAAATTAATCTGCTTTAATGGTTAGCTGTGTGCACACACACATTGTTTGGCGTGGCAGCACATCGTTTGGCATTGTATTTCGGTATTTTACTCAATAAGAACAAGACCAGAGTTTCTCGCTACATGTGTTCATGATGTTCTTTGCAGGGAGTATGTGTGAGTCCACACGATTTTTATATGCTTACACTTGAAATGTCAACATGAATCTGTTTGCTCCTCTTGGAATGTAAACACAAAAAGGGTTAAAGGATGAAAAAGCAGTAAAGATGTTTCCTGGACAAAACAGCCCCACTTTGAACTAAAGAGATATTTTTCCAGTTTGGCTTTTCAATGAGAGTGGCAGCAATTGGCAGGAGAATTGCACTTTTACAACTATGTTTTGAATGTATGAAGTACGTTGCCTAGCTACAAGACGCCAAGCCACGGCCGCGTGTTTTGATGGGCTCTGAATACTGTCATGCTGATTCTTGAACATCCAGACGCCTTTTTCTAAATGACTTGTTTTTTAGGCATGGAGTAAGTGTGTGAGGTACATTTTCCGTCTTTGTTTACTAACCGAGGCCACCTTGAACTTTGTGTCTCTCCGTCAACAGAATAATATTTGCAAATCATTTGTCAGCTGAATGCATCTCCTCAGCTGCATGTAACTGTTTATGTGTAGATAGAATCTACATTATGCATGTCTGTTGTCATACAACTCTCTAATATAATAATTATCTTCGTCCCGGAGTGACATTTACTTGCATGCTATTTTTACACCAAAAGAGGCTGTCTGAAAAGATAGTAGCTTTATTGGAGTTCCTTAGAAAGGAAGAATCCTGACAGAATTCAGCACTGTTGCTTTCTCTTCTTTGGTTGTCTTTACTTCTTTAAAGATAAATTAGTAACCATTGACAGACTAAGGGTGTGCTGGCAGCTCTCTCTTATTATAAAATTAGTACTGGCAGTTCAAATTAGGGTCATCATCATTATTCATACTAGGAAGCACTTCCCATAAAAAAAGATTTTTAGAAGGAAATTTACTGATTCTGAGTTAAAATAGCCACTTTCGGTCATAATCTGTGTTTAATTTCATAAGGGTTTTAAAGCAATTATGCTGCAGACTGTAGTAAATAGTAAATAAATACGAACATGAGTTCAGTTTTGGGTGATACAGGCAACACGTTAAAGATATTTTAAGACACTGTATTGCTTATCAAGTGATGGCAAGGGCCATTTACCTGTCCATTAGCTGCAGTAGGTCCTGTGTTTACTCTGTAACTGCAAGGAACATGTCTGACCATTGTTATCAACTGTGTAGGAGATTGTGAAAACCTTCAGTGGACACAGAAGTTATCTATCACTAAATATTGCAGAAATTTAGTTGGGTTCCACAGTGATTATGTAAATTCCCAAAATCTGATGAGGAAAAGTGTATTTTCCCAGGGATCTCAGTCTCTCATTTGGGGCCATGATGACCAGTATCAAACATGACAGAGGTCTGACTTGGCAGTTACAAAAAGGGATAATTTTCTAATATTTCTAAATCCCATGAGAGCTCTCATTAAGGCAGCCTGGCCATAAGGACTTCAGAGAGTACATGGGTCCCCTGCTGTTCGACTACTTTGTGGTTGAGTCCTTGACAGCAGCTGTAAATTTTTGGGCTGCATGCATGCTTAGAGCATCCTCCGTGGAATATGGTGGTGCAAGGATTTGATCAGCTGGTGGCCAGGTGAGTCCTACACGCCATGTAGCAAGTAGGGAACTGACTGTGTGGTGGGAAGGAGGAAAAGCTTATAAAGCCCTCTTTCCCTGCAGATGAGCTCGCTTGTTCTCAATGGCAATGAAGTCAAGAGTAAATTTAGAGTTCAGGCTGTTTCAATCTCTTTTTATTGTGAACAGTTCTCAGAAGCTGGAAGCAGGTTATCTTCAGATTTTTATGGGTGCAACAAAACACTTGCCAGATTATTTGTCACAGTAGAAGAACATATTAGACATGACTTGCAAACTGCAGTTGAACTCACACTGTACCTTTTCTGAAGTCTAGCCTGCTCTGCAATTATCCTTTAGAATTCATCCAATCTATTTCATTAGTGACCCTTAGTTAAATTTCAAGTGAACAATTGAATGTGTTTGGACAAAATCCAGCTCTCTTCCTTTTCCTCCAGTTCTGAATCATATGGAGGTTAAAACAGATATTTCTCACAGTAGATACAGACAGGAGCAATAAAAAATACTTTCCTAAGTGCTTGTTAGCATCACCCTTGATAGTACCATCAGCTGTGGCTCTAACAAAAAAGTTCATGCTAGAGCCAAAGGCTGCTGTCCTTCCTTTTTCTACGTAGTAATTATATGGGTCTTGTGGCTGTGATTTAGTTTAACTGTCCATCTGACAGTACTGTTGAAATTTAACACCAAGTTTTATATTATCTCAGCTCTGTAGATGCTAATTTCCTTGCATGGAGCACATGCTTTCTTTGGCTCTAATTCTTTCTTCCTTTTTTTTTTTTTCCTCTATTATCATCTTCCCACAGTTATTATGCTGTGGCAGTAAAACAAGTCATTGTACCAATGGTCAATAGAATATATTTCATTGTTTATTATTATTACTCTGAAGAAATTATAGTATGATGTTTCTACCAGTTTCATAATATTTTCACCAATTTTGTTGCAAATCTAATACCTTTAAATAACGTCCCTGGGGAAAATAAAGTGGGACATAACTTGTAGAGGAGATGCAGTATGATTCACACTGATCTAGAGAGATGATGTACAGTTTCTCCACAAAGGAACTATGGGTTAGGCAAGTTAAATCACACACTTTTCCTTGTTCACCAGTCACCAGTTTCATAACTGAAACTTCTCCTCCCCATGCAGAGTCCAAATGCTTTATATCCAATTTGTCAATATTTTAAAATCACCTTTGGTAATACTACAGTGTTTTCTTTCAATGTTCTAGGGAAAAAAACATTTTGTTAATCTGTCCCTTCATAACATAAAAGCTTAATCCAATTTAAGCTCTATTTCTAACACTTTGCTTCAGTGTCCTCACACGATGAGTGCACAGAGTCCCTGTACCATACAGGGGAAGAATAAGAACATGCCTAAATATCCAGACTGGTGTGGAGGTAATTTCTGAAACCAGCAAGTGTAGCATGCATGTGTTAAACTGAGCCAAAAAAGGTGTCACGCATACGTTGGATTTTCTTACTTAAAATTCAGAAAGACATCTCTGTACATTTGAGATTCAAATGCCCAAACCTCAGGCCTGTGTTTATCAAATGAACCCAAAAGGCAGACAATCTCAGTTTTTAAGCTCAACTACTGGATAAAAAATATGTTATTTTTGTTGTGGTAGGTATGGCAGGCATCACCATTCTGGTTTTCCTCAAAAGGTAACCAGGCTTTGGCCATCCTCTCAAAATGTGGCTGGGGAGAAGGACAAAGCAGTAACCCAGTGAGTCTGATGGGAGTCCTTCCTCTCTTCAGTCATGTCCAGGCCCTCTCCCTGGTGCTCTAACTTAGACATCCCCATGAGAGAGACCCACCAGTGTCTCAAAGAAGATTTTTCACAGCATTCTTCCTCCAGGACAGTGTCCCACTATTTTGGCTTGCAAAGCCTTTCTTTTAAATGTCATAGTATTGGCTGAGGGTAAAATAGACCATGCTCTAATTACTTTGTTTGCCCCTTAGTCCTTATTTACAGTATACCTTTTGCAGACTGTCAACTTCAGTCTTATGCTCCTTTTGCCTTGCAGATGTCATACCCTCCTTGGGCGATACCCGAGATCCTTTCTGTTTGGGTGAACCTCACCTCCCTCCACATGTGCCGTTCCGCGTTGCTGTGACATTAATAAACGTTCGCCCGCTTTGCAGAGGGGCACATGGGAGGGTGGATGTGTGTGTTCCGAATGCCGCCTCACCCCACCCTCCCTTTACAGGGCTGTGGTGGGAATGCTGCTGCAGGAAGTCGGAAAGTCATACTTAATTCCTTCCTCTGCTTGAGGGATTTTAGGTCTGTATCGCCCACCTCCCTGGAGAGGTCCTTAACCAGTAGGTTGTAAGCTGTTCCAGGTGTTAAGGAAACTTTCCACCCCTCTGACCAAAGCTATGTCACTGTTTAGTGAGTAATTCATATGGTGAGAACGAGAGGAATCGTGACCTGAAGCCGCTGACTGGAGTGCACCGCTTAGAGCAAGGTGGTCTGGGTTCCTAAAGCACGGAGAGAGGACTGTTTCTGTAATTTGCCACAGGACTGTTCAGTGTAAAATAGAGAAGCAAGCTGAGAAAGGGACCAAATCTAGGTCTCTTCACCAAGCACTGTAAGCACTAAGAGCAGCCTGGGCCAGGGAAGCCTTTGGCACATCGGCTGCTACAGGAAGAGCCACAACTCCCTGTGTGCATGGGCACGTGCAGACCTTCCCTGCAGGCCACAGTCTAGCATAGACCATATGGTGCTCTCCTAAGAAACGTGCTTCTAATTGGCCTCATCCCTAAAGGAATTTGAAGCTGGATCATGTTCTTACTGGGCAAAGGCTTTAGTTGATGAGCCATTGTAAAATACCCAGAAGAGCAAGTGAACAAACACACAGAGATGTAGAAGCTTTACGAGAAGGTGAAGTGCAGCTTTGCCTCAGAAAGCCTCATTCTGTGGGTTTCTCATACATCTGATCTGAGAACATCTTTCTGTAGGCTTAACTTCCGTCAGGAGTAAAGGTAGAGAAACATTAAGCATCTCGAAACCAATCAAGCTTTAGTATAAGCGAAGTGCTAAGCTGCTTAGGACTGTGAAACTGTGGCACTTCGGGGCCCATAAGGTCACAAACTGCAAGCCCTAGGAAGGGTAGATAACTCAAAAGACCAAAGGACATATTCTTCTCCCTGTACATTCCATCAAATTGTCCATGTTGGTGTTTACATCCTGATTTGGATCTGGTCAGCGGGCTCTGATCTAATACCAGCTTTCACTAAACAGTTTTTGTTTGGCTTTTTTATTAGCCTACGGAACAAATTTCAGGTAAAATAAATTCACTGCTCCAGCAGGATGCAGTGACAGTTATCTTCTTTCACCACAATGCCATGTATACATGGCAGACAGCCAGCTGCTCTTGATGTATTTAGAATGCCAAGAAATCTTTGCCTCTAATAAGCTGTCTAATTAACTACTAGTTTTATGATGTACAGCTTAGTTTTCCTAAGTCGTTTCTTTGCCAAAGCTTAAGTCTTACCATCTATTGCCTCCTCCGTAGCAAATGCATTTCCTAGTCATTCTTGTTTTGAAACTGCTGTAATGCAGATCAAGGGCCAGACTGCATTCCTTCTTTAGAAATATCAAGAAACACTCATTCTTTGAAGCTTCTGCCACTGTTTCAAGGCATTTGAGTATACAGATCTGAGTAACTGATTAACTTTCTAATAGAAGCCAAACACCAGAGTGAAATAATCACTGGAAATTTAAGTATCCCAAGTCCCCTTTTTCCTAGTGCTTTAGCTGGAGTATGAAAAGTTGAGGTGACCCTTACAGGTTTCTTAGTTTGCATCATTACATTGGGGCATGTTTTTAGCAAAAAAATTAAAATATTTTCAAGGGAATAAAACTTTTTGCTGTACTCCCAGAAAAGTTACTTCTTAAAAGTTGTAGACTGCTTTCCAAGACTGCCCAGGAAAATAAAAAAAATATAACTGTTGATGGTGGTAACAAGTAATCAATAGCCAGTGCAGCTATAGGAGGTTTAAGTCAAGAGAAATTTTGCCATCAAGATTTAAATCAGTGGAAGTGTAAACAGGCATGATTTTCAATATCACTTGAAGTCATACTGCTGGGAAACTAGTATTACTGAGTTAACCCAATAGCAAATCTTTCAGAATATTTGTCTCAGAAATGCCACTTGATAGGCTACAGTTTTGTTTATAGTATATACTATGTGATGTTATGAATAGAAATATATTAAAGTTCAAATCATGCAGAGGCAAGAGAAGTAAAGAATAAACGAGACAATGAGTTGACAACATAAGGGATCTGAGCCCTTAGTAATCTGCCTAAATGATTCTTGACAATGTCAGCATTAGCTGAGAAAAAAGCATCCTCAGGCAGTCACTGAGGACTGAAGTTGGCAAGGAAAACCAGGAGGCTCAACACATGCTCTCTGTTCAAAGCATAGCCATTGCATGCCCTGCTCTAGCAGCAGATGGCCAACCCATAGACATCCCAGAAACACCTTCATACTAATGCCAGAAAATATTTCCTGTCCCTGTTTCCAAAATCCTTTACAGGCCACCTCTGCCACTTCCCAGATGGGATTTGGTAGGTGGCTGCAGGACTCCCCCCCAGGTCTTTGCTCCAAGTGCCGGGGCAGCAGTGTGGATGTGGAAACGGGGCTGGCTGGAGGTAGCAGAGCTTTAATGCATCACTGTCCACCACTTCCTGACCCCAGTGCAGTCACTCTCCTCTCTTCTCCTTTATGGGAATTGTTGATCCCACACCATCTGAGGACAGCTGTTTCCCAGCTGTCTGTGGGGAATTGGAGGACCTAGGTAATTTTACCATTTATTTCTTGCTGTGGGATTTCCTAGGGCCAGCCTCTAACTAATACAGCCCTAATGTCTAAGGAAGATGGTAATGCAATCCTGTGCATAGCTTTTGAAATGTTGAGGGTTAGATTACTAACCAGCCACGAGTCAGAAGGGCTGCTTATGTTTAACATCCCTGTCGTAATTTTCCATGTTCCCCACGTCCCATCGGAAGTAACTCTAAGGAAGTTTATGAGATTGCCTGCTTAAAAGATTATATTCTTTTAATTATACTTGTGTCACCAAATCCGGTGAATCATTGTGAGGTCTGGTTGTGTCTGCTGGTATAAATTCCCAGCCATGTCATTGGCATAGCTGCTTCTTGTATGCAAATAGAAGTAAATCATGCACTGGCATAAGACATCTGTGTGCTGATACAATTGTGCCCACATTGGCAGCGGTATTGATGTAAGTATCTACGTAATAATGACACCCAAACACAACAAAAGACCAGATGACATAAAATCTGCATGCATAGACAAAGCCTGAATTAATGCATTTTATACTGTCATTGGCACTGTCGACCTGAGAGTAGCCTAGACCTCCTACAGTGAGCTGCTTTGTGTCTCGTTTATGTGCTTTTTGGTACTTGTGTAAGAATTTCAGTTTCAGAATTTCAGGCTTGTGTGGATTCAGGTCAAATTGCACTATCACAGAATCACAGAATCAATTAGGTTGGAAAAGACCTCCGAGATCATCAGGTCCAACCACTGACCAAACACTACCGTGTGTGAAACCAGAGCACTGAGTGCCACCTCTGCTCTTTCCTTAAACACCTCCAGGGATGGTGACTCCACCACCTTTCTAGGCAGCCCCTTCCAATATCTAATCACCCTTTCTGTGAAGAATTACTTCCTGATGTCCAGCTTGAACCCTCCCTGGTGCAGCTGGAGGCTCTTTTCTGTTGTCCTGTCATTGGTTGCCTGGGAGAAGAGCCCGACCTCCATGTGGCTATAACCTCCTGTCAGGTAGTTGTAGAGAGTCATAAGGTCTCTCCTGGAACTCCTTTTCTTCTGGATAAACCTTAGGTCCCTCAGCTGCTCCTCATCAGACTTGTGCTCCAGACCCTTCCCCAGCTCTGTTGTCCTTCCCTGGGCACTCTCCAGCCCCTGAATGTCTTTTCTGTAGTGAGGAGCCCAGAACTGGACACAGCACTCGAGGTGTGGCTGCACCAGTGCTGAGTGCAGGGGAAGAATCACTTTCCTAGTCCTTCTGGTCCCACTATTTCTGATACAGGCCAGGATGCCACTGGCCTTCTTGGCCACTTGGGCACACACTGGCTCTTGTTCAGCCACGGTCAACCAGCACTCCCAGGTCCTTTTCCGGGAGGGCCACTTTCCAGCCACTCTTCCCCCAGCCTTTAGCACTGCATGGCAGTAGTATAAAGGTATCTTACTTCCTATATGGCTTACGCTCATTTATTTAGGAGGATTATATCCCCATGGAAAGGTATATTTATTGGTACTATGCACATGCATTTTTTCTGAGTTTTGTTACACGTGCTCCTGTAGGTAAACCACTTACAGTTACATCTACATGGAGTTTACTTTATCTAAAATGTACCCTTAGACCAAAAGGGCCAGATTCAGAAGTGATACATAAAGGGCCAAATGGATATGAACCCAAGCAAAAGATATAGGAGTTTAAGGATTGTGTCTTTTTTCTTGAATATGCCCCAGATATTTGACATTATAATAACATGATCTCACTTGGAGCCTGATCCAACACTAGTCGAGAGCTGCTGAAAATGATACAAAGTTTATTTCCCTAAATGCAAGTGAAAACATTTTGAATTTCTTTTAAAGTACTTAAAAATGGGCATCCCATACCTTCCCATAACCCATGCGGAGCCAGGGGCAAAGTCTGGGGAGCTGATTGGATTCCGAGGAGGGGAGCCTGGGGTGTTGGAGAGAAAATTGTCTGCATATTATCTGCATTGCTGCAGAATGGAAATTTTTCTTAAACCATGGATTACACTTGTAATTTGGAAATTGAAATACTTTTGAACTGTATCCCTTCTCTTTTTGTCAGGCTGTTTTGTTCATTGGTACTGCAGAATTTAAATCTTGGTATTAAGTAGCACCAAGAATGCACTTACTGAAAAGAGTTCCCAGACACCTGGAAGCCAGAACTGAGCCTGAAATTCTTCCTCCAATATGTAATATTGCTGTGTATTTTTAGTTTGAAAAATTTCTTTGTTTCCTCTTGGGGGAAAAAAAAATTTTGTTTGTTTGTTTGGTTTTGTTTTTATTTTTTTTAAAAGAGATGCTCTGTCACAATATCTGTGAACTCGGTGTGTTTTTCTTTTACTTCAGTGGGTTTGAATCCTGTGCATTTTCAAGTTTGCCTAACCTGTCTAATCAGTGAACATTGTTCATACAATTCAAACCTCATACAAAGTGTCTATTATTCAGATGGATAAATTATGAAAGGCTTCATCAAAGGAAGTCCTTATAAAAAGAGATGTGAAGGAAAGCAGAGAGTCTTAAAAATGAAGGTGAAAAAAAGGTACTCTTTGATCATTTTGATAATAACCTTTGATAATACTATAATGCCTTGAAAATTACAATTTCATTCAACCACAATGAAATGTTGAAGTGTTCTAAATAGCATGATACCTACTTTTCCTTCTCACCCAAAAAAGCATTATGTACGTATATTCAGACTAGTATTCTTCCCTCTGCTTCAACAGAAGCACAGAGAAGTTACTGCTGATGATTAAAACACAACGTCTGACCAAAGTTCCTTCCATTATTATCATTACCATTATCACCCTCCTGAATGGAAGAATAAACCTAATGCTACTTGCATGGTTTTTGGAGACACCCCATATCTACATGTAGGAGACGTGGTTGGGTTGGTGCACTAGTAAGGCTGAGAGAGAAGGCATTTTGGACTCTATCACATCACTGACTCTGTAAGCAACCTCTGAGAATTGCTTAAATACTTGGTATATTGGGTAATACACTGTTAATCATTGTGTTACCTGACAGATGTGGAATGAAGTTTCACATATAACAATCTCATTTAAGTGCAAGTATGAGACCTGCCTTTGGAGAAGAAGGGTGATCTCTGGTTCAAGAACTGATCAGGAATCTGAAGTGTTCTCTCTTTGCCTTTGTTTACCTTCTGTAAATAAAGAGGATGTTCCATTTTTATTGCCAATGAAGAAATGCTTCTACAGCATATTTTGAGTACCTACCTCAGTGCAATTTTGAGCAGAAAAAGAAATAGTAATTATTTACACAACACATCCAAATCCTGTTAAAGTCAATGAAAATCCTCCACTGATTTTACCAGGGGTGGGATTGGCTCATCATTCTTTTAAACTGCGTTGATACCTTGAGATAGACGCTTACACTGATGTTTTTACCCAGGTTCTGCTCTTTGCAAAGGGCTGGTGCCCCTAACCGGTTGTTACCTATGGGTGTAAAAATTTATTTTAATGCCTTTTTTTTTTTTTTTTCTCCCTTTCCCTGGGCAGGATTTATGTGGGCATCATTCATGTGATACTCTGGGAATGGCAGACGTTGGGACCATATGCTCTCCTGAGCGCAGCTGTGCGGTGATTGAAGATGACGGCCTCCACGCAGCTTTTACAGTGGCTCACGAAATTGGTATGCAGTGCCTTTTCTGTTCCCTTGCCAAATCAAACACTTGTAACAGCTGCATTAGTAACCAAAATACTTCGCAATTAATTCCAGATTTCCCCTGGTCCAGATACTCACTTGGGGATTAAGGCTGTATACATATGCACTTCAGGGTTAACTAATAAGGGATCAGAAGGCAAGTGAAGGCGCACAGTAGGTGTTTCCTTTCTGACAGTGTCGTTTCTAAGCAGCAGTTGAAGTGAAAATTTAAAGGCTGCTGCTACTGTTACTGTCCAAAGATGTCAATACATGTCCCTCCTGAGAAAGCATTTGGCCCATCTACTGTAATTTGCATCCTTTTAGTACATACAGAGTGGAAAATAACTGACATTTTTGAACTATTTGCATACTCTGCTGTTACAAAGCTTTTTTTCCTGGGACACTGTATTATCTGCAGAGAAAGACTTTTGTGGAAAAAAAGCCTTATAATTCTAATATTTTTCTAACTTTACGGAAATTCCACCTTTATGGTGAAATATGGTACTAATATGAATGCTGTAATAAGTGCAGTAGTATTTAGGTGATAAAGGTTTGGTCAAAAAAACTGTTTAACTTCGTTTCAGTTTCCACTACAGTGCACAGCAATTAAATTAGAAGCCTTACATGTAGCCTTCAGAAGGATTTAGGATAGAATTAGTGACAGAAGAAAGTTTATGTTCTGGAATATTACGTCTGTCATGATATATTCCTTCAGAGAGACTGCTGCTGTCTTGATTATGTTTAATTTACTGATGTTTTTTGAACTGTGTTCACATTTGCTATAAGGGCTATTCACTTCGGTGAGCAAACAGCAACTTAAAAGTGGAGAAGGTTCTTTTTTTTTTTTCCCCAACATTCTTGGAAGGAAATAACAAGGAAAGGAGAACTTTCAGAGAGAGCCAGTTGCTGAATTGCCTTGTACCTCATGCCAAACCAAAGTAAAGTTTGCTTTGGGAGTATCACTGCAGTAGTTCAATTTTCAAGTAGCTAGCAGGTAGAGCCCAAGAGTTGCATGCCTTACATATACCTCGGGCTCCGCAAACAGAGGTCACCAACTGTGTAAAAGCAGCTGGTGTGTCAGTGACCTGACTCTTCAGTGATGAGTGAACCTAAACCTACTGCTCCTGTGGAGCTACAAAGAAGTTAAATCAGTAGTGGCTGGAGAGGGGATCACGTGTTGTATGAAAACATAAAGTATTATGGCAGGACGAGTCCCCCGAACAGAAATTTTATTTTAATAAACAATAATGTAATTATAAAAGAAAAAGCCCTCTGAAATCAGTAATTCAGAGCATTTGGAGGTAGCTCGAGCAACACGTCAAATACAGATTCATGCTGTATGTGTTCAGAGGCTCCAAACACGGATGCTGTGAAGCCAACGACCCATCACGAACCTGGTCTAGACCTGGGACAAATAGATTGCAAACTTAGCCTGTCAGTCAAAGGCCAGCCTGCTGGGAGGGACTGCTTGTATCTCCTTGCATCCAGAAGGATGAGGGTTAGTGGGCATTGGTGAGGTTGGCTGAGGAACCTGCTTATGATGCCAGTGTATCTGGTATATGAAGAGGTGAGTAATGTGTCTCGACTACCACTCTATCAGCTATAAATACATGTTTAGGCAGATTAAAAATGAAGGAATATAGATCAATAAAGATAGGGATGAGCAGTAAACATACGTATTGTTACCTTGAATTCTGCACAAAGAAAATATAAACAAAAGTGAGTTATTTTTAGTCATCTAGAAGAACATTTTTGAAAAAAAGCCATTTTCATACCTAGACATTTACAGGAATCTGTAAAAACATTTTCAGTGTAAAAAAGGCAGGAATTAAAATTAATGAATAACTACCCTAATGGACTTAAAACCTTTAGTTTGAGGCTGTTTAAAATAACACCCTTTCTTTTTTTTCTCTTCACCAGAAGTTTTTAAGAAAGGAGGAGTGTCAGGTCACAGAATGATCTTTGTGTGTGTGTCCTGAAGTGGGAGAAGTTGAGAAAAAAACACAGCTAAAATTGCTTGAGTACTTAAATCAAAGGTCAAAAAAGGATGAAAAATAAAAGTGTGGCATGGATACCCTTTAGTTAAACACTTTGGGGAAAACCTTGCTTTATTTTAGTTGGAGACTAGATTTCTTCCTACAATCCAGAAATCTTAAAGTTCCCCCTGTCCTGTGGGCAGGGTGTAGCTTTAATTTTACAGCAGGCTTAGTTACTTGGTAGAATTCACATGGCGACACAAGTGATGCCCTGCAAGTCAGAGGGATACTAAGGGCTCTAAGGTGTTCCTTTCTGTCAGTAGGAAGATCAGAGTGAGCCACAAGGTGAATCAGAGTCACTCTCTGCAGTTTTTTAAGTAACCCATGTCTGTGTGCGTGTGGAGCAGATGCAGCATCATTAAGGTGGACTAGATCCACAGAACGGCTGTGTGTCCTCACTTTAACTTCCAAGGGGACCTAAATGCTCGTATTTCCTCTCTGAAGGATTGAAGAGCATTTTTCAGGATCACATTCCTTCTCTGGAAGGCGACCAAAGTCAATTGAACTGCAGCTCAACCAAACAGGACGGTGCACAGCCCAGGGGCTCAGGTTGGATTCGTGCATAGGAAGCCAGAAAGCAGCCTGATACAGAGTAAAGCCTGTTGCTTCTGTTGCTGGGGTGTCTACCACATTGGGTGTAAGATGTTTGTTTTATTTTATTTCTTTCAGATAAAATAGATGGATTTTGACCAGTGGTTTTTGAGGGGAAGAGTATGAATGAGTGGCAGTAACAGGCAAAATCTCCAAAGCTCTGTAAAGGAGAGCACAGATGCAACCAAAGACATAGATGCAATCAAATACTTAGTGCAGCTGATTAGCTGACAATAAGAGGTGGAGATCTGTATATAAAGTTTGATGAGGTAGGAGCTGAATCTTGTCCTACTTGAATGTAGGGAAATCAGTAATAGTTTGTCTCCAATGTCAAATGCAAAAAATTAGGATAATGCAGCAAAACCAGAAGGAAATCTTGCAACTTTGAATGTGATAATCCAGTTTCTCCTCAGAATAAAGAGAAGCAATACTAATACCGTAAATGTTATATTTAAATCATAGCCTGTCAAGACATCCAGCCACTAATAGTAAATCCATATATGGCTCTTTTTTAGCAAAGGACATGTTTCTATCAGGTTGGACAGCAGTAGCTTTGTTTTCACAAAAATAGTCTTCTGGATTCTTGCCTGAAATCATCAGTTCAATCTGTGGCATATGGATGCCTTTTTTTACTTTTAGCAGCTCCTTCAGCTACACCTCCGTGGCTTTGCAGAGCTATCTGAGCTAGCTTAGGCACAGTATGTAGGCATTCTCCAAGTCTTTGTTGTCATCAGCCTATTATCTGTAAAAAAATGATGTTTCCTTACTTCATACACTTTTCTGCTTCATGGGGACATACGGAGAAAAGTATTGAAGAACTTATTATTGCTCATAATCTCAACATTTATTTTATGTTTTTCATAGGTCAGCACTAGCATATTGCTTCTCCATATGTCCCTTATAAAATAACCATCAGGAAACAATAATAAATAGATTCTCACTTCAATACTCTGGACTTTGGGGTTGGAGATTTGTTGCTTTTACAGTGTTGAATTATAAGCCAACCTTTGCATCTCCTGAAGATAAACGTGATCCAACGTCACCAACAGATGCAGTCAGTTAGTTTGAAGTTACAGTTTACATATTTTGTGATGGGATATTATCCGTGTTTAGTAGCCTGGAGTAGTATTTTGAGGTGCAGTCACAGCCAGAAGTTTCTGCTGACTGACTCCTCTTATGCTGGAATTCCACATGCTTTTTGTTACAGGCAGCCCACCATCCTAACAGTTTGTCATCTACAAAAGCAAAATGAGAAGAGTTCAAGAGGACATAAGTGGAGCTACTGCTTGTTTTATCAGTTGGTCATTTCCCCAAATTGCAAAGGAAGTCACAAGGAAAGCCAAGGTTTAAAGTTGTCTCTTGAGTTTTGATCTAATCCTTAAATACAAAAGCATCCTTCCTGCAGTCTTCAAGTAGGCAAAGCTCCAGTTCAGTTCAATGAGCCTTACATGGGTCTAATAGCTTAAATTATATGTATCTTTGTTCCTTTCATCAATCTTGAAAAACTTATTTTTTTAGAGGAGGCAATACAGAGAAAATGCTGCCTTTCTGCTGAATGATAATGTCCATTTGACCTTTTGCAGTGTTCCTATTTCTCTGTTGCACAAACAGTCTGGCAGGCTATTACTCCTCCTGTCCTGAGTAATATGGTTTACTGATGTTCTTTCCAAGTATTTTATTTTTAGGATATAACTTCAGTATTGCTATGTGGAACTAATTAAACTTTTGTTCATTAGTTTTCTTTTATCTTTTACATGTGACTTTAGAGAAGGGAAGGCCAAAGGGGGGAATAAAAGCAACCTTCAAATATGTTAAAAAAATTGTTGCAAAAGTTTGCGTAATAAATTATTCTCTGTGTCCATCTGGGACAGCAGAAGGGGTAATGGCCTTAAATTGCAGCAAGGGAGATTTACTTTAAGCATTAGCCAAAATCATCTAACCAGGACAGTTAAGGGCAGAAATTAATTGCTTGGGGAGGCAGTGAAATCTCCATTACTGGAGTTTCACAGGAGCTGTCTGACTAAAACAGCTGTGGCTGAGGGGACGATGATCCTACCCTAGGGCAGAGGCATGCACAAGGTGCCTTTTCAAGGTCTCTGAGGAGCTTCATTTTCTGTGGTTAAGTTATCACAACTTCCTCCACAGCTGTACTGTGTAATGCTTAAAATCAAGGAACTGTACAGAAACTAAAACTAGAAAATCACAGAATCGTAGAATGGTTTGGGTTGGAAGGGGCCTCAAAGACCATCTAGTTACACCTCCCATTCCCAGGGAGACCTTTCACTAGACCAGGTTGCTGGGCAGATCCAACCTGACCTTGAACATTTCCAGGGATAGGGTGGCCACAGCTTCTCTGGGCAACCTGTTGCAGTGCCTCACCACTCTCACAGGGAAGAATTTCTTCCAAATACTAAATAACATGTTTAATACCAAATCTTTTTCAGCATCTGCCACCACTGACGACAAAAGTGTCACAAGCACTGTTGGCAAAATGTAGTGCTTTATTAGAGAACATAATTTTCTGTAAAGAAGCCATTTTAGAAGTGAGGTATCACTCCTGGCATTTCTACTCTGGTGGTCACTGAAATATGTCAGAATACCATTATGGTGAATTCCAAGTGGTTTGAAGCTATTTATTCAGCAACTGAGCCTGTGTTTGAGTTGCAGGCCTCTGTGGAAAGAAGACCACGTCTAACCTACCTAAGGTTTATAGCAAACTACGATTCTGACCCTTCCTCAGTAAAAAATTAAACTGGGAACAATGTGTATGATACTTCCATGGTAGTCTTGCTTTTGATGTCCATAGAACAGTCAAAAAATGCTCCCATTTCATATTTTACCACATGTGCTCATTTTGTGTACACTCAAAAGTAACTAAATACAGTAATCTTTTCTTTTCCACTGCTGAACATGCAGCCCTTTGATTTCAAGGCTGTCAAGATAAAGCAGATAAAGATAAGCTTCAGATTTGACAGCTACAAATCTTTTGTAGCCTTTCATTTCAAGGGGGATACATTGCCAAGGGCACAGAATCTCATAGCCACATGAAAAAACGGTGAAGGCTGTCTGACTCTCGTATTATGTTTCCTTCATGACAGATGAAGTTTAGGCAAATATCCAGGTAATCATAATTAGGCAGATTTGCTTTCTTAAAACAACAAAAAAGGAGAGGGAATACACTTATCCAAGTCTTCTCTGATGACATATATCAGGACAATTGTTTGATTCCTTCTCTTTGAACCTTTTTCAAACTTCTGTATTAACTTCTGCTTGCAAAAGCTCTTGAATTAAGCCTTCATGAACATCTCCCCTTTGATTAAGAGAAAAGATGAGCAGTCCAAGATAAGCCTTCACAAGAGGTGCTGATAGGGCAGAAAATTGAGCTGATGCTTCAAAAAGCAAATATCAGCTGTATAAAAGGTTGCTGGTTAAAATTTTGAATAAAAATTCTTGGCTTACCCAACAATATTTTTATTAACTTGTAATATTATATAAAATATATAATTTTTCCACCTGCAGCAGATGTGGTGCTTATAGCAGACCTTATTTGGTGAAGGTGAGGCAGTTCATATAGACAGGTGGAAGGGATAAATTGATGTCCTGTAGAAAAATATAATCCTCAGATTCTGAATATGCCTGAGCTCTTTTTTATCTACCATGTGCTTTTAAGTCTGAGTGGACTGGGGATCTCTGCCTTCATAATGCCTATGAGGTGGTCCTGACAGAGCAGTGAGGAGGTGGAGGGCCAGATTCTCAACCAGAGGCTTCAGGAAGTGACTCAGAGCACTAACATTGCCTGAGTTTCCAGAGGTTTTCTGGAGTTGTGCTGATCTCTGTGTACGTATAACCTCATGAAGAATTAGACTAAACTGACGCCATGCTTTGAGAAGCTGCTATAGATCCTGAACATCGTAACTTAAAGCCAGATACGTAGAGTGGAATATCAGTATCTCTGCAACCACAGAGGAGTTGAGAATAAAACATATTTTGTCTAATGTTTCAGAACAGTCATTATCAAAAAATATTTCAAGGACATGGTTTAGCGGTGGACTTGGCAGTGTTAAGTTTATAGTTGTACTCAATGGTCTTAAAGGGTCTTTTCCAACCTAAGTGATTCTATGATCCTAGAACAAGTTCTGTGTTCAGCTTGGACCCCCAGTCTTCCAGGCTGCAGGGTAAAGTAGGGACTGCTTTCCTCCTTGGCAGGTAGATCCTACCCGTATGATCATGTAGTTTTTGTGGGTAAGGTACTTCTGGTACAGAAAGGAAGGCAGAATTACTTAATAAGCAGGCAGCAGGCAATGCAATTTTTACATTTTTGCACTGTGTACTCTCCTGGAGTTCATTCATTTACCATGAGCTGCGATGAATTATATTGTTTGCGAGTTACTCTGAGTTGAACAGGTGTGAAATAGGTGTCACCATCTCCCACTTTTTCACTGAAATTAATATTTATCTTCTACATGCCCCATTAATTAGTGCAGTAGAGGTAGTGTGGACCTCCAAGACCGCATGTTTTTAATGATTATTTGGGTCTATGTGGACCAAGTGGTCTCTGATTGCCTTGACTGGATTGCCTGGCCAGAATTTTGCTTGCAAATTGCCTGTCTGATGGGGTGATGTATCTCTGATCTCCCACAGAAGTCTGTTATAACAAGCCTTTTCAACCCAAGTTTGTTTTGTGTAAAGTCTGCAGCGCTGGTGTATGAATGTCTGATTGTGGCTTGTTTTTATGTCTGCTCCTGAGAAGAAGCTGCACTTCATACTATTGTTTCATTTAGTCTGAAGAACCCTTTTAAGCCAGAAATATTAAAAACTGCCTCTGGGATGGTGATTTAAAAGAGAGAGTTATTTTTTTGTTCTTTTTTCTTACATAAATGATTGATAGCAGTCAAAGAAAAGAAAATTGGGAGGAAAGTTCAAGGATGAAGAAAGAGGAATAGCCAGTTTTATATTCTATGCAATTTTTTTGTAAGCTTGTGAAATTCAAATCACTTCTATTTTATTAAAAAAAAAACTTTATTAATTGTTATTGCTTAGGTCCATCATTTTTATGCAAAATTCCCATGAATTCAAGAGGATTTGTAAGTTATATCAATATGAAATTCTTAATAAGGCGTCACGTACTGACACAAGTTAGAAAAACAGTACATATGAAAAGAAGTGGTTTTATTTTGAAAGAGTTACCACATGCAATCTTTGTTTACCAAAGGAGAGAGTGGGAGGCTAATGCAGAAGGTATGGGCTGGTGATTAGACCGAGGAATGTTGAGCCAGGAGCTTCCTGAGTCCTGATCCCATGAGAGCCAGTGACTCACTGGGTAACCTTGGGCAAATCACTTGACCTGCTTTTGTACCCCAGTCATCCCAACTGAAAATTAGGGGAAAGGCATGACCTCACTGGAAGACACATGCTTCACCAGAGTTGAGCTTTTCTAAGAAAACAAATTACAATGCCTGCAGCATTTTTTAGCATGCTGTGTCACTTTGCATGTGTCCTGTGGTCAAATTGAGTGCAAGAGCTGTACTTTGACAAGCTGTTCAGTTCAAGCACTAGAGATCTATGTATGTCCATAAACAAGACTGTTGGCTTTTTTTCAGGAGAGCCACCATGATTTGTGCTTAAGCAAAAACTGGGGATTTCTTGCTGTACGTTGTGGACACCTTGTTTTCTTGCTTCTTATGCTTGAAATACAAGGGAAAAATGAAAGAGATTAGAATAATTTTGCATGCTTTTCACTCAGAGAACTTCTGCAGATAGTCTAGAACTATATAATAAGAAAAATCAGAAATATCCAAACTTCAAGAAGCATTTGGACAACACTCTCAGGCCTATGGTGTGATTCTTGGGTCTGTCCTGTGCAGGGCCAGGAGCTGGACTTCGATGATCCTTGTGGGTCCCTTCCAGCTCAGCGTATTTTGTGATTCTGTAATTCTGTTTTGCTTCCCACTTCATCTGGGAATAAGATAGCTGCAGTCCAGTGTGCTCCACCACACATCCAACTCCTGATTTCCCTGCAGAGCAATTTGTGTCCTGATGCTTAGAGAGGATCGAAGTTTTAGCTGATATGTCATAATTGCTTTGGGGTATTCCCACCTTATATTAGGTATATACACCCCATTCCTACAAGGCATAGGAATTTTTTTTTAACCCATTGCAGGTATTATTTCCTGTTGGGCTGTAGCAGGTGTTGGCCTTCAGTAGTATTGGGGTAGGGAAGCCTGTGCAGTGCAAGGTCCACAATCAGCAATGCAGACAGTGCAGGTGAACTGGGATCCAGGAACTATTGGCTGCTGTTGGCTCCTCTTGCTCCTCTTGCTTCAGAATCTAAACTGGCTGAGCCATGCCAAGAGCCCCTTGCAGGTGGTATTCCAAAATATACTCCTGTCCAAAGAACGCAGGTTGCTGTTGTACCACTGTCAGCAGTTTACTGAAGTAGTTACACTTTGTCTCCCCTCAAGGGAGGGAAGGAAGGCTGTGAGGAAAGGGTATCGGTACATTTAGGTGGTTGGTCTTTTTTCAGCTTGGGACAGAACCAATTCACAAGAAGGCTAACTCCCCTTCCACGAGGGCAAACCCTGCTTCCTCGCCATCTGTTTCTTTCACCATTTTGTGCATTCCTACAGCATAACTTAACTAAACACCATCCTGCTGGTAAAATTATATTATGTCATTTTCACTCAGTGGGAACTGTCAACACCAGTAAGATGCTTCATTAAGTAGAAAACATCAGATGATCTACTAACCCATTCTCAATCAGTCATCGTTTTACACAGCTGCTGGGAGCCCTTTCTTTTTTTTCAATAGCCTGGTTTGACGTTCATAGCAGTACAAAATGGTGTGGTGCTAAAATTGGCACTGTTTTTAAAAGCCTTCTTTATAAGATTTGTATTCCTTAAGTCTTGATTTTGTCCAAAGCTTTCTCTGGAGTTCTGCTGACATACAGGATCACTTGAAGGATCACCTGTAACCTTTTAACTCAGATTCTTATGAAAGGGAGCACCCCACCAATAAATGCCAGAAACTCCCCTAATGTCCTGAGCAATATGTGATAATACCAACATGTTCATGCATGCAAGGGGTGGGAGGGAGTGACTTTTTGAAGTAGGAAGGGAAACGTCCCTTCTTTAATTTTGGGATGCAAAAGGACAAAGGGCACAGGTGTTGAAGTATTTTGTTGTTCTCACTTCTGTGCTAAAAAGAGCATAACTTAGCTAGGCAGTAGAGATTGCAGAGCCCTGTGATATTTTGAATTTTGATTCCTTTTAATGAAAGGCAGAACCAGCTTTAAGTGTCATTGGAAGTTTGTCCTGTGCTTTAATTACTTTTAAGTCTGGTCAGAATGCCTTAAAAGGCGAAGTTAGGACAGAGGGAAATTAAGATTGGGATAAGAATTTGGATTTTTAGTTTCCATAAAATCCTTTGAAATTTGCATTCGCGGCGTTTGTAAGTATGCATACAGAGTTAACTGGCAAATCATTTTAACTGGCAAATCAGTATGGAGAGCTAAAATCCATATATTTAATGCTATAAACAGCTAACATCACCAGTGGCTAATTTAGAAGCTCAAAAACTGACAATCAGGATTATGTATTATTACTTACTGCTTCTTTCCTTGTCAAGATTTTTTTTAAATCATTTTTGAAAATTTTAAACATAACAAGAGAGATTCACAAATACTTTGGGAGGCTTCTCCTCAAAAAGCTGAAGTCTGCCAAGTAAGTGTCTTAGTTCTCGTCATGCATTAGAACAATGGCCTGATTTAATATGACAAAGTAGACACCGTTAATGAGGTGTGTCCTCAGCTCACCCCATTTACCACTGTATAGAAGTTATGCTGCACTCCAATTAAAGGTGAAGCCAGTAGCTTGACACTTTCCAGAAGATGACCCTGTTTCAGATTCCTGTGCTTTTGCCAAAGTATTTGGGATGAAATGTTCTGTGCTGAATAGTCTCCTGAGAAGCATTTAATTTTATTTATTTACTCTGAACTTCTCCACAGAGACTGTCCAGCCTTTTTTGAGAGGGAGACTTAAATTTTAATCATGTTATGAAAAAATTTTCAATCACTCTGCTCAAAGTGAAGAGCTTGAAATTTGGCTGCAAGCTTCCTGTAATCTGAAGGATATTTTTTTCTATGTGAAGGAGAAAAAAAGAAAGGAAGGAGAAGAATTTCAGTCCACAATTCAGCGGTTTCATTCTCTGCAGAGTCAGTGTGTCTCTCAGAGCTGAGAGAGAAGGAAACTAAACTGTCTTCAGGATGGGAAGATGGAGCAAACTAAAGCAAAATGTACTGCCTGGCCTGCTCCAGGGGCATTCACATTGCTTGGCTGTAGGGTTTCCATAGTTTGATGTGGTGTGACCACATTGCTCTAACAGTAGGTAGTCTGAGCTGAAATTGCTTACAAATTGCACTGGAGGAGGAGCCAGGGCTGAAAAACACACGTAGGAAAGGCAAAGAGGACCTTTCAGAATGTCCCAGGTAGCAGAGAAACTCAGAGGTGCTCAAGTTGTGCATTCGGAAGCATCATCATTAATGGGGCTGTGAATATATGCATTGCATTAAGTCTTTAATTATGTGCTCACATGGAGTGTCCTTCACATAAAATGAACAATTCCAAAAGGTGAAGTACAGTTATGCAAGAAAGAGATTCATATAGAGAGCAAAACTGTATCTTAAATGGGTGGAGTCTTGGAGAGTGGTATCACAGGCTGGTAACCAGAGGTTAAGAAACTTGAATTCTGCCCTACAAGACTGAATGCTTCATATCACAAAGTTTTGGATGGTTCTGAGTGGTGCTATAAAATGTTGAACACTTTGAAAAATTAAGTTCTCAAGTTGCTGTTTTGCACTCAGCTGTCATTCATATCCTACACTGAACATGTGTTGTGTGCCATGTGATGTTATTCAGCCAAACTCTTCAGATCAATTCTCCAGCTTTTTTTATTCACCCGGAGATGTTTACTACCAAGCCAATGACTTAGAAATGAAACTCCTTTTCCACTGAGAGAGCCTCATTGCCTTATTTCACAAGCATGCTGCAATGAAGTAATTTCTACAACTATGAGTACTCTTGGGACAGTAAATACAAAAGCATTCTTCCTGCATCCTTTGAGCATACAAGTTGTCTCAGAGAAGATTGCTCTAGTGAGGCTTAAGTCTAACCAGCGTGGCATTTTCTTGCTGGCTGGGCTAATTTTTTGCAAATATTTCTGTTCGGTTGAGTGGTAGTATGTGCATATTGAAGTGAATGGATTCAAGTTAAATGCAAGAAAGTGGCTGAAACTCCTGAACAGCTCTGCAAAGCAGTGTGTGGTCCTGATTTAAATGAGGGGCTGTGCTGCATATTGAGGGGTCCATCAACAAAAGCCAGGGGATAGGCCTGAAGCCCTGTCCTGCTAGGGTTAGCAGAACACTGGTGAAACGTGCTAACAAGGAGTTACGAAACATCAGCAGAAAATGGTTCTAGTTATATTACTACTAGGCATATGTTGAGGTTCACTAACCTGTCAGTTCTGCCCACAGTTCTCAGCTGTGAGGTGTGACCTCACTGCTCCTCAGTGCATTAGCAAGCTCAGAGATAACACAGCATAGAACAGCAACCAAAAGTAACATCAGCTTTGTGTTTCCTGAAGACACTTGTTGTGTCTAGGACTTTGGCAAAGTCAGAGGCAGTCCTCCTTGGCACAGTAGCTGCTGATGCATCAAACCCTCACTCAGCCTGTGACGCTTCCACAGAATTTGCTCTGTAGGTTAGAAGTGATGCACTGATTATTTGGTTACTCTTGTCAGAGAAATCTATCAATCCAGAGAAATGAAGTGAAATAATAATGTTAGTAGTAAATTATTTTGCTCAACACCAGCATTTGTCTTAAATAAAGAAAAGTTTCTGTCATCTCTTTAGAGCACATCTTTATGTAGTGCTCTATCAGATTGAAATTCGACATGTACCTACTGATACTCAGCTGTGTCTCAGTGCAGTATAAAAATAGCATTATCTGACCATATACAGTAAGTACTGCGGAAGGAAAGTGGGTTATCTGAAAAAAATAAGCCCAAATCTTGCATATAAAACACACCAGAAATTAGATGTGCCTTCGGTGTGAAAGTTTGATTCGTTGTGTTTTTGCAGCAATGTACCTGTGATGTAGCATTGCAGTAGCAGTTAGCAACAGGAGTAACAGGGCAAAAAGTATGAACTCCCATCAGTGTTAACCCAGGTTCCTTGAATAAATTCTTCATTTATTAGGCATTACAGGACCTTTTGTTCAAAATACTAGCTCTCTTTGAATGATGTTGGTAAATGTGTGCACATGAGGGAAAGAGGAAAAAAGATAAATGCCCTCTTCATTCTTCTTCCCATCTCCCCTCCAGTGGGGATTCAGTAGCTGCAGAAGACAGATTGGCTCTTCTTGGTCCTCACTGCTACAACTGGGAGTGATAGATCAAGGTCCTCTTGTCACTTTTCCTGTGGCTCCATCCTTTGGTCAGGAACCCAGTGTCTGAGTAAAGGCTGCCAGATGATTCCTTGGCTTCTTTCACGGGACAGAAACCCTGATTTCTGACCTCCCATAACCTTAACACAGACTTCTCATCTGACAGCTACTTTTGTAATCGCAGATACAGCTCAGCAGTGAGTACTGCCTGCATCTCTTTCCTCTTGACTTCTCCCCCAAAGCAGATGAAAACAACATAACAGCAAGTTTATAGAAGGAAAATGGGTAGAATTTGCTCATTTTCTTCTTTTCCAGTCTGTACTGTACTTTTTACTATTATTATTATTACTATTGTCATGCCTATGATTATGGATATCAGAATATTTATCCTACCATCAAGTGTCCCTTGTGTCACCTTACAGCTAGTCCACAGCAGTTATACCAAAACATGAAGCTGATGGTACATACAAGGCTTGTAGTTATTGCAGAATAGTACAGTATGCGTCTTTCAGGGCATCAGGTTTATTCCTCTACAGTGGCTTTGATGGGTGGTCTTTGTCCTTATTATTAAAGGTCTCTTGGTCTAGCCCTGGATGTCGGATTAATCATCTCCTGTCCTAGGTTGAAGACTGTGAGCTTGAGCTCTCTGCAATTTTATTCCCATTCATTCTTCTACCTCTTGGATAGTAAGTTGGCTGCAAAATGATCTAGTGCAGGCATGGAAATTAAAGTTACACCTGCTGTTTGCAGAGGGAACAGGGTGCGTTATCTACAGACTATTATTGTTGCCCAGAGAGGAGAGAAGATGGGGATCACTAATCTACAGGAAGAGTTCAGAGAATCACAGAATAACCTGAGTTGGAAGGGACCCCAAAGGACCATCAAAGTCCAGCTCCTGACCCTGCACAGAACAGGGTCCCATCATGTGCCTGAGAGTGTTGTCCAAACACGGCTTGGGGCTGTCACACTTACAAGAGCTCACATAGCACTGGACTGAACTCCCCTGGAACATAAAGGATTTTTGAAAGTTCCATCGTGTGCTGCTTTATGCACACATTATTTTGTGTTCTGAAGTATAAATATCCAGTACCATGTACATTTAAAAGTAAAACCCAGCAAAACTAGAAACCTAATCAAAACAAACTAAAAAAACACGAAACAAGACTCTACATGAAAGAGGCTGAAAACATTATTCAAATGGCTTATGTATTTGATATTTTAGAGGGTACTTGCACTTAAGCAAGGTGTGCACTTTAAGAATTTATACAGAGGTTGTTTGGTTGCATCATAAATACTTGGATTTTTGTCTGTTTTAAAAGATGTTGTAGCACCTTCCTAGGCAATTGCAGAATACCTTTACAGAGTAAAGTATTAGTCTTTCTTGCAGAAGATGATTTGGAAAAACAGTAAGGGCTAAATTGTTGACTAATATAATTGAGTACAGTTCCCTTTACCCTCCATCAGGTTTCAGTTAGTTCAATGACATGTCAGCTGATGGCATTACTTCTTTGCTATATGTAATGGTGTAAACTGTCACAGCTTTTTTGGTTTTTTATTTAGGTGGAGATAGCACATTTCAAGTGCCCTGCTTTAGGCTGCTCTTTAAAATTTGGGGATGAATTATACGATTCATTTTGCCATGAGCGTGAGCTCCAGCTGGTAAATTCTGTTACGGATAGTAATATAATTTTTTTATTTGTTTCATATCTATAGGGCACTTGCTTGGACTTTCCCATGATGACTCCAAATTTTGTGAGGAGAACTTTGGCTCCATGGAAGACAAGCGCCTGATGTCCTCCATTCTGACCAGCATTGATGCTTCAAAACCCTGGTCCAAATGCACTTCAGCAACTATTACAGAATTTTTTGATGATGGTCATGGTATGTATTATCACACCTTGTGTCAGCTACATGTTAGTTTTTGCTGTGATCTGTTTTTTAAATAAGAACATTTTATGGCAGCTTGTTCATTCCTTGGTCATCTTCAGGACTATCTTGGAAGTGACTGCAAAGCTAGGCAAAAGTCTAAAAGCCTGGCACAGTCTCACCCTCCCTCCAATGGTTCAAATGCAAGAGAAAAGAAAGAGTTGGTGGAGTATATGTTGGCAATACTGTGGTTTGGAAAATTGAGAGGTTTATTTAAAAGCATGAAGTTAGTCTTTTCTTCCAAAATGCCACAGATATGAGCTCAGAGTGGTCCTTTAAACAAAGGGCACAAGAAAAGGGCTTTTTCCTCACAGAAATTAAAGTGGATGATATGGTCTACCTGGAGTTAGCTCTTGTTACCATTAATGGCGTTCATTATGTTTATAATGCTGTTATATTTATTACATTTATTACACTTATAATGCCGTTGTATTTACTATGTAAATACAGAGTCCACTGTGCTATATATGGTAAAAGGTAACTTCTGCCCCAGGAGCTTACCTTCCAAAGTCATGTAACTATTATTTGTTAAATATGAAATTTACCTTTTGGAGAATAAGTGTAAAGCTTTCATTTTCCAAAGGTAGAAATAAAAAAGCATAGTCTTCACTCTTTAATGAGTTTTAAAGTCTTTGGTATGCTCCCAAAGCAACAGCAGTTCTTAAAAAAACCACTGAAATTCCAAAATGCTGAGATAAAAATGACATAATTGAGTGAATATATCAAGTTGTTATGGTAACTGAAATGCTTATGGATAAAAACCATGGTATGTCTGCTATATGTAAAGGTTTGCTCTTAAATATTTTGTCGACTAATTTCAGTGCTCTCTGAAATATTTTCTCCCGTTTTTCTTGATTGGAGAATGACTTAATTTTTTCTCTCAATTTTATTAGATCCATTAATCTGTACTGTCCTGTTTTATGGTCCATATTGCTCTGGCAGTGACTTAATATTACCAAGTTAGTTTCCACATACAAAGAGAACTTTCCCTTTTGAGTTTAGTTACTGAGGTGCAGTGCAGTCCACTGGGGTAAAAAAAGGGACTTCTCTCACCATGCATAAATAACCTCTTAGAGAGCAAAAGGAACTCTGAACTACTTTTCCTCTTCTGTTCCTCTCCTGCTGCAGGTGAGTAGAAAGGCTGTATTTTTCCTTTTTCCTTTTTCTTTTATTTTTTTTTTGGTGACCTGAGTTGTTCTCCTTACTGTGCCTCCAGTGAGCTGCTTTCTCCAGCAGTAAGCAAGCAAAGAAAGCATTTCTCCCACCCACCTTACCTTTGGCTTGTTTCTGTCTGGAGGATGCTTGAAATTTGGACTCTTATTCATGAGTTGGGCCCAGTCTCAATATCGAAGTAAGGTGGGCCTGTAACAGTCTGTCCTGTAGGTTTAACAATGTAACTCTGCCAGTTCTTTCATGTACAAATAGGCAAGAGCTTCACATCCTTCAGAGCTGCATTATGGTCTCCTTGTTCATCATGAGTGCTGAGTTCCTGCACAAGAAGTTTGGCAGTCCTCAGCTGCTGACACTTTCCCTTGAATCATGGAATCACGGAATGGTTTGGGTTGGAAGGGACCTTAAAGATATGTAATTCCAACCTCCTGCCGTGGGCAGGGACACCTTCCACCCACCCAATTTTTCACAATGTTATGTGTTCTTTGCTGCATGTAAAGGATTTACAATCTGTCAGTCTGTTAAGGAATGGGTTAGGGTATATTGCCTTTTTGAAAACTCATGAGTAGTTATCACTCAGGTATGTAGTCTTAAATAAGAGTTATTGAACCTCTCATCACAGAGTTCCATAGTCCTCTGAGAATTAATGTTGTTACTGATTGATGTGATTTCAAATACACAGTGTTTAGGAAATCTCTTTTCTTGATAGATCAGCCCTTCAGGGACCTTTTGTGAGTAACAGTCTTCTTTTCTGTTGAAATTTATAATTTTACAGTTATTTATTTTAAATCAGAGATCAATCTTAACAGAATGCAAATGCTATCCATGAAGTAAAAATGGAAGTCAGTGATTTAAACTGCACTTTCTTCAAATTACTGTGCTTGAAAGGACATGCATTATTTTTGGAACGGTTCTTCTTGTTTTATTTTCATCTTTCAGACAGTGAATTAATCCGTAGCTCCATAATTCCCATTTGTAGTGCACTGAGTGTATCAGAAACCACAGGAGCCTATTAGAGCAATGCTGTCTATCAGCTTTGGGCTGATAATGGAACAGTGCAAACATGCCACAGTTCTGTGCTTCCTTCAGATTAAGTATGTGTCTACTTTTTGGGTTTTCCTCAGGTGTGGCAGATGTACTGTTGTATAGTTTCAGTGTTTTCCCTTCCTTTTCGTTTTCAAGAAGGAACTCCCCTCAAATCTTGCTACAGAAAGAAGAAAATCCTATCTCTTTCAAGCACTGCTAGGGAGAGGAAACAACCCTCACTCATTTGGGTGTAATTTCAAGAAGTGCAGCAGGCACTATGTAGATCTGAGCGGGCATGAGCATATGAATTGTGCTTTGGGATGACAAACAGGGCATGGCAGCATTGGCGTGAGGAAATAAAATGGTTCATCTGCTCCTTCTTATGGGTAAGCAAAATTAAATATGAGTGAAGTCCAGAAGTTTGGATCTGTGAGCACTGTTGTATTACAAATGAAGAGTTAATGTCTTACCAAAGCTTTAAGCAAGCTTCTCATGTAGATTTAGATAGTCACCCTGTACTGCTGTAATAGAAAGCATTACAGTCTTGACTCTAATTCCTTGAGATGACTTTGTCAAATACTCATATGCCTAAGTTCTAAATTTGGAAAGTGATGTTGGGGACTGTATTATTCTTATAAAATGTGGGTACTTACTATGTAGGTAGCTACTCCTAAACTGGGTACTCAAGTTCCCATTGTTGTGCACAGAGGTCTAATCAATGCCATCAGCAGCATTGAAGCTCATCAGTTGCCTTAGTGGTGCTTAATTACACCATAAACTTGTTTGCCTCAGTAGTGAAACACCTGACAGCTGACTGCATTGCAGACACCAGCATTACATACAGCTAAAGTCAGCTAAATAAATCCCAATGTAAATGTCTTGTCCAAGGTCAACCAGGAGGTCTGGGGCGGATCAAGGTCCTGCTTCCCTGTTCCAGAGGCCTGCTCTGAGAATGATAAACAGTGTTGTCATGATATCACCATTTGTTTTACACTCATGAGATGACCCCACACAGCAGTTTGACATTTAGGAAGAAAAGGCTCAGTTAGTGTCCAGAAGAGAGTGACATTTATTTCCATCTGCTTTTAGCAAAGCCTTTCCAAAGGTACTAATTGCCTTTATTGTCATGCCAACCACGAGGCTGTGGTATGACTGCCTGAGATTTATTGTGTTCAGCCACAGCGCTCAGTGCAACCTGAAACAAGGACTGTTTGTATTTTAATTAATTTATATCCTGCTTATCTGCTTCCTGCACAGATCTTGTTCTACCTTTTTTTTTCCCCAAGATAGATTACAGAAAACATTGATAGAGATAATGAGAAGGCTTAATTAGCACTGTCATCAGCCAACAATGTCGTTCTATTCCAGGCACAAAGATGTTCTTTAGTACTCAGGACAAAAAATGGGAATTGCAGAATATACATATTCTGTATGTTGAAGTGTAAGAGTGAATTGAAGCCCTCTCTGCCTTCTCAACCAGGGGGCCCAGGACAAACTTTTCTCCAACTTCTCAAGTCTTTTTTCACTGTTGCAAGTAGGACGTTGGGCCAGCTCATGGTAACAACACCTGCACTTCATTGCAACCTGTCTAAACATAGACACTGCAACTCTCTACCAATATAATTTTTTTTTCCTATGGGGAATCCTTAGGGATGTTCACTATCTTCAGTTTTGAATTAATGTCTTCTGGAGGGGAAAAATGCTATATTTTCTGTGTAAGCTTGTGAAACCTGTTTGTTATTCAATGTGAAAGGTATTTGAATGGGTTTTAACTAAAATGATTGACAGATAAGTATATGCAAGGATGAGACTTTTCTTTCTTTTTTCTCTAAATTTGTATTTCCAGGCATTTCAGTCAAAGTAGATTTCAGTGAGGGGCAAAGGTGTCTGTCATGGTGAAATGAAGTGTTATTATGATGTTTTAAAATACTGAATAACAGTTCTACATGTTGGATAAACTATAGATACAATAGCAATGTATAATAATGAGTGTTGATACACTACTGACTTCCCATCACTGCCCTAACAATGTATTAGCTTCCTTCCTCATCACAAGGTATATGAAGTAGAATTTCCACTATTACTTACTTTTACAAAGTGTATTTTTGCCAGGACTTTTACCAGTTATGTCCTTTTCGGAAACTCCAGAAAAAAGATAGGTGCTTCCTCACTCCTCATCATGTCTATAATATTTTACACTACAACAACCTTTGAATGCCAGGGTACTTCTAAGTATCTTTATCTCTTGAGAGTTAGCATTGTCACACCTTGTTTGCATTAAAAAAGTCGGCATAGTCCAGATAAGGCTGGGGTAAATCAGGGTCAACAAATGGAACACGTTTAGCAAAACAGAGAGTTTTTGGTAGTAAGAGGTAATGCAGAAAGCATTTTTGGCTAATTTGGCTAATGGGCCTTGGTCTTTAGAGGAACAAAATAACAGTTGCAGTAAGTATGTGTTCTGAAAGGAAAACCCAAGTTATTGAGAAATTAAGTATTTGGTTTGTTTAAATTCACTGCCATAGCTTGAAATTCTATTCCATTTTGTGTAAATAGTAGAGGGTTTTATAGATAGGCTTTTCTAACCCATGATCCAACTGAAGAACACTGGTATAGATTCCAAAATGAGGTAAATTGTGGTAAGTTATTTTGGCCAAGGATAAGTGAAGCTTGCCCAGACCACATATCCCTTTCATGAAGTGTAAAAGAGGTTACACTGAATAAATAGTTCTGCATGTCAACAAGTGAGGTTTCCAGTGGTGAAAAAATAGCTATCAGTAGATACCTACAACATAAATGGGAATTTTCATGTTTAGAGTATGCCAGACAAATCCTGACCACTGCAGTAGATCTTAAAACACATATACAATTCTTTATGTTTTTGTAATTTTTTCTTCCTGGTATTTATGTATTTTTTAATTAATGGATAGCCCTCTTCAAACTAATTCCATAAGCAGCCGAGTATCATTCTTTATAAGGAGACTGGTCCAGGTTTACCACCAGCATTAGTTTTGACATGCAGCTTATATTTTCCCTTTGATCTGTTAGGGTTTTTTCTTTCCCTTTTGTTTTGATTTTTTTTCCTTTTTTTTTTTTAAGTGCCTCATTGGCTACAAGTCTGTGTTTTTTTGATTTTTCTGACATCCGTTTAGAAGCTTTACCATTTCTGACATTCTGTCTCAGAACTCAAATGACAACTTTGCTTACTTCACTCACTCCTTAAATCACAAACTGATAGTGTGGAATGTGTCCGGTCGTCGCATAAAGGAAACCAGGATGAAAGGCCAAGGGGACCCGAGTAAAACTCACTTACAAGCTCAGATGGGAAATAGGCAGCTTGACACCCGGTGTGCTGCTGGGTGAGAACACAGTGGCAGCAGTATGACCTTGTGCAGAACCTGATGTCATCTCACAGAGCCTCCCCTCCCCAGCTTCCTTTGAGTGAGGTTTGCTGTCATCGTTGTTCTGCCTTACCTGACGGATTTGCAGCTCTGCAGAGAAGAGTAGGAAACGAGTAGTAACAGGTTGGATCGCTTTTTTAGGTAACTGTTTGCTGGACCAACCGAGGAAACACATCGTGGGCCCCGAGGAGCTGCCGGGACAAACGTACGACGCCATTCGTCAGTGCAAGCTGGCGTTCGGGCCCGAGTACACCGTGTGTCCCGGGATGGACGTGTGCTCTCGCCTCTGGTGTGCCGTGGTGCGCCAAGGGCAGATGGTCTGTCTGACTAAGAAGCTCCCTGCTGTCGAGGGAACACCGTGTGGAAAAGGAAGGATCTGCCTCCAAGGAAAATGTGTTGACAAAACCAAGAAGAAATACTACTCAGTAAGTTACCGGCTGTGACCCTAGGGGATTTTTAAAGGCGTGATCCTCAAATTGCTGATTTTTGTGAAAGTGAAAGGAACTTTCTGGAAGTCAGATTGAAAGCTGCCTTATTTTTTTAGCTTGTAATTGGATTGTTATTGGCGAGGGATATAGGAAAAATGCTGCTGAGGTTCAGGAAGCATGTTTTCTTCTTGAAGTATGAAAACTTTCATTCCTGGAAAACTGGGAGCATCCTTTCAGAGTAGATGATATGCCCATTCAGTAAATCGGTTATCAGGACATAGCTCTCTGGGCTTCTTGGCCATGGAATGCAAGATAAATTAAGTCCGTAAATTTAATTTACATCCCTCATCTGAAAGGCCCCAGGACCCTAATTGCAGTGAAGGAAAAGGTTGATGAAGTTAATACAAAATATAGTTTCTGGAGCAGAGAAGTTTGTACCTCCAGTGACAGAATCTCCTCTGTCCACTGCGCATCTGAAAGCTCACGAGAACTGTCAGTTCAGATACTTCTAAATTTACTGGGTAGAGAGTAGCCCCACAGAAGAGGTGTGGACTTGTAGAGCTTTGTGAAAATATTTGCAAACTATGAGAACCATTCAAATCAAGCTACAGCCCTTATAACACCCTGTTTTACAGATTTATAGACTTCTACATGCTATTGCAATACTGTTTCTAGGTAGCCAATTTAGCAGAGTTGACAACTCCATCTCTTGCCAGTAATTCAAAGCAATGCCTACACATCACAATAATTGGATTTAATTAATCATAGATTAGCTTTATGAACATATTCTGGGAGCCAGACCCCTTGAAGCCAGTTTAAAGGGCCCTTTTGGTAGGAAAAGCAAAATAAAAGAGAGCAGCACATGAGACTTTGGGCGTTCTTTCTGGTGCATCGGTGTCTTCCGTGGAACAGTGTGAAGGCAGCTGTGTGGAGCAAGGCCTAGTATTGCCTTTGCCAAATGAGATGTTGTCAATGTACAGATAAAAGACAGAAATTAACTCTGCTGGGAGAAAGAAGGCTCCTGATTAAAATGATCAAAGAATTGCTTTCAATGAGGAAAATATTAGCAGCGACTTTGAGATGTCACTTCATCCACCCTTGGATGATGAACTTACCTGCTACTGTTTCTTACGTTCCAGGCTTCAAGCCATGGTAACTGGGGCTCCTGGGGGCCTTGGGGACAGTGCTCCCGTACCTGTGGTGGAGGAGTTCAGTTTGCTTATCGCCACTGCAACAACCCAGCTCCCAGAAACAACGGGCGGTACTGCACGGGCAAGAGGGCCATCTACCGCTCCTGCAACGTCGCTCCCTGCCCCGCCAACGGTGAGTGCCTTCGTGTTCCAGCCTGTCTGTTCATAGACAGTAAATACTGAATATCTGCTGTAGAAGGACACAGCAAAGGTCCACTGTAGTTTCCTCAAAATGTACTTACTAAAGCAAGACATTAATCATTAATACGGTATCGTAATTTCTCACCCACGCCCTCCCCAGACGCCATAGAGAAAGGACACGTGAATGAAAAAAGATTTTCAGTCCTGGAAAATGAAATGTAATGCAAATTTTAGGCCTTTAATGCTTATTATGCCATAGGAACATTTCCAAGCTAAAACAGTTGAAGGATTGGAGGGCCAGTTCTAAGTAGAGAAGTGATGAGATGTATCTTAAAAATTATGTAAAGAAGAAATTGAAATAATAGATGGACATAATGATATTTGCAGCGTAGTCTGAAATGGCCACTAATGATGTGAATAATTCTGCAGCTAAGTCTTTTCGACAAGAGCAGTGTGAAGCAAGGAATGGCTATCAGTCTGATGCAAAGGGTGTCAAGACATTTGTTGAATGGGTCCCCAAGTATGCTGGAGTACTTCCCGGAGATGTCTGCAAGCTCACCTGCCGAGCCAAAGGAACCGGCTATTATGTGGTGTTTTCTCAGAAGGTAATGGCAACTCCAGTCATGATTTCATGCTCCCGTGCAGAAGTGGCCTGTATCTAAAAATCTTTCCCTTCAACCAGGGAAAAGAAGTTAATCCTATGATTCAGAGATTTCACTGTGTGATTAGATTTAATGGTTTGATCCACTGGTTATACATTAGGACCAGAACTGGCCTCTAAAATGAGATGGGTTTTTCCACATCTCAGTATGTGAATTCATGAAAAATATGAGCCTCTTAGTGCTCTCTGCACTAGTTTGTTCTCAGAAGGGGCTAAAGGGGTTTCTGCCTGGAGTTTTCCATTATTCTGGAATTTTAACCCTGAATTAGGTTTAGGGAGTCCAGAGTAAATCTTACAGAGCCAATTAACCTAGCCAAGTAGTATAGATGTGACTTGTGGTCAGTTTGTTCTATCAGATACCACTCAAACTGAAAGTTACCTGTCGCTGCTTTCAGCGCTTTACTAAATTGTTTTTGTGCTGGGGATGTTAGAGAAACTCAGCCTGGTCTGTCGGGCTCTCTGTTCTGAGTAGGTGACATACATAAGTAACTGTGTCGTGCCGGTTGGATCCAAAAAACTCGGTCTTTTCTGTGGCAGTTTTAACTGAGGCTCATTTATTTGATTGCTCAGGTAACTGATGGTACTGAATGTCGACCGTACAGCAACTCAGTCTGCGTCCGAGGAAAATGCATCCGGACTGGTTGCGACGGCATCATCGGCTCAAAGCTCCAGTATGACAAATGTGGGGTGTGTGGAGGAGACAACTCCAGCTGCACAAAAGTCATGGGCACCTTTACCAAAAAGAGGTATTGCTCTCAAGTATTGCTAAATGTATCTTGTGCAAATAATAACTTCGCTAATGTGCTGCTTTCTGTATGTCTCTCAATGCAATTTGCTTTCATATGAAGATTGGGGAAAAAAGTACATTGCCTGTGCTATACTGCACTTTCCAGATGTGTACAGCTGGCTCTTAGCATTACCCTGAAACTAGCAGATCATCATCTGGCAAAACACTGTACCAAGTTCATTTCTGATACAAAGTGCCAGTGATGCAGGTGAGCACCCCATTAATGGGAAGCCTGCCTAGAAAAAGGCATAGCAAGTCATCCTACTTGCTAATCTTGCTGTGTCAGGTGGACTGTGGTTCCTAGAGGACAGAGAAAAAGGAAGAGAAGAAGGAATCAGAAAATTTTTGGGATCGGAATTATCTCCATATCTGAAATTTTGCATTTCCCAGATGTTGTTGCATTAGCAAGTTATGCCCCGAGAAGGTTTTTTCATCTCATCTATTCTGAACGCCAGTGAGAGCATTCCACGTGATTTTGTGACACACATTCCATGTATAACTAATGGAGAGAAGCAGACGGCTGTAAACATCTTACTTAATAGCTGAGAGGGATTATACCCTGAAATCACCTTTTCAGCTGCTGAGTATGTGTGGAGTTTAGATAACTAGATGAGATACCAGAAGTAAACATTGGCTTAAGTGTGACTATATCCCTTCATGTCCATTGGCATAGTATCAATCTCCAGATGGATTTTTGTAAGTCAAAATATTTATAGCAGTTATCCATTTTTTTCTGTCAGAGTTCACCTTTTAACTGTAATAAAACTTAACGCGTTAAGTAAAATAAAAGGAACTGCCCTCATGGTTTTCCCTCACCACGTTGAGGGGGCAGTAGGCTTTGTACTGAGATACCAATGTCAAGTAAGTCTCCTTTATGTCTGGGCTCATTTTCCTCCCTCTCCAATTCCTAAGATTCATAGAAAAATGAGGATTTTAAATTATCATTCATATAGCTTCCAGGGTCTAAGAGGATTGCTAGAGATCCAAAGGTAGGAACTTTTAGTTGACAATTACCACTCAGAATCAGTGACTGCATTAGTGTAACATCTTTATATATAAACTTGATTTTGTTTTATATCTTCCAAATTCTTACATAGCATATTGAAAGCTACCAGAAGTTGAAATATGACTCCTGAAATGACCTTTTATTTCTATGCATTTCAACATAGAGATTAATAGCAGTCAAAAATGGCTTTGAGAGTGAATTTATTCTAAAAATAAACATAACTAATCTTCTTCCTGCTAAACCAATGATTGCTCACCTAACGGTGCCAAAACACCTCTGCCAAAAGGAATGGCTTTCCATACAAATTAGCAACTATATAAACTAAATCTTTTCCAGTTTGTAAACATTGAAATGCCTGGGATGTCTGAATGAAGACAGTGGGAGATTCACTTCATATGATTCAGTAATAATCCTTATGCTGGGATCCAGCCTCCAGCAGAAGTGTTAAAGGGATTCCATGAATTTCAGTGAGGCCAAATTTGTAGAAGTGATACACTTGGAAATGGAGAGGTTTATTATAATTATTCCTGTGAAGTTCCCATCTTACACCTCAAATCACACCTCTAAGTGACATGAGACTGGCCAGAAGGTAAAATATAAATTCAGCCTCAATGCATTTTAAAACGTTGCCCCATTTGGAAAGTCATAATCAACCAGTCACAAGTATCTTCTAACTGGATTTTGATTGGATTTTGGACTGATGAGGATTTATTTTTACTGGAGACGATTCTTTTATGCGAGTAATTGACTTTAAAATAAACCCCTCATTACAATCGTGAAATCTTAATTGTCTGTAAACAGTTTTTACAGTTGTGTATGAAAAGGCAGTGGCTGTAGTAGAATTGTCTTTCCTCCACTGAAAAATGGCAGCTCATGTGTTGCTGTCCTTTGTAATCAAACTGTAGCAATCTGTACATTAAGTGTACAGCAAAACTTAAATGCACAAGTATTTCCCATTGCAGACAATTGCCATAACAGCATTTGTTTGTACTTTTTTTCTTTCAAAGCAGGCAAAACATAATCTTCTGGGAAACTTGCTTCCTGAGAACTTTTTTTAAAAAGCTCTAAAACCAAATTATAAGAAGTTGGGAAAGAGGAGAGTTAATTCTGCAGATATTTCTTTGTGCACGTGAAGTGTTACAGTTCTTTATGCAGACGACTTGAATTCTCCAGTACTGCTTTTAGTTTTTGAACAAATGATTTTGTAACCTTAATGACATGTTTTAACAGACTTATTCTGGCAACTGTTACGTAAAAATATTTGTGCAGTGTTGTAGAGCAGAGTCCCCTGCCTGGGTTTCGCACCATATCCCTTCAGCTTTATGGAGGTGCTAAATCAGTAGAGTTTTAGTCATTGTCCCATAACTGCTGGAAATAGCAGGGAAATAGCACAAGCATTTCATGTGTAGTATGTGCTATCTCTACTCGTGCAGCCAGAAATTCTCAAAATTAGCAATCTGTTCTTTGAACAATCCCAAAGGACACCCCTTCACTTTTATATATTTTTAATGTATTTTCTCATTAAACCTTTCACATATAGGACACTTGCAGTATGGTTTTGTCACGGATTTAGAAATGAAAATACGTGTCTCCAAAGTCCAGCTGGTAGCTTATAGCTATGTATAGTCTTTACATTTTTTTCTATGTATCAGTAAAGTTAAAATAACATACTTGAGATAGTGACAAATTCCAGCACACTTGCACGTTTTGAATGCTTGTCACTTTCGGTAAAAGAGTTTAATACCTTTTTCTAAATCTGAGTTCAGATATTCCATAAGTAGCAACAGAGAGAACTCTGTGATGATACAAATGAAACATTTGGGTGCCCCTCTTATTAAACAATTAATCTTTGGGTTTATGAGTTTCAGAGTAAACAAATTTTTTCTCAGTGATCAAGATTATTTTTAAATGTTCCCAAGGTACATCTACCCAGCTGTTTCTCTGCTCATGCTTTCCTTAATCATCATTTTAGCAAAGACGGCAAGAAACAGCTGTAACCAATGCATATCTCATTATCTTTTCCTTGGCAGGAGACGCATGCATCATATTTCGTATCTCCCACCCTTTGGTGAAATATATGAGCTATCTGTTATTTTTCATTCCTCTTGTATCTGACTTACATAAAATTGTTACTAAAGCTAAAGATTAAGCAATCTGAAAGAAGTGCAATAGAAATTTCTTCAAGAACATAAAGAACAACACAGTAGACCAACAGTGGAACCTGGTCAAATTAATCTAAGATGAGCCTCAATCCAGCTGGATTCAGGGCCTGAACTGAATGAAGCGAGATGTGTCATACCAATGACTTTGTGAGGCATTGCAGTAAGACTTGAGGCTTATTTCATGCTAGCTACTGAATGCTCTTCTTTCTCTCCCTGCATTCAGCAAGGGCTACACGGACGTAGTGAGGATCCCCGAAGGGGCAACCCACATCAAAGTTCGGCAGTTCAAGACTAAGGACCAGAGCAGGTTCACTGCCTACCTGGCCCTGAAGAAGAAAAACGGTGAGTACCTTGTCAATGGGAAATACATGATCTCTACTTCAGAAACAATCATTGACATCAACGGGACTGTCATGAACTACAGCGGATGGAGCCACAGAGACGATTTTTTGCACGCGATGGGACACTCTGCCACAAAGGAGATTCTGATTGTGCAGATACTGGCGACTGATCCAACGCAGCCCGTGGACGTCCGCTACAGTTTCTTCGTGCCAAAGAAACCCGGGCAAATGACTAACTCTGTCACCAGCAAAGTGACTCCGCAGCTCACGCAACCCCGCTGGGTTACGGGGCCGTGGCTCTCCTGTTCTCGAACGTGTGACACGGGATGGCACACCAGGACTGTCCAGTGCAAAGACGGGCATGGAAAACTAGCTAAGGGTTGTCTTCTCTCTCAGAGACCGTCAGCATTTAAACAGTGCTTGTTGAAAAAGTGTTAACCTGTGGTCGTGATCTTCTTTAAAAGAGGTTTGATTAAGCCATTGTTGACATACTGGTATTAGGTCTGCCCAGACAGAGCGAAGCAAAGGCTTCAATGTACTTACATACAGTCTCAAATTATGGGCAGAATCTGCCTATTTGGACCAAATGAAGATGTGCACTGCTTTAAGTAATAGTAGGGTGATCTTAATATGTCAAAAAAACTAAGCATTAAAGTTGTTACAAGCCCTCTGTGTCTGCAAAAATGTAAACTAAAATAATGCAAAAGAAGAAGAACTAGTGAATGGAGGAGCCTGGGATATTTAAAGGTTACAGAATCATCTCCCCTTTTTCACCTACCTCTAATACAGTATGTCCTTAGAAAATGCCACATGTACCCATGATCCCACAGTAGCTTATTTTATACTGTTTTGTAAATATCTTTCATTCAGTATGTCACTTTATATGACATGGTTCTATTAAAAAATGAAAAGACAAACTACATAAGCAAAGTGATTGACCAAAGTATATCTGTAGCCCTTTTGGACTTGGTCCGTTCTTCAAAAAGGGCCACAGATGTTTTACTGGAAAATGAAGAGCTTGCTGCTGGTTTTAAAAAGTAATACCTTTTGGTTTTGACAAAAGGAAATACATTTTCATGCTAGGAATTTCCTGACAGTATATATCATTATTCTATGACAAATACTGTGTATCCACCAAGAAATTCTCAGAAGGAGCATTGCAGCAGCTTGCAGACCAGAACACCCCACGTGTACATTGCTCAAATACCAGGACCATCAGCAGCTCCTCACCATGTGTGTGTCAGGCATGCACAGAAGGAGGATTTGGCTGCTAGGAGGAATTTGTGTACACTGTGCTTGTAAACCTTTCACTTAGTTCCAGCTGTGCCACAGCTTGGGGTCCTTGTTGTCAGTTAACAATAGCTGCTAGCTGCTTCTTTCCACGAAACAAAGGCATACTGTATTTTGTAGAAACTAGTTAGAGAACCAAAAATTACAGATAAGATAATCAAGTGTCTTCTAACTCAGATATTCTGAGGCTGTGTTCAGCTGCTTTCTCTGTTATTTTCTCTATGGCTTCCACCTTGAATCTAACAATGTGTAATGTACCTACATCTTTTCAAGAGGCTATAAAGGTCAAAAAAACACAGCAAGCAGTTAATATTTTATCACTGTTTTGTCCATCATGTCTAACTCTGGTATTCATCTTACCAGCAAAAGTTTGTAACTATTTGTCTTTTTTGATTGTTTTGTGTGTCTTTTGGGGTTTTTTAAATCTATAGAAGGCATTCATGTTTTGTATATCTACCACATTTGGGAGGAAGAGGGGTCACTAGGAAGTCAAACCACATCAGGATGTGGAGGACTTGTCCAATATCAATAAGACTGTTTCCACAGTACAGGCAGTAGCTGGTGATAGTTTTCATTGGCAGCAGTTCCTGAATCCCATTATTGTCTGGTAGAAGTTCTGTTACTGAGGATGGACATTTCACCTTATGCAGGTGAAGGCCTGATATAAATCCTGTTAAAATTGCTTCCTCTTATATCAGCAGGCTTTGAATTAAGCCCTGAGATAATAGGTAGTGAAAGAAACAGTTTAAAAACACTGATGGAATTAGAATCCCATCTGTCTTTTATGCCTTTGTTCATCCACACAGGAGAGTCCAGGATCACAGGAGGATTTTCAGACAAGCCTCACAGCTGTGAGTCAGTGGTCCTCGAGCACCTCAGGCTTTTCTGAAAATCCCATGAAATCAGGAGGGAAAACTTGTTGGAGTGTGTAGCAAGAAGGACAAGTCTGACTCCAGGCTGACACAAACATGTTTTTGCAACTGTGGCATGTTTGTATGAACTCTTAGAAATCATGTGATGATTTCAAAACAGCATAGAGTTGCTACATCCACAACTGTGAAACCTGGAGAAGTATCTATTTTTGTACCTTGTTCTAAATAAACAGTAACAGGGGCAGGGCCTCCTCCTCTGTTAAATGGATCACCAACAAATGTTACTAATCATCTTCAGCTTTCAAAACCGGTGTGGCCTTCTGTTTAGGAGTAGTCCCTATGCAAAATTGTGGGTCTTGAGGAAAACTCCCCATTTAATCTTGATCCCACCCTAAGAACTGAGAGGCTCTGAATATTTGCAGAGAGCCTTCTCTGCCTGTTAAAATAAGATCGCTTTGAAATGCCTTATTTTCCTTTCAGGTAATCAAATTTCTATACTTATCTATATATTACCCATGTTCTAGAACCTCTCGAAAAAGTCAATAACAAATAGAAACCATCATGAGAGGAAAAATCAGGAGATTTAATGTGTCTCAGCACAGACTTAACATTTGTCTCAGCATACAGCTGCTGCATTAAGTGGTATTTGTTTTTCCTGCGTTTTTTCATAATAGACACAGAATGTACAAGTATTTGTGTTTTCATGATGGTAATAATTTATTATATATTCAAAAGGATGAGTAAAGCTTTTGGATGCTATTTAGGCTCCAGAAGAGTAATACCATACGCGGGTATAAATTTAAGGCTTCCTTAGATTAAGAGTATCTTTTCCACTGAAAGAGTTTATTTATATAAATATAAATAAGTATGAGAACAAACCACTATAGTGACTTTACCCTTTTCACCAGTGTAGCAATGAAGCATAGTATCATGAGCAAAGAGCAGTTGCCCTTCTATGGTGAGAGGGCAAAGGGGGCAGACCAAGGCAGGACCCTAAAAGTGTAAGATAAACTAGGTCAGCCTGCTGTAGTTAACACAGCCTGCTGTAGTTAACTGTTACTTTTTTAGGTGTTCTTGGTAGTCAGATTCCAATTCCAAACCTTCCTTCTGTCAGTCATGGCTGTCTCATGTAACTGATGAATGAAGAATTGGTGGAAGGTATCTGAGTTTGTCATGTCCACATCTGTTCCCAACTAAATTCTGTGTCACTCACTTTGTTACATCATTGTTTACATCGCTACCCAGTGTTGCCAAGCTGGAGTCATAAAATGCACCTAGGGGATAGAAACCCAGAGTTTTGCTCTTGGCATATTAAGGAACAGTCCTCAGTTAAATTCACACTGACTTTGGGACACACTTAGGGTGCCCTTAGGTGAATTTGGACCTTTAAGCTTTGGTGGTTTTTACAGCATCTGCTTTTCAAATAAGAGATTCTCATTAGGAAAAAGCCTGTCAACTTTGGTTTGACTGTATACAAGAAATTAAATTTAGCTGCCCTCCTGTGGAAACAGTTTTATCACAAGGGGGAGAGGGAATAATCTTGTGGAATAATAACAGCTGTTTAAAAAAAGAAAAGGGCAACACAGCACTGAAAAAAATAAAGTAATTTATTGTTTTTACAACTGGTATGTGAATGGATGTAATGAATTTATTTATTCTTATTTAACAAAATACCAATTGTGCAAATTCTATATTTAAAATGTTTTACTATCATCTCTGTCTCTCACTTTCTCGCTCTCTTTTAATTTATGCTTCAGATTTGTGTTGAAAGTATGCCTTGTGAGTTTACATAATATATGGCACTGGTTATTTTTTTTTTGTATGATTTTATTTAGAAAACTTTTTTCATGAAACAGGAGTATATGTGTATACATGTGTGCACACTGTATAGATGTATATTCTCTTTCTGCTACCATCTTTTACTTAGAGTAGGTTCTGGATTTGTAATTTTGTGACACCTTGTGCTCAAAGCTCCCTGTTACACTTACACTTCAAAAATCTCTCAACTAGAGAGTCGTAAAGGTCTGTGGACTGAAAAAAACCCATAATGGCTCCTGAAGAAGTCAGACAACAGATTTGCTTCGCTTAGACACGTGCAATTCGTGCTGCACACCTCAGACTGACCAGCGAGGCTGGTGCTTCCATTGAAGCAGGCACAGACTTTTAGTAACTGGGAGTCCTCTATATGTGAATGAAGTTCCTGAGTTGCCAGGGTGGCAAGTGAGTCTTCTCTCATGCAGCTTCTTACATTAAAGTGAAAACACTAAAGAGAAGCTCTTGGGTACCTCTTTAAGAAATAGCTCAAACAATGTATGATTTGGTTTATGAAGCCTGAACCATTATAGAAGGTACTTTTCCAGTGTTTTCACTGTTTATATACATATATAAATATGTATATATGGCTATAAAAGTCAAAAGCCCAGTTTGGAATGCTTTTCAATATTTTACTTCATTGTATTCTAGCTCTTTGCACCACATCAGGAAAAGTTAGATACAAAAAAAGCTAGTAAAGCATGTTTCCATGAAAATAACAATATCTGTTTTACTTCCACTTTTCCTCCAGTTCAACTACTGCAGAACTCAAGGGAACTAATATCAGGTCCAGTGTTAGGGGAAAAATGTGATACAGACAAACGTACAGCTTTTCTGCGGTTTATTTAACAATACAAATGACTCCTGTAGCCACTTCACTGTAAAGGCAGTACTACAGATTGCTTATAAGCAATTTCAAGCTGTTGAAAGTCCCCTTGCCTGCCAGTGCCCACATTCACCTAAGTTAAATTCCAGCTCAGCCTCTCTGCACAGCCCCTGCTGCCACCCAGGCACTACCAAGGACCCAGTGCCAGCCACGAGGCTTTAAATGAATTAGTGGTGGCCGGTGGGTGATGCTGCCTCACTCAAGACACAATCCAAAATGCCATGGAGTGGCTACTAGCCAGGTCCTTGATGATCTTCAGGGCAGGCTTTAAATAGGATTTCTAGGGATGGCTCATTAACAATTGTGGGCTTTCAGCAATATGTTTAGGTGAATGTTTTTCCTCATGCCAATGAATGCCATGGTGTTCTTTGTCACTGAGGGAGATGGAGCCTATGACAAGAGGCAAAATTGGATTCTCTGAGCATGGGCTGCAATTTTCATGAAAAAAGTTGCTTGGTTTGGAGGGGTTTGTTCCTTTTTTTAATTAAATGATTAATTTTTATAGAGCTGCCAGAGTGCATCATTGCATTCATACTTGTTATTTGCAACATTTTTGAGAGGGTGTTTTCTGTGGGTACGCTGATACTAACTTGTATGGTAAAGCTATTTCAACATCCTTGCTTTAAATAACATTGCAAATGCAGGTATTTCTGGTTTATCAGGTGTACCAGTAATGACTCTTAATGTAAGGGAAACTAGGTCCTCAGCTGGGACCCCAGAAGGTGGCTTTGAGCCTTAGAAGATTTTATCACAAGTGCAAATTTTCAGTGACAGAGTGCAAAATTTGAAATGCCCAAACGCAGGTGAGTGGTGTAGGAGCTTCTCTCCAGACACATCACACCAAGCACCCCAGTCCCACCCCGCTGCTCTGCACACTGCAGGCTTTTACACGTTGAAGACAAAACCCACAGCGTCGTTCGCTCTGGATGTTGTCTGTGGGGGCTCATGGTCACTGTAAGGACAGTAAAATCATCTCCACACACATCAGCCTGGCTTGGTCCGTGTTGAAACTCATACATGGGCACATGTAGAGCTTCCCCGTGGCTAAATGCAAAGTGCATAGTTTTTGTGTGTGCATGTGTATGCTTGTGTATATATAAACATGTACATGTACATACATACAGAAGCAAGTTTTCGGGGTCTCCAGTACTCCCACTCACAGGGGGAAAAAGTTACACTGGGTTTAGTTATATCTGTGTAAATTTAGAGTAACTTCATTACATCATTTGGCTTTGCAGGAGGTGCTTCAGACTTATACCACTGTAAGTGACAGCATAACTTTAATTTATAGTAACTGGTTTACACTATTTATCATATGAACTGTGAAATCTTCAAATAGTTTATCATATGAAACATAGTGACAGTCAAGCATAAGTGCATTGTTAAAATCCCACCAGATACAGGAAATAATACGCTGAATTCAAGTTGGAGACAGTGTATACTCCTGTACAGCAATAAACCCCTTTAACCTCTATAGCCAGGTCATCTGCCCAGCACCAGATAAGATAAAATGAACGAGGTATTGTAGGAAGGACTAAGGGGAAAGCACAATGTTTGGTTTTGCTTAGTTTACTTCACGTGCCTCTTTATACACTGTTGGTGTCAGCATATTCTGGGGAGTGTCACTTTGTGCATTACAGATAACTTGGCTGAAATACCAGTACCCTTTGTAAAAACAAGATGTGTCACAAAACTCTTTTTTCATCCTAGTATGTGTCCAACCGAAGAGTTAACATTTTTAGAGCACTACTATGTCAGCCAGTTTACATCCTAAAAATATGTTATGCAAAATAAAGATTCATTTGAACTGAATTGTACAAGGTCTACACTGTACTATGACACATTGAAGGCCAATATTTTGTTTTGTGAACTATTACATATGTATAATTTACCAGTTGTAATCTTGAAACATTTGATTCTGTGATTTCAGTAAAAGTAATAAATACAAACTGTATCATAGGTCCAAAATATTTGTTTATATGGTATGTTCGGGGCAACTGTTTGCTGTTTGTGCCCCACTACAGACAGAAGCGCATAAAGAGCTGATTTCTACATTAAGGCATAAATATCCTTTCTCTATGTAAACACTGCACTTTAGTTGTGGTTGGGTGGAGTTCCAGCAAAGCGTTTGGAGGAGTCAAGACACATAACAGGAAAGTGCAGAAGGGGGCATTCGGTGCCCTTCCAGAGCCTCAGACAAAGATCCCTATTACAAAGATTTACTCTTCCAATAGAACCATATTATTATACCTTATATTTCATTTTTCACGCTGATTTCTTGCTTATCCTTTCACATTGCACGACATTAAGTTGGAGTTTTTCTTGTTCCCAGAAATTATGCTTTCCAAAGAGGTGTTCTTCCCCAGAGTAAAAGCAAACTCATCGTGTCTAAATCTTACTCCATGTGCATGTCTAATTTATTGATTGCTGGTGGTTTTTATGAGTTTGGGATTTTGCTTTTTATTAATTTGGAGGTTTTGCCTTTATTTTGTTTTACAAACTGTGAATGAAATTGGTTCTTATTTACAGAAACAGTTTTATACATGCCAAGAATAGCTTTTCTTCCTAGGCTGTTCAAACAAAGGCAGTGAAGCTTTACAGAGCCATCAGTACCTATAGAGGGGCCCAAGGTCTTCAGAAAAAACTGGCTAATAAATCTGCTTGAAGAGAGCTGTTCTACTAGTGCTTGATATATGCACAATATTTCATACTTTTAATATTACTACTGTCTATAGAGAGAAATACACATATATAAAGATATTTTAGAAAATCTTGCTTATACATTTACACTAATGGTTATAAGGCTGGTCACTGCCCATCAAGTCTACGCCAGTCAACACCAGTGAAGGGTGCAGTGAAAAACCTGTGCTAGAAGGCAGTTTTGGCACTTACCCTGCCTAAATGTTTCAGGGAGATGGATCATCTGCTACAGTCTTCAGTAAAAGTTGACTAACAGGTTTTCACCCCTCCCTGCATCTTTCCTCAGCCAGGGTCCTAGAGCAGTGCAAAACCTCCTCTAACACCTTGTCTCCTCCTGCCCACCTGCAGGTAGAAATACCAGATATGCAAACAAGCCACAACTTTACCCTCTACTTTCATTTTGCCTCCTACAGAACTCTGCAAGTGTTACCATCTCAGAGATAAGTCAGCACCTCCTCCATATCTCTCTCTGCATGGCAAGCTGCAGTGTCACCAGGTGATTATAGCAGGTCCTATCTCCCCAAAATTCCATTTTTATTTTCCATTTTAGAGTTTGCAGTAGCTCAGAGAAAGCGATTACTGGGAACAGAAATCCATTCATATACAAATCAAATAAAGCAGACACAGCAGTATAGACTTTCTCAAATGTCCAACGCTGCCATAATCCCATTATTCTGCAGAGACTGTTCTGTATCAGGAAGATGAACTCATTCTCTCTTAATGTATTTTCCATCTCTTCATAATGTGACATTTCACCTCTTCAGAAACTATCCATAATTACATGTGAGGAGGGAGACTTCTATTCCCAAGATTCTGAACTTGCAGACCCAAATCTCATTTTTAGGTGGGGATGCAAGATGGATTTGATCCAATTTCAGTCTTCTAGCCAAACTGATCCTTTTTTTTTAAGAAAAAAAATAGTTTTGGAAACCTCAAAATACATCCAGTAATCAAACTAGAAAATGTACAAGCCTTTCCACATTGCTTACACTGTTCCTCTCACTCTCCTTATGCTGTGCTCTGCGAAGTTTAAAGTAATAAATTCATCATACTTAGACCACTCAGCATTCTAAGCTGACCCAAGGATAGGGTTGAAGAGCAAATGTGTGGGAAAAATAATCTAAAAAAAGCCAAAGAAAAATTATTATTTTCCATGCTTGGAAGGCCAGGGCAGCAATCTCTTTGCTTTCCCTTGATCATTCTGGGGAAAAACACATCTAAATGAAAGTGCACAGACATTTTCTTAAGCAGCTGCTCAAGAAAGTTTTGTTGTAGCAATTGTGTGCAGCCTAAGGATGAGCTTATTAAAATGGCCACTTTGGCCATTGCCACCATAGTCTGACTGCTCCAAGTGTTGCTTAACAAATACAGTAAGACCGGGAAGTTGGATGAAATTCTGGAGAACACGTGCACGTAGGTATGGGAGAGAGAGGGGTGTCTCAGAAGGTGGAAGGGGTTAGAAGTGTTGCACTCTGTAACCTTTATTAGCTTTAATGCATCTTGGCACAGGAAGCTCATAAGCATCTATTTATGCCTACCTGTAATTTGGTTCAGTGATGTGCCTTTGTTTTATTTCTTCCATCTATTCCACTGTCTCAGTAAACCCAAAGGACCTAAACTTGTAGAATTAAGCCAAGCCCTCCTGCATGCCCCTGACCACAGAAGGGTGCATTCTGCTAAGCAGTCTCCTGTTAGCAGCAGCACTTCCCATAAGTCATGACAGTTGCCAGCTGGGCTCCAAAGGAACAGAAACCCCTGCCCTCGCAGCTGCCAGAAGTGGAGGGCAGGGGGCTGAACCCCACAGCGCATCTGAGAGCCCTGCCGGCATTGACTCTCACCGTGTCACAGGGTGAAACCAGCTGAACTTTCAGATCCTGCACAAGGTCAAGGACATGCCTGTCTCTGGCTCATCTGGATGCTTCGCACAGGTGTGCATCAGAAATCAATCTTTTAAATAGCGCCAACTCTACTTCTGTCCTTTTTTCACCCTTGCACAGTTGCAGTGTTATTTTGAGAGAGTGCAGTCAAAATGGATTTTGCATTGTTTGCTCTGCAGGCACTGAGGCCCTTGCTCCTTTCAAGCTTTAGGCTGCTGTTGGCAGTAGGTGCTGTGCCCAGCCCTCTGCTGATGGGAGCCAGATGTTCTCATGCCCATGGATAATTTTGCTTACCTGCTGTAAAGTTTGAAGCCCATATGCCCTGGTGAGGTTTGCGGGTGTAAATTCTGCTCTAGCCATGCCAGTAATCACATAAGGGCCATCCACGTGTTAGTGCACATAAACTGTACATTTTTGAAAAAAAAAAAAAAAATGCAAATTGCACTTGACTGGCACTGCAACAGAGCAGCCGAAAAACCATGGAGGCACCACAGAGAAACAACTGCCTGGTAAAGCAGGCAGGAACCAGCACAGTGAGCACCACTACAGTCCTGTCGTGCCTGAGAGCATCAGGTAACTCACATCTTGAAATAGTTGAGAGCTGGCAGCAGGCCACCCAGAGAATTGCTCAGATGGCAGCTACCCAATGGGTTGGCAAACAAGCTTAGTTACCTAGTAAAGGTGGTCTGTAACTAAAGGGTAACAAAAATTATACTGGAAACGTTCAGAGCACTTTAAAGTGGTCAATTTAAAACAGGGCTCTGCCCACTGGAAGTGGTCCTTTGCCGAAGGCCTCACTGTGCTAGGGCTGGTTTGTCCAGAAAAAACAGTGTTAGATACATTCTGTGTGGGCTGGGAGGAATGTTTTCTCACTGATATTTATGTGGCATGCTAAGATCTGACAGCCATCCAGAGGGGTTTGGGCCAATATTTCATTTTAAATACATGCTGCACACAGCCAAATAAAGGCACATGAAATGGCATGGCTTCTGAGGGATAAACCGAATGGCAGACCCTGTATGGTAAACCAGAGGCTACGGAGATATAGGTTGTTTCGACAGGAATTTGAGCTATGAAAGGATTTAAGGGGAAATTACCAACCAGTCTGGCATTCAAATGCCAAAATACACAGTCAGACTCTTGGCTGCACAGGCACGCTGTAATGCTCTTCAGCTTCACTTCAAAGGGAGAAGGGAAGTGGCAGAACTCCTCTGTGGAAACCTCAGCCTCTCCATGAATGCAGGAAATCACCATCACAACTCTGCCCGTTCGTCGGAATAAAATGAAACGGTGAAGAATTATATAGGAAGAACTTTTCCTTCAGAGGAGAGGAGAAAGAACCAAAGGATTTGTTTCCCCCTCCATCAGAATGTTTATTATTTTGGGATAGATTTGTTGTGTATTTTTGGCTATTTTTTCCCCCAAAAATAGTTTCTTAAGGCTGGGCAGAGACAGAGCCAGAACAAGTTGTAATGTTACTGTGGAACAGCTTTGCCTCCAAAAGATCCCTGCCTGCCTCAGCCTGGGAAGGCCTTTCCAGTGTGGCTCCAGTCTCAGGCTCCTCTTCCCCAGAGTCCGCACCTTCCACCCCAGGAGCCATTTCCTTTGGCCGCATTCATAATGTGTATTCAAATCATCACCTGGTTTGTTTTCAGAGCTAGTCAGATTTCTAGAAATATGTAAAAGAGGATGTTAAATACCTAGAAGACTAGGAAAAAGAAAGACATTGGCAAAAAAAAATTAAGAGATGTAGTTACTTCTCATTTACAGCTACAAAAGAAAAAAGCTGGGGAAAAACTCCAAGAAAGAACAGTATCTGTGAACAGGATCTTTTCTCTTTTGTATCTGGATCTAAGCAATAACCAGGCAGCATCCAAAAACTTTGGAAAACTCAGGGAGTTGATTTAGATCTCACAGAACTCAATATCTTTGGGTAAGCTTTAAAATATAAAACAGAACAGCTAAAATAAGAGAATGGGGCAGTAGTAGAGGAAAAAATGCTTTACTTTTCAATTAGATACAGCAAGGAAGAAGTAGTAACTAAGATAATCCCAGGTTTAGGATAATTTCATACAAGATTAAACTTATCAGCTAAATATAAGGAACAAAAATTTTTGATTCCAAAACAATAAATATGGATTTCCATTGGAAGCAGTACCTTAAGACTTCATAGCCCAGTTATTCATGAGAATGTGAATATTGTTACTAAAATCCTGAAGATTGCAGCCCAGATGGGTTTATAATTTCAAGCCTTTTCAAAGCTTTGTTATTTTTTTAATTAGATATTCCAGGAGGTTCCTACACTTGCATGGAAGCAATTGTAGCTGCAATATGCATTACAACCCACAAAGGTGTGGAAGTGAATCAGTCATTCCAAATGTACTTCTTAATGTAACGCTGGCTTTCAAAGCAAAGGGTTAGCAGGTAAACTAGAGTTTCTTCTTTACACCTGCTCAGACCAGCAAGACGTACCATAGGAAACACACTTCAGACACCTGGGATTTAGGCATAAGCTTGATTAACAAGTAACCCAGGGCTCTTGGTGTCGTCACACAAGAGAAAGCCATTGGCTGAATGAGGTGGGAATGTGGCTGCACTTCTCCTGTGCGTGGGACCAGGACCAGGGTCCCAGCTGAAGGTGCACCATGACCGTGGGTTGCTCACTGCGAGGCAGTCTCATAGGTGCTGACCCCAGAAATTTGTCAGAATGAAGGGATAAAGCCTGCCTGGGAGCCAGTCTTTAAGCAGGGGCACGAGGCCAATTCACTAGTAAATAAATAGCTTGGTCATTTGGGACATGTCTCAAAGCAATACAGGAAAGTAGCTAAAGGACCACAAAAACTACACTGGTGTCTATATGGCAATAGACTGAGGTTGTTTTAGCAGTGTGAAATGTTTTCTGATTCCACCAGCACACAAAAAGTGCCAAAGTAATTTGCCAGTGACAATAATGTGTAGTGTAATGTTGAGGATGAAAAACCTTCAGCTGGGTTTCACCCAGTATAAACCATCCCTGGCTCTACTCCAGTAATATGCAGTGTCAACCACCTATATCTGGGCTTTTTATCTGAGTAGTAGCTGCCACTTGAATAGAGATAAATATTAAATTATGTCTATACTTAAGGCAGAGTCCTTAGTGTTGACTTAAAATGTAACTTTTATTTCTAAATCATTGCAGTGAATTTGTAAATCCCCTCCTTAAAGCTTTTGAAAAACATATTATTTTTTTACTCTGCTATTTAACACCATAGTGTGATTCTAGCCAAAACCCAAAATCCCACGCAAGGCAGATTATGTTCAGTTCTCTGGCTGTCTACATATTTTCCTCTTCTATGTACCTTACAAGCCAAAGCCTGAATATAGCCCTAAAAGCATATCCTCAGCATACACTCAGGAGACCACATTCAGTATCCTGCCACCCATCATATTGAACTGATTGTTTCTACCAGGATTGTTAATAAAACCATAATTTCAAAAATGTCTCTTTACTTAAAACATTTTTTTCTAATGGTATAGTAGTTATGGCAACTGCTTCCTGCCACCTCTGCTGCCAAAAGCCACAATCCATCCATGAAAAAGAGCTCCTCCATCCAAACACATTTTTCAGTGGACAGCAGCATTCCCTGGCTGGAGCACACTCTTCCTTTCCCTTCTGGCAAACTGAAAGCCAAACAAAATCTGTAACAAATGTGAGCTAAGAGTGAGGAATTAAGTGAACTTCTTACAAATGACTTTGTATTTTTACACGTACATGCAATAGAAAAGAAATAGAAAAATCTCTCAGGGAGAGTCGAGGGGGAAAAAAAGCCAGTCAACCCCAAGGGTTGTTCAATGAAAGAAAATGTTTTCCTTTCTTAGAACACGTTTGGAATTCAAACTCTTAAAAGTCTTGGCATAATAGTAATTAAGAAATTGGTGAGTTATTTCCCCTTTTTTCTCAGTTTTATTCTACCACAGAGGTCAGTGGTAGGATTTCTTAAGTCTGGTGTATTTCCTGCCTGATGATCAAAGTTTGCTTTGTGAACCTGAAAATAAAATGTTCCTATTCTTTGCTAGTACCATAACTCTGTTTCTATGGGCAGGTCTTTCTGGTCTTGACACAAAATAATTCTTAAATTTCATGTTGGACAACATGCTAAAGCTTTTAGAAAAGCTTTACTATTACTTTTGTAGGCTATATTAATAAATATTATTTTCCTGCCGATGTGTAATTCCAGTGCAGAGTTATGTGGAGCTTGCTTGTCTTTCCCCTGCTTTGTTGCTTGTGACCTTTTACCCACTCAGAAAATAATTAGTACGTTTTCCAGCAGATAGTTGGATGATTTCATGCTCTCTTATTATGAGAAAACATTGTAACAGAGCAATGCTTTGAGCGAACAGTTCAATGTGCTGTTCCTTCAAGCCCCTGTGTAGCAAATATAAATTTACAAGAATGTCAAAAATTGAACGAATCAAGAATGAAAAGCCACTTATAAAGCAGGAATTCTCTAATATTGACTGAATTTGGAAATTTTATTAAAATGCAACACAACCATCATGATTCAAGTCACTTTGGGATTTTTGGCTGCATGTGAGAGGATAAGGCATGAGTTCCAGGTCTAATTAGGCATTGCACGCATTGTGATCATTAATAATTTCCACCACAGTAGCTTCAGCCTACAAGATATTTTGCAAACAAATAGAAGAAACAGGGCGTAGACAGTGTAAGCACCCAAACACACACAGAGTACACAAGCTTGAAGTCATGAAAAACAGAAGAGAATGAAATGTAACAGCAGAGACATGGATCCAACCCCAGGTTCAGCAATGGGACTGCATTGCCCAGTACTCTGTGTCAATGCAGTGCTCACTCACTGAAACCCTTTTTCTCCCCAAGAAGGGCCCGCCTTGCTGAGACTTTTGCCTCCAAAATGGTTGTCACTGCCTCTGTGCAAGTGATGTATTGTATAGCTATGTTAGGCATTTTAGCTTCTTTTATCCGGTAAGTACAGCAACAGGACTTCAGCCTTTGGAAGTCCCTTCCCACTGGGCAGTTTAACGGCAGGAGTCATCAAGTAGGCCCCTCACACATGTCCTTAGTGTGTGACTGAGCTGTGTGGGTAATGGTGGAGTTACACAAACCCTCTCCAGAGTAGTGGCAGAAAGGGAGAAAGGCTGTACACCTACAGGAATGTCTGCTCCCTGCTTTTGTCTCCAGTTCCCAACCTTGAGCTAGCATGCATTGCAGCAACAGAGAAATTAAAAGAAATGAGAAGAAAAAGCAAAGCATATACATATAATGGCATGAAATAAATTGAAGTTTGTATCTCCAAGGATTTACTGATTAATTCATTGCTTGGATTTTCTCCCAAATAAATTATGCTGGATTGATGCGAGACTAGTCTAACTAAAAGATAGCGTTGCCATTCAAAACCTAATCCTAATCAAATATCCCCAAGTTCCCCTTAACTGTGAAGTTGAGCTGCAAGATTTCAGAATTTGCCTATGCTTACACAGGTCAAATGAAGTGGTGACAAATAGACACCAGAAGATATCCTTACCCCTGTTTCCCAGCTGAAGCAACTGGAAGACATAAAAGTCATAATTATCCTGTTTTAAGTCACACAGTGAGCAGAACCACAGCCAGGAATGTACCATGGGCTTCTAGGCTCCAAAATAGTGATATAAAACAACTGTTCCTCTGTTACCAGGATTTTTTACAGCTGCTTTCAGCATCAGGTTTACGTTCTCAGTTATTTTTTTCATTCCAGCCACCTCTTGCAGCTGCATGCACAGAAGCAGTTCCACACTGCAGACAGGAGTGCTGGCCCTGCCTACAGCAACTCTTAAAGCACCTTTAATTAGTCAACCCAGGCATCTTTGCTAATTGACAGAGAATCACAGAATCATTTAGGTTGGAAAAGACCTGCAAGATTGTCGAGTCTAACCTTTGACTGACCACATGACCTTGTCAACTGAATGACAATATTAATTGCCACATCCAGTGGATTCTTGAACACCTCCAGGGATGGTGATCCAACACCTTCCTGGTAGCTCGTTCCAATGCCTGACAACCCTCTCCATGAAGAAATTGTTCCTGATGTCCAACCTAAACCTTCCCTGGCCCAGCTTTATGCTGCATCCTCTTGGCCTGTCATTATTTGCCTGGGAGACCCCCACCTGTCTGCAACATCCTGTCAGGTAGTTGTGGAGAGCAGGAAGGTCACTCCTGAGACTCCTTTTCTCTGGGATGAGCCCCCCACAGCTGCCCCAAGTGCTCCTCATCAGACTTGTGGTCCAGACCCTTCCCTATCTCTGTTGCACTTCTCTGGACATGCTCCAGCTCCTCAGTGTCTTTCTTGCAGTGAGGGGCCCAGAAATGGACACAGCACTCAAGGTGTGGACTCATTAGTGCCCAGCACAGGGGGACAATCACTGCCCTGATCCTGCTGGCCACACTATTGCTGATACAGGCCAGGATGCCACTGGTCACCTTGCCCACCTGGGCACACATTGGCTTGTGTTCAGCTACTGTTGACCAGCACTCCCAAGTCCTTTTCCCCTGGGCAGCTCTCCAGCCACACTGCCCCAAACCTGTAGCACCCTACAGGTTCTTGTTTCTCCCCACTGGTCTCTATTGTTATATGTAGGGGATGCTTCCCTGTTTGCTGCATCCCTGGTCTCCGACTGCTCCCACAGACTGCATTATGGAACAATGGTTGACTTCTCTGTGAGCAGGTCTATAAAGACAAACACTGCTGTCATAAACTATTCCAGTGGCATGTTGTCTGCCAAGACTGTATTACACCATTCCTCTTATTAATTTTTTTAAGTCTAAATATATAAAACTGCTACAACTCTTTCATAGGCTTTCAAGAATGTAAAAAAAAATATTTTGACACTGGGGAGGGGCTTTCTCGCAAGGACTTTTGAATCTGCATCTGAACAGGGTTTATAGGTGCCTTTTGGATTCAACAGAGAGAGAATGGGCACTTCATACATGTGATTCTTCTCACCCTACAGGGGATGTCCATAATAGGTTAGATGGATCACACATTAAAAACGTGTATTTCTTTCCAGTGACAAAGGGACATGGGGTTCAGATGTAGACAGTTACAGTGCAGATGTCTGTAGCTGAGTGAGAGGAATCTCATTCCAGTTTCAAGGGCTGAAAGTGCTTGGGAGCAGTATCCTGTTTCCAAAGAGTTTTCAAGTAAAAACTGAGTTCCAAATGGCTATAATTCTTTCCAAAAATTGACTGGATGAAGGCAGGTTTGTTCTGCAGCATTTTTTTTCACTGAGCTACCATTGTGAGAATTAGTAATGTTCCAATTCAGACTCTCTCCCTCCCTATCATCCCTCCTCCTTATGTCCTCCAGCTCTTACTTCATTGGAAAGTTATCTTCAAGCTCATAAGAAACTATACCTCTTCTCCTCATAGAAAATATTTGCAGTGAATTCAAATCCCCTCAGAATGTAAAGGTTGCAATGATTGCCAGAAAAATGCTTTGCTTACCTCCCCCTGCCCAGAACATATTCATGTGGAGTGACCTAATTTTTACGCCAAGACTTATTTGTGGGGGCCTTTTTTAATTAAAATGAAGTTGTTTAAAATCAAATTATGAAGGCCTTGGAGAGATGCACAAGTATTTCCTTCACTTAGCCTTGATATACAATATTAAAATCGTATGTAACTACAGAGCTTTCAATTTTTGAATTATATATTAGTACTGGTTATTACAACTCAGTATCCCTGTTACACATCAATACTGGTAAGCCTTTAGTTTCAACGAGCTGTGACTATGAGATCCAAAATGTGACCATGAAATACACGGAGGCTTTGAATGCTATGCATTGTGCAGAATCTCTCAGTGAGTAAATCTTGTTGCTGTGCTACAAGAACAAAGGGAGTCCAGCTTCTCGCCCATTCGCTGTGTGTGTACTGCCACTATCTCTTCTTTTTTGGCTTCTTTACTCCATGGTGAATAAATATAATCAAGTCAGCTGCTGCTTTCATGTCTGTGCACAGTTTTTCTGCAGGTGTCACTAAATTCTCTTGAATGTGTTCCAGCTCATTCCCTGAAGAAACCCCCAACATCCAAGTTTATTTTTTTAATTATAACCAGATAGTAGTTATAATTTAACCATATATTAACCAAATTACTGTATGAGCTGAATGCCTTATCTGAGCTACCAAAAAAAAAAAACCTTGACTCCCTTTTCTGAGCTGATACAGTTGATTTAAATGCCTTTAAATCCAACGAGTGCACAGAGCAACGGAAAGCTCAACACTCCATATGCATCCATGCTGGCCGTGGCACTAAAACAGGCAGAAGTCTAGACTCATGGAGGGAGCACACTTTGGAGTAACTGGTGAAAGTTTCTGTGTCTGGTTTCTGGGAAGTTTCTTTTTATCCCACTACTTTAGCTGCAGGTTTACATGCAACCACATTCAAAAGAGGAGCCTCAAAATACAGGGGATCAAACATTTGCAGAAGGCATTAGATCTCTCAACTCCTTTTGCCACCCAAATGATTTCTGCTCTAAGCAAAGGTGGTGTTCAGTGTTCTTTCATTTATATTGTTTATTATTAACATGTATTTGGTTCCAATCATAAAACTGAAGTACTTGTAAAAAATTACCCCTACAGAATGCAAGGATCCCTCATCCAGCACTTTATGTGAACACTCTCATCTTCAGGGTTCAGTATAAATTGGAGCCCATTACTGAGTCTTCAGAGGTTATAAATAAAAAGGGTTTTTTTTCCTCCTTCAACTATTACAACATAAACCAGAAAGTGACTAGTAAAAACATGTCTTGTTCTTCCTACTGCAGACAACTAGGCTAATTTAAAAATCGAAATATCCAGCCCTACCTATTAAAAAAGGCAGTGACAAGTGGCCAGAACTTCCCCTTGCTAGCACCTGTCATTCCATGTAGCTCTGTAGGCTTTGGTGGAATGACTCCACATTGCACCCACATAAATAAAACCACTTTTGGCCCAACAACCACAGATTTATAAAGGTCAATGTAAAGCAATGGCATCAGTAACTTCTAAAGAAACAAATATTTTAAGTGCAGTGCCTAAGTCCTGAGTAATTTTAACACATTTTCACCACTCACCAAATGTCACATTGTCATGTTTACAAAAATATGAATGCTTTCATGTGGCCTAGGAAAGTAATATTTGCAGTGCAAAGTTTACCTGCTTATATAAAAGTGTTTTTTCCTCAATTTTCCTGTTGGTCTAACATAGAATCATCAGGATGACTTCTACTTTTGCACACAAAATTACAGAATTAAGGTAGTGAACTATTTCTTTGAGTATTATTAGCAAATTTTGTTGTGTGTAAGTGTGCATGACTAAAGGTTGTTTAGTGCCATCTTTTGGGTGGTCCTAATACTACAGAACAGCTTCATCAAATCAATTATACATTTGACACCACTTATGTGTCTAGGAAGCCATGTGTTACTAGATCCCGAAACTTGTTTCTAGGGGTTGTGGGGGTTTTATCCTAGATTTTGCTTCCTAATGTGCATGAGCTCTCTAAAGAACAAACAGGTAGAGATGACAGGAGCTGTAACCTAGGATAAACCTCACCATCACTCCCTAGAAACAAGTTTAGGGATGTAGTAACACACGGCTTCCTAGCCACGGTTCAGCGAGGACAGTACACAGCTGAGTGGCAGCAGTCAGATGACAAAGAAAGTCAAAGTGAGGATGAATTGCTGGGAGTGTTTCCATGCTGCATGAAGAACCACCCCCCAGCCCTTTCTTAGTACACAAATCCCCAAATCCCCAGCAGCAAAATACTTTCCTATTTAGAAACACTGTTTTTTTCCAACTTTGGCCAATGTTCATGCTATTTTATAAGATAATTATCTACGTATCTCAGTCACACCCTATATCACCAAATTTCTTTCTTCTGACTCCTAACATAAGATCAACAGCAAACTCATTAATTTAGTTGTTTATTTTCTGTCTTTATCCCATATTCCTTGGTGGGTCTAAAAGTAGACCATATGTCAAAAACAGACAAAACCCAAGCATCCAAAACTCCAACTTAACACCTGCACTGATAACATAGAATTAGAAGCATACATAAAATATTTATCCCATGGTACCTAGTCCATGACAACTAATAACCAAATCTAACCATAAACCCCTGCCTTTCCAACCAATGGTCTACAGCAGGATTAGGTGACAATGTCCCTTTGAAAAAGTTGGTGGTCAACTAGTTTCATCTTCGGCAAGAAGAAATTGAGTGAAGTAGATAATGCTTTCAGCAGGGTTTCCTTTTCCCCTAATGAGATGGGAGTCCTTTCTATCCCTACTCCTGGACAAACAAGCCATAGCAAAGCCAATTTCACCTGTGATAGGGAGAGTACAGGGCTTGGAGGTAGTCGGGCTTTGGATGCCTCCTGCAGCAATGTAGACACACAAAGAGTGGGCCAGGGTTTGTACTGTGCTCCCTGACTCATGGTCCCAGAGACAGCACAGAGAGAGCCAAGTGAATTACTCATGTGTGGAACAGCATTTATTTACAGCACTTGGCCCTGGAGTCTGGAGCACCAGCTGATCCTTTTTTGCTCGCTGTTGGGGTTGAAATGACATACGCACATACAGCAAAATTTTGGACAAGGCAGCCTCTCCAATGAAATGCTGATGTCTGTAATTAAACTTATCTCTGTGTGGTAACGATCCCCAGGCACAGCTTCCTAGTCCAAGTGCTTGTTGGAAGCTTTCTGGAGGTGTCAGAAGGTTTGCATTCCCCTACTCTTGGATAATCAAACACTGCTCACAAATTCATTTGGATGTTGAAATAAGCCCAGGCAGGAAATTTATGCATGTATGGTTTGGAGCATTTTAGGGACACGAGTCTGGAAGCTGCTTCCTTCATCAGTGTATCCCTTCCTCTGCTGTGGTAGGAGGTAGATACACGTAATTCAGTCTTGAAACGCATCAGGTTCAGTTTTACAGCTGTCATGCCCTCTGTCTCCATCCCTCTTGTTGGAAAGCAGGTCTGTCTATGTGCACCTACAGTAGATCTTATCTGGAAACAGCATCCATGAGAGGCCACGTAGGCTATGGATGCAGCAGTCTCTAACATCAATAATTGGTCTCTTTTCACTGGCACTAATAATTAAATGTCTGGCTTGTGGACAACCACCAGTTATATTGCTCACAGCTAGAGCTTTAGGTACTTTTCACATCATAACTGTACAAATGACCTAAAGGGAGCTAACACACAACGTATTTCCATAGTTCTTTGCAGGGTTGCAGCAGTCAAGATGAATTGCACCATGCTAAGAGAGAGGTAGGGCTGTGTCAGGACACTGCTGTAGGCAGAAGCGAAGAAGAGACTTCCAGCCACACAGATCAAAGCCCCTGAAGGCAAAAGAGATGCTCGAATGACAAGAAGTCAATGAGCCTCTGTTCAAGCACAGCTGTCCACCAATATGTGAAAAATACTGCGGGGCTGGAGCCACAGAGAGTAACATAAAGCAACATGTGCTGGCACTTTTAGCAGTGGGTGACCTAACTGACGCTGACTTTTGCTTTTCTGCCCTCCCTGAAGCAAAGAGCACAAGTTAATGTTGTCACTTCTTACAGTTTCTGAGTGCCGTATGTCATAGCTTGAGTGTTTACAGTTTTTCAACTTGTTTCCGATAACATGTTTGAGTTTGAATTCTTTTGGAAAGGTAAAAACAGAACGTTTTTCTTGGAGAGCTTTGAAATCCAAATTGTAAAGCTGGCAGGGTCCCTCTCAGTTAAATTTGGTTTCACTTTTTTGCCTTAGTAACAATTTCTTTACACAACCTATTTTAGCTCATGTATTTACCATTTAAAGCAATGGCAGCTCAGCTGGCATCATTAGAATTATATAAAGGTATGTTTTTATAAAGTGGAATTTTTTACCTGTTTGCTGAAATACCTGATGATGCATTGGTTTTAAAAAGTGTGTTACATGTGACAGCTGTGCATATTTGTGCTGTAGCTAGGATTTTTATGCCACACCCAGTTCATAAATGTTATTTATGAAGCAACAGCTTCTGACATTTTTAAATAATCAAGAACGAAAATGTTGGTGAGGAAAGCAGCTCAGAATAACACTGATTTCTTTCTTCCCAGATGATTAGAAATAGTGTTGATCTACTTTGGAAATGTAAGAACAATCCAGGCTCTGCAGGAGCCCTGCTATGAGACCTTGGAGGTCCCAGAGAAGGAGTTTCCCTAGCCGCTTTCATTTATGCCTTTGAAGACATATAATATGTAACCAGACCATGCTTCCCCTTGGAATGTCAACCTCAAAAGCCCAAGAATTCTCCTCCAGTCCGTGTCCCTTATTAAGTCCCACACTTACTGAGGACCAGCCCAGCTTTTGCAAATGCTGAAGATCAGCCCATCAGCAGCCACATGACTTCAACAAGCACTGCTACTGAGCCTGAAGGAGCCTGGAGCAGCCACAGGCAGCTGGAGGACTCTCTCTCCTCTTCACCCACTTGCATTTCACAAGGGACACGCAGATGTCCCTCTGCCCAGGTCTCAGCATGCAGCCAAGCAGACAGAGGCAACTGCAACCCAAAGAATTTGGGGTTGCCTCAGCTGTATTCCCCACAGATCCTAGAGTGCCAACAGGCAAACTGGGTATCTTTCACAACAGGAGAGGGCAATGCCAGCGGGTATGGGGATGTGATGTCTGCCTTCCAGTTACGCCCACCTTATGATCACAAATTATGGCTGAACTTGTGCAGGCAATAAAATTAATTATTCTGATTAAAAAAATATTCTGTGTGAAACTATGATGCATCTTTCTGTCTGCGATATTTTAACTGCACATTTAAATTTATTTGGATTTAAAACTTATAATCCTCTAAATAAACAGAAGGTAGAACTCAACAATAAGAGAATGAATCAAGATACTGGGATTAATGGTTAGATCTAATACTACCAGGAAAAGCTTTCCCCGACTTTACCCCTTCCCTCTCTTCTTAGGTCCACATATTCCTAGAAGACTTGAGACATTTCAAAACCTGTAATTTTTTTTCCTTGACCAATCTTCATCATATATCCAAACCTCTACTTTTGCCTTAAATACAGCTTTTAACTTTAGGGCATGCATTTGGCAATTTGAACCATTCAGTCAAATATACTGTGAATTCCCCAGGACACTCATGGAAATAAGACTGAATGAGGTTTCCTGAACATCCCCATGCTCCCTTAGTTCTTCATCACCCAAAGCAATAACATATCTTATGGCATGCTGTGCAAAAAGGAGTTGGTGGCATAGTGAAGGCAGCATATCAGCAGGGGTCCCCTGCATCTCTCACAAACGTGTTCACATGCTTAGCTTTATACCCACTGGAGGTCAAACGGCCTGTCTACACCATGACAGCAAAGGTTTTGCATAAGGGTTTGCATATCAAAGCCAAGAGGAGAAATTTAGTGATGTTAAATGGAAGTTGAATGTTTTGTTGACTGACTTTTTGGTGTTTGGTCTTAAGCAGGAACAATGTTTTTTCCAGAAGATGGGTAAGGAGTAACAAGAGTGAAAATAAAAATTTGGTTTGTATTGGCTTACTACTGTCTGTTTATTTCTTGCTGTACTCTCTTATAGTGTCTGTGGAATAAACTGACATGGAGGATGGATGCCTGTTTTGTTTTAAAAACTTCATTTCTCCTGGTAAGACATTGCACATGCTTCCTCTTGATATCATTTGTAAACAGAGTATTTTAGCCAACATTTTATTAAGTTTTCGATCCTGTGAGCACTCCAGGGGTTAGCAAGATGCTGGGAGTTAAGCCTAACTATAAATATTATCAGGACTGGGGCCTATGTGTCTGCTGAGTTCCCTCTGTTAACATTATGTGACCGAGATACGTGTTCCATGGCTGCAGCGAGGGCTGCTCGCGTGGGCAGAGTGTATTAATAGTCTTAACATGGAGTTGTGCAAGCGAGGTTATGTGCCAGAGGAGGGGCTCATGTGAGCTGCTCCAGATCTGCTGGGGCGATAGCAACCGTGACTCTGCAGTGAACTAGGACAGACAGGGAGTTTAAGCTTTCCAAAAAACTGGAGAGAGCCGCAAAGGAAGGCCCTCACTGCCCCTGTGCTCACCCTCTTCCTACCGACAGCTCCCGGCTGGATCAGCAGCAGGGAGGGAAGCAAGAGGCCTCCTCACCTCACCCGCCCTCCTCAGAGAGGAGTAGGGCAACTGCCACCAAGGGGCGGCCAAAGATGGGGTATCATCAATACAAACCCAATGAAAACAGTTTCATCTGTTTTGTCAAGCATTTGATTCCTGAGCAGTACATCTGGTATTAGATTTTCACATGGCTTCGGAAAATTGTACGGTGTGAAGAGGCTGAGGGGATCAGTCTCCAGGACAGTGGCAAACATGACCCTGCTGCAGTGGCCTCTCCCTGCTCCTGCTGCCCCTCCCTGGCATCCCGGGCTTGCAAGGGACTGGTCAGAATGAAGGGAAAAGGGTACAGGCAGCAGGTGACAGTGACAGTGAAGTCAGGCAAAAAGGCAATGGGTTGGAAAGGGAAAACCATGGGATATAATTTTCTGCATGTCCTTTCTGCAGCGTTTTTAGTCAGAGTACCAGTATGGAGTGTGGGTGCCCAGGCCCTGGCAGGGGTTGCCGGGAGGGTCCCCGTGAGGATCAGCCAGGGGATCACTGCCAGTTCCACCAGCTCCAGCAGACCCACCACCAGGCACGGCTGAGCCCCACAGCCACGACGGTGGTGCCTCAGGAACAGCGGGACAGGGGAGGGCACAACGGTGAGGGGTGAGGGGAAGTGTGAGAGACAGTCCTGAGAGCCCCGAGGGGAGCGGGCAGGGGGGAAGAAAGACCTCCCAAGCCCAAGCACGGATCCCCTGCAGCCCATGGAAAGGACCTGCGGTGGAGGGGGTTTGCTCTGAAAGACTGCAGCCCATGGAGAGGTCCCACACTGGAGCAGGGACAATATCTGAGGGAAATGCAAAGAGGGGCTGTCATGGACTTACCACAGTTCTCCATTCCCCATCCTCCTCCACCACTTGCGAGGGAGTCAGAGGAGTCAGGAACTAAAGAGGGTCTTAGAGCCCAGGAGAAAAAAAGGTAAGGCAAGTGTGAATTAGATCTTATCTTTGTTTCTCATCAACCCTCTCCAATTGGCAATAAATTAAATTAATTTTCTCCAAGTCTGGTTCGTTTGTGACAGTAGCCGGTAATTGATCTCCCTGCCCGTATCTCAATTCATGAGCTTTTCTATCTTATTTTCTTCCTCCTGTTCTGATGAGGAGAAATGTCAGAGGCAGCTGACACCCAGCCAAGGTCAACCCATGATGATACCATATATTTCTTCACTTAAGATTAGTGTTACAACCTTTTATTTTACTCACTTAATTGATAAAATGGAGATATTAAGCATTCCAATGTGTCAGGCAAAATATGGGATGAAGTCTTGCTGACCTTGTGATTAAAACGTGTCAGGGTTCACATATAGGTATATCCAGAACCTAGGGAGACCTTCAAGGAGTTTGTTCTATCCCAAGACACCTAAGCAAGTCTTACGGACTTACGTGCCCTTGTACCCAACAGTAAACAAAGATTTCTCATTTACTTTTCCACTAACACTAAAAAAGAAGTGAAGAAGTCATCTGAAGTTAAGAGACTAACATTAGAAAACAAAGGGGATTGAAAGCAGAAAAAACTAAGAGGTAGCCATCCCATGTCCTGTTCAAATGTGGATAAAACTGTCAAAAAGCAAGGACAAATTAGCAACATCATGAGCCCTGTCCTGAAATAGTTGCAACAAGTTATGGCAGAGCTAGAGGTCCTGCAAACATCTGTGAATTGCATTAATATAAAAAAGGTATTTTGTCCTATTGATAATAAATTGTTTAATCTCTTTGTACCTCATGTTTTTGCCTGTTAAATAAGGATAGAACTTGGTAGGGGCTTTTGAGGAGATAATCTTTAATGACAGTGAATTGCTCATTTGAGAGCCATATAAGCACAAAGAGGGAGTCAAAAATACAATCACAGAATCATGGAATCATGAAGATTAGAAAAGATCTCCAAGACCATTGAATCCAATCTTCAACAGAATACCCCCATTCCCACTAAAGCATATTGCAAAGTGGCATGTCTACTCATTTTTTGAACACTTCCAGGGATGGTGACTCCACCACTTTCCCAAGGAGCCTGCTCCAATGCTTAAACACCCTTTCACTGAAGAAATTTTTCCTAATATCCAACCTGAACCTCCCTTGGCACAACTTCAGACCATTTTCCCCTCCTCCTACCAATGCTTAGAAGGAGGTAATTATTAAGAGCTCCCAAAAGCCAACAAGATTTTAAAAAATAGTATTGACCCAGCAACTGGAGTAAATAACTGATTTTTTACATATTAACGGGTTTTTTTTAGACTAAGCAAAGGTGATTTGTTCCTCATCTCAAAAAGAGCCTGGAGCACAGCCAGGTCTCCCAAAAACTAAAGAGACATCTTACCCTATTTTGGTATATAACAAATATTAGAGAAAGAAACAAAAAACTGTATTTAAAATCATGACTTTGTATTATAATCCCTGGTAGTATTTTTGAAATATCTGCTTAGGTCACAGAATAAAATGATGAATTGCCTGGATTAAAGCGCCTAAGTAAAGGTCTTGATGCAAATCCCCGAATTTACTCGTAAGTGAAGATGCCTTTTGAGGTTCTCTCTCTTGAGGTATACGTTGCTGAAATTTTGCTTACATGTTCTGAATAAAAGAGATGCAGGCAAGAGTATTTCATGCTTAGTTTAGGGTTAGGGTTAGGATTAAGGTTAGGGAAAGGGTTAGGGTTAGACCATCACTTTCTCCACTTGGGATACAGGTTCTGCTTGGCAGCAAGGTAGAAGCTAACAGAATCTCCATTACAGTTGCTGACAGGTAGCGCAGAGATTAGTGAAAACACTGGGACTAGCAACTCTCTTGGCCTTAAAAGAGTTGCACTGACATATCAAAATCCCTCTCTTCACAAGAGGAAAACTCAGAGCTGTTGAGGCTTATTACTCAACTGCTGGATGCAGAAAAGTGTAACTTGCTTGATTCTTTTTTCCCCAAAGTTTCACTTTCCTTTTTGCACATTTAAAGGCATTTGACCGTTTACTTCTCAAATGACTACTGTTGCATGTTTGTTTGACACTTCAAATTCCACTCCAAGAGTAAACTGAGGAGACTACAAATGCTGTACCCCATTTGGGATGTAGGTGTCATGGAAATCTGTGGCTGCTCAGCCGATATAAGCTCTTGTTTAAAATCAAAGCAAGATGTAGGACGACAAGTGCCAACCATGACCTAGTATGTAAAAGTAGGTACTAAAAATATATATAAAAAAGGTTAAGACTGATCATAACATCCACCTCTGTGCCAGAGCTGACAGAAGGAGTAGCATCTTCTGTTCCCAAACAGTCTGCAGATATTCTGATCTGAGTGGTACAGACCTCAGATCACAGAGGCAGAAAGACATTGTCATTTTATCAAAAGGCAACAGAAGCAAGGTCAGTGTCTCAACAAATTCAAGGACCATGTCCTCAGTATAGTAAGGACCACAGAGGTGGCTCACATATTTGAAACAATTGAAGTTTTCACTCTTTCTAGAAGGTGTCAGAGGGCTTCTGACCTGCTCAGGTAGCAAAATCTACCCTTGACTGTACTGAGAAAATCTTTAACTACGTCAGAGACCAACATGGCCCAAGTTCGGCACTATTTAGTATCAGCAAAGATGACACAGTGATCTAAGGATGGTAAAATGCAAGATACCTAACTTTTAAAAAGGACATCAAAGACCCCTGGGACTGCTGTCTGTCCATTTCATTGTAGTAAGTTCAGAAAAACACAAGGTGTAGAAAGGCAACACCCATGTCTGAAGAAAAGGGGGGAAAATGGCAATATACCATTTTGAGCACCTCGATTATTGCGATTATTGTATTATCTCTGTCACAGGTGATGAAGAAGTTGACAATGAATACAAATCTCTACTTTAAACTGCCTTTTTAGGTAACCTCAAGCAGCATGTCGGACTATAATACAGAACTAACAATACATTCAGCCTCTCATACATGAATTTATTACCACAGTTAGAAAGGGTCTAACTTTCTTCCCTAGATGAGGAAGAAAAAAGCTGTTATTCACGAGGAGAAAAAAGCTGTGCCAGGCGAAAAGGAAGTTTTCATGGGAATATTACAACAAATGCCATTTATCCAGCAGTGACCTTCTTCAGACACACACAGGAAAGGTGAGGCTTTCTGGAAAGGGAGAGGGAAGAAAAAAGGAACTCTCTCAGAACAAGTGAGCAAACCAAGACTCAGAGGAGTTTGAGGGGCCAGCCCCATCCCTGCAAACCAAGAGGAAAGCCTATCCAGAACTTTAGCAAAGCATGGATTAGATGAGTCTAAACACATATATAAATTGTTTGGGGAGTGGAGAGTGGTTAATCACTTTCCTTAATGTTTTTTGCCCTTCGTTAAGTACACCTACTGTCCAATTTTGATTATCCAGCATAACAAGTAGGAAGGGTGGATGAGCTTGAGCTAGGGTGAGGGAACTGCCCAGCTTGAGATTGGGCAGTTAACTGCACTGAAAATGTTTGTTGCTAATGTTCAAATTTCTTGGCAATTTTTATAAGGTGTATCAGCATTATACAGACTTTGGTCAGAAGGAACGACCACCACATCCAGGACAGCATGGAAACCTTACTAGGCAGTAGCTTTGGAATCAGCGTGGCCATTGCCCACATGTGCTAAGTGAATGGCAATTGTCTGACATACCACACAGATGTCTCAAAGGTGAAAAACTATCAATAGGTACAGTGATGAGTTTTCATTAGGAGGACTTCCATGGCAATTGTAACACTTCTTGCAGTACTTGTGAAATCCCCTGTCCAAAGCACATGGAGAAAGTGTGGTATCTGTCGAAACTGCAGTGTGATAAAAATATCAAAATGTCAGTGGAGCTCAGGGTATGCATGAATGTGCTCCTTGCCATTTGCCAAGGGACTTTGCAGCCAATGTTACAGTTATATTTAACTTCTGAAACACTTTTGAAGACATGGTATAATGCAGCATTTTGTTTTGCCTGATTGCTTTTATTTGATCCCTAGCAGTTGTTTTGACCATGAAAATTTGGATTTAGGTCAGCTGTTCACAAGAAATTTAGATGGTGATGCAAATTCTTCAGTAGGAATATTTCCACTACCAGAAAGTAACTCTTCAGACCTAAACAGTCTTTTGAGCCAGAGGATTTGTGTGTGATACAGTCACACCTGACTTCACATTCTTATGCAAATCTCCCTCTTCGGCCTTACCCTGCTGTGATAACAGACTTTTGCGATGGTATGTGACTGATAATAGGTGGGAAGAGAGTTTAACTTAAAACTAAATGCTAGGCCATCCCCCAGGTCTTGATCTAGCCATGAAACTGGCACTAAATATATGCACATCTTTGTTGCTGCTACTCTTGGAACTTTATCCCTTAACATGCATCAGCTCACAGGTCCTAACAAGCACATCAATCAAGAAACTGTAAAATGGTTTAAAACATGTTATCGTGGACAAAAGTCAATACATTTTTCACCATGTTTATTTCAGGAGCAAACAGAAAAAACAGATACTGTCCTTGGGAGATAAGTAGGTGACCTGGATTACAAATACTCCTACCTGTGTACCATAAAAATCGTTACAGTGAAAAGTTATGCCATCAGTTATAATGCCTGTATTGTACTAAAATCATGGGAGCGGTATTATGTTAGTCAGGGCAAGATATCTACAGAAAATTTCTTTGTGACCTAAATAAGGACTGGCACACAATAAATGCATTCTTACTTCTACAAGTGGTTTTCAGTTATAAGTAAATGAAGCTTCTTGGCTGGCCCTTACTTTTATAAATTGAACTAACCTGTATTCTGAACCGCAAAGTCTGCTGCATTATATTTTCTGAATAGTAAAATGTTTGACTCACACAGCCAGAAGTGTCAGACCAAGTTCCCACTGAGTCCAATTTTGATAAAAGTTTAATAAAGTTTAATAACGGAAAGCAGAAATAACCGGTAGCAGTTCATTTTGAGTGCATACAGGCCTACATAGGCTACTTAGCCATGAAATTTGGAAGGTGCACAAATTTCTGCATCTTTTTTTTCCCTTTTTTTTGCAACTTTAGTAATGTAAAAACAGAAATTATGGGGAAACACATCAACACATTAAATCACATGATTCTTCTCAAAAAAAAAGTATACTTCTCATTAAAGTGATGATGGACATTGTTTTGCTTTTTTCCAAGTTCTGCTGATTATCAAAACACTTAGACAAAATCAGAGGTTTTCTCTCTTAACCCTGTTATCCTAGTACCAAATCCCAACAGCTAATGACCTCAAAATCAATAATAAATGGAAAAATACATATAACACAAAAGACACCATAGCGGAACAATCTCCATAAATAATCCTGGAAGTGTTCTTCTGAGGACTTTTTTAACAGCATCAGGTCTTTAATCCCCTATTCAGTGGGCCTAATGTGCCATCTGCTGTTTCAATTCTAAACTTTTGAAAGAAGCAGTCATTCTGTAGCATTTAAACAAATAGGCTGAAAAACGGTGGGGCGGTTTGTTTTGTTGTTTTTTTTCTTTAATTTTGGAAGCAACCGTTTATGCAAACAGTGGCAAAGGAATTAAAACTTCACCATTGTTAATGCTGCTCAGAGACTAATAATACTTGAGTCTGAGCCATAAAAACTATTCTTGCACTGCAGACGAAAATACAATGATCTGACCAAAATACGATGATGTGTGAGCGCTATCTGGTGGCTTACTTGGCGTTACAATTTCTTGTGTTTCTTGACTGGATTTTGTTTTTTTTCTCTGAGCGCCAGAACTTCATTAAAAAAAAATCCAAGTTTTATGTCTTTTCTAGGTTTTCATCCAACTAATTGAAATTCTTCAAAAGTTCAGTATGTTTATCTTTCTAAGTCTGGATTCGCACAAACTGTGATCGGAGTTGGCATGGATTAGATACGATAAGGATTGCAAATACATGTACGCAGGCTTTAATATCTGAAATAATCCTGCTAAAATCACTGGGGTTATTCACAGAAAACAACTCAAGCTGTAGCAAGATGATGCACGTGGTACTGTATGTGTGTTGGGCAGCAAACCTTTAGTAAATGTGTCTTCTCGACGTGATTTGTGTTCAAGCAGTGCACAGCAGCACAGCTAGCAATGAGTGGAAAACAAGGCAGCTGAGTTTTTTACTAAAACGCTTACTTGGATAGTATATAAAGGCCAGGAAAAGTTTTGCCCTAATCACAGAACTGTTAAGATCACTGCTAAAATGCAAAACTTACATAGAGCACAGTTGAAATCTGGGAGATGAACCGTGAAACACCCTCCCAGAACAATTCTTTATAGGCGAGTGCCACCTGGTGGGACATTGGGAAGACTTTTCAGACCAATAAAGCTGTTTTAAGGTGGTCAGGATCTTTTCAAATCAGAGAATTTACATCAAAAATTAACAGCAAAGTCTTACAACAGAGAGCATCCAGCAGCTGAGTGGACACATGGCCTGGCTCTAGTCCCTGGTGATCTATGTGTGACACTGATTATGTTGTGAAATGACAGACAAGGAGGTTTGCATATTTTTAATTAATACATTTGCAAGCATCTCTATCTTGAATCCATGCAAGTTCAAAAATAAATTATTTAAATTCTTTCCTTTCAATTCTATGCTTCTACTTCTAATCTGTGACACTTGTAATTCCCTAAATTTCAAAGTGCGTACAACTCCTAGGTAGGTATCCTATGCAACACAAAATTAAAAGCATGAATGAACAGTTCCTTTGTTGTGAGTTTTCTATGCTAGGGAAAGCACAACAGAGTTGGGCACACGTTACCACATCTCAAAGAAAAGGGTAGAGACTGACACACATCTCCAGCTTAAGCCAAATTAGGCCTCTGTTGTAACCAAAAGGGTATTTCTGCTCCTGACGTATTAATGGGTGGCAGCCACAGTCTCCAGAAGTCATGACACTGCTCGAAATGTCCAGCATTTCCTGTTGTATTCTAAAGAAAGTCCCATATTTGAGGCCCAGTTCTGATTTTGCTCATCCCTCTGTGGCACAACTGCACTTTTGTTGAGCAAGTAGCTGGGAAACTGGGTTTATCTCTTCACATGTTTTGTTGCACATCTCAAAACAGTGTTCATTTATAAACTTGCAAGATTTACAGAACACCATCGAAAACGAATGTATTGTTGGAATTTAGCAGGCAATCAGACTGTGCAATTGACACAGACACGGGGTTCCAAGGTCGTGTGACATGGTTTAAATTAGGAAGAATAGTCTTCGGGTTAGATTTAGTGGCATATATGGGACACCCCATCCTAAGAAAACAGCAGATACATAAAATTACAGAAATGTTCACCCTATCACAAGGTTTTGCTACTTCTGTTTTCAACCTCTGAGTTTTACACTTGCATAAAATGCCATTTTGAGAGACACACAAGCATCTTTAATTTGGAAGCCCAGGAGGTCACCAACAGGTACACTGCTTCTGTTTTCATTCACGCATTTGCTCACCACTTCTTTGTCCTCATCCTCCCGGCCTCAAGAAGCAGAAGGAAGCGTTACTTGGCAGTGCACATCGCACGGGCGTTGCATATAAAGAATTAAGGGGATTAGCTGCACCACTATGGTTGGTTATGGCTTCAAAGGAAAATATTGGCTGCACCTACGTAAATGTCTCTGTTTAAGTGATTTAAAAGAAACCATTTCCCAGAAGTACAGGTGCATGACCGACTGCAGCTATTAGGGCCGTGAAAGGGCAAGAACTGCTTGGTGAATGGCGGGGGGGGGGGGGAGGGATGGGGGCACTAAATAAAAAGACGGAAAAGCCACGAAGGCGATCAGGGATCTCTCTCCCCTCCCTCCCCCGCCCCAGGAGCTCCGGGCCGTCCACCTGCCGCTCCCCAGCCCCACCGCACGCCCAAGCCCCCGGACCGGCGCCGCCCGGAGCCCATCCCGGCACTCCAAAGAAACACCCGCGTCCGCCGGGCAGCGCAGGGCACGGCCCGGGCCCAGATGCCCTCGGGGCTGGGGGGGCCGGACACCCCCCGGCCGGGTGGGCCCCGGGCAGGAGGAGCAGCGGGGGCGGGGGAAGGGGCGCAGGCCGCCCGGCAGCCGAGAGCCGACCCCGGGCTGTGCCCGCCGCGCCCCGTCCCGCCCCGTCGGGGGCGGCGGGGGAGAAGGGGGGCCGGCAGCCGCCCGCGGCCGCGTTACGCACGCAGTGAGCTCAGCGGCCCGGGCCGAGGGGCGGCGCGGCGGGGGGCGGCGGGACGCGCCGCGGCGGGGGCGGCCCGGCAGAACCCCATAAAGGGCGGCCGCGGCCGCCCCGCTGCCGCACTCAGCCCGCACGGCGGAGGGGGCTGGAGGGTGGCTGGCCCGGAGAGCCGGCGTTCGCTCCGCTCGGCAAGGACGGGAGGCTCCTCGGCGGGGCCGTGGAAGTGCAGGCGGGACCGTCCCGGGGCTGCCGGAGACTCGCCGGAGCGTCCTCCCCGCCCGCTGCCGGGGAGAGCCGAGGAGGAGGCGGGAAGGAGAAGCGGCAGCGAGAGCAGGACAGGAGGCAGAGAGACGGACCGGGGGGCACGGCTGCCGCCCTCGCACACCCTCGCTCCCCGCCACCGCGCCCCGGCCATGGGAAAGCCGACGCCGCCGCTCCAGTGACCGCGGGACCCGGAGCCCGCCCGGTCCTCCGCCAGCAGAAAGAGACTCAGACACCCCCCAAAACCTGAAAGCAAAAAAAAATAATCCTATATCTCTATTACATATTTCTCTATAAAGTCAAATAAAGACACGAGAAGGGCTCCGTCAAGCCGGCGGGTGCAGCAGCGAGCCTCCCCCGCCCGAGCGCGGCGGCCGCGATGAGGCCCGGGGGGCCCCTGCCGGCGCTGGCGCCGGTGCTGGCGGCGCTGCTGGGGCTGTGCAGCGCCGAGCGCCGGGCCCTGGTGCTGCCGCGGCGCCTGGGCGCGCCCGCCGGCCGCGAGCGCTTCCGCCTGGAGGCCTTCGGGGAGCGGCTGACGCTGGAGCTGGAGCCCGACAGCAGCTTCCTGGCCCCGGACTTCACCCTGCAGTACCTGGGCGGGCCGCCGCCGCCGCCCGAGGACGACCTCTCCCGCTGCTTCTACTCCGGCACCGTGAACCGGGACCCCAGCTCCGCCGCCGCCCTCAGCCTGTGCGCGGGGATGCGCGGCGCCTTCTCGCTGCGGGGCCGGCAGTACCTGATCCAGCCGGCCCCCGGCACGGCGCACCGCGCCGGACCGCACCTCCTCCGCCTGCGCGGGGTCCGCCGGGCCGCCCCCGCCGCCCGCTGCGCCGTGGCCGAGGCGGGGGCGGGGGCGGAGGGGCCGCAGCCCGCCGGGCTCGCAGGTACCGTCGGGACGCCGCGCCGCCCTCCGCGGGGACTGGGATGGCATGGCATGGCATGGCATGGCATGGCATGGCATGGGATCTGTCTCGCCCAGCGCCCCCGCCCCGACGGGCGCTGGCTGGGATGCCCCGGCTAGAGCTTACTCCGCATCGCACCCCGAGGGGCGGCGGCGGGGTGCTTCGCACTGGGTGCGGCGTTCGCCCGGAGGCAGCGAGCTGGACGGGTTATTCAGCGGGGGCTGCCAGAGGTTGGGGGCGGGAGGTGGGCGCGGGGCCATAGGGTACATCCCTTGAGTATCGGTGGGTTTGGGCTTCCTTACGGTGGTCTCTTGTTTTGTTGTGCTGACCTGCGCTTTCCCTCCTTCTCCCTATCTTTTTTTTTAATGCAGAAACGAGAAGCAGAAGGAAGAAGAGGTTTGTGTCCAGCCCCCGCTACGTGGAGACCATGCTGGTAGCCGACCAGTCCATGGCCGAGTTCCACGGCAGCGGGCTGAAGCACTATCTCCTGACACTGCTCTCCGTGGCGGCCAAGCTGTACAAGCATCCCAGCATCCGCAACTCCATCAGCCTCGTGGTGGTGAAAATCATGGTCATTTACGAGGAGCGGAAGGGACCTGATATCTCTTCGAACGCGGCCCTGACTCTGAGAAACTTCTGCAGCTGGCAGAAGCAGCACAACCCGCCCAGCGACCGGCACGCGGAGCACTACGACACGGCAATCCTCTTCACCAGGCAGGTAAGGGACATGAAGGTCAAATCCATCCCCATGCCCTTTGCTCCCTACCCCAGGAGGCCCCCTCTGCCAGGAAACCCCAAAAAAAGTGTTCAGAGACAGTCTTGTGTCATCACAGCTTTGGTGAAGTAGGCTAAAAATTAGATGAAGTGCTTTTCATTTTGTTAGTCTTTTGCTGTTTGCACCATCTCAGGTGAAACTCACAGTTTGTGCACTGTATTTCTGCCCCATATATTTTTAGCAGATTTAGGATGGAAATTATGCATTTTATTTCTACGTGTAACCCTTGTGTATGTTCCAAAGACAGATTTTTGCCATCATACCCATTGAAGTGCTGAATATTTATGCTCTTTCCATAAGTAAAGGCAAACTGCCAGGGCTGGATGGCTCTTGCCAAGGTTAAGTCTCTGATCTGATTAATAATGAAACTGCCTTTTTTTACAGGACCTGTGCGGTGCCAAGACATGTGATACTCTTGGGATGGCTGATGTGGGAACAGTTTGTGATCTAAACCGCAGTTGCTCTATCATAGAAGACGATGGTTTGCAGGCTGCCTTTACAACAGCCCACGAACTAGGTACTTGAAGCTTTGAAAGGCAATTTCATGTGATTAATTGAAGCCAACTTGATGCCGTAAAGCAACTGCCCAGCCTGCACCGCGGGCTCACCCAGTGCAGTCAGGAGGAGGCAAAGCTTTGCCTTGCAGCAGGGTTGAACTGGGGAAAGCGAATCCAGTCTGCACAGCATTGTCTGCAAGAGCTGTGTGTTTGACTGACTGCAGGAAAAAAACGGGGAGAGAAGATACAGTGCCATCTGCTTAAAATCTGGCAGCATTCAGATTCGGGTTATTACTTAAAGACCAGGCTATGAGCAGCACTAGAGTAATATTTAAAATACTACTGGTAATGCATAGGACAGACTTCCTAAAATCACAGACTTTCCTTTTTTTTTAAGGCCACGTGTTTAACATGCCTCATGACGATGCAAAGCAGTGTGCTGGTATTAATGGAATAAGCCGGGATTTCCACATGATGGCATCTATGCTTTCCAATCTGGATCGCAGCCAGCCGTGGTCTCCGTGTAGTGCCTACATGATTACAACATTTTTGGATAATGGTCATGGTAAGATTATTAAGCTTTCCATTCATGTGGCATTTAAGCTCTTGTGCTTTACTGCTCTGCTTTTTTTTCTTTCTTTTTCCTTTTTTTTAACAGAGTGCTTTCTGCTTCAGCATAGAGTTAACCTTTTGCATGCTGCCAGTGAATTTAGAAGACCCTTAGTTTTACAGAAATGGTGGCACAAATGGGCTCAAAGACTTCTGTCACAAAGCAAATGCAGTTCCCTTTTGAAACTGAATTCACTCACAGCATCATCTGCCTTTTTTTTTTCCCCTTTTTTTTCCTTTTCAGGTGAGTGTTTGTTAGACAAGCCCCATAAACCAATCCAGCTCCCTTCTGACTTGCCTGGCACGTTGTACGATGCCAACAGACAGTGCCAGTTTACATTTGGAGATGAGTCCAAGCACTGCCCCGACGCAGCCAGTACGTGTACGACGCTGTGGTGTACTGGCACTTCTGGAGGACTGCTTGTGTGCCAAACCAAACACTTCCCTTGGGCAGACGGCACCAGTTGCGGGGAAGGGAAGTGGTGCATGAATGGCAAGTGTGTGAATAAAACTGAGAAGAAGCATTATGATGTAAGTATTGAGAAAGAAATCAGAATGTATCTTGGGTTGCAGAGTCGCATGGAAAATGCTGCGGTGGGGGGAATCAGTTAAAAGGGGTTGAATCAATGGAGGCAGACAGCTAATAAAACAAACTTGGAGCGTCTAATGAGTAGTTTGGGTAAAAATGAGCATGATTGTGGCTTTTGTGGTTTGGTTTTGTCTTGCTCTTAGTGTATTAACTTTTGTTCCCCTTCTGCTTGTCATTCCAGACGCCAGTGCATGGGAGTTGGGGGTCCTGGGGGGCGTGGGGAGAGTGCTCCCGGACCTGCGGCGGTGGAGTGCAGTACTCCTTCAGGGAGTGTGACAACCCCATCCCGAGGAACGGCGGGAAGTACTGTGAAGGGAAGCGCGTGCAATACAGATCATGTAACATTGAGGACTGCCCGGACAACGATGGTAATCTTGTCCCCATTTCTGAGGCAGAGGATTGGTGTCTTGTGGAGGAAGAGCATGGACAGAGTTGATCTAATGTCCACCTGTCTTTTCTCTGCCTGCAGGCAAAACGTTTAGGGAGGAACAATGTGAAAAGCACAATGAGTTTTCCAAGTCTCCCTTTGGAAGTGGACCTGCAGTGGAGTGGACACCCAAGTTTGCTGGTGTCTCTCCAAAGGACAGATGCAAGTTGGTTTGCCGAGCAAAAGGAACAGGATACTTCTTTGTTTTACAGCCAAAGGTATTTTAAAACCGTACCTCTTCTGTCTAATATGAATAGAATTTTTATTTTCTCTCTTTATGTCAAGGGTCAAACAGTGCAGGAATCTGAAATTATGTCTTTCTTATATTGAAGTTGGATTATTCCTCTTCCTACAGATACATCTTAATCAGTACAAGCATGCTTTTTAACTATTCTGGCACAGTACTTCCAGTTATTTCACACGTACTGCCCCTTCTATCCACTCCACCATGGTTTCCTTTTCTCTCCTTCCACCAATTTGATTACATGAAGATATGTTCAGAAAACTGGGGGGGATCTTTGCCAAAACACTGGTGCTTTCTCATACTGGTTACTAATATGCTGACAGCTTAAAATAAACATGAGGAAAAGTGTTCATCTTGCACAGCTACTCGAACTCACTGTCATCAGATGTTGAGAGCCAGTAACTACCGGGGCGATGACACATGTTTTTTGTAGACCAGTACTTCTAGAAATAGAGGATATGTTGAACAACATTAAAAGCAATGTTGATGCTGTACTTTGGAGAACATGACTACCTTCTAGTGACATCAGAAAACAATGTTCTTTCTTTACATGAAATCAGTAAAACAGTTTTGTACGAGGGGATATTAAAGAAAACTGAAATTTTTTGTTCTTTTCTCTCACCATGACATCATTTTTGCAAGTGAGATGAAGTAGCACTACGTACCTCCGACCATGGGCTGCTTTGGTTTTAATTTCCAAAGCCCTGAAAATACAGGTGCTGCAGGTCTACCACCTGTCCATACTGTGCATTTGACATGTGTCCGTGTTACGCAGTTCCAAAGCAATGTGCATCTTCTAATCAGAGGTCCTGCTGTTTGTGTCTTGCAAAGGTTGTGGACGGCACCCCATGTAGCCCCGATTCCACGTCCGTGTGTGTGCAGGGGCAGTGTGTAAAGGCCGGCTGTGACCGTGTGATAGGGTCCAACAAGAAGTTTGACAAATGCGGTATTTGTGGTGGCAATGGATCCACTTGCAAGAAAGTGTCTGGCACACTTGTAAGAGCAAAGTGAGTATATGATTGCTGCTGTTACTTTGTTCTGGTGGTTGTTTTGTGAGTGTAAACTCTGGCTTTCCAAGTCAGTGAGATGTTGCCCAAGTTTGTCATTGGAACTGAGATTTGATATGTCAGAACGATCTGACTGAGGATAACTTACAGTGGGATGCAGCAAAAGAAAGCCCTTATGTGTGGGCGTATCTCTGCAAAAGTGGGATGTGACTTGGGGAATCCCTTACTCCATTAATTAGGTTGGCAGCTCATGACCTAAATGCTTTGACTAAAAACAAAGTTTAGCCTTGTGCTGGGAGACTTCTTCCCTTTCCCAGGGAAGAGCGGAGGACTCAGTCTTTTTCTTTTCTCTCGGGCAGACCCGGCTACCACGATGTCGTCACCATTCCGGCTGGGGCAACCAACATCGAGGTGAAGCAGCGGAACCACAGGGGCGCGAGGCACGATGGCAGCTTCCTCGCTATCAAAGCTGCAGATGGCACCTACGTCCTCAACGGTGACTACACCTTGTCCACGCTGGAGCAGGACATCACCTACAAGGGCAGCGTGCTGAGGTACAGCGGCTCCTCTGCCGCCCTGGAGAGGATCCGCAGTTTCAGCCCCCTGAAGGAGCCTTTGACCATCCAGGTCCTCACGGTGGGGGACCTGCCACAGCCCAAGATCAAGTTCACCTATTTCGTGAAGAAGCCCACGCAGCCTGGGTCGGAGAAGGCGCCCGGTAGAAAGAAAGAGTCCTTCAACGCCATCAGGGAGATCATCTCGTCCGAGTGGGTCATCGAGGAGTGGGGCGAGTGCTCCAAGTCGTGTGGCTCGGGCTGGCAGCGGCGGGCAGTGGAGTGCCGGGACCCGCAGGGCCGGCCGGCCTCCGACTGCGCCCGGGAGCTGAAGCCCAGCAACCTCCGTCCCTGTGCCGACGTGCCCTGCCCGCAGTGGCAGCTGGGGGACTGGTCACCCTGCTCTAAGACATGTGGGAAAGGTTTCAAGAAGAGATTGTTGAAATGCATTTCTTACGACGGCAGCGTGCTGCCGCAAGAAAGCTGTGAACCTTCCAAGAAACCGAAACACCTAATAGACTTCTGCAACGTTACGGACTGCAGTTAAAATAGGACAAGTTGGGAAAGCTAAAAGTCTTTTTTTTTTTTTTTTTAACTTCAGAACAATGCACTGAAAAAAAAAAAGAGGGCTAGAGGCAGCACATCTGTTTTTGCATAAAAAATTCATAGTAAGGATCCACTGAGGTGGGACAGTGCAAATAGCTTTAGTTGGCTTTGCATCCTAAAAATACCCTGCCAACTGAAAATTTGATGGGATAGCAGACCCATGTCACTCACTCGACTTCAGCAGATAAGGCCCGAAGGCATCATAATGGCCTTTTTTAAAGTCTATTACAAATTAAACAAAACAGGAGCAGTAAGACACGTTTAAGCAAACATTTTGGGGTTTAGTTATTTCTTCCTTCTTTTGGATTTATATTGTGGTACTGATCAAGTCCCCAGGTGTAGGAAAGCAGGGAAAGGGGAGTGAAAAAGATAGCTTAAAATAATTGGTCAGAGCTTACCTACCTCACAAAGGGCAAAAAAACAGGATTGGAAAAGGAGCTTTAACTATGTCATTCATGGCTGCTATTGTTTTAGAGAATAGTTTTATATAAAAATAAAGCCATATTCTCTACGTGTAAAGAGTAAGAAATATCAAGAATAGTCGGACAACTTCACAAATAACTAAATTTTTTGGTTTTTTTAAGTGCCTTTATGTCATCCCAATGTGCCTGTCCGTTTCTCTCATCCACTCCAGTGCCATTGTGGTGACATATGTAATCCAGAGGCTAGAAAAAGTGGAAATCTTAATGGAACATATATTATCTCTGGTTGCTCTTTGTGCCTTCTGCATACCTTCCACTGGCTTTTCTGATTCCAGCTTGGTCCTACCTTCCTGTCAAACAGACTGATGGAGTTTGTGAGCATTTGAGTGAAGCTTTGACATTCAAATCTTTTGCCTTGCCCCAGCCAATGGATACTGTTTGCATTTGGGTTAAAAAAAAAGAAGAATCCCACTGTGAATGGGAACCTCCTGTGTGGCCTCTGATGCGTTTGTAGTGCTCAATCACTGATAAGGTGGGAAGGCAAAGCTGAAGGATAGCAGGTCCATCCACAGCTGCATTCACATGATTGAAGTTTGTGCCAGTTCATAGACAATGAGAGAATATGGCTTTCCATATGTATATAGTAAAATATATTACTATAGATTTTATATACTTTATAAGTATTTTATATTTCTTTCCCTTCTGGGAAAGGTTATAAATTGTAATAAATGCATATAATGAGCATATTTATTTTTATACTTCTTGTCTAATGTGATCTTCTAAGTTATCACTTTTTTAAAAGGACATATAACAAGGATAGAGTATTTATACAGTATAATATGTTACTAGAGGTAATAAAAGAACCCTATAAATTTTGGAAATGGAGCGTCTTTATTTCACTGGACTAAAACTAGTCCATCAAGCAGAAAGAGCTTGGAATCTAAGGAAATGTTATGCAAAAGGCTACTAATTAACTGTGTTAGTGAAGAGGTTTGGAAAACTCTACCTGTAACACCATACATCACGTTAAAAGAGGTAATTTTGTATTTTATTACTTAACCACTAATTCATCTATTAAAAATCACAGTGCAACTGGACTGATGCTACTGGTTGTAATAACTGCTTGCAGAAGGAGTATTGCTGTCAGTAGTGTTTATAACCAACAAAATACATACAAAAGTAGTTTTACCGGCTCTGGTTAACCTTACCCCAGTGGGAAAGGAGCATTCAAAATTCAAAGCCTTTAACAAGCACTCAGAGGTTTCCCTCACCAGTTTCTGGAGGCCCCCCTGATCGTGCTTTTCTAATTAGAAGTACTGTATGAATGAGCTGTTCTAACACTGTTGGTTACACTTTTTATTATGTTAAAATAGATACTAAGCATCAAGAAACTGATTTTTGCTCCCTCATATCTGATCTCATGACCACTGCACTCAAGGGAAAATCTTCGGTTGAGCTCGATAGGATTTTTGCCATGGAATTTGAGATATCAGTCATTTATGGATACTTTTGGCTTTATGTCATGTAAAAATCTATTAAAACTTCCTTTGCCAATGTTTGGACTCAGTCTTGCAGAAATAGTTCCCACTTTGTTCTGTGGATAAAATCCTGGCCCCTCTAAAGCACATAGAAAAATTCTCATCACATCACACTTCATTGAGCATTACTTTGACATGCAAAAACACTGGGGACTATTTTGCTTCTAACATTATTTAGGAGGGAGCCAATCCCTTTCTGTATTTATAAATAGTTAAAAGTATGTATACATACAGCAAATAACTATTTATTTGTATATATGTATATGTACACCAATATTTTACTACAGCAGGTTAAAATTAAGATTATATACAGTTTCAAGAGAAAAAAAATATACATTTTTATTTTCATTTTCTGCTGTTGTTGTTACTTCTTGTAGACTTCGCATCCTAATATGTAGCTGGTGGTTGGTGTTACCTGAAACAGTCTCCATTTAAGATTCCAAGGAGCTACAGTCCTGAAAAGGCAACACCCTGTGATATCTACAGAATTGACGAGGTCCCGTGACTTCTGGGTGATGGCAATTGCCCAAATTTGCTCTCCTCAACTAGAAGAAACATTCAAGGCGAGGCTGAGAAAGGCCTGCAGAGGAAACAGCTTCTCCATGACCTATCCATATCAACTGAAGCCCAGCTGAGGTGCTGACATACTCTCACTTCTTGCAGTAGTGCTTAAAGAGGCTCTGGGGAGAGAAAAATGGCATTTCACAGGCACCGCCTTTCATGCTGAAGGGAATTTGGATCCAATCAAATACAGCCAATTCCTTCTTTAACAAAAGGTGGTGAAGTGTTCTACATTTCCAAAACATCGTGACTGCATTACCTAGGTCAGTCAGCCCTGTGGTTACAGTGAGGAGTCAGAGGGGGTGAGGGAAATCAAACACATTTGGTATTTTACACAAATGTCAATAACAGTTTTTACACTTTCACAAACAGCTGCATAATAAAATGAGTGATGAACTAGTAAAGTTTTATGACATACTGGCAGCCTATTTGCTATGGTAGCATTCGTTTCTTTAGAGCACAAACAAGGCAGCAGCAGGTCAGTTGTAGTGCAGCTGACCAAGACTGCATTTCCAAGTCATAGTTCACTGGCTATTTTTCTTTGATTAGATCATGAATTCTTGGCAGCTGCATCTCTTATACAGTAATAAGGTTCATGAATCACAGAATCATAGAATGGTTTGAGTTGGAAGGGACCTTAAAGATCATCTTGTTTCGACCCCCCTGCCATCAGCTGGGACACCTTCCACTAGACCAGGTTGCTCAGAGCCCCATCCAACCTGGCCTTGAACACTTAGAGGGATGGAGCATCCAAAACTTCTCTGGCAAACCTGTTCCAGTGCCTCACCACCCTCACAGTAAAGAATATCTTCAGTATATCTAATCTAGATTTCCCCTCTTTCAGTTTGATGCCCTTCCCCCTTGTCCTGTCACTACAGTTCCTGATGAAGGGTCCCCCTCTGGCTTCCCTGTAGGCCCCTTCACAGGCTGGAAGCTGCAATGAGGTCTCCACACAACCTTTTCTTCTCCAAACGGAACAGCCCCAACTTTCTCAGCCTGTCAAAATTACGAAAATTATGAAATTATATCCTTTTTTTAATAGAGCTGGATAACAGAGAACGTGCTCCAAATAATGTATTACTTAAGCAATGCAATCAAAGAACTGCTCCCTTCCAAAGCACCCTTTAGTTACATGAGAATCTGCTGCTCTGGGTGACCCAGCAAAGGGAAATGAGCAAAACCATAAGGGAAACGAGCAAAACGAGCATAGTGTAGCTGTGTAGCAATCAAGATCACAATTAAACACATTCCCTGCACCAAAAGTCTGGCAATTTATAGCTGTTCTCACAAAGGACTGGGTATTTAACTGCTTTTATGTGCACACCCATCACTGTAAGCAGGAATCTCAACACTTTGTTACTGACTGACAAGGAGTGCTCTGGGGAGAAGGAGCAGCAACGAACTTGTGAGTAAAAGAGCTGGCACTTTCTGCCAGCCCAGGCACTCTTCTTGGGCCACAGTCACTGGTTCCACTAATGCCCCTGTGGGCTTCAGACCCTAGATGAAAATTGTTGCTTTCAACAAGGTTGTCTCAGTTGTCCAGCTTGACAGGGTGGGTGGGACAAGCTCCCAGCACCCAGCATTTCATCTGAGGACAGCCTCACAGCCTTTTGGAGCCAAATTTGCCTGGCTTCCTCCCAGGTTCAGAGGAAACAGATGCTCTAGCTTTGGGGGTTTTAACATTTTTAATGTCATAAGATAAATGAGTTTAGCTGTGTAGTGTGGGTGTGGCAGATGAAACCTGTGTCTTCAAGTATTTTCAGAGGTGTGGGGAGAGGCAGGTGTCTCAATGAATGAGATGTGCCTGCCTTGATCACCGTTGGTTTCATTGCTTGCAAGGCTGAAGGATCTTCCAGTTCTTGATCAGGCTACAGTCTCCCTGTTGGCAGAGCAGGGTAACTGAAAGCACTGTACAGAGGAGTTTTTAGACATTGCAGACATCATGAGACTAAAGGAAAACTCTTTCCTGTCTTTCAGAGGCCTCAGGAGCCTGGCTTTGGGACAGAAGGCCAGTCTGAGGGCTAGATCTCCAGAATCCAATCTTCAGACTTCACTATCTAAGTTAGAAAATAACTGGGAGTTTGAAGAGGAGACTGTTCATGCTGGAGAATTATCTGCCAAGCTGATTAGTTGTGAAATTGTGGTATCTATTAAGTATTGTAAATGGTGTAACTAAAAAATTTGGAGTAGCTGTTTTCCTCTGATGCTGTCAATAAATAATGTGAGTTACTGCTTGAAATTGTATTAACATTAAAGAGGGAAAAACTCAAAACAGTATGTGATATCAAAACAGTATGTGATAGGGTTCTTAAGCTGCTGCATTCCCCTCTCTTTAGTTCAACTGTTGTTGTAAAACCAAGACATGTTGGTGTCATAAAATAACTATTTTGCCATTGGTTGTAATACAGGGGGTTTCAGAGCAGTGAAAGCTTGGTGGCTATCTAAAAGTTGGTTCTGTTTGAGCTTTCAGAGTAAAGAAATAATTGTATACATCTGGTATGGAAAAATCCTGAAATTGTCTAGAGCCACTATGTACTTCAGAAGCTGATACCTGCATTTCAGAGCCACCAGTTGCCTGAGTATATTCGGACTTGTAATTTTAATGTCATGACATGGACTTAGAGCATAAAGGCCCCAGAGTTCTGTATATGAATGACACTCTCATTTGCCAGGCAGTAGCAAAGCCAGGATTTCACTTTCTGAAATGCAGCTCCACATAACTCGTAATGTGGCAACTGGATTCCTTCATTTGTAGTTTCACAGTAGCTTTCATTCAAATCAACATCTCCAAACACTGTTTATGTTTCAGTAACAAGTAAGCACTTTGCTTTTATCATTACTACGTCACAAGCGGGTCAGCAGATGCGAAGCAATGTGATTTGTTGAATTTTGTAGGACAAATAGGTTATATGGAGTGGGGAGCGAAGTTTTAGACAAAATATATGAATACACTAATTAGGTTAGGGAATGGAGAAGAAAATACTCCTAAAGAAATTCAGCAAGGCAGCTTCAGAAGAATAACCCAGAGTCCTCAGCAAACAACCCCACTGTGCTGTCTGGCTTCTGCTCATCTGCTGGCTCTGAAAGTGCTCGTGCAGCTTTGCTTTCACAGCCCAGTGTTACTCTGGCCTCATACACCTGGGAAAGCTTTTCATCCCCTGCAGTTGCAGACATGCCTACCACACACCATTTGGAGCAAAGATCAATCCTGTGTGATATGGTCAGGACTGCTTAGTCCTCTAGGCAAAGAGGATATAATTAGGTGAGAAGTTTTCCCTAGCAAAGGTCACCCGACACCCAAATATAGCAAACGGATCACCTGCCCCCACACCTCCCCAGAACAGAGCCAAATCTCTAGGACGTGTCTAGGCTACAACAGGAGTGTAAGTAAGCATTCAGCAATAGCCCTCATTTAGCATAAACCCTTGCATTTTGCCCTGTTTTGCATAAACAGATCACATTGTTACAACATATGGAGGCAGAAAAAGAACAGGAGATTGCCACCTCTCCTAGCAGCACCCTCTTGAGAGCTCTTCCATGGCAGCATCAAACTGTGGTGCTTTCCTAGTGAAACAGCAGTTGCAAACGTGCATCGTGCTTGATATTCCCCCTTAAAACACAAAACAACCTGTATCGACAGAAGGGAAGTCAAAACATTGTTATCAGGTTCACAAAGTGGTGCTATGAGCGTGGTGTTCCAGCAGATACTTGTGCTCCTGAAGCCTAGGGCAGATGGATTATTGCTGGAGATGAAAGTAGCCTGATTTGGACTCACAGATCTGTTTTACAGTCCACAACAGTGTAAGAGGGTCTTGTGCGAAAGAGATTTAATGTTGGGCAACAGAAATACAGTTTCCTACAGTCCCTCTGCCTGTAAGCTGTGCTTGATAGCTTCAGTGTGATAAAGGATGTGTCATATTGCAGCCCAAGACCATCAGCTAATGAGATTCCAGACACCTGGACAATATTTAAATTTAAGCATCCAGAATCTAAGTTGAACCAGTGCTAAATCTGTCATCTTTAATATACTATACTTTTGTGTCAGAATGCTGCAAATCTAATTTAAGTTTCTACCAGCTTGTGAATTTTCACAGATATTCCAGCTGGAAATTAATATTTTCTCCAATATTAGTTGCACTCAGCTATAAGATATTTTCCTACGAACACAAAAAGGAGCTGCACGTTCCAAGAGGGACGTCATATGGTAGAGATTATAATCAGGCAAGCCGAAAGCAGTGGCCATTTTAATTGTGCACCAATATATTTTTTCCAGTATAACTAAGACAATATGCCTGTCTCCTCCCAAACAATTTAAATGTGTGCTGCCACTTTGTATGATTCCTCATGTATAAAGCTGGAGATGAAGTTAGGGGTAAGAAAACAACTTAAATTCAAATATTTTGATTAAAAAATTTCACTTTCAAGCAACACACATTAACAGAAATCTTTTCTAAGTAGTTATTCTAATTGAAAACCTGTACCATCAAAGATAAGAACAATTTGCTTCTGGTTTTCTTATTTTGTTTTCTTTAGTTTTCTGACAGCCAGACTGGCATGCTGTGATGTCAAGAAAGAGGGACACTCCAAGACATACACTGAAGGCACAGCTAAGCACCAAGTAGTGGGTCATTCTGCACCATCTGGCAGATGGGCAGTGGAAAAATCTGACATCACTAGGGCATCATTTTTGTTAGAAATGGCTTCAAAGCTGCACCACATCCTACCACAGTCTGTACATCTTATGCTTCTCACATGTATGATCCCACTTCAGCCTACCAAGAGCTTTGAATAATTAACTTCAGCAGCAAAACCATGAAGTGCTCTTTAAACAGTCACAAAATTGGCCTCATCTGTAGCTACCTGAATGAAAGATGTTGTGTGGGTACAGCTCTGGTTCAACAGGGCATTTAGGCACATACTTACACCCATCCTGATTCAAGACAGCCCTGGTTAAACAGGAGACCAAAGGAAAGTTCGCCTTCCTGTGTTTAATCTGAGTCTTAATTACAGGTTGAATTAACTCCAAGCCTTGATTAGAAACTTTTCATAGAGATAAAACTGTGTGAGGTAAAGGGAAGGGAAAGGGAGAGGGAAAGGGAGAGAGGGAGAGGACTTTTGTGGAATTGTTAATTGTGGAAACTTTTGAAACATATGTTGGAGATTAGATTTCACAATCAGGCCTGGGCAGATTTAAAAGTGAATTAAATGCAGTCTAATGTCCATCTCCTTTTCCTCTCCCAGTGAACCAATAAACACATTTGGAGATATGTTAAAACAATGAAGACTGGTGTTTTCCATTTCTCATTATCATCCTGCTGGAACAAAGGCAGAGCACAACATGGAAGCACTAGAGGGACTCAGCTGCCTTTGATGAATTAAAAAAAATAAATTAAAAAAAACCTCTGCACATGTTTCTACTTCATTCTTACAATTTATAATTTTATTTATTTGCGGTTTTAAAAGCATAATAGTTGATGTCAGAAAGGAGAGCCTCCAGAGCTACATGTGAATTCAGCTCCAGCTGAAGTGGATTCAAGTGGGCACTAAACAGCTGCCTGGCAGACAAGAAGGTCAGAGGCATTAAAGAATATAAATGTTAAAATCCTGCATAAAATAATTTTGAATCTCATCTAAGCTGGCAAAAGCCAAGCAACTCAGAGCTAATGCTTCCATTTGCACAGGGACAAAAATTTGTATAAGCCTATTTCTGAAGCTCAGATTGAAGTAATGGATATTACCCACATAAGAACACTGGCTTTAGTGAGGCTAAGTCATATACTTACATCTTTATTCCAGGTTTTAAATTAGATTCCTCTTGGTCTGACTTTAAAAATCAGTAGATTGATATTATTTAAGTCTGTGCCACAGATGTTCTCATCACTGCATGACAGCTTTAACTGCAAGGAATGAATGAGAGAGCTCCTGCCTTTGGGATGCAGCGCAGAGGAAAAAGAGACAGGGACTGACACCATCCGGCTGAAGACACCTCCCAGTGCTGGAAGGACAGGAGGATGGGTTTGCAGCTGGACTCTCCTCCTGGGAGGTGGGCTCTTCCAAGTTTCTGGATGAAAGTTCATGGATGACACTGACAGAGTATTTGCTGGGAATTTGACAGGTATGTGAGCACTTTAAACAGTGTCTGAGTTGCTTAGAGCAGTATGGAAATTTCACTTTCTAGTGAGAGGGACATGTAAAGACTTGAAGGAGAAAATGAAGATATTGGCAACAACAGTTAATTTAAAGCAAACTAGTGACTTCATCTTAGTGCCAGTGGTGCTCTGGGGCCTTGCAAAGAACCCCTCTAGCCAGTTTCCCCTTCCCAGCTGCAGGTCCAGGAATTTCCCTCAGGATGCAGGGCTGCTGTTGAGCCACAGACCAATGGAAACCCACTCCACTGTGGGGCCAAGCAGTGTCATACATGGCCTGCAGCCAGGGTGAACCTGGTCTGAGCTCACAGCTACCGAAATAAGTTGTGTGTTGGCATCACTGATTCAAGGCATCACTGGTTTCTCCTGAGACACATGTTCTCACTGGTAGCATGCAAATTGTTTGTTCAAAGAACAAAACATGAAGCCAAGGTTTGCGTACTACATTCCCTAAGGATCCTAGGAGAGAGCTTCCTACTGGAAATGGTTATTCTGATGACTGTTTGCAGACTACCTAATGTGGAGCAACAAAGCTGCTTGTACGGGTGATAAGGGCATAATTTCCAAGAATAGAGAGCAGCTCCCAGTCATTCAGCTCAAACAGCTTTGTAAAGGACTTTGTTAAATCAGGAAGGGACTTGGTTTACTGGCCTAGCCTGAAGGGGAATACTGTGTCAGAGAACAGAAAATACGATTTCATAAAGCTACTGTAGCTATTGTCCAGGTGTTTTCAGCTGTCAGTTCTGGGGAAGAATCTCTCTTCTTTTTAACGTCAGTGACGATGGAGGATCATTTGACAGAACTGAGTTGAAGGGTGAGGTTTGACCTGATGTTATCCAGACAGTCCCAGTTCTGCTCCCCTGAAGACCTGGCCTATTGTGGAGGCGTGCTGGGAGCTACATAGTGGAAAACAAAGAGATGGTGGATTTTTTCAGTGCCAGGAAAATGGATCCTACAATTCACATTCAATTTCAGTTGAATGCCAGGAAAGTGCTTCAAAGAATGGAAATAGTTTGTTGCTCAAGACCTGAACTACTAAAAGATAAGTGTTTGGCACATCTATGTTTGGGACTCCAGAGGAGAATTTGTACCTTTCAGACACGCTGCTTAGCTGCTTTTCACCACAGTTCACATGACCATGGGTTTTGCCATCTACCTGAGTATCTCACATCCTGAATGTCAAGTGGTCTAAATCCACTTCATGTTATCCTTCAGTGGAGCCTGATGTATATTGTAGCCAGCCAGTTCTCTTCTTGCTTTGGGTCTGCCTACGCGTCTGACTAGTGAGAGCTTGTTTGCTTTTGCTAGGGGCTGTTTGACAGACTCACACAAGACCTGCCTAAGTAAGGCTTGCTCTTAAAAGCATTGCTGGCATAGTAATGTCACTGAAGAACATGGAAAAGAAAAACACAACCCAATTTGTTATAACCGTAACAGCAAAAAATCCCAGTGAAATGCATTTATACTGGCCTAAGTCCTTTATTCTATTCTGAGAACTGATCTAAGCTATACCTACAAGGAAGTTTCATTTGCTGAACTAAATTAGATTTGCATTTTTACATGGACAGAAATAGCTTCACTGGTTAAAGCCATGTTGGCAAATCCAGTTACATACAGACAAGATTTAAAGAGCCTTCTCTTTCATATGTGCTTTAAGAAATCAGTGTCCCTCTCCTTGTTGTTTTTTTTGTATTGGCTGGGAGGAAGAGGGAGGCAGAAACTGAGTTCTCCCTCCTGCCTCTCATTGCTGCTCAGAAGTGCAGAAGATCACAAGGCCAGCACTCCTGCTTTTCTCCCCCATGTCAAACTACAAGATGGTGGGGCTGTGAAGGAGGTTGGGTGTTACACACCTTCTCTTACACACCCCTGTACCCCTGCTAGTTATCCACTACCTTTAGATATTTGGCTCATCAGAAACCCGGGAGAAATTTCAAAACATTTTAGGAACTGAGTGGCATATGAAGTTTGCTGATGCCTCCACCAAAACCATCTCCATGGACAGTTCACACAAATAAGCATCCAATTCACCTGACTTGCCATTTGAGCTGGCTGAAGATAATAAAACCAACCCCACAGGTTTCTCTGCAGGATCTGTGATGGAGAAGCTGAGAAAGTCTAAGAAGAAAATGCACAGTTAGCAATGCTTTAAAATCTGAGAATGGCAGCATTGTCTTGGGAAAAAATAAATTATGGGTTTAAACAATTTAATATCACCCAAATGTTAAGGCAGTGTCATGCAGAAGCAACAGTTACAGTATTTTTGTTTAAGCTTAAATTTAATATCAAATAGTCACTACAGGCAAGCTTTGTTCTCTAGCACTAAGATGTCTGCACATTACGGATGCACGACTTCTTCAAAAAACTGCCAGATTACGGGATTACTCTAAGGAAAATTTCGCAATGGTGTTTGATTCCTTCCCGCTGAAGTGATTTTCCACTACACTTTGCTCTTACAGCATATTGGCAGATGAAGAGAGACTGGGGAATGAAATGCATTTGGTAGTACTACAGAGTAACAATAAATGCAGTCCTCAGTGTCTTCTATGTGTTCTTTTATGGGTGTAATAAGTGGTGAAATTATGCTGTTGGCAAGTTTGAGATAGAGAGGTAGAGTATTATCTGAAGTGGCTTTATCAGAAACAACTGTTTTTGAGGGCAGGAAGCTTCCTTCTTTGTGTGAAATGTAAATATTGTGCAATGGTATACATGTTGCAAACAGGCATTCTGAAAAGCAGTTAGCAGGGGCTAAAACAAATACCAAGTAGCCTACTTGTAATGGCTGGTAAAGCAAATTTATCCCCTATGGTTTATATTAATACATAACTAATCTCAGTAGTGGCACAAATAAGCAAATATTTTATTTTTATTGTGGTTTTTAGTTTAAAATTGGAGAAGATTATTTTTTTTTATTTGGCAAGGACTGAGTAGGTCTTTCAGATGTGATGGGCTCTACATTAACAAATGTCCCTGTGCTATTCAAGTACAACAGCAGAGCATTAAAGTCTGTCTCTGTTGTACAATAAGCCTGCATGGTTTACAATAAGCAGTTATAGTATTTGGGCCATATGGTCTTCTCTTTCTCCTCCATTCTCTTTCTGCATTGAAAAGCTTGCTTTCTTTTTATCTTTTTTTCTTGACTCCCATCCAAAAAATATGCCCTTTTCTTGGGTAAAGAGTGCTAAATAAAAGGCAAGAGAGAGAAAGTTAATTTGCAGGGTAAGATAATTTGATAACTGTTTTGAAGCAAAAATTCAAACTCCCTGGTGAGATTAAGGATGAGTTTCACTTTAAAATCATTGAGATACTGCTAGTTCTTGCAGCCCACTAGAAGAATTAAGCTTTCATCTTTTTTCTTTGCATCTTCACTGATACAACTTCATATCACAGACTGGTTGAGGTTGGAAGGCACCACCGAGCAGAGCCTGGTCCATCCTCCCTCCCTGCAGACAGTGACAGACCTTGATGAGATCCCCTCTCAGTCTTCTTTTCTCCTGGTTGAACAGTTCCACTCCCTCAGCCTGTCTCCCATTCCTGAGAGGAGAAGATATCTATCCATTAAGTAGCTCTACACTCTGTAACCCACTTCCTCCACCACCTGCAATAAATGGTTGGACAGGCTTTGGCTCCCGACCCTCTCCTGTGCCCAGCAGGTCACACAGGGACTCGGAGACAGGGTGGGCAGGGTGCTTGGGGAAGGCACCGCTGGTTTTCCTGTGCTCAGCTGGGCACAGGCCCTTTGACCCCAACCCAAAGCCCACACTGGAGTGCTGGGTTGGTGTCTCAGAGGCAACTCTGCTGCCCCACCCTTCTCCCCTCCTTGCTGGTGGAGGCCTCTGGAGCTCTGCTCTCCATATCAGCCAGGCCAGGGCCAATCCCCTTGGCAGCCACAGGCAGAAGTGCTTTGTCTCACTCTTGAGCAACCTCAGAGAAAGCAGAGAGTGTCTTGAACTTCTCTTCTGTGTTCATGTGAATCAAGTGGGTATCCCAGCATCCAAGTCCATACTTACAGAGACAAGCCAGAGGAAGCATCGAAACAAACATCCTTCTGCTGTTCCAGGGTGGAAAGAAAGCCAAGGGGTACACTGCATTTCACGAGGGGGGGAAAGATGCACAGGAGGTATCAAATGATTCTCTTCCTAAACAGAAGCTACATTTAGGTACTAACACAAATTGATGAAACGTAGCAGTCAGTTTGCTTTCCTGACTGAAATTTTAATTCACAGGTGTATATAGCTATGACTTACCTGACTCCAGATGAACTTGGCAAACACTTGGAAGCACTGAGACCAGAGTTCTCTCTTTCTTCTTTTTTCTTTTTTTTTTGAAGGTGAGGGTTATGGATGGACACAGAGGACTTTTTTTTTTTTTTTCTGGAGAAAACTGTTAAGGCTGTTTAAAAAAAAAACCAAACCAAAAATCTGTTGGACAAAAATTTGCCAAATGCTCCAGAGCAGGACATGGGACCTGTGAAGAAAGAGTTAAAACAACATGAGGGAAGGCTCCCTTTCCTTATTGAGCACTGAAAGGAGGATCTAATTAAATGGCTCCTTGGGAAGTGTGAAATAGAAGATGCTTTTGGGGAATCCTATCTATACATTCAGGATTATAGGACAAACTGGTGACATGGACTCCAGAGCACTTTAAAGCCTGTACAAAAGAAGGAAAATCTAATGTTTCCTAGAAAATATGGGCTTGTCAAATGTCCTGCCTGCTAAGAAGATGCTGTGAACACCTTCTCAGCAGTGTATTTAGGTGTACTTTGAAGAAGTGCAGTTCCCAGTATCCTCAATGGAGAAAGATGGGCATGTTGGAAGAAGGTGTAGGTGGCTGAGGAGGTGTAGAAATTCAAACCATCCAGCCTTCTGCCTCCCCTGATTTAGGTCTCCTCTTCCTGGGGTCACACTGCTCGGGCTTTATGTGACAGGTAGATACCTCCAGTCAAGTTCAGACATGCAAGTCCTCATTCACAGAGCAATGTCAAAACTCACTGTCTCCATGACATTAGACCCCATTCCCTTATCCTGCTGACATCAGAGGTGTGGTCTCGGAAGCAAGGGAGAAAGAAATATAGCATTGTAGAAAGTCTGAGAGCAGAACTAGGCCCTAATGGCTTCAGTTCCCCTTCTCTAATTCTAATTCATTCAAAAAGTGAAAGTTTGGCAAAAGGGATCCTTTTGGTAGCAACTGCAGAAAGAATGATTTTGCATCAAAAAGTGAAAGCCAGGCTTTAAAATTCATGTCCCAAAACTTCCCAATGCAAAATACTATGGCTCTTTCAATGATTAACCCCAGTTCTCTTTCTGGTTATGAATTGTCTAAAAACAGACAAGCTCATGGAAGAACTGTGGGCAAATAGTGTGGATTGCACCAAATGTATAGTTTTGACTTTCCAACATTGATTTATTTTTTCAGTAAATACTATAAAGCAATAATATATTAATATTTGGGAAAAGAAACCTTCGAATGACATGGGAGTCTACAAAATAAATGAGACCTGGGAAAGTGAAATGAATGCAACTTGTGACATTGTGTCACATCAGCTCACTAAGTAGTCCTAAATACCTAGTGGCTTTAACTGTAAAAACTTTTAAATTTTACTTTTTTTTTTTTTTTTGCTAAGTAAAATAACTAAAAAGCAAAGGATATACAGGCGTGAATAAACAACCTCTGAGGTAATATTACAGATATATCAGTTATTGTCCTAGACTTCACTGATAGTACATTTGCTTGATTTTAAGCAATTCTCTCTCCATATTTTTAGATTTAGCAAAACAGCATGAAATCTACAACACAAGCCAAGCCGGATGTGAAGTCTTTCAATGGTTCTCATAAAATCTTTCGACTTACAGTCTCCATAGTGTTTCTTTTCCCTAAAAGGCATCAGTATTTCCAGTTACAAGGGTTTCTGAAGGGCATGCAGGAAGCTCTAATTATGTTATTAAATCCTTAACAGTGCTTATATGAAATTCTTGTTATTTCCCTCATATTGGTCTTGGTCTCGCACAATTTTCTAGTATGTTCAGTTTCAAATAAACTTCTACCCATGCAGTATGGCAAACTGATTTTTCAAATCTACATATAAGCATAGCAAAGTTCAGGGCCAGAACATATATTTATTAAAATTTTGCTTAGTAGGCTAAAATACATGAATAGAAATGAATCTTCTCAATATCAAGCATGTCCTAAGGCAGCATCTTGCAGAATAGTAAGTGAACCATGTCACTGGTTCTAATTTTAGGTAATTGAGTACTTATTTCACAGTACTCTTCGTCCTGGGGCAGTGTCTGGCTTGTGCACACATGTAGCAGGGAGTTCTTGCAACTTCTTATTCCTTGCCTAAATCTCTTCTCCCACTCAGATATCTCTGAGGAGGCAGACAAGGTTCTTCCATCCCTGCCTGGGGGTGGCTCCCCTCTGCAACTCCTGCACATTGTGAAACCCCTGACGTTTTCCCTCTTGCTGTTTCATGGACAGTTTCTGAACATCCTCTTCCATGCACTCCTCCAGCTTCAGCAGTGACCATCCAATTATGTCAGAAGTTTTGGGTTTACCCTGTGTTTCAGACAGCAATTTCTATTTTCCTTCCCGGATTCACTGGAGATAAGTGACCAGTGGCTCCTCTGACAGGACTCGTTAGGTGCTAGGAATCCATTCAATGTATTACTGGATATTTTAAGGGAAATTTCTTTCAGGATTTCCACATCTCTGTGTTGAGATGGGAAGAACATATGAGCTGAGACTGTCTGATTACAAGTTATCACAGCAGGTTGCCAACAACCAAACCTTGGTTTAGCTGGCGAATGCAGCTGCCACCTAGGGAATTCACTCCTTCCCAAATATATATCTAGGCTTTCATATTACTGCCAGTGCAGAAAATTCACTCATCTCTTGTGCTTGCATGCTTTCAGACATGAAGACAGAGTTGTTCTTACCCAGCTTATTTACTTTGGAAAGCAAGTCCTTTCACTCCTATCCTCCACAGCAAAATAAAACAAATGAGATATTGGGCTGGTAGATGTGTTACTTATGGAAGCAGTTCCAAGGAGTTGTGACTGGTCAGCTTCATGTCAGGTATGTTCAATGTCAGAGAAACCACTTTTTGTTCCTATTGGAACTGGGTGAAGATTTTATTGCTGTTGGATTTAACATTCAGTAAGAGGATAAATTCTGACTTTGCTTTAGTGTATTTAAGGCTCACAGTTTGGGGAATTACCATAACAGTTGAAGTACCTATGGATTAATTTTTATATTTATCTACTCCTCTCACCAAAGTCCTTCTGTGTTTGTATGTTTGGGCTATATTTTTTTTTTTGTGCAGAAAATTCCAGTAATTTAATTTTTTATCTTTTGTGTGGTCCAGACAATTTGTATCTCTATGGTTTGTGTAAGCTTTAGATGACTATACATTGCTAGATAGTATTTTTAGCAGAAACAGTCATAAAACTGTCATCTTGACTTGTTGGAATAAAAATACTAACAAGGACCTCTTAGAAGAAGAAAACTGCCATAACAGCACAGAAACTCAATTATGGTTCAAGGTAACATAACTGCTCTTCCCTAAAGTGTATGGGAAGTCTGTGAGGCACAAGAGTCAAGAGACAGTGTCCTTTACTGTCTCTTGAGAAATATGCAAAATATGGCATTCTGCCTTCAGATCTCTTATACAGCTTGAAATTGTAATTTTATGCTTTCTTCTGTTGTGTTCTGCTCATCGCTGATGCCAACTGGGGTAAAGAAGGGGTGGGGGGAAGCTAGACTCCTACATGGTCAGACTCCCTTGTGGATGTCCTCACTCCTTTTCCTCCCTTTACCCATTTTTCCATCAACGACCTAGAGTTATTAGATTGCTTCTTTGCTTTTGCAAAACACCTGAAGATATGGAGTACATGAAAATTCTCTAGGCTTTCAAATTTCCACTTAGAAGGTAGGCCTATTGTGGACTTCACTGAGAGAATAACTTATCATTTGCAAAATAAAGTTCATAGCAATTGCCTTTTGTCTGAAATGCTGTTTTCATTATGTTTTTGAAGATAATAGTTGCCAGACAGAAAATATGATGATCTTCCACAGATTGTGTTTCTTTTTTTCATCAGAGGAAACACACTCCAATTCTGTACTTGCATTTTTCTTTAATTTTTGAGGTCTGTAGAGGGAGATTCCTCAAACCTTTCCCCATTACCTTTCCATGACCTCATTGCTTCTCCTGTCCAGCTCTACTTCTGAACATAAGTTTATATTTTGTGATATAATAGTTGAGAATAGTTGTGGTCATTTCTCAGCTTGGGTGAATTTCACAGTAAATAAATTCTTTGGGTTTTGTTTTTAAAAGATAATTTTCCCAAGGGACCATATCTATTTAATAAGCTCTCCCCCACCCCAGACTTCCTAAAATTATTATCACGTGAAAAAGTGTTTTACTTTTGATGTAGTAGCCACCTGAATTACAGAATCACAGAATATTTAAGTTGGAAAAGACCTCCAAGATCACTGAGTCCAACCTTTGACTGATCACCACCTCATCAACTAGACCAGAGCACTCAGTGCCACATCCAGTCATTCCTCTAACACCTCCAGGGATGGTGACTCCACCACCTCCTTGGGCAGTCCATTCCAAAGCTTGACAACCCTTTCAGTGAGGAAATTCTTCCTGATGTCCAACCTGAACCTCCCTTGCTGCATCTTGAGGCTGTGTCCTCTTGTCCTGTCGCTGGTTGCCTGGGAGAAGAGGCCAGGAAAGGGTTTGTATTTGTGTATTTCGTGTCTAGTTCCTGAGGCAGCCAAGGGTGTCAAAATAAATAATTAATATATCTTTTTAAAGGACTGGGGGAGTGAATGCTTTCACTGTTAATTAACCATGGAAATAATCTCATACAATAAAAAGGAAAAGAAATAATCTTCAATCCAGAACTCTCCATGCTCAAATTATGCCCTCACTGGACTCACACATGCGAAAACCACTGCTATAAATAATTTATCTTGAGAGAGCACCATTCTTGGATGGATTGCAAGGCTGGGCTTGTAGTGGCTGATACTTTCTCCTCATCTCATTCTTAATTTCTTCTAGATAAAAAAAATGTGTTTGCTCACATTCAGATATCCCTAAAATGATGGAAAGAATGACTCTGACTCAGGGATACAGGCTTATATAAGGTCAGTATTATTTTGCTGTACTAGAATGCAACTTCTTTGAACATGCTGACTGCTATAATTCTATGGCTAAAACTGTTTTAAAAAAACAGGTATGGGGCTTGTAAGGTGTAGGAATTGGAATGAGCATTCCACATAACACTTTCCTAGATATGTAAATGCATTGCTGAGGTTTGCTTATTCTGGTATCTCTTATGGTATTTCTAGTCAAAGAGACAAGGTAACAGTTCCTGAAATGTCTGTCTACCATATTTCATCTGAGCTACCTAGAAGTTCTATCTTGTTTATTATTATGTTCTTTCTCAATTACTGCAAGGCTTATGGCAGCATCCTCAAAACAGCAGCCACTAGAAGGCTATTTGGTACTACAAGAGGCTGTATGTTTACTGCATCCAACCCAACATTAGGGGCTACTTACAACTGTAGCTGAAAACTGAAAAATCCCATGTATGGCCTAGGAAGTGAGTGGGAAAGATAACTAGGGTGTATATTAAAAGATAAATGGCATCCAACAATATTTCCCAAATACTAAAGAGTCAGAGAACAGCTCTATACCAAACTGCCTATAATAAGAGTGGCAAAATAACCACTTTTAAAATAAATGACAAATTTCACAGAAGCTATGGCATAATGGTCTGTACTACAGTAGTTTGGCACCTCGATTCATCACTCCCAAGAGAACTGTAGTTATTTCTAAATACCTCATCTTATTAATATTGTGATATTTCAGTAGTAAAACATGGCATCTGTTGTATATTATTGTTTCATTCCTACAGCACAATCAATACTCTAATCTATTATGGCACTTTCAGATCAGTGTTGTTATTTTCAGAATAAGCAAAAATGGAGAGGAAATGGAAGAAGGGAAGTGTTCCATAGAGAAAAACATTTCACAAACAGCAGTGGATCATCCAAGCATGCTCTCTGCTGTGCTTCGGGAAAACAAGTCATTTACCAGATGTTTCAAAGTGTGTGTAAAATATAAAAGAGCACATTAGAGGAAAATGTATTTAATGTTAAAATACTTGTCTGTCTATTGTAAGAATACTAAACGTGAAACATGAGCTATCTTAAAAAAATATTAAAATGCATCCTATTTTATCCTTGTACTATAAACTATATCTTTGTCAAATTAGTCGCTTTGCTTTCTGAGGAGATTTTTATGTTTGTTACATTTTTCTGTCTGTCAAAAGTGAGCTGATTCCTCTTTTTCTTTTTACTCTCTTCCTTTATTAACTTTTTCCCCCTGTTATTTTACTGGCCTTTTTCCTACAATGGCACTTTTAAGCAGGCTAGAGATGTGGACACATGCAACAAATACTTGGGTGAATGTCAAAAGACAGAGATCTACTGTTCCAGCAAGCACAAACTGAGAAAAGTCCAGACTGTGGAGCTTACAGACAGGGTGCCTGATACACTGAATCTGCTAACAAGTCAGCAGAAGTGTATGTAAAATAGGTCAATCCAATAAATTCGGTTTTTAGAGACACCCTCATTAGTACAAGAGGAAAGAAACAGGGGTGAGTATGAAAGCTGCCAGAGAAGTGGGAACATTTTGTCCTGAAGTGTAAATTATAACTTGTGGCACCGGCTTCTTGCTCTGTGATAACTGAATGCAAAATATTTGGTACCCAGGCCTGGCAGAAGTCAAGGCTGCAGTCCTGTGCACATTTAGCCTACAGCACCCCTGATCACACTTCCCAAATAATAAGCAAGTTGTAGCAGTGTACAGCAAAACCCACCAAGTCCATTCTCATACAGATTTGTGTGTTGAAGGTGAGCTCCTGGGTATCATCTGACATTTGATAAAGACAACTAGAAGTTCAGTGGTCTTCTTTAGCATTACAAATACTAAAGGAAAATAAGATAATATTATCTCCCTTCTCACTGTGCCAAAGGGATTGCATCAGATATTCACCATGTTGTCTCTGAGAAGGATGTAGGCATGGCAGGAGTCTGCATGCAAAGAGGCTCAAAACACAGTCCCTTGTGAAGTGATGTCACAGTGACATCGGCACACACATGCTGAGGAGGGGCTCAAGCACAAAGCAAGCCTGTATGGCTACTTTAGATGTGTATTGAAAGAGCTATGCTGAAACTGAGGAGACAGACCAGATGCGGCAACAGACCTGACCCTGAAGGGCCCTCACCCTGCATGGGGAAGACATAACCCCAGTTGAAACTGGGGGCAGTAGAAATTCATAGAATGGTTTGGGTTGGAAGGGACCTTAAGGATCACCTACTTTCAACTCCCCTGCCATGGGCAGGGACACATTCTATGAGACCAGGTTGCTCCAAGCCCCATCCAACCTGGCCTTGAACACTTCCAGGGATGGGACAGCCACAGCTTCTCTGGGTAACCCATGCCAGTGCTTCACCACCCTCACAGGGAAGAATTTCTTCCTATTATCTAATCTAAACCTACTCTCAGCTTGAAGCCATTCCCCCTTGTCCTGTCACTCCAGGCCCTTGTAAATAGTCTCTCTCCATCTTTCTTGTAGGCTCCCTTTTAGGTACTGGAAGGTAACAATTAGATCACACCAAAGCCTTCTCTTTTCCAAGCTGAACAATCCCAATTGTCTCAGCCTTTCCTCATAGCAGAGGTTCTGCATCCCTCTGGTCAATTTGGTGGCCTCCTCTGAACTTGTTCCAAGAGGTCAATGTTCTTCTTCTGCTGGGGACCCGAAATCTGGATGCAGTACTGCAGGTGGGGGTCTCAAGAGAGTAGAGGGGTAGAGGAGCAGCTGGAGACACTACCAGGTGTCTTTTAGTAACAGTGTGGCAGCTGAGATCTCTTCTTTCTTAATCTATTATAAGCCTTTCCTGTAAAGACATTGCTCAAAACACAGCAAGCATCTCTTGAAGTAACAAATTTTCCTTTTGGCTACATGATTGAGATGCAGCATTCGGGGTTTGTAAATTTTCAAGAACTGGCTGATTTGCATAGGCGCGTTATTTCCTATAAGCAGAGCTGGCAGTGCTGCCAATAGTTACCGCTGGCCAACAATTTCCCTTGTAAAATCCTGCTTCTGCTGGGATAAATTATTTTTCAGTGCTCTGAAATTTCTTACATCGGGCCTCTGTCTCAGGGTGAATACTTGCAGTTTTATTTTACCGTTATTGATGTGGTTTTTTAACATTTTGAGGGAAAAAAAAGTCATCTGTTCTCAAGAAAATTGTGACATGATGTCCCTGACTCCTTACAAGTGTTCTCTGGGACAGGACAAGATCGTCACACTTTGTAGCAGCAGTTTGACTTCTGGACAGGGAGAGCCATATGTGTCTCTGCAGAAAAAGAGCTTTGGTTATGAAATTTTGCCCAAATGTGGTTAAATGCATAAGCCTTTGAAGCATCTCTCTTCTACTATGCTAATTTGAAACTCACTAGGGTTTTTTGGCAAAAGCTCTGACACTCCAACTCCATGGGCTCAGAGATTCAGAGTTAAATGCAACATTGCATCCAGCAGTTTTCAGGGCTGATGCAGCAGCAGAGCCAGGGCTGGAGCAGCCTGTGGCTCTCCTGGGTCTCACAATCCCTCTGTCAGCCCAGGGACCATCTGGCCTTAGCATGGGGCATGCAGGCATGGGCTGGGACAGCAAGTCCTGGAAAAGAAAGAGGACAGAGCTGGTTAGACTAGTGGAGGAGACAGATTTCTGGAGCTCTCACCCAGGGAGTTCTACTTTTTCTGGTCTAAACCAAAGCCTGAAGGCTTTGAAAAGCTCTACAATTTAGGAAAATGAGGATAAAAACATCAATTTCTCAAACCTCTCTGCAAGGTTTATATTTAAAACCTGGGCTCTGGAAGTGCCCAGGTTTAGGATGGCTCAGTTACAGTCCCATAAATAAAATGTTCTGCTTAAATTCATGTCAGTTCCCCCATGCCTGCTCCAGAAATGTTGATTTTTTTTCTAATTGCAAGTGCTTGAGGGATGGTTCTGGGTTTCCCTTTCCCCATCCACGACGTGGGGGAGCCCAGCTCTAGCTCCTTCTCCGTCTGAAGAACCATTTCCGACGTCTTGGTGGACGGGGAAGGGGGACTCCAGAGACAGGGTTTTTCAGGCCCCGAGCCTGGAGGGGAGAGGTGCCCTCCCCTCCCCCCAGCACCCACGTGGCTCCATGGCAGGCACAGAGACAGCACACCGGGCGTGGAGAGGAGGCAAGAGAGAGTTTATTGTTGGGAAGGGGTTTATAAGGCTTTTAGGAGGGTCAAAGGGGAACCAATCACAAGTTCAGGGTCACACAGAAAAAACCATCAGGTAAAGGGTCAACAGCCAATAGGAAGGGGTTAAACAAAGGACCAATGGGACACCTCAGGACACCTTTCCCAGGACATTCCTGCATGGGAGATAACAGTTACTGTGGGGGGGTGTTGGGAAGAAGAAACACGTGTTTGCAAAGAGACCACAAAGAGCCATTTTAAGACATGTTTAAACAAGTTTCTCATCAGATATAGTGCTACATATGGTTTTACAGTTTTTTCAGTCTAATCAATTCAGTAAATCAGTAAGTCCGATTGCAAGGCAAACTTTAGAAAAGAAGCTTTCTTACTCTGTGAAATTATAAAGGACTCATGGGGCTTTAAGAGTGAAGGACAGAAGTAAGAATACTCAAGGCAATGGTTCAAGTTTACAAAGATTCTAATAAATGCATGTGGGGTTGTAGAAGACCACTGTTCTCACACAGGTATGGCAAGGGAAGAAAATTTTCTGTCTGAGGTAAATATAAATCACTGAAGAGAGAGCAGGCTGAATCTAAATGCTTTCCAATATGCTGCAAAGATATAGATCAAAAACATATCTAATCAACCTGTCTCATTACATTAGAGAGAAGCAAGTCTTACATTCAGAGATACTCACAGGCCTAATGGAGAATTTTTCCAGTCTAACAATTTACCATGGATTAATACCTGTGGTCCTTGTAGTCCCAGAAGAATCTAATGATTTATGTCTGAGGTATTTTTTGCATGCAAAACAAGTGCAGTGGCACTTCCCCTAACAAAGGACAAATATGTGAGAGGATTAGAGCCAATTGTTTTGGGAAAGGAACTTCATCTGACTTAATATCTGGTTTGGTGGGGGGGGGGTTAACAAGGAAAGCAAGAAGGCCCCCATCCTAAAAGGCTTTTGGGGAAGAAAAATCCTTGGTGTTAAAGTGGACTGCTGAAATAGGTAGCTGAGATGGGGCTTGGGCCATCAGAAAATCCTGGTGTTTGCCCGAGGTCTGTTCAGCTGGTCACCTTGGACAGTGCCACCATTTGCCCTGTGATCCTTCCCATTCTTCCAAGCAACATCAATCCTGGTGAGAAATGGGTGTAAATCAGAATATTCTAAAAGCGAATAATGCAAGAAAAGCGGCTTCAGGCACAAATTAGTTTTAACGTAGCTGTTGTAACCCAGTGTTTCAGAGAACATGAGAACGGCTGTGTTACACAGAGACCTGATCTATTCTGATCACAGCCTGACTGTATAACTCACACTGATAAATAGCTTCTTTTACACTAAACATCTGTGGGAAAGACTGCTTCCCATGCTGGCCACATGCCTGCTAAATAAAACCCAGAGGAAATTGGCCAGGCGGTTCTGCATGCCATTGTGAGAGAGGTTAAGGCTCAGCAGTGACCTCTGGTCCCTTGCCCCATGAACTGATGGGACCAGAGGCACCACGAAGTTGGCAATACTAACTCTGTGCTCTGCTGTAGAAGTGCCTTGACCAGTCAGGTTATTCTTTAAAGGGATTAGCTATCACAACTTTGCAAATGAGTTATAGGTGACCAGAGTCCTGCTTTTCCTCCCCCATCAAAAAGGTTGTGAAAAGAGGTTGTGAAAATGCAGAGTAAAAAAAAAAAAAAAAAAAAAAAAAAATTAGAAATGTTAAAATGCAGAGGCTAAAGTGAAATATTTTTTTCAAGCTGGTTGATTTATGAAAGGGAGTCTTAATAATAGTAACTTACCAGTTACACAATTGGTTGCATGTAGAACTCTGTAGAATTATAGACCAATAGTATTTTTAATAAATTTATTCTTCCCCATAAAATAACCAATGATCAGCTGTGAAGCAAGTACTAACTATGCTCTAAAGACAGATTTCAGTGATGAATGATCCAATTAACCAGACTGCAGAACTCTTTTAAACCCCTTTTTTCACTCTTGGTGAAGTATCGTGGTGCTTTCACAATGTGTCCTCACAAACCTCTCAAAGGGACTGCAAATAGAAAAGTCACATTGCAGTGCGATTTTGCAGTGCAGTGTTTGACCATGGAGAACAATGCATGCTCAGACACATTCAGTGTACCAGGGAGGACAGAAAGAATTTTATAGGAGGAAAGAAGTAGTTGTGAACTTAGTGGCAACTCAGACCTCTGATTCTTTAAGTGCTTTGGGACCGATTTACATTTAGACACAAGTAAATCCATTGAAGACAAATAGCTGAAGCTAAGATCTTTTATAAATTTTGAGATGATTGGGGGTATATCTCTATGTGGTTACTCATGAAGTTGGAAGAGCTAAGTGAGACATTCTGTTTCATTCAACTTGAAAGATATAAATTGAATTTAACATCTTGTGGGTTTTCAATGAAAGGAAGTTGAAAACTGAGGAAGGGAGTGTCTTGTTTGAACAAATCAGAGATTTGATTTGCCTGTTCTTGTGCAAATTTTCCTTAATGCTTGATATTAGCAAATTTTTTTCCTGCAGAGAAGTGCAAAGAAACAGAAAATTTTAAAGAGGTTATTTATGGAATGTAAATATTGAAATCCTTAGTACAAAAGCTTGTTGAGATGTCTGATTTTAAATGTCACTCTTAAAAGGTCTTAAAAGAAAAGAGAAAGCCTGCTTTATATGTGAGCCTAAATCCATCCCAAAGAGAGTTAAGGATACACTATCATTAGTCCTTGCAAGTAACCTAGTAGGCACTGTTTGCTTATATATAATTGGTGATAAACTCTACCGATATATATGTAAAAAGTGATCCTATTCTAGGCAAAAAAAAAGTCTAATTGAGCAATTCCTGTAAGAAATCAAAGTTCTTGTGTCCTTCTCCGCCTGTCCTTGTTTTTGTGGGTATTAGTCAGACCTTAAACAATGATTGTTTTTCGTCAAAGATAAGCTCTCAGGCAAACAGGAAGAGGGTGTAGTAAAAAGTGAACATAAACCATATACTGGAACTGCTGGCATCCAAAGATTTTTATCAGCCTTTTCTTTTTTGTTATGTCTGTATTTGCAATATATCCATCCACTGTTCTTATTTTCATTGCTGTCCCTTGGCACCAGTAAATCATATATAACACAGGATATCTTCATGTCCAGACTGAAAATTGTTAAGCAGCAATTCTTTCATTTGCACATCCTTTATGAATTTGCACAGTTTGTGTCAGATATGGTTGACTTAAAAGTGATGGCTTCAGGAGAACAAATATCATGAGGAAAATAGTCTTTCTCTACATTTATCCAGCCAAAAAACAATGACATTTTTCCTCTATGTGTGTTTCATGCACATTCTTACAGTAAAAAAACCCTCTGTAGTTACCATGTGTGATTTGAAAGCAAATCAACTGATAAAAAAAAGCAACTTCAAAAAAAAGTCACTGCTCTGCAGAAGCATTCACTAAACCCTTCAGTGAGGCAGCTTTTAACTGTGGCTTTCCCATACAGAATATGGACACTGTAGACCAGACCAAATCCCCCCAGAGGCTAGAAATAATTTGACCCTCTGAAGAAATCACTTGGGTAATAGGGACAGTCAGCACTTTGCCATCTCTTAATTTGTCTCTAATTTTGGCTCACCCAATTTCTGTATGAACAAAACTATGCAGTCTCCTGGAAGCTTTTTAATTTAGATTCGAGACAGCCTCTGTCGCAGTCTCTTTCTCTGAAGATGAAGCATTAATAGTAATAGTTTTTTAGCCTGTCTTGTTTGTTCAGACATATAATTTATTCTAGCATTTCCTCCATAGTGTGTTTAACATGGTATTTCCACAGGCTCAACTGAAGCTAGCATGTAGCATTGTCATATAAATAGAGTCCTGCCCTTTCAGCTGTGCATTGCAACCACAACCAACCTGCTTTGAGCAGCATTGGGACTTGGTTAAGTTACAGGCATCTAAAAAATCATACTAAAAAGTTTCCCCAAAAATATTGCCCACCTTAGGTGGCTGAAAGCTGCCTTCCTGTCCCATTCCACATATGCCCTTTTTACCTCAGTGGGAACCTTGAGCTCTGACAAATTGCTCTCAGAAATGTCTGGAGCAGTTCACCTTGGTTCTGTTATGCTGGAGATTACTTTTCTCTCAAAGATGTGAGATATTTGCAGGGTGTCAGAGCTGCACTGGGGTAAGTCCTGAGGTCAGACCTTGCATTACCCTTCATTTTCTAGCAGCTGCTTTGCTGTTTTCTTGAGGTTGCTGCTACCCCTTTAAAAACAAGCATCCCAGGAATTCTCTGTTGAAACAGGCTTCCCCTCTCCAAATCCAATTATACTATTTCAGCTGGGTCATTTTCAGCCCCTGCCACATTTTTTTTTTTTTAACCGAATTTATTAAAAAGCATGGCCCTGCCATGGGGAAAGCAAGGGGAGTTTTCACCCCGCTGACTCCCAGCTCTGCGCCAGCGACCCTCACGGCTCGGGAGTCTGGCAGGCTCCTTTGGAAACCATGGGCAGGGGAGGCAGAGGCAGCCCCCCGGCCAGACAAGGACTGTGCGGCTCAGCCTAGGCAGGATGGAGAGCAAGTTTGGGCAGCCCTCGCTACCCAGGGATGGAGGGGAGAGGTAGCGCCCGGGAAATCCACCCCTCTCCGTCAAGCAGAGCCAGGCTCGGTGACTGCATTCCCCACAGGGCCGCTTCCAGGGCCGCAGACAGGCAGGGACACCCCGAACTGCGGGATTCGCTGTCCACGTTCGCTGCCAGCACCTGAGCCCCAGATGTGTGCTGTGCAGGGATAACAGCTGGAAGGACGCGGCAGGGTGGACGCCGGGGGAATTGCAACAGCAAAAAAAAAAAAAAAAAAAAAAAAGGGGAAAGGATTGAGGATGTGGAAGTGGGAAACCAAACTTCTATCATTCATGTTGATTTTAGTTTAGCAAGAAGAGGAAAATCCTGCATGCCAGGTGCCCTTGTAACCTTGCTACTGCTCCAACATCTATATATCTACATTAAGAGAAGCAATTTGGAGTTGAGGTTGACAGCTGGTATTGTCCTTTGTTCACCTTTGCACCATTTTAAGTGGAGGGCACGGTGTCAATGCCGAAACCCCAGGGTCACAGATGCCAAAAAACGAGTCCCACAAGCAGTGGCTTTACAGCATGACTGTAAAATGGTTGCTCAAGGCGAATGACCCCAGAGAAAATAACATCAGAATTGTCATCAGGACTTCATAACAAATCAATTTAGTTTAAAAGTAACAGAGCACTTTATTAACTAAAAAAACCCCAAACGATCAAAACCAAAAAAGCTCAAAATAAACAAAACAAAATCAAACCAAAAAAAACACCAAAACACCACCTCTGAAGCACTTCCATACAATTTCCCCCTCTAGCAATGTTACTCTCAAGTGTCAATTAGCATTCATGTTGTAGCCATGTATAAAGACCACCTTGTTATGGGTAGTGAATGGGAACAATAATGGACCCCATTGCCTTCTTCAGAAAAGTGGACATCTGTTCTTAGAAAACATTAGGAAATTTTCTAATACAGTAGAATTAAATATATTCCCTAGCTTCAAAATAAAGTACAACAATCTTGCATAATTTATATTTTTGCTATCTGCAGAACACTGTTATCTGGGTTTAAGTGGGGATTCTTTAAGACAGATCTATTTTCTTTTAATTAAACCCTTAAATTTGTGTTTCAAACACTTCTTGGTCATTTCTAATTTAGTGCTCTGGGCAGCCACATTAGATCTTACTGCAGCTCTTCATGCCACCAGTCCCTGCCCATCACCCAGCTCCACAGGGTGCCCATGGGTGCTACCCAGGCTGAGATACCATGGGAACCTTTTGGTAAGCCTGGAGGCACCAGTCACTTCCTGCAGGAGGACGTGTTAAGTTGGGAGGATGCCATTTCTCCACTTAGGTGTCTTTTTGTGGGAGCGCTCAGCAAACGACTTGTTGTGTAACATTTTGCATTGCAGCACAGCTTTGCAGTCAGCGCTGCGCTGCTCAGCAGAAACAATGGAACAAATCAAGTAGAGAGGCTTTCAGGACCGAAAAACGTGTTCATTTTTGTTGTGAAATGCCGTATAAATTTCCTTAGCAGTTGTGCCACACACAGCGAGGGAGGACGAGGACAGTCTGCTTCTGACAGCTATCGCTGTTTCTTGCTTTAGCAAAGGATTTTATCTCTACAGCTGGAAAGAGGCTCAAAGTTTATAAGATGCCTGAATCTGGGTCAGGAAATATTTCTGCTTATTGCAAGCTGATTTCCCCATCTGATGTATGCTGGAGGTGTTGAGAACAAGACGTCCTTGCACAGCTGCTGTGTCATTGCTCTCCCTTCTTAAAATGGAGCTGTTTGGAGACCAAGAAGAAAACTGGGGTAAAACTGCCCCCTCTCTGTTAACTGATACTGTCCTGTGCTCCTGTTGTCATGGAAAAGTTTAACCAAACTAAAAAGAAGATGCATCACAAACTCATGTATCCAAAGGGGAACCAGCTAGTACACAGGAGGGGAGAGGGACGTGCAAGACACTGGGCATGTGACTGATCCATCAGTTGTATTTAGGGTTTCCTGGTGTCCCATTTCACTGGTCCCCTTTTTGCCTCTCATACTACCATGCAGCAGCATGGTAAGATCCTCTCCCTGGATTTTTACACCAAGGAGAGACAGATTTGACCTAATCCCTTGCAAATCCTGAAAACTGTCGTGTTAAATAGGCCCATCTGGGGATTGGGATGGTGGGAAGGAGATATGGGCTCAGCTGCAGCCAGTGTGTGTCTTAGAAACACCTTTCAGGTCATAAGCCCTGTCCTTAGGGGGTCTGGCACTCCTGTTGCCAAGCAAGAGGGTCACAGTTTCACCCTCTGAGCTGTGCAGAATATCCCTGGCAATTTCTCCTGCTGTTTTTCCCATGGAAACCATAAGGCAGTTTTGCACCGGTGTTCTTGAGCATTTAATACCTTCTAGACCTCATCAGTGTTGGAGTTGAGATAGATCTTAGCTGAGGAAGAAGAGTTAGCAGTTCAAAAGGTGTGAAGTTGGCCTCGAACTCGACACTGCCGGCGTTTTGGGTTAGTGGTGGGCTCTATGGAGTCACTCTTGATTCTGTACCATGGAAGCAGATGTTACACATTCACAGTTTCCCCATCTCTGTCATCCTCTGAGGTTTGTTACTGTAGTCCCAATCATCATTTGCTGCTTTCCATCCCAGAGGCAGCTTTATTTCACTGAATGAGCTGCATGTTTTTACATCACGTAAAAACGTGTACAGCATTTATCTCCTGAGATTAAAAATGCACCAGAAATCAGGATTTGTAATGCTGTTGCAATCGTTTTCCTTTTTATAAACTGCAAACAGTAAATCACTTAGTCTCATTTAATAACTCGTGTCGTCTAAGCATCTATTTTGTTTATGCTGTTTCTTGGTTCACCTTGGCTCTCTTTTGATTCCAATCATATGAAAATGCTCAAACTCATAGGCGAGCTTGAAAATGGACAATTTTCAAAAGTAAATCTTTACTGCCAATTCTACAAGAAATGCTGCTGCATATGGGTTTTTGGTTGCACATATATTAGAACATCATGTCAAAACACATTTTGAACATAAGGAAGTTAAGAGATGGAGTCTAAAAAATATTTTGCATATTATTATTATTATTGCTGTTGTGGTGGTGGTTTTTTTGTTGTTTTTTTTTTCTTTAAACCAAGCGATATTTTATAAAAGTTGTGGCATGGAAATGCAACGAGTCTAGGGTTTCTACCTCATTCTTTTATTTCCCCTCATTCTTGGATATGGTCATACAAAATCTGACTTTGAATCAGTTCCCTTCACTGATCTAGCGAGGTTAAAATATAACACAGGTTACGGGTGCAAGCAGGAAAGCTGCACCTCAGGACAGTCAAAAGACACTCAGGATGCTCTCTGTGAAAAAATCATGTGTACCAAATGTGAGAAGAACATCTAAGCTCAAACTTCCCAGCTGCCCTGCTTTAAGTTATGGAGTACTGTCTGCTATTTTGTGAGTGGAACGTGAACCATTTGCATGTGTCTGTGTGCCTGTGTCAGGGCTTTTGTTTATGAGTTCGGTCACTGTTTCCATTTCAGAAGAAATAAGATAAATCCTTTTGACATTCTAGCTCTTTCTCTTCTTGGCTGTAACTCAGGGTGAATACCTCAGCTTTGGCAAAGAGTTTTGTCTGCCCTAAAACTACATTTCTCAACATTTGCTGGTAAAAGTTTGCCAACTCTAGTCTGGACGGCAAAGGTTTAAACTTTTTTTTGCAAATTTCAAACCTTAAGAAGAGCCTGTGTGGGTTTTTCCCACTTCTCTAATTTTGTTCTAATAAAAGATACGGTTTCTCTCAATAAGCCTTTCCTACTATCACAGATCATTATGGTTCTTGCATCTGTATATAAGTATGCATGCCTTTATTTCTGTAATGTGACTTGAAAATATTTATCACATGCTTTGTTTAAGCATTTCAGAAAACTGGAATTTTTTTAAAGATTTAAGGAATAAATTGATGGCAGTTCATTACCATAATGTCAGCCTCAGTAAGCAAATGGCTCTTGAAAAACCATTCCTCTAGGACATATATACATTTTCTGGTTTTCTGCATACTTTATAAAGTTAATGTGAAAGTTGCTTTTTGCATCATTAACAGATCTAACCAGTGTTTTATTAGATTTCTCTTTACAGCTATTTACCTGCAGTCAATAACAACATCGTGTATATTATTTTGCATGTGAATACCAAGAGATAGAATAGAACATTGAGACAGCACTGAATGTTTTGTAAGGTTTTGGTTGCTTGGGGGTTTTTTATGGGAAGATACAGAAAACAAGTTTTTGAGCAGATGCTCTGGGTTCTTAATTTTGTAGCCGTAGATACTTATACATCAAAGAAAACCAAAGCCAACCCTGTTCTCTTTATGAAAGAGAAAGTTAGGAAAAGGGACAATGGCCACACCACGGTGTTGTGGCAGTCCCAGTCATCTCAGTGCTGGGTCTTCATTTAGGTCTGAGACAGGGAATAAATACCTTTGCTTTTATTTCTGGCTTCAAAGTACTTCTCAGAAAAAGTGTAAACAAGCTGCTCAAAAATTAGATTGAGGCACAGGGATGCAGCTGTTTTTTTTTTAATTAACGTTCATACAAAGTATAGATTTATCATTTAACAATGAACTTTTGGTAGAACTTAAGTGGGTTGAGCTCATCACCTAAAAGCAGATTGAACAATTTGAAAATGTTTTTTGGTTTCCCCTCAGCAGCTCTGGGACAACAAAATCCTCATCAGCTAATCAATGCAAGTGCAGCATGGCCACCATTAGCTTTTAATGTATAGCACCTGATTCAGCAGCACCTTGGTCTCAGATGCAGTTAACAGCAACAGTGCTTCTGGGGAGAGGCCTGCAGGTTCTGAAAGGATCATCTGGGCATTCTGAGGCAGCATCATCTGCCAAGCCGGGGTTTGTCAGACTAATCACTACCAGTGATGGATGTGCTTTCTCTGAAGCTATTTTTAGCAAAACAATCTGAATACAGGATATTTGGTAAACATCAGCATCCGGTGTTTATCAAAATAAAACCTCCTGCATGATTTGTAAAACTATAAATAAAGCAAGAGGTTCCTCTGCATTGAAATTTGAATCATTATTTGCTTGAATGGCTGCACAAACAGATCAAAACCCTGGCCATGAATGAATACAAAGCATATGACAAGAAAGGCAGATGTTCTATTCATTTCTGCTCACTGGCATCTAATTGCTGAGCTGGTTGCTCTTCAACCTCTATTTGAGGTAGTTGTATGGTAGTTAATGGTAGCACGGCTTTTAAACAAAATATGAAAAGAAAATCCTTTACTTGCAAGGTGGAGATCTTTATCCAGGCCCCCCAAGCTGCTGGCTAGTTGTGTATTTTGAAATATCCAGTCACAATTGCATTCTGTTATTGCGATGTGTAACCAATAAAATACGTTACTGCAACGTCTGGATGGCAGGAGGAGAAAAGGCAAGGCTGGTGGAGCGCTCAGGACAGAGACACAGCACACAGGTAATAAATTCTAGCCCAAGGCATCTACATGCACTGCACAGAGCTCACTGAAATGGGCCCAGCTGGTGTCTAGGCAGGCTGGCTGCAAACAGCTGCAATGCATTTAGACAGAGGGGACAAAAAATTGTAGAAAGACACAGTGACATGGTGTGGTGGCGACACACCTGACATTCCGGCCTTCTGTCACCCGTAGAATCTGCCAAGTGCTACAGCAAATCCAAACCACCCAGCTCTCTTATTATGTCTGGTGCAAATTTAATCACAGAATCACAGAATGGGTCAGGTTAGGGACCACAGTGGGTCATCTGGTCCAACCTCCCTGCTCAGGCAGGGTTGTCCCAGAGCACATTGCACAGGATTGTATCCAGATAGTTCTAGAATATCTCCAGTGAGGGAGACTCCACAACCTCTCTGGGTGATCTATTCTAGTGTGTGGTCACACAAACAAAAAAGAAGTTCTGTCTCATGTTCAGGTGGAACTTCCTGTGCATAAATTTCTGCATCTTGTGCCATTGCTCAGCACCACCGAGCAGAGCCTGGTCCATCCCCGACACCTCCCTGCAGACACTGACAGAGACTTATGGAGTCCCCTCTCAGTCGTCTCCTCTCCAGGCTGAACAAGCCCAGTTCCCTCAGCCTTTCCCGTAAGAGAGATGCTCCAATCCCTTTGTCATCTTCACTTCCCTCTGCTGGACCTGCTCCAGGAGCTCCCTGTCTCTGTCGCACTGAGGAGAACCGGGCACAGTAAAATTAATTAAACATAAGAAATAAATACATAAATACAGCATTTGCATGTACAGAAGACACATTTAAGTCTGAGCTTAAGAACCCGACTGTTTTTTGATGAAAGTGATGAAAGAGCGTTCCTGTAGGAGAGGGGCGTCAGTTCAGGGTCGCGGCACGGGCGTACCCGGCCCCCCGCACGCCCTTCCCTACAGCCTGTGTCCAGTGGTTAATTAAATTGAAATTAGTTCCGAAATCCCGAAGGGGAAGGCGGAGGAGGATGAGGTTGAGGACGAGGAGGACGCGGGCGCGGCCGCTGGGGGGCAGGCAGGGCGCGCCGTCCGCCCGCCGCCGCCGCGCCCTCACGGCCCGGGAGCGGCCCCGCCGCCCGTCCCAGCCCCTCGTTTCGGCCTTAACTCCGTACAGAAAGCGCCATTAACGTGCCGGAGGCTGTCTGCCTTCCAGAAGCGTGCGGAATAAAGGCCGCAAGGGTGTTTTGTTTTGTTGTTGGTTTTTTGTTTTGTTTTTTTTTTAAGCTCTGCTGATGTAAAAGTGGTGACAGGCATTACGTGCTTTAGAGTGAATTTACGTGCGCGTTTGCAAAGGGTAAACAAACAAGTATGGGGCTTTAAGTCACATCTAAACCTTTCATTTACTTGTTGGGAAGATAACCCATTCACATATCTGTCAGTAAATGTAAAAATCCGTGATTTAGTAACTGGAATTGCTACACCTCTAATCCCGTGTCCAGTTCTGGGCCCCTCACTGCAGGAAGGGCACTGAGGGGCTGGAGCGTGTCCAGAGAAGGGAACGGAGCTGGGGAAGGGTCCGGAGCACAAATCTGATGAGGAGCAGCTGAGGGAGCTTGGGGGGCTCAGCCTGGACAAAAGAAGGCTCAGGGGGGGTCCTTATCACTCTCTACAACTACCTGAAAGGAAGGTGTAGTGAGGTGGGGACTGGTCTCTGCTCCCAAGTACCAAGTGACAAGACGGCCTTGTATTCCTGAGTACCTAAATAGGAGTGAGTTAAACCAGTTTGGTGGTGGTTGCCACAAACCCCACCTTTGCTGGAGCAGATTTGGGGCTCAGGCTGGAGCTCCAGGCTCGTCTGTGCATCCCTTGCAGGGGATGTGTGCCCTTGGCTGGCAGAGAAGGAATTGCTGGGCAGCTCGAGGGAATGCCAGGCAGCTCAGGAGGGGCAGCCCAGCGCCCACCCTATGGGGTGGGCACAGCCCCCCTGGGTGGGCTGAGGAGGAAGCCCATGGCCACCCCCAGTTATCTGGACCCAGAGCCCTGGGCCAGTGTCCCTGAAGGGTCCCAGTGTCAGCTCGCGGTGGTGCAGAGGAGCACAGCGAGGGAGAGTCCTGCAGTGGAAGATGAAGGACAACCTTCTCCATGCCCACCAGACCCTTCAAGCCTTCTGCAAACTCCTGGCCCCAGGGTTGATGGCTGCTGCTTGTGACCCCTTCCTCAGATGGCTGACCCAGTCCAACAGAACACCTGAGCAGGGAGTAAGGCCAAAGGAGTGGGAAGCTCACTTTTCCCCCAACTGGGAATGTGATCCATGGGCCTCACTGATCTGGCATGTGGCAGGGCTAGGCAGCAGCTGGCCACCCTGTTGGCTTCTCACGGACACTTTCCTGGCCCATATCACAAGCTCTAAGTTAACATGGAATTGTCCAAGAGTGGCACAGTCATGCAGAGATGCCTGGGTCATTTCCCAGCACCTTCCATCCCTCTGTCCTTCCTTCTCCAGTGCCACTCAGTGACAAGCAGCTGCCCTTTGGGATGGGACTGCCCATCTCTGCAGCAGCCAGGCACATTCATGCAACACTTGCACCAACAGCTTGCAGCTTCAAAGAACTGGTCCCAGAAAAACATTAAAAATAGAATAATAATGCTAAATGTCAAGGTGTATGGATTTAAGATAGATCCAGAAATGTGCATATTTAATACCAGCAAGGACTTCCATGGTTAAATAATATGGCCTGCAGTTTAACACAGTCACTGAATTCCCCTGAATTAATTTGTGCTTCAAGTTCAAAATGAGGTATAATGAGCTAGAAAAGTGCACAATGAGATGGCCCATTTCATCTTGGATAAGCTGGTCATATCAGCCTCCTTAGTCAGGCTGAGTGAATTGGCTAATTAAGTATAATAGCTGATCAGCAGGCATGGACTTGGGGGGGGTTAGTTTCCTTACTCTGTATGGTCAAGCATAGTAAAATCTCAGCTGTTCCATGCTCTTTTCAATACTTTTCTAAAAGTTCTACTGCTGGAGAAAAGAGAAGGTTTTTAAAAAAATAACAGAGTAAAACATGTATCAGAAGCATTCTGAGAGATCCAAAAGGTGCTTGTGAACTTTGAGTGGGCTCCTGTCTCAGGTGCTGGGACTGCTTTCTCTAATGTGGATGCTTGGGAATGTGTTAAGGGCAAAAGACCTTCGAAGCTGAGAGACAGCTTTCCCCCTTTTCAGTTTTAGAGTCAATTATGGTTTCAATTCTTTTTTGTTGTTTTTGTTGCATCTGTACTTCTAAATAATGCATGGTAGCATGTTTCATGTTAATTATGTTTATGTGAGAGGTTGTGCCTTTCTGTCAGTTTAGATGCACCTTCCCAGGCTTGCACTGCAGGAATAGCATACAGCAAGAGACACTTCCATCAGGATTTTCCCACGGGGAAAGTACACCCTAAAACCTACATTATTTTATCTATATTTCCTGGTCTGGTGAAAGATATAGGGGGTTTGGACTAGATGATCTTCAAAGCTCCCTTCCAACTCAAACCATTCTATGATTCTATGACAATTTTTTCTTTAACTACCATTTTTACAAGGATAGTTTTCCTGCTCTTTTAGACTCGGACACCTTTTTTGCTAAGTCCTTTTCTTGTGTGAGCCTGCTTCATTGCATCTAGCCTAAGGAAGTAACCAGATGTTTGATAGCCATTCCCCGCACTCCTTAGCAGTTCATTACCCTTCCAATCCATTCCAACAGGTGACAGACATCCTGTGACACTGTAATTAGCTTCCACACATAGTTTATGACCACCTTGGGAGACACTGCATTTTTTTAACTGAAGTAAACAAGTAATTGTGTGTATTGAGGCCACTTCTTAATTCTAAAACTCTTGCAGAACAGCAGTAGTGCTTTTTTCTTCTTGGGTCATCTCATACTCTGTCTGTCTCTAGCTAATGTTGGAGCTAGATTTTGAGCCACCCATTATTGTCAGGAGCAAGCAGAAGTGAGTAAAAAAAACCAACACATGTTGTAGTAGTAGTAGCAGTAAATTTCTCTTATCCCCATCTCTGAAAAAGTATTTAATCTAATGTTTCTGCATCCAAAGGTGGAAAAGAGAAATTTATCATTTGCTTTGACAAATTGAAAATGAAATACTTTGGCTTCCATTTTGAAATGACATTTTGTGAAATGACATTTTGTAAAATAACCTCAGAATGCTTTATTTTCACCTTCCCACCCTGTCTAACCAGCTGCTAAGGCTGCCCACCAGTCAATCCCCACCTTTCTTCTCCAGCATCTATTCTTGTCTGCAGATGGTCATAGAATCACAGAATGGTTTGGGTTGGAAGGGACCTTAAAAATCATCTCATTCCAATCCCCCTGCCACAGGCAAGGACACTATCCACAAGATCAGGTTGCTCAGAGCCCCATCCAACTTGGCTTTGAACACTTTCAGGAATGGGGCATCCACAGCTTCTCTGGGCAATCTGTTCCAGTGCCTTATCACCCTCACAGGGAACAATTTCTTCCTAATATCTAATCTAAACCTGCCCTCTCCCAGTTTGAAGCCATTCCCTCTTGCCTGTCACTCTGTGCCCTTTGAAGTTTTAGAAAAAGTGACTGAGTGATAGATGAAACCCACTCTCTTGCTGGAGTGGTGACTTATTCCATGCAAAGGCATTCAGGGATAAATTAACATTGGAGGAAACAACTAATCCATCAAACTTCATCAATCTACATAAGGGCTGTCAGAACCATCACCATGAAGATGCTGTCAGCATTGACTCAAGGGAAAGCGAGAACTCCTTGCTGAAATATGAACTTTGTCGATAAGGCTGAGTGTCCCTGGTATACACCCAGCAGCATTAATGTCCAAAGGACTTAGGTGTCCTTTCTGCAGGGCTACAGAAATCTGCATTAAGAAATGAGCAATAGGGAGGATGGTAATGAAACACCTGACAGTGTTAGTGGCCTGTTGGGAGCCTTCTTTCCCCTGTCCACCTCCTTTCACTGCCAAGAGCAATACAAGTATTGATTGCCAGTTAGAAGAAAATTGTGCAATGCATGAAATGTATTCGTAACTTTCTTAATATTTGACAATTATATCATCCATCTCCAAGCTCATTACATAGGAGATGTGCCTACAGAAATAAACTGCGTGATAACTTCTATGGGGCAATACTGCCGGGCTGATATTGAAGGTTTGGGAGTATGAAGCTATTTCCTTACTTGCCACTCATAGTACTTGTTTCGTCCTTTCCAGTGCTTGGTCCAGCCTGTACTGAGATGACTCTGGTAATGTGTCTGCCTCTTCTTTTTGGGAAACAGCTCTACAGTTTGATAAGATGTTTTAAATTTTCTTATAATAATTGCTTTCCTCTTCTTGGCACTCCAGTTGTTTACATCAGCAGAGCTGAGAGAAGTCCTTCTGAATGCTTTTATAACTTGGCATGTGCAAGGAGGCAGCCTTGTTCCAAACCTGGAGGAGAAATGAATGCATTGCTTAAACCAAAATCTCTTTGCTCGAGGAAGAAATTGGCAGTTTGAAACTGTCAGGTCACATCTAGTCCCATGTAATATTTCAGAGGGTCACTTATATGACTGACTTCTAAATAAGGGGACATGTAAGACTCCTAGAATAAAATTCTGACTGATGAAAATAGACCATTTGAAACATAATGAGACAGATGATAAAGATAAAAATATTTTTTAAAGAGAATTTGATAGGCTTGTGGAGTAGGAAGTTAAAACTAATTAATTTGACTAACACTGAAAGTGAACATAAGGATGTTTTCCACAGTTGATTGTTAGTAAAATGTCTGATCAATTTGATCAAAAGGGAAAGCTTAGGGAGGGGAAAGAAAATTGGAAAAGCAGAATATACTTCTGGGGTACATCTTCAAAGACAGTCAGCAGTTTCTCATAGTAAATCCTGCAAAAGTCCCTGGTTTCATTTCTGAAAACCTTGTTCATTTCTGAAAATCTTCCTCTCATTGTTTCAGAAATGAATGTTGACTTTGCTATACTGAAGCTTACACACAAACACAAAATGATCCTTCTGTTACAGGAAGGTTATTTTCACAAGTTGAACTTCTCTCTCATATTTGGCTGATCACAAAAGGTGCTGTGCTGAGCCCTGTGGCCTCCCTTGTGGAATGTCTAATATCTGCAACTGCTTTCTTTTGGCAGAGAAAAGCACAACGGGAACTGTGGATTTAGTGTCCACTGAGACCAGTGAAAACCCTCCCACTGATCTCAAGGACTCAAGGCAACAAATCAGTTCAGTGCCATAAAAACAAACCCACATTAGTAGGTAGATATGGCAAATTTCATGCCATGTCCGTGGAGATAAATAAAGCCAAGTCTTTTTAATTTCATTAGCCTTCCTTCCTGAAGAGTGCACATTTTCCAGCCTCGCCGAGCAGGGCTGACCTGCTACATCCAGTGTATTACACACACCAGTGGCTCCATGTATTTGAGTGTTAAGGCCACAGTGTTCAAACTCGTCTGAATGCAGTAAGACAGCGGATTGTCCTTCTCTTCTGAACGAGACCTGTTGCTGCAGGGATCAATAGAGCATTAAATATCACCTCTTATTACAGTGAATACCCAATAAATACCACGAGCCCAGTGCAACCTCAGCTGGTAAATATCGACCAAGGAATGCCTTCAGATGAAGTGGCTGATCTGAGAGGCTGTTTTAATTATGGGATTTCTGTCAGCAGTCAGAGGAAACAGCAAGATGGGTAACTCAGAGATGAGCAGAGAGGAGAGCAGAGCTTTGCCGAGCACTGAGCGTGGGTTCGTGTGCCTGGGCCGTGTGACCTGCATGGGCACGGCTCGGGATGGAGCCAGGGGTGCTGCGGGCACACACTTGCATTCCACGCCTGATCGGTGGGTATGTGGTGTTGGCGGGGAGTGCCCCACATTTCAGTTCATCGAGCCAAATAGGAAATCACTTGGAGGCTGTAGTGTTTGTAAATTTTGCCTTTCCTTCTGGGACGGGTTGACTACAGAGGCTGTAGCCTCCAGACGGCGCTGTGTGAGCAGTGGCAGAGTCTGCCTGCCTCGGCCAGATCAGCATCTTTGAACAGACAGCCTGCGAGACACAGCTTTATCCCATCTCTCTCCCCTGCCTTGGGAGACGGGGAGATTCGCATCCAAGCTGGCAGAGCTCTGCTTTCAGTGTCTCTACTTCTATAGATTCTCTCTCTGGCTTTTCTGAAATTATTGTACTTTCACTTGTGAATCATTGATTGATATTATTAGTCAGTACTAGCATACATTTGGGTTTGGATGTTGACTGCACTGAATGACAGCATTTAACATTCTGTTAATCATCTCTGAACATGCTACATCTATTTCTTTAAAAGTGTGTTTCTTTGTAGTCACCTCACACACACATTTAATAGTTAATGTTATCCTGAAAGCAAACACACGTAGCAGTTTGTGCAATAATTATTGGTATATCACGAAGATTTTTATTGCATTACTCATTCAAAAATATTCCTACAGTTACAAAGTGAAACCTTTATAAAATGTGGAGACAGTCTTCCCCCCCACTGAAATGTTGCTGAATGATCAGGGTTACCTGGCATTGTTCTCCAGAGGAAAGCTACTGGGCATTTCAGAGAGACTGGAATTTGTCCAGGCTTTAGTGCTTTTGAAAAGCTTCATCAGAAAAGACCCATGTGCTACTTAGCCCACTTATAGCTCATACTGTTCTAACATTTCTTTTTAGAGAGTGGATGAGCTAGAATCAGGGTAGAGCCACTTGTTTTAGGTACCTACCATTGTACTGAGATATTTATACACCCATCATTGTCTGTGCATTGGTGGATTTATTTCATTTTCCAGCTGCTTCTCCTTAGTTATTTATTTTGAATGTCATCTGCCCTGCTGAATGTTTTTTTGAATCATCTATTAATATCAGTACAGTTCTCCTGGGTGAGTGGTGATTTAAAACCAGATGATCAGAGGACTAGAGCATAGCCTTGGCAACCAGTGCCAAGTAAGAAGGTGGCTCTGAGCAGAGTATTGCTCCACATGTTCTCCACAGATCCCTTCCAACAAAAATTATTCTGTTTTTGTGATTCTGTTTCTTTGTGTCAGTGACAACTTTTATTCTGTCATCTGATTTAGGGGTTTTATTTGTATTTAGGCCTTGTGATTATTATACACTTTTTATTTCTTGCTCAGTATTGCTGATTTTCTGCAATTTAAGGAGAAAATAAATTATTTCTACATACAGGTAAATTTGACATCTTAAATGTAGATGTTATTAATAATAAACAATATAATTCTTGGAGTAGTTAAACTGTAGGAAAATGACAGCTGAAAAGCTCCTACCTTGGGTCTTAAGTCAGAGCCTTCTTTGTGCTCTTTTGTATGTTGGAAAATTGAATGTTTTTTCAGCATATAGAAAATGAGTTTTACAAACCAGATGGATTATACAAGCACAATGACAGCCCTTGTTTTTTAACAAGAAATCTGCTCCTGATGTTCACCAAGACTAAAAGCATCTGAAAAATTGCCCTGGCAAACACTGGGAATCTTGTGCCAACTTTCTCCCTCCCTCCTTCTTGGGAAGGTGAAACTACCTCCAAAATAACCCTGAGGAACTTTTGTTCAGTCTGCTTCTACATCTTCTGAGAAGGCAGACAGCGTGGACCTGGCCTTTCTACTCAGGAGAGAACTACAAGAAAGATTTCCCAACTATTATTCATTCACTGGATCTCTGGCAGGTTGTTTCAGGGTCCTTTACCTTCTCTACACCTTCTCCCTTTCCAGGAGTGCTGAAAGGTGGGTGCCTGAGGCTGAAGACCCCTGAACCAGAGGAAGGTGCCCAGGAAGATGGTCATTCTGAACCCACACCAATTGCTCTGGGTTACCTGCCAAAGCTCTGCTGAAGGTGCTGACTTTAAGGCCAGGCTTAGGTCTATGCCTGCAGGAGAGGTGTGCCTTCCTGCCTTGCAGAGCTGCTTTTCTGTAGTTTCATGGTAAGCTTCAAATATGACAATGCTGAAAACCAGGAGACTGTCTTTACTGGGGTTGTGCACCAAGCTCAATTATTTTTAGAAATTACATGTTATTTCACTGGTGCTCCCTAGCTTTTCTTGTGATTTGTTTTTTTTTATTATTTCATAGTCACTTTGCCTGTATCATCTGTGAGTTTATAGACTTTTATTATATCATTCTCCAGCCATCTCTCCTCTAAGGGGCCCTTCTTTCTCCAGCAATGTGAACCATACCATAGCAGTGTCCTCTGGCTTTGTTCTCCATTTTTTCCTAAAATTTTCTGACACTGTGCTCATGTTTTTGGTCAAAGTGCAGCAATGAGACGTATTTAAAGAGCCATCTATAAGGTCTTTATTTCTTTCTTGAGGACCTATCACTGTATATGTATTGTTGGAATTCTTTCATTTTACATGTACGTATACTTTACTGATATTTAATGTCATCTGCCATTTTTTTAAATCCTCATGCTATGAGATTCCTCTGCTGCTCTTTAACTACCTTGAAGTTGATTCTTCTCTCCTTGAAGAATATTGTCACTTCACTGTTCAGTTTCTTCTGAGGACACTTATAGCTATGTGGAGGTTCTCAGAGTCTCTGCATGCATGCCTTGCTGGCTCAGGTTGCCTTGTGAAGGAGACTGCATTTAGGTTACCTGAAGGGTAAGGAAACATTTTATTAAATACACATTGAATAACAACTTTCCTCGCCCTTTCCTCTGTTTTACCAGAGCACCTGCAAAATTAGTTTGGCAACTTCATATCTTATTCCTTGATCTTTGCTGTCTGTGGGCCTTGAACTGCCCCCCTCCCCCCCCCCATTACTGCCAGAGACAAGGCTGGGCTGGACCTTCCCCTTCCCACCTGCAGCTTTCAGCCACCATGAGTTCAGCTGGTCCAGCCTCAGCTGCAGGTCCTCCCTTTGGAGCTGTGACAGCTGGCAGGTGGCATGGAGAGCTCCTCAAAACGAAGACCAAGAAAATCAGCAAGAAGTGAAAGACTGAGGTTCATAATTTCTTTCTCCTGACCTGAACTCCATAGCCAGAGCTGAGGCAGGTTTGTCTTTTCCCACCTCTGCCTCTAAGCTTGCCACTGTCTCCCCTGGCAAAACCTCTGCAATACCTGCAGCCTCCTCTCTTCTGCACAGCCCATTTTCAACAGCTCACTTAGATCTTTTTCCTCTCAGGTAAATCAGGACTTGCACAGCACAGACTGAGACCTTCCCTGTGGTTATAACCACACAGGAACGCTCCTGATGGAGTCCATTGTTTTCCTGTCCCTAGGGGTGCACTCAGGCAATCCTGTACACCTGCTTTTCATTTAACTCTGTTCCTTTAGGCAAAGGGTTCTCCAACACTTAGCAGTGCAATCAGACCAGACACCTCATTCCCAAAAGCACAGGGATTTATAACACACTTTTTTGGTTCACTTCATTTGGGAAATCACATTACTTAGTTTTGTAATCATATCTGCTGTTTGATTGACAGTACCAATTTTATTACTGAGTTTTATGGCTTCATTTTGTGCTTTGTTATCATACCTCCTGGATCATGTGGATATGAGAATCTCATTTATAAAAATAAAAATTTCCAAACCCCATGAGTCTGGAAGGAAACTGTAAAGTAAGAACACATTTCAATGTGTAAAGGGAGACAGAAACACCAGAAAGTTGCTAATATACCTAAAATAATCACATGTTCCTTTTGAAGACAATAAGGTCATGTGGCCATAGGAACATACAAATTAATAACTTGGAGTTAGCAAGACTGAAATAAGGTGTTTCTTAGATCTTGGTTGTTTCTTAGATCTTCATTTGCCTGTTCAGAAGACAAAATGAAAATGAGATATTTGGCAATGCAAAGCTCTAGTATTGCAGGGGTTTTGTTTTGGGGTTTTTTTACAGTCTTATGCAGGCAGCCCAAGATGAATTAAACATACGATTCTTTTTTTTCCTTTAGTGAGAGATGTATCTAAGGAGACGGGAGAGAGGAGTATCTCAGGAGGCTGTAGAAAGAGGGCATTGCAATGTCTATTGATTGATAACCAATACAGAAGGTAATTGCATTGAATGCTCATAAATCTCTACAAAATATCACTTGAACAGAGGAAAGAGACAATAATTATTAATTAATATCTGCTTGTCCAGGCTACTAATTCACTGGGGCTTATTTTCTCAAGAGGTCTTACCTGTATTGGTGTAGGTTAAGGTATTGAAAATATTTCAAATGTGCAAGTTATTCCTTCTGCTAAAGGAAAATTTGACTCTATTATTTGAAGGCTCCTTTCTATGACTTTTAAAACAGTTTTTAAAGAAAAATAAAGGCAGAAGAACATAAAGGAAAAGACTTGGGAATACAGGTCCAGAATACAAAACTGAATCTAAATACTTGAATGAACAAGATTGGATGTTACATTCTCATTTTTTGGCTGGATGTAGATTTCTCTATACTAAATAGTCCATCAAACTATATTCAAACCCCAGCCTTTTTACAATCATTGTAATACAGATTTTTAAAAATGATTGTGCTAGCACTGCAATATAATAAAGTGCAGAAATATGGGCAGATTATCAAAGACGTTTCATAACTGGGCATAAATAGAGCTGTTGGAGAAAGGCTATGGTGTCACAGCCACATCAGAATTCACTGGTCTGTCTCTTAATTTTTATCTAAAAATCAATTTTATAGACAGTGAGACAATCCTTGCAGCATACATTTGTAGTAGTATATGCAGTGTGCTAGTGGCAAATGCTGGCCTCTAGCCTTGCAGTAGGACTGCATTCAGAAGTATTATTTGATTTTTCAGAAGTGCCTCTGTATATCATCCCTAGCATAGCCATTTATGGCACTGCACACTTTTTCCAGGAGATACTTTTCCTACAGAGAGCTTTCTCTGGCATCATAAAGCAATGATGGATTAGTCCTCTTCCACAGTGTTTCTGCAACTAGGAGTCAATGTGGTTTCAAATATGCAGAACTGATATTATCCAATCTCCCTCCTTTTTGTCAGTTCAGGGAAACTTTGGGTTTGCTTTTTTTATGAAGAGTTGAATAATCAGGGCAAAAAGGAAAGGGATCGAGTATCTGTGTGAATGTAAAGCAGGAGGATGAAGTATTAGGTTTTTGCTGGACTCCACCTGTGAAATGATGCACAACAAAGAGGTGTCCATGTTTTTGGTTTGTGATCAACATTCTTATTTGCCATGGCTTTGGCAATTTCTCTAAACGGGGCTATACATTTATCCTGCATTTCAGATAGAAACAAGTCGCTTTTTGAAACTTGGAGGGAAGGAAGAGGCTGCTTCTCTGCCATTCTTTCTTGCTTTTTCTGCCACACTTCTTTTTTTTCTTCTTCTTCTTTTGCTATGGAATTGAAGAGAAAGTGAGGTAGAAGGAAAACACTAAAAATGGATCCACGTGTAGCTAGCACAAAAAACTCATAAATTTATTCTACATGAATATTTGCCCCAAATGTAAATAAATCCTTAGATTTATAAGGATTTATTTACAAAAGAGTAGAAAGTTGGCATTCTTAGTTCTGTCTACTGTGGTACGGAGCACTGGTATTATGAACTTGCTCCAGATGCTGACTTTTCATTCCCAGGTTTTTTTCAAGCCCTTTTGGAGGGTTTTGACAAACATTCTTTAACAATCCACTGCAATCAAATACACAGATCTGCTCAGAAGAGAAGGGAGAATGCAACTTGTGTGACGTTGCTATGTTCTTACAGTCCCAGTGCCCCCACCAGCCTGAGTGATTCACTTCCATTAAACAAAGAAAGTAAGATTCAAACAGGTGAGGTGATACAGAGTTTCACTCATGCCTACATCTTTTTACCCATGCCCTTCAAAGGTTTTGTGTGGAGACACACTGGAAATCATAAAAAGGCCTGAATGGACCTATGGACCCATTGATCAGCCCCCAGAGCTTTGTAGCAACTCTCCAGATCTCCATCAGCAGTATGCCTGTGGATGAGAAGCAGGTCATAGCAATGGGCAAGTCCCAACAACGTCCCAGCTCAGCCCACAGCAGCAGAACCTGCCAAGGCAGTGAGCAAGGGCAGTAAATAAGTGCCTGTGAGTGCCCAGCCACCACTAAATTACATGACTGAAAATGTAAAGTCCTCAGAGCTTTAAAAAGCTAAGGAGAGACAGCATTTCTCGACACTTAGTTAATAGGAGAAGGGAAAGGAAGTTTCCTCTACAAGGACCTATTTTATATCTAATTTTTTGTCACATTATTTTTAAGATAGCCCCAAAACTGGGACAGTTACACAAAGCAGAACTATACAGGGCCACCATAGCACAGATAGAAATAGTAAGGCAGTCAGAGAAAATTACTTTTTTATCTGATTACTCTTTTTTTTCTCAGCTGGGTCAAGCTGCCACTATAATTCTGCTTCTCCTTCTCTCTGTCTCAAAAAAAAAAAGGACTTTGCTGATCACATATGATAGGATCATCAAACTTGTGAAATGGAATTGTGTGCACTTACGCTATTTGCTGATAAATTTTACTTGAACCTGAAATACTCTTTAAATAACTCCAGAAAGGCAGTAAGAACTGGATATGGATAGGTCAAGAATCTCTAATAAAAGCTTAACAAATCATTGTTTGCTCATAGGTGAGGTTTATTCTCAGACAAAACTCTTCCTCCCTTCAAGCAAAAGATTTCATGCTGGTCCAATAACATCTCAGTGAAAATCAACTTTTCTGCTCCTTAGCTGTTGTTCCATCCCAAAAGCGAGGCCATATTGAAAATGTAAATTTTCTTCTCAAGCTCTGCCATTTTGTACTTTTCAAGTGGCAGAGTTCCAGGGAAAACCCATCATGTTTTATCCAAAAACTCACTGTGCAGACTCATCAGTACTTAAGAAAAAGAGGGATTGATTTTAGATGTACAGGTAACAAGTTCTTAAAAGCAGAACTGAAAGCTGATTTGAAGCTTCCAATTCAATTTCCTAAGAAGGCAAACTTTAAGTGAATGCCAATTGGCTTGCAGGAGTTGCTGATAAAATCTATAATTCACCAATTAGAAAGCTATAGGTTGAGGATTTTGTTCATACTCAGAAATGTTTGTGTTCTGTCTGTCTCAGCAAGATGAAATCTTTGTCCAATGTAAAAATGGTTGAGAAGTTAGTGTCTAACTTTTCATCTGTTCTTCCCCGTCCAATAAATGGGGGCAGGAGGAAGAAAGAGATAAAATAATCACATCAAATGCCATAAATGATAGTAAAAGTATTTACGGAGAGTGATTGATGACCTTAATGTGAAACCACATGCAGCTAAGGCAATTGCCAACTCAGAGCAAGCAAACAGAAGGACCAGTTGATGCCATTTAAAGTGAAACAACCTGGCTTCATATTGCTCACTACAGTGTCATTTGCTTTGGAGTTTGCTTTTTCGGCCTTTAAATAGCTCACGTGTTCTGTTTGAATTGTCTAGGATTCTTGTTTTACTTTTTCCCCGAGCTTTTAATTTAGGTAAATTTAGTATAGCTTAAACAGAGAAAAAAAAAAAAAGGAAAAAAAAAGAACAAAGAAAAACTACTAAGAAATAAAATGCTTTGTTGCTGTAGGCTAGTGCTTGCTTGTGTGATCTTTTCTGAAATTAGTACTATAATTATTATTTATAATATCATGCCATGTTTAACAAACGAAAGTGTTTTAAGGCTTAGTTTTCTGCATGACAGTGGAGTAAGTGAGTATCAGGCCCTGTGCTCTTTTACAACTAATGTGAATACAACACAAGGGTAATGAGTATAAGCAGGAAAGAAAAGACTCAGATCTGAGGCTGCTTTATTATATGTTTCTTCTTTTTTAGTTTTTCATTTTGAATCACTGTGGCAGAAGATACAGCACCAGCAGACACTCACACAGCTATTAGCCTGTGCAAGGCCAAACAGGCTAGACAAAATTTTGCATATGATCATAAAGAGAAATAAAGATTAATTGCTTAATGTCAAGTCTGTGCAAATTTCTAACTCTTTGTTAAAGACAGACATAATTTGGCTGTTTCGAGATTTACTCTGCTTAGCAAGAGAGAGAAACTGATAAATAGGCATTATGTTATTCCCTCCACCAAAAATGGCACACAGGAAAAGCAGTGCTGAGCACTCCTGCTGTTCCTCCAATGTCTTCCTCAGAGGTAATTTCTTTCACTTTTCTTTCTTTTTCTCCCCTTCTGCCCCTCCTTACCCCTGTGCTATTATAATTTGCTATTTTTCTGCCTTTCTCTTAGTGCAGCCACCAGGACACAACATGAACGCAGGTGAACAGCACTAACAAGTTAGTCCTTGCAATGAAAACATTTCCAGTGTGTGGGACTATCTGTTCTCTATTTCTCTCCCCGATTTCATTCACTTTAAAATTGCTAGGCTGTTACGGATATGTGAGATGAGTTCAGCCCTATATCAGTTATATGAGAGATTTTAGAAATTTCTAATTTTTTGCTGGAACTCTCCTATGAACCCAAGAGTAGAAGTAGCCTTTTTAAGCAGCCTTTGCTTTGCCGGGAATCATCATCATAAATCATCTTCTGCATCTTCTCTCATACACCTTTCCTTTTCTAGGCTGTCTTCTCCATTTTTATTTCTGTCTGATATGGCTGTAAAGTTCCAAGGCAGTATTACCTTGATTGGCTGTGTGAGGTGCTTTGCTTATGTAGCATGGAACAGATGCTTGCTTGTAATAAAGTCCATGGCATCATCCATGGTCAAGAAGGGCTAGCTGGAGAATTTTCACAACAACCAAAGGAAAAAACAGATTTCGCCACAGCATGTTTTTTAAAATTTGTGTTCAGGCATTGATAAGTATGTGTGAAAGGCACATGAGAATAGAAAGAGAATAAAGAACAATTTCTTCATTCTCCAACTCTACAGTCAGTCAGAGGGGAAAAACACCCCTCTCAGAGAGAAGCTCATGCAGGGAAAGTGTCCTTGTCTGTATCTCTCTGCATTCAGCCCATAGTTATATCAGACAGATAAAGCAGCACAAGGGCCTCATTGAGTTAAGAAAACAAACAAAATCAAATTATTAAAATTACTTCTAGGTGTGCCTGATGCCCCAGCTGAGAGAACAGGATTCTCTCTGGGGCTGAATCTGAGCCACCATGTGGCACAGACACACACATGTGCCCACAGGGACACTTTCTAGATTGGCCTGATGGCTATGGACAATTTCCTGGAGATGGTCTGGTCAGGTCTCTCACAGGGCAGGGGTATTTTGGCACCACTGCCTTCTGTCTGGGCTCAGCACAGCTGGGCCACCTGGCAAAGCTCCTGGCCGAGCTTGCCATGAGGAAGCCTCACCTTGGGCCGAGAATGGCCAGGACTCGTCTCAGGCATCAGAAGAAGATGAAAATGTGATCAACACTGGCTTTTGGTTCCCTTTTCTTGTACCCAGCACCTTCTACCCGAATAACCTTTCCACAGGAGGTTGGACAGACACCCTTACATTAAGGTGTCTGCCCACCCACACGAATTGCTGTGGCTGGGACTCAGCTCCATCCTCAGCTGTGTGCGGCATCAAAGAGGCTGTGCGTTTCACATTTGCTTTTTTTACAAATAGTCAAACTGACTTTAAAGTAACTTACACAAAATGTCACACAGAACCAAGGAAACCTGACCACCACAAAGCTCAGACAGAGCAAGTGCACAAAATGGAGGGGAAGGGATAGAGGAGAGAATGACATGGCAATAATACAAAGCTGTTAATCACCAAGAATAAAGATGGGCAGAGATACTCGTCCCACCTTGCCCAAGGGAAGATCTCCTTGAAGCCATGCTTTCACTCTGTTGCAGCACCAGCTCTTTGGAGATATTTTAATATTTCAGCTCCCGTGTTTCCTAGATAGCTAATAAAGATCCTGTAATAGAGTTACTGAGGAGAGGAGGTCATCAACTTTAATGTCTGGGTGCACCTCTCCTGAATCTGCACAGTGCAGTGACTGGCACAGTTTACTTTGTATAGAGGGCTATTGTCCAGTGATAGGGAGAGATAAGCCCCTGGAAATGGTCTGGAACCTTCTAGATTTTATCAGATTGAACAATAATGCCATTGAGACCAGTGATATAAAAGAAAGAAAATTATATTTATAAATATATGTGTAAACGATATCATGTCAATACTCAACATGGTTGTGTTACAAGGTCTGTGGTAAATTTTGTGCCAAACTAGATCTCACCTACAAAGTTGACAGAGTATAAAAAGGGAAGAAATTTAGTCAACTTTACAATTTCCCTCAGTCAGACACACCTTAGGATACATTTGGTTCTTTAATTTGAGAGCAAGGAGTGTGAGAATCTGTTTGAAAGCAAAAGTCACCCTAGTACTGACTGCCTGACTGACACTCAAATTAATTTCAGTAAATGTAGTGAGCCCATGAAAGGAGAGATGACTAAGGTATGACTAACCCGAATGTCTAGAGATGATAATTTGTCCCTAGTTAGAGGAGTGTGCTTTATTGAGCCCTTTCTACGTGATGTTTCTATATCCACAACTCCAATTTATTGTTATTATTATTATGCTTTTATATGTCTGGAAATGTACATGGCACCTTATGCTATTAAACCTTCAAGTTGCTGCTTCTTGCCAATTCAACTGTGAAACACAAAGCAATAATATCAGTGATATAAAAATTATATTACGTTTTCTATAATCTATTTATATGGAAGAATAAAAATCTTCATAAAAGTATTCTGCTCTGCTCCTTCAAAAAGACAGTGAGGATTCCTAGCAAGAGGAAGGAACTTTCATTAATCAAACAGGGGTAAAGAAAACAATTTTGAAGATTTACTCTTTTAACAGTCTAATGTGATAATTTTTGAAGTGAGATAGAGGAAATAATATATTGAAAATGGAAGAAAGGGTGGAGTTCATAGCTGCTGAGTTGGTTAACATAGCTTTTTGATGTTTTTAACGCAGTGGGACCTTTAGAGATATGACTCCTTCCTTCCTTCCTTCCTTCCTTCCTTCCTTCCTTCCTTCCTTCCGTCCTCCCCTTGCACACCCCATATGGCTTTTCCCTAACATCTGAGGCCCTTCCTTGCATAACAGCAGTGCATCCATCAAAGTGTGGTGCAGGCCTGGAGCCTTGCCCAGCAGAAAGTGTAAGGAAAAGAAGGGGCAGGAGGCATTCGCTCCCCACTCTCAGCTGGCAAGTTCCAAATCAAATTGGGGATGCAAAACTCATGTTGATTAACAGCACAACGCCAGTTACTGAGTCATCATTTTAGCTTTCCTGTCTGTGGGATACTAAACATTGTAGCACATATTCATCGATAAATTACTGAATAGAAGACCTGGGAAAATGCCTTTTGAAATGGCTTTACCTGCATGCATTCAGATGTTTGCAGCCATGAATATTCTAGCAAATGGGTTTACAAGTACTTACAGTCACTGCAGCATTACAATTCTCTGCAGTAATAGAAGATATCCACGAAAATGATGTTTGACTTCATAAATATCACTAAGAAGTCAAAGAATTACTCTTACCAAACACATTAAGAGGGAAGTGTCCCCAAGGCATCCAGTCCGGACCAAGCAGTGTATGCCTTGATCCTGCATTCAAGTCTCTGGGGCCACAAATATTACCCAAGTGTTTTCAGGAGTGAGATCCAGCACAACTGATGGAATTTTGATTCTAAGTGAGTCAGAAGAGACTGCTTATAAACTGTCAAAGGGAAAGCTGAATAATGAACAGATTCAAGCAGATAACATGCTGCTCTTCAGTAAATGAACCATTGCCTCCAAGCTAAGGTACCCTTGTAGCCAAAGCTGCTTTCCATTGGCTCTGCAGGAAAATAAAAAAGAGAGAAGAAGCTGGCCTCAGATGTTAATTAGTTAAATTGCCCCATGTTATTTTTCTAGTACATTATGAATAGCTTTTATTATTTCACAGACATCAGTATTTCTAAAGAAATATGATGGCTCTTTCCTTTATCATGTGCTTGTAAACTTCCGTATTACCTCCCCTATCATAACTGCAGCAAAATTGTCATCGATTGCAGTGCGTGTGAGTCTCAGTGAGATCTTCCACATTTGGCTTTTATTACTTAGAGTTTAATCTGTGCTCCTAGAAATAAAATGTTCATTTGCCCTTCATGTAATTAGCCTCACAGATTGAAAGCTGCAAGCAATTTTGAACTTGCTGTAAGTAAATGCATTTAACAGTACGATTGCCAGGCTGTTAAATCTGAAATGCTAGAACCTAAAATTTTATAACATATGCGTGATTCACAGCCTTGTCTGCACTAGAAGAAAGATTCCTGTTATATCATACCAGTATGATGCCCAAAGATGCTGCAGGCTTTTGCTGTCATAATTCTGTGAAAAGTCTTTTACCTGGCTGTTTAGTTGCAAAAATGCAACAAATTAATGCTGCATTTGATCATTTGCCATTTTATTTCTCCCTTCCTTTAGCAATGAAGAAGTGTGAGGATTTGGGGTTTTTTTATTAGATACAGCCATGCATGCAGACTGCTTAAGAAAATCAGGTATCATAGATACAAGCCTATGACCCACTCTGAACTACCAATTTGGAAGTCTTTCTGGCATCCCGATGCAATCACACCTGAGTCATGTTTTTCCATCCTGCTCAAGAGTCCCAAGCACGAGGGACAAACTCCCAGGCTGAAGGAAGAGGAAAAAGGCCAGCTGCTAAATATAGCTGGCCCTGTCTCTCCTGACAGCTGTACTCCAAACCCAGAGTCTCACCTGGCTTTGGATGACAGATATGGTAAAGGAAAGGTCTTCACTTCTGGTTTAGATTCTGCAGGAACATTGCAGCTGAACAAAGAGAGCAAACATTTTGAATATAGTTGCCTTTAACGCAGTTAGGATTCTAATCTTCCCTGTGATCCTGGGATGAAAATGGTGAAACAGCCTACAAGAAATGGCTATTGTGCCACCAATGCTTCTGGCCCATGCCCTGCCCCCATTCTTCTTTGTCAGATACTGAAAATCAAATCCTGCACTCACAGTGGCAACTGGCTCAATGTACAGGAATGGATTATTTTAATTTCTATTCAAAACCTTGATGGTAGCACTGTATTCCATATTTCGTATTTCTGTATTTCATATTTCCCAGTGCACTTGATCAGGCTCTGCCCATGCTAAACACAGAGTTGGGTATTCAGGGGAGCAAGAGACTGTGATGCCTGAAGTTACTGAATAGGATCCAGTTCAAGTTTAAGCAGATATTTTTATTTGTTATTTGACTCAGTAAAGGCGGTACACTGTGCCTTAATTCTCACTCTCTCACACCAGGCTGGTACATCTGTATTATCTTTATAGCTTACACAAGGTGTTAACTGTTCTTAAAAGTAGCTGTGTTTTAAAGAGAAATATTTGTCTGTGGGAAGAATTAGCCTGGAAATGATGTTGAAGCTGCTTTTCAAAGTAATGGAAGCAAATATTTTTAAATGCTTATATTATTTTAGTTACAAAAAAAAAAAAAACCACAAGCAATGAGACTGTACTTTCCTAGTGTCCTGCTGCTTGCCCAGTATGACAGCCACTCAGTATGGCCTGTCTGGGATGTGTACAGCTTAGCATTTTTCTTTTTTAGCTTGTCAGTCCTAGATGGCTATGTTACAAACAAGCCCAAGGGTCATCCTAAGATGGGCAGACCCACAAGCTCTTCTCCCGAGGCATCAGCTGTGGATTGCTTCCCTCTGAATGCACCCAGAGGTACATTTGATAGGGACAAACCATCAGGGCCTCTGGCACTCTTCTTCTTTGATGGTTGGGTTCTGCACTCTTTACTTTTCCCAGTAGGCCCAGTGATGGATCAGGCCTTTAAACATTTTGCTTCAGCTAAAGGTTCATTGGGCACCTGAAAGATACATTAGATGACTCATGTATGCCCTTCTCTTCATGTCTTAAGGGTAGCAGTGCATAATGTCATCAAGGGCCTCATGGAGAGTGTCTTATTAGCATGGATTTGTAATATTAAGTATAGTTTTAACTGCGATGGACTTGTGCCATTAATATTTAGTGGAATTTTATAAGCACTTCATCAGCTCATATATAGGAGGGTGATAGGCCCTCTTACACCCAGGTCGACATTTTTGACTATTTCCTATGTTTTTGTGTCACTCACTGGCCTTGTGAGCATATGTAAAGTACAGAGTCCTCGACTGTGAACAACAAATGAGGGATCAACAGTTTCATCGGGAGAGTGGCATTTTTGTTGGACAGTTTGCTCCTTTCACTCCATAATATATAAAACTGTTCAGCTTGGCAGGTTTTGGATTTGCAGTCAGAAACAGAAGAGAAGGGAGAAAAAAGCTCAGGCATGGTAGTGGGCAATGTGTTTGGGTTAAAAAGCAGGTGGGGGGTGGTTGGAAGCCTTGGATTTCTTTAATTTTATGGCTTTTTCTTTCTTTACTGCAGGGCTCAAGCCAAGCAGGGGATATCAGAAGTTGTATTTTGTTTTCTTATTCTAAATTTTAAGAATAAGAATGTGGAAAGTGCACAGAGCAACATGTTCCTTTAGGAAGCCCTGTACTGAAAGTAGCAGCTGAGGAGAAGACTCACCTGGCAGCTGGAGTTATGAGAAGGGGGCTGGGGTGGATTAGTTCAGTTCTAAGATGACGCACAAAGAAATTTCACCTTTTAACCTTCCTTTCCCTTCCTCTTATTTCGGTGAAGAATAAGAAAGAAGATAGAAGGAGGCAGAGAAAGAAGATTAATAGGTTTTTTTTTTTTATTGTTCATGGAACCAGATGGAAGAGGGTGAGCATTGAAAGCACCTACTTTCTATGCTTTGCTGTATTTGCAGAATGTACTGCACACAATTTCCATCATAATTTTTGTGACAGGAATAAATGCAGCTGGGACAAACAACGGGAAGGCCTGTGCTGTACTGCTGCTCCTTCCCAGGACCATGCTCAGTGTTAGCTTGACCTCTCTTTGCACCAAGGCCTTTCTCTTCCTTAATTCACATGACTATGTGAAATGTGCAGCTTTATTTTTTCCTTTATAAACAGGAGCTTTTTTTCAGATGTCTGGATAGTGGAAACAGGAAACCAGAAGGTGATTAAAAATAATGTTCTATTTATTTTATTTTTAAACTTCCATATCCTTGTGGAGGTATTTTTATGATGCCTGAATAATTGAGTTGGCAAAAGCAGGAAAACTCCAATGATTTTGAATTCTAGTTTATTGCCTCTAGACTGACTTTCCAAGTACTCCCCACTTTCCAGGTACAATCTATATGAAACGCCTGCCTGTAGGACTGAATTGTAACCTGACATGTGTGGTACATCCTGTTATTTCAAATAGAAATGCATGCAGGAAAATTGTGGAGGGAGCAGGATTCTGTGGGACACTTTTTCCCTCTCAGTCCTACACAGTAGTAATTAAAGGCCAGGTTGAACCACATGAACTCTCCAGGCATAAGCCACCCCCTCCGCGCTCATGGCTGACACTGAGGGAAGTGCTGGCCTTATTTCCTGATTATTGACCTCCTGACAAGTAGCTAATGCTGACCCATAGGAATTCTAGTGCCCCATCACAGACTGAGTCTTCTCTAGTGAATATTGCACCCTCTGCTTCTGGCCTCATCAACAAGTTCTTCCTTCCTCCTCTCCTCCACAACCCTTCTTCAGTATAGTCCCAGTCTCCTTCAATGCCAGTCTTTCCCTCAGTCCTAGTCTAGCTCTTTGTGGGTCATTAGAGAGCTGAGTGCTGCTGGGACCAGGGAGGAGATCACTGAGAGCACAGGACAAACACTTGTGCAGTCCCCAAGTTGCAGTGGGGAGTGTTGTGCAGCCCTTGAAGGAACAACCTGAGACCATAATCCACAGCAGATGGAAGGAACAGAGATTAACAGCTGCCGGATGTCTGATGAGCCAAATGAACGGAAGTTTTCAAATGCACATATTTTGGCCAAATTTGGGTTAGACTTTACTAACAGTGTATGAATACTTCTCCCCTCCTTTGAACTTGTAGCTCCAAAAATGCTAGAACTGTCACATGCAGTATTCTACAGGAAAATTTTTGTATAAACCAGGCAATATCTTAATCTCCTTAGAAATAACTGAGTGATTCTAAATGATCAGGTGTGGGGAAAGGTAGGCAGCACAGCATGTTTCAGTCCAGGACGTTTAGATATGTCAATACTGTGGTGCAGAATCACCCTATACTTAAAAACCTACCTCCAACACCTGGACTACTGAATTCAAGTTCTTTACTCAATTACAAACTATATGTACAGAGTTTTTATGCAGATAAAAAGTATTAATGCTTAGGAAGCTGATCCAATCCCTTGGTTTTCCTTGGTGTGGGATCCATCTGGTTGACTGTCTAGGAGTTAGGTATTGAATCTCAGTTGGTCAAGGGAGAAATGGGAATAGGCATCCTCCAACAGCACATTATGTCTCTACACTCAGCATCCCTGTCATGTGGAGCAAATCATCCCTGAGTGCTGCCTGTCTCTATCAAGTGACCACAGCAGGAATTTAGGCAGCGGGTATGGGTAGACATCTAATGTGTTAACTATCTGAAGCGAGGTAAGGTACATCCTGGCAGAGGAAGCTGTCTATTAACAAAGCTGAGTTGGAACCAGCACTATAATACATTCCGGCTTTTCATCTAAGCTTGTAACACTTAGAATCTCAGTCTCATAACCAACCACAGTAAAACCAAAAGCAGGTTTTAAGAGGAGAGTGGAGGAGGCAGCCTTTCTGTACCAGAAGCAGCCTGATACTATCTTATGTGACGATAAGCCAAGATCTGTATCAGTCCTGACTGTTTGGCAGGGGAAGGTGTGGAGAGGATGTAGGGGCTTGTTTTTACTCTTCCACTAAAGAAGCCAGTGGGGCTGAACCAACAGGAGATAGTACAGCTTTCTCCTGGTACAGGGCCAAAGCAAACTGCCTATCCTCAGGCAAGTGAGAAAGAAAGAAAAGAAGTTTAGGATTAGCTCCAAGAAGAGAGATACCACCCTTGTCACTGCGGAAAAGTGCTGGCCTATAGGACTTCACTGTTCAGATGCAGTCAGGATGCTACAATGAAAAAGACTCAGTAGGTTGGCACATACTCTGGGTGAACCATAATATCCTATTTCTCAAAAGAACAATTTCTTTTTATTTTGGATTTTAATCTATTTTCAAAGCTCAGGGCATAATGGAAGAACATTAATTGAGTCCAGAATGCTTAATCTCTGCAGGAGAGTATATGAGTCATATTTTTTTTCAGCTAATAGAAGCTCAGACTCAACTATGACCAAACAATCAAGTGGTCTCAAACATTATGCAGGGAATATCTTCTTATTGCAAGCTTTTTCAACAGGTTAGATTACATTTTTTTTAATATGTAATATTTTTTGAGTATTACAATACTCTCAAACACTGTGGAGGATATTCTTGTCTTATGATTTTCTTTATTTAGGTTTCAAAAGAGATTGACCTGTAACCATTATAGATCCACCAAGGTTTGTGTTTGACCCTTCAAAAAATTCAGCCCCACATTTACCCCTTGCATTGCAATGAGCAGTGACTCATCTGACATTTAGCAGAGCAATTCCTTCCTTTGGATTTATTATCATTTGAGAATTACAGGCCATCAGCCACTGACTGCTCATGTGCAAAAGGCTGATTGTCCTGCTGATGTTTAGTGGCAGATAGGATCTTCAGACAGTGACATGTGATGACATCAGCATTGCCGAGATCCAGCTGACTGCGCTGAGCACTTGAGCATCGCGAGCTGGATCCAAGGGCAGACAGTTTTCACTACAGCAAGGCCAATTACCACTAATATTCCTTCCTAGAGCTTTAAGTGTTATAAATTATTTAATAGGGATATTATAAACTTTCATAGAATCACAGAATTACTGAGGTTGGAAAAGACTTCCAAGATCATCGGGTCCAACCTTTGACCGATCACCACCTTGTCCACTAGACCAGAGCACTGAGTGCCACATCTTTTAAAAAATACCTTACATTTTTTACCAAATGCTCTGAAAATAAGAGTACAAATAATATTGATAAAAATAGTTGCACCTGAATAGAAACATCGGTTCATATAACTCTGGTTTTCATGGCTACTACTTTTATGAGACACAGAAGCCTTTTTTACCTATAGATAAATGTTTCCTTAGGGTTTGGATCAGAAGATCCAGTATTGCCATCCTGAGATTATTTTTTTTTTTTAAGGTAAGAAGCTAAGATCAGTGCTTTGGGTATATTCTTTGCTGTGCCTCATATACATTATGGATATAAAGCCAGTATAAATAATGTCCTTGCTGCAGTAATGATGCTAAATAAGGTAGAGGGACTGGCTGGACTACTGGAGCTGTAGACTATCCTCCATTGCCTCAGGGAGGGAATCTCTAAAGGAATGTAATATTGGTTCTGCTCTGGGAGTACCACAGAGAGAAAGATCCTCACAGCTCTAATGACTTTTCTCCTGGAGCTCTGAGGAATATGTTGTAAAGAAAAGGGCTGCTGCCCTTCCTGAGAATCTCCCGTGCAGTCAATCCGATTGTTTAAATTCTTGTCTGAGAATGAAAGAATAATAGTTAGTAGCAGTTAGTTCTTTTCCTCTGTGTGTGCATCACTGAATGATTATGGGCAGGTTATATTTTATTTGGTAGAGTTTTTTAATATACACAGTAAGTTCTTCTAAGTTCCCAAATTCTGTTTTACTTTATTTTGTAGGCTAGACTGGTTCATCTTTTATCTTCTGTCTTATTGTAGAGCATGTCTGAATGGCTTTTTTTTTTTTTTTTTTTTTGCATTTTGAACATCATTACATATAGAGTGTATGAACTGAACTCTTTATTTTATCATTTATTTTACCAACTTGCAGGGAAATATACAATTTTGAAGGGAAGTGGTATGACTCCATCTGCAGTATTCAATTGAAGAGATTTACAATATCCTACATTCACGGGATTATTGCAGTTATATTGCAGGTAGTTTTCAGTAAGGTAGGTCAGGTTTTGGAAGCAGGCAACCATGAGAGCACAGAGGTCCAAGGGTTTCAGTCTGCTTGGTTTTTCTTTAAAAATAGCTAGTGTGTCTCAACATTGTGCTGAAACTTGTACAGACACTTCCTTTGAAATCTGAACTCCTTGCTGGATTTCTGTATCTCAAAATCAGATACAGTAAACCTGTTTCCTTATAGCTTTTAGAAAACCAAGAAAAGGTTGCCATCTTAATACAAGATATGGAGTACGTTAATAAAGCAGTTAATAGGATGCTTTTTTATACAAGTTGGAATAGAGTTTTGTTTGTTTGGTGGGGGTTTTTACCTCTCAATAGAATTTTAGAAGTGGTGGGGTAAGAAACTATTTCTATGGGTTGGCATTAAAAGAAATCCTGCAGCAGAAACTTTTTTGTTAGTTAAAAATAACTAATCTAGAACTATAAGTCTTACATGTAATTTCTGGAGTTTCAGAATTGAAACTAAGATCAAAGAGTCCAGACAAGATGATCTAATATAATGAATTCAAAATATCATTATTTTCTCTCTGGATTACAGCTCTATACTTCAACAGATTAACAGGAAATATATAACTGAAATTAATCTCAAACTATTAAAAACAGATTATGAAGTTTTAAATCCTGTAAACTGTAAGGCTTCACATTTTAATCTGACTTGCCTTTTGGTGGAAGCCTGGAATCTTTTGCAATTTACCAGATGTCAAGGGATTTAGGACAATAAGTATGCAAGTAATCTTTTGGACTTTTCAACTCCCTTCTTATGACACTTAATATATTTATTATATTTCTATTTATATTCCATGAGGGAATTTGATCATAAAAATGTATAGTCATTCTTGTCTTGTTTTCAACCACTCAAAGAGCATTAATCAAAACTATCCAGAACCTCTTAACCTGCAGCAGTGACAATCACTATATTCACAATGAGTCAGTGGGCATCAGCAATTCCCTACAACAGCACATGTATGGATGCTCTGTCGGGACTGAGGTTGGCATGGTTCTAATTCTGTGAAATATACCATTCTAGGCTATAAAAAAATTGGAAGCAGATTCTGAACTTTCAACCCAACACACACAAAAATAATAGGGCAGGCAATTTCCTATGGAAATTTCTGTTGCCCCAGTGTTGTGGACCATGATTACTCTTCCTCCTTCATTTGGCAGGCTACCAAAGCAGATTTACATTTCTCTACTTACTGACAGAGAGCCAGAGCAGGTGATTTTTGTACAAAACACCTATCAGGACCTAATGTGGGATGATGTTTCCTTAGATTGCTTTTTGGTCCATATGTTGCTAGGGAGATAAGCACACAATTCCATTTTAGAGAGTGTGTTGCAAAAACAAGGTTGGAAGTTAGAAATCCTGGGTTCTGTTTCTAGATCTGTTGTTGATTTGCTTATTATCTCAGTCATGTAATACTCGGTGCTTCAATTTTTTTGCATACTTCCTTAGGCTGTTAAATCATAACTCAGAAAGGTAGTATAAGGTTAAAGTATGTTTGAGATCCCTGGTGCTGAAAAACTCTTAGGTATTGTTAAGGCCCATTGGCCTGTTCCTGCTTCATTACTGAGATGCTATGAAATTCCCATCTGTTTTATTGTGGCCTAACAATCTGTTGTTATGGTGGAGATACATAATAATAACAACTTTTGAATCTGTAGGGATGTATTTACCATTGACTAGCTGCCTTTTCAGTCTCTGAGTCATTAATGAGAAAAAGGAGGAAAAGCATCTACACTATTTTCTACCTGTGGCCCATACACTACTGTCCGTGTGCTCAAACTCAAAGGCAAACAAGCCCCTCTGGACTCCCAGGGAGGAGTTATTTGGATTCAAAATACTAGACTAGTATTTGATTTCCACCAGCACAGCCCATCGGGCAGCTTCTCTCATGTGCATTTCAATATTTTCTCCTCATCTATGTTTATTGTGAAAAACTCTTTCAGGACTACGCTGTGCCCACTACCCACCACCTGTGATGTCTGTGTCAAGCCTCCCAGGGACCAGAGCTGCAGAAAGACAAGCCAAGACAGTGATTTCTGATGCTTGTTTGCAATACCCACAATACAAGCGAGTTACCCTAATTTAAGGTTGAAAAAAACCCATTTTTTTTTGAAAAAAAATCATAATACAATACTGCAATTCAGTATTCAGGACTAGAGCACCTCCCCTATGGAGACAGGCTAAGTTGGGGTTGTTCAGCCTGGAGAAGAGAAGGTTGTGTGGAGACCTCATGGCACCTTCCAGTCTGTGAAAGGGCCTACAGGGAAACCAGAGAGGAATATTAAATCAGGAACTGTAGTCACAGGGAAAAGAGGGAATGGCTTCAAACAGAGAGTAGGTTTAAATTAGATGTTAGGAAGAGATTCTATACTGTGAGGGTAATGAGCCACTGGCACAGGTTACCCAGGGAAGCTGCAGATGCCCCATCTCTGGAAGTGTTCAAGACCAGGTTGGATGGGACTTAAGAGTGGAAGGTGTCTCTGCCCATGGCAGGAGCTGGAACGACATGATCTTTAAGGTCCCTTCCAACCCAAACCCTTCTGTGATTCTATGATTCTATTATGGTGGCGCTTAGGATAAAACATTTTCTGCATGTTGGCTACTTGCAATACATGAACGGCTCCTGGTGCCATGCACTAACTTGCTACTTGAAAATTCTGGCAGAATAAAGACTATGGTTATATACAGAATAAATGAACAAATGAGCTTACACATTTGTCCACAAAGTTTCTGAAGAGATTGTTGTGACGTCTTTTGCTTTTCTTGTTTGCCCACTAGGCAGACTGTCCTTGTGCCAGCTGCCTCAAAGTCCCTTATGCCTCCTCCCCCCTCTTCAAATATAGCAGTTTCTCCCCATCAACAATTTAATGTCATTTTCCCTTTCATATCTGAAAAGCCCCACATGTTTCTGGGTTTTCCCTCTTTTCCTACATATCTTCTTCCATCCTTGGCCATATGTGCTTTTCATAACATAAAGGCAAGTTTGTAGGCATAAAAGAGTTTGGTTCATTATTATAACTATGGGAATTTGGCTAATGGCTTCATGTTTTTTCACAAGAATCAGTGAGGAATCAGTTCCTTGTTCCCTGAAATGCAGTACATTAGGAAGAGAATAAAACTTATTAATGTGAAGTGAAAAGTTGCTATTTCTTTCCTGGAACCACCCCAAAAGATGCAGGGGGGTGATGAAGTCTGTCAATATGTGGGTGTTTCCTGTCTAACAGAAGGAATCCACCATGGGAAAAAAGCCTTCATGCTGAGCTTTCAGAATAATAGGGCAGCATATGTGTTTGCAATGTGGAAGCTCTGTTAGGCATTTCCCTTTCCGAAGCAGTGTGTTCCATGCCAAGCACACACCAAGTAAACAAACAAAGGATGACTGTGACTCTGCATTAAAATCATGTAATGTTCCCACAAGTGAATTTCTCTTTGCTATAGGACTGACCTGCACGAATATTCACAGTGCAGTATAACAAATGTTCGCTTTCCATTAACATGTTTAGGCTTCGCCCACTGATAATCTTGATTATAAAAATTGTGGTTGCTTTCCTCGCTCAGGCATCTGTGCTACCGTGTGGTTTTCATCCAGCTGAAGTTACACATCATTGACCACAAGTTTGCTATGAGGTCTTTGATTACATGGATGCTCATCACTCCAGTAACAAACCCAGACTCAGCTTCCAGACAACACTCTGCCCACGTACAGTCTCCCTGTTAAACCCTTACACACTCACCTGATTCGTGGAAAGATTAAGACATAAAGCAAGAAATTACTGGGCTATTGAAATGTGCCCTATGAAAACTGTTTCCTTCTCTCCAAGGAACTATAAATCTGTGGGGAAGGGAGAAATTATTCCAGAAAGGGTTTAGCCCCTGTGAAGACAAATATTCTAATAAGAGGCCACTGTCTATATAATCACAACTGTCCTGCAGGAGATTTTCCTTTCTTTATGTGCCTCTGCCTTATTGTCCAAGAATTTTATTGAGGAATACTTTTATGGCTGATTTTGGCTGGGGGAAGTGGGGTCTCTGTCACACTGCTCTGCAGCAGTGGTTCCAGGCTCTGCTCTGCTGACACCACACACGTGTGAGCACACACATCTCAATGATGAAACACAAACTTCTGTTTACACGTTCCATAGCTGGGGCATTAGATTTCTCCTAACATAGGCAGTATTTGTATGATCTACCCAGACAAAGCATGTTTATTAAGACACTGAAAAACAGACAAATTGGAATTTTCCTAGAGAGTTTGAAGACTTGGAGACGCTACTGCTTTTTCCATATTTATGGTGTCAGCAGTTCAGTGGCGATGAAAAATTTTTGCAAGTCTTCTGTAACTTTGAAATCTGAGACTCTGACCAAAATTTGCTCTTAATATAGAACTTTTATTCAGGAATTTGACTCTGGGTCTACATTGTCAGGGCTCGGCCTGGTCATCGGCTCTCTGGGAACCAGGGTTCTGGGAACGGCAGTGGCTCCCCTGGTATGGCAGGGCCCATCTCATCACCCCAGCCAGGAGCAGGATCTGAGTTGGAGTGGTTTTAAATGGCAGAATTGTGACTGTGATCGCTAATGGCTTCTACCTGCAGCAGGAAACATTTTGAATCATTAGGTCAACCAGTCCAAAAGACTGTTGTAACCAACCTATATTAAATGAACAGACATGATCATGGCAGTCTCAGCTTCTTCTAAACTTTCATCAGAAGGAGCAATCTCTTTCTAATCATTGCAGTATGACTCAGTTTTCTGCGCTTCATGTCCTGGGGAATCGATTTGAAGAGATCTTACTCCCCCTAAAAATAGAATTACAGAGCTTTTCCAGTTTTGTTATTTTCACGATTCTCCTTTGACACATGCTGGTACTGTATTTCATACGACAACAGCTTTGTGATAAAAGAACTTAATATTAGCCCTAAAATCTCATTTCTTCAGCAGCTCCTGCACCACACTGAAGCCATGGTGGGCAGACCTCAGCTCTGATAACTGGCCATTAACTCAAACTGAAAACTTGATTCTCAAGGTTTAGAAAAAAATTGGGGGGAAAAAGACCATCATCTCCCTTCCTCTGTAGAAACACCCCAATGTCCTGCTCATGTCCGCTGGTACTGACTTACAGTCTTTTATGAATATGCTGCCTGTCCATCTTATTATTAAAGGAAGGTGCCAAAAGGGTCTCAGATCCACTTGGAGCCAGGTGTTACAAATAAGATATCTTTGGTGGGTTTTCTGAACTTGGTTTTTGGCACTACAGGGAGAGCTCTCTCTTCTTATCAATCTGCCAACGAGAGAAGCCATACTCTTGCTTGCACAGGGGGGAAATCAAGGCACTGGAAGATTCAGTGAGGTACCCGAAGCCTCCAGAGCTGGGGAAAACCAAATAGGAAATCAAAATCTGCATCCAAGACTAGTGCTCCAAGCACCCAGAAGAGAACAGCATGTTGTTACAGTTAGGAATGTAGTTCCTTCTTCCTCACCCCATTTTTCACAACTGTGGGAGAAACAAGTGAAGGAAATTATTGGGATGGCTTCTCAATTATGGGTCCTGAGCAGCTGTAAGAAAAAAAAAACAAAAAACCAAAAACAACAGAAAATTTGTAGTCTGATGGCCTAACTTTGATAGATACAGGGGTTTGTGTCTGGCTGTCCTGTGCTGACAGCATGAGGGAAAGTTTTCATATATCCTAGTCTGTGACCCATAAAATACAAAAAGATAACATTAGAAAGGGATAACAGCTTGCTGTCAGAATTGAACTGGCTGTTAAATGTAATTTAGAAATACACATTGTACAATCTTTGTGATTAACAGAAATAATGGGAAAAGAGAGCCTAAAAAAGACTTCTCTGGGAACATTAGAAATCCAGCTCTAGTCTTTCTAGGCTCTGTGAATGACTTGGAACAGCCAAAAGTGTATTTACCAGTATGTGTTTTCACTGCTATTAAGCCAATCAAGTAAAACACACTGGAACTCAATTAGCAACATTATTCTGTTATTGCATTGTCATTGAAGTGTTTTGCACTACCCAGTGGCTTCTCAGAAAAGTTTTTCCCTTGAATCTTGGAATAAGACCTTTGTGCCACACGGACTCGGCTCTGCTCTTTGTCGGATCCAGCACTTTCCTTCATCCTTAGCACAGATGCCCCACTGGATCCAAGCAATGGGAAAAATGACACGTGTTCCTGAAAGGCCCTGCAATGAACACAGTCCTGTTTATTTCAGTGAGAGCATTTACCTGAGCAGGGAGCTGAAAAACAGGACCCTGTTGGGGCAGACACCTTTCTCAACATACTTTTAAGGTGTTTACTCTGTGAACAGTCCATTTTTCTACTGAAATGAGAAAGTACTTCCTAGAAAATAAAAAGATCTGATTGCCAAAGAAAACAGCAGTTAATGGGAAATTCATGGTGAGAAGAGCAAACATCAGGAGAAAACTCATTTCATTTTTCATTGTGAAAGGTCCTCGTTTTAAAACCATAAAATGCAGTGCATAGCTTTGGGAAAACATAAGACCCATATTGCATTTGTGTCTGCCTGTCAGCCATTAGAAACTGATTTTATCATTATATTTTTTCTCACAGTAGTAGTTTCTGCCACGGTGAGTACCTTACTGCTGCTTTTGAAAATATTTTTTGTGCTGTAGAAGAAATCAAGCAGTACTAGGCAATTCTCACTCTTACTGGTTTTAAAGCACAGGGTGTATAAGCTTCAGCAGATCCTTTCAGAAGTGTCTCTCAGTTATTTAAATTTAGGGATGGGGGCAGGGACAGAAAAACCCAAATGGAAGCTTGATGGTTTCTTGAGGCTTGACCCACTGAGAAGGGAGAAAACCACACCTGTGATAATACAGGTCACTTCTACCTGTTGTTGGACACATAATGGGTTCTTATTGTCATGTACTTTCTAAGCAATAGTTCAAACACCATATGCAGTCACGTACTTCTGCTATTTAGAACTGGATCCTGACAGGGTTTTTTTTGCATTGAGTATGCACCTAATCAGTGAGTTCCCCATGAATTCAAGTAAATGCTTGAATGAGTGACTGAAGGTAATAGAACTGGGATTATTCTTTTTGAAAAGCAAACCCAAAACATCCCAGATCTTTCAGGTAACTACTCTGGGCTTGGGAGTCTAGTGTAGGTGTATACCAGAATGTATAGGCTTCTGGTTAAGGACCAGCTGTTTCAGGGATGAGAAGGGCCACGTCCTCTGAAAGACATTCTTACCAACAGCCTGTTGGTTGTGCTCTGCCCAGTGCAGTGCTGCGGCTGGTCTGGTCTTGGTCTCTCTTACCCAAATGCCAGAAGGGATTGCTGCTCCTTAAGTCTGCTTCCTTTAAGTCTGTTTGACAGCTTCAATCTAGATGCAAAACTGGACCATGTATTGAAGGGAAAGCTGAAGTTCATTTACCTCAACTAGTTCCAAAAATAAAAGTTACGAGGACCAACTTGCATGGCTTTTATCAGTAGCTATTTCTCCTGTATTTCCACTTCAAAAATAGCAGAGACAGTGGAAAGAGTACAGGTGAAAAAAGAAATCTGCTGGAAGTTCTACTGAATATCATGGAGAATATCAAAGAGTTAGAAAGGTGATGTTTTCTATGTTTTTTATAGTTTATGTTTAGTTTATGTTTCCATGATGTAAAAAAGGCCATTAAGTGAGTTCAGCATGAGAGATTATCTTTCAGCATTTGAGCTAATTTAATTAAAACAAATTGAGAATATATATTACTTTCTTCTGATAGCATACCCTGGAATATATAAAACCAGAAATAATGTGGGGGTTTTGTTGAGAGACAGTCTAATGGTTGTTTATTTCAAATTCTTAAGTGAAGCACTAGAAGTGTAGCAATTGTAACAAAACCTTGCTGATCTATACAGAACATGAGGTGCTGAAATTGAAGTGGTGTGTTAACAAAATCAAGACAAAAATTACTTTTAAACAATAGTGTTGAAACCCTTATTATTTGCTCTAATAGCTCATTTTCCTGTCTCTTGTGAAGTTGTGGTTTCATTAGCAGTCCAGCAGGATCTGAATCCCTAATGATAGACAGGATGGAAGGAAAAACTCAAGTGGCCTCAACATATAAGACAGCCTAACTTCGGTGCAGCCTTGGAGAGCATCCCAAATATAAATAAAGAATTAAAAGAATTTCAGGAGAAGCTTTGCTCTGACTTAAGGCCAACATCCCTTTCTCTTAAATACGCAGCTTTATTTTTTTCCAAAGCATTTCATTGTTATGCAACACGTGCTTCGGGTGATAATCTCCAAACAACATCACATTTATTTCTCTGGTGTCAGGTAAAGGAAATTTTCCAGGTCAGACATATGTTGGCTGACTACTAAGCCATCAATTAATTAATTAAAGAGATGTTTCCATATCACTTGTGACAAATTATTACTGATAATACCAGGAAGAAGAGAGTTGGTGGGGAGCTGCCATTTTGTGATCCATCATGTTTCTGAGTTTCCTTCTGCTCTGTGTGCATCCTCCTGCAAGTAGCTGCTCTTGTGTTGTTACTGATACCTTTTTCACGCAGGCTGTAGTCTTGGTCTTTGCCTGCAGCAGCAACCACTGTATTTCTATATTTTCTGCACTGTTTCAGAGGTCAGCAGACTGCAGATTTACATGCCTTCCTCTGTTACACAAAGCATGTATATTCACTAGAAAAAAAAGTCGACAAAAAAGAAGAGACTATCTTGTAACTCTCATGTAGATAAAAGGAGCTGAATTCTTCTACATTAATTACAGCAGTATTCAAGGATGAGGAGTCTCCATGGCAACCTTATTGTCATATGGCACACATAAAGCTCCAAGTATCCTATGAAACTACTGTTTACCTTTTTAAAATACTGATGGACAGCTGAAAATACATATATATGTGTTTCATTGAACATCAATACATAGCTGTGTCCATAAATAATCAGAACAAATCTGAGATCTTCATTGCTGGGATTTTTTTAATCAGTCTTTGCATGTGTTAAACTTTTATTCCTGAGAGTGCTATTTATGACCTGCATGAGGACTCCAAGGTCAGCCATGTCCTTGCATGAGGAGCTTTCTCATTCTACCTATTAACTGCATCTCGAATTATCATTGTAGAGGGAGAAGAGCTATTGTTGAGCCCTGTCGTACACTGTAGCAGGGAGCACATCTGCTGGAACAGAACCTTCCAGAAGCAAGTCAGATAGGAAAACGAAAGATACCCACTTCCCTTCCCCAACACTTTTTAACAGCAGCATTTTTGTTCTTTCTTCTTTCCACACTGGCAAATAAAGACCTGTGGGCCTGGTAACAGTGCAGGGCAAACTGATAGAAGCTGCACTAAACCCCAAATTCATAAATGCACAGACAAATATGACATTGGAGAAGATCACTTTTTTTTTTTAGAGACAAGGCATGCCTCACAAATCCGCATGAGCCCTATGAAGTGGATTGAGTGAAAGGAGCACACAGACGGGCATCACAGGCTCATGGTCTACTTCATCTCCAGAGGGCTTTCAGTAAGATTTCCTCCTCCTCCCCAGGCAAAAAGATCCTCAAGAGACTCACTTGCTCCAAACTGAAAGGAGAAAGTCCTCTCATGGATTAATACTTTACTAAAAAGCAGGGAAAAAAAGGTAGGAACAAATGACATTTTTGCAAAAAGGGAGAAATTGATGCAGGAATTGGTGCCAAGACCTCTGCTGTCTAACCTATGATCTGAAATGATCTGAAAATCAGTAGAGAGTGCATTGCCAATTTGCAGATGATACTAAATGTTTCAAGGCAGTGGTCAAAAGAAAAGAAAAAAGTCAACTGCGACAGGCTGCAGAATGTTCTTAGATGAATGAAGGGTGAATAAAGTGGCATATGAAATTCACTGTTTGTGAGGTGATTCACAGGAGGAAAAACAACCCTCGCTTTGCATATAGAATGATGGGCTCTGAACTAGCAATTATCATTCAGAAAAGAGATCTTGGAATTCTAATAAATAGTTCTGCGAAATGTCAGCTTGAAGCTTGGCAGTGGTCAAAAAAGCAAATAGAACAGGGAACAAAAGCACAACCATCACTAGGCTGCTGTATAGATGGAGATGGTTGCTGCATCCTCAGTAGGATGCATAACCTTCATCCCCCCACCTCAAGAGAATATGAAACTATTAGAAAAGGTGCAGCAAAAGGTAACACAGGTGGTTAAAGTGTGGGGCTTCCATACAAAAAGAGATTAAACTGAGTAGAAGCCCTCAGCCTGTTAGATAAATGACCTTTATGATATGTATAAAGCCATGATAATGCAGAGGTAAATAAAGGATGATTATTCACTCCTTCCCAGTATAAGGACAAAGGGGCATCAAATGAATCACAAAAGCAACAGGCTCAAAGCAAACAAAAGGAGTCACCTTCGTGTACAGTTCCTAGCTCAGGTGGAATCCCTTACAGCTGGAGGCTGTGAGTGCCATAAACCTTCTCAGAGGTCCAAAAAGAAATTCAGACATATTCATACAAAAAAGTCCTTCAAGGGTTATCAACAAAACAAGTCTGAGACTCAGAGTGAAGAAGCATTTGCAGTGAGGTTTTGTCTCTTCCTTAGGGTGTACATCCTGTACATCCCTTCTTAGTCACCAACAGAGATGTGGTACTACAGGAGACATTCCCCCCCCAGTTCTTATGTTGAACCATTAGAACTGGGCTAATACAGACATTTAGCAAGTTTTCCTCTGGAAAACATGGATCTGTGCTTCCTGTACAGACACTCAGTTCTGTATATGTTTGCTTTTAAAAGTTATCAGCCTTCCCTGGACAGTCTTGATACTTGAACTACAAATGTAGCCTGTTCCCTTCCTGACCATTGAAGGATATTGCTGAGCTCCTGGTGCAATTCTTAAACAAAACAAGGGAAGAAGTCCTTTCAGCTGCAAGTTCTCACCAGTTGAGATCTGAGTGGAAAAGCTAATCCTCTATCTCTTGCCTCTAACCAGATACTGTCAGTGTTGTACATGCCATTCCATAGCAAACTCTTGGGAAAAACATAGTCAAAAGCCAGCTGCAAATTTACTCCCTGTAATGTTCAAACGTATTTCAGACACAGCACAATCTAGATTCAGACCAGAAGAGGGGTATAAAAATCTTTTAAAAAATTAATGTATGCTTTCCTTATGATGCTGGAGGGTCATTTTCATCATTCTGAGCTTCTGTGCAGGAACTCACACCCTTGGTCATGCAGTACTGTTGTTTTTCATCATAAAAATGACAGATATCCAAGAGTGAGCACTTTAATAGAGGAAGGTACTGAATGCATAGGAGAGTGGCAAGCTACATTCTGCAGTTATGGATTCTTACAAGGATCATTTCTTTCTCTCTCTTCCCATCCAGTATCTGTATGAAGCCATGGACTCAGCATGATAAAGTTAAAAAAAAAACCATTTCTTATTTCTCATCCCTATAGCCAATTTGAAGAGTACGGGCTGGGTGGGGGAACTGTTAAAGGGGTGAAAAGCTGACAAGAGCATTGGGCTCAAATAATAGTACTCAGTGGTTCAAAATCCTACTCTATCAGCATTCCTGGGCTGAGTGCTGAACCCAACTGTTCTACGTCTCCAACTGTGATCTGGGCAGTGTGACAGGATCCAACTTTGTGGATAACACCAAACCAAGGGTAAGCTGTTGGCAAGGCAGACTGGAGAGCTGCATGAGAGACCTCAGCAGCTGGAGAAAACGGGCTGAAATGACCCTCCTGAAGTTCAACAGAGAACAATTCAGTCCTTCACCTGGGATTGAACAATCCTGTGAAGCAGCACAGGCTGAGAACTCACCAGTCAGGAGGCAGCTTTGCAGACAGAGAAGGAGCTGTGGGTGCTGGTGGCCACCGCTGCTCCAATGTGAGGCGAGAGGAATTACTGTATGGCTGATGGCATTTCAAAGATTTAAAGGGAGTTTCCCCCTCACCTATGGATATTTATAGCTGGAACACTACCTGTGGAGACACTGCAAAAGTGTTCCTTTACTGCTTTATTTTCTGTGAAATCATTTTCATGTAGCTATTCTGGTAGGCAAAAAATACCTTATTTTGCCCTTCTTCTGGTTTTGGATTCCTTTTAACTACTATTCTTTCACGTTTGGGTAGAAACCAACAATTGTTACCCTTCCTTCAAGAGACTAGGAAGGGTCCATCTTGGGTAAATACATATTTATTCAAAAGTACTAGAGCAAAATTTCTCCCACCAGAGTTATTAGTCAATCAGCTAAGTCTGTAATTAAAAATTTTTTAAAGCATATTGTGTACTCAGAATGACAATGCAGAAGTTACTCTAGTCTGTCTGGTAAATAGACAATTTTACCTTTTATTCAAATTTTTGTTTACCATCTAAGAGAGTCATTCAAGTTCATTAAATCTTCTACAGACAGTACTCTTGTTTATCTTTGTATTGTTTCATTTATTCAACTGAATTGAATGCATAGTTTGAGTTCTTAGTGGGATGTGCATGAAGAAATATATGCTATCCGACATGTCATGAAAGTCTCAGTTGTATAAAAAAATTGTGTCCAGGGTACATTGCTTCTGCCTGTTGCTGCCTCTCTCGAGACTGCTCCAAGCTTCCCAAATCCCTACCATGAAGCTTATATCAGTATTTTGACAGTTAATAAAAATCTGCCACAAAAATAATTTGCCTTAACATAGGAATGATATATAAATATATGGTACTTTCATCCTGAGTAATAACAGGATAAATATGCAATACAGCTCATAGTAGTTGAATGTGGAAGCTTTGCATCATAGGAATAAAACATCCCAGCTTTTCCATTTGTTTTTAGGACCATTTTATGGAATCTTTTATGAATGAAACTTCTCCTTATTTAGTAAATACTTGCACACGTGTTCTTCTTTTGAAGTGAACCAACAACTGGTACAGGTTGCCCAGAGAAGCTGTGGCTGCCCCATCCCTGAAAGTGTTCAAGGCCAGGCTGGACAAGGCTTGGAGCAACCTGGGACAGTGGAAGGTGTCCCTGCCCAAGGCAGGGGGGGTGGAATGAGATGAGCTTTAAGGTCTCTCCCAACCCAAACCATCCTGGGATTCGGTGATTAAGCACAGGTTTAAGAGCCTTACTTAAGCATGTTCTCAGACTATATCAATTTTGGAAACATCAAGACTAAGGAGCGATCTCTTTTAAATATCTTCTAGAGACTTCTAAAATATCTTTATTATATTTTTTATTGTGCAAGGTATGCAACTCAAAAATGCCTTACAATGCAACTTAGATAGTGTAATTTTTTATAAAATCCACAGGACTACCACATAAATGGATGGGTCCAGGAGCAGTGATTTGCAAAATTAAATAATCTAATTAAAGTGCCAGCTTTTAGGTGTTGATCCAGCAATGCTTCTATGCACAAGCTTAACTTTACCAAACTGGTACTCCCATAGTAGAAGATGTAGTGAGACCATTCACAAAAATATAAAAAGTGAGGGTTTGCATATTTTTAGTTTTGTAAAGAAGAGTAAACCCAAACTGACAAATGCCCACATTCATCATATCCCAGATGCCTGTAAATGGCTTACAACAATTAGTCAAGTAGTTCATTGTCAGAAGGAAGAAAAGCATCTACTTTAGACAAACAAAATATCATTTTAATATTGCCCTCTCTCAGTATAAACAACTGCATTTTTTACAGGGATTTTTTAAAGGTTTCTGTGGAACACAGAATTTAGGAGAGAAGCATTTTAAAACCAGGAGGATGATGGTGGTGGCCTTTGTTGCAGAATTTGAAGAACAGACCAAGCAGGAAACCCTGGGCTCAAAGAACGGCAATAAAAAACCAGCTCCTGTAGGAAACAGAGCCAAGCCTATTAAAATCATTAAAATGACCTCTGTTCTGGAAAATGTGGATGATGCTGATTCTCTCTCTTCCTCCAAATAACAACCTTGGATACATTTAGCTATGTTCCAGCCTTCAGACGTGGATGCTACCATGAACTATGCATTCACTCATGCAGCATATTCTTTTACCCTCATACAATAATGGAAAAAACAAAAAAAGCCTTTTTTTTTTTTGCATTCTCTGCTGGCAAGTGATTTAGACTTTTCTTCTTTGAATTTTAGCTATGATATTTCTTACTATAGCACAATTTCATCAGCAATCTTTGTGTTATTAAAAAAATCTTTCTTTTACCATCATGCTGATAAAGCCAAAAGGGTTTTACATTTAAATTTATTACTTATTGATTTATTACACCTAGAATTCTACATATTCTACATCTCGTAGAGTTTGAACCATAATATAACCATAGACGATACAAATGCCCTGCTACTGCAGATTCTGTTGATGGTGTTCAATGTAGTTCACAAACCAAAAGTGAACTAAGCACTCTGTGGGTAGCTGTAATTGTCCAGTTTAATTTATGGTTTGATAAACAAAGAATACAAAGGTTAGGGAGCTCACAAAGGAAATCCTTGCCTCTTCCAAGAATAACCCCCTTTTTTGCTTTCAGCCCTCTGTTCCCATTATTCTTTCTGTTTCTCATTGTGGCTCCCAAAAAGTAACTGGGTTTTGATATTTGATCCTGTGGTTCAATACCTTCCTGGTTTATGAGTTTCGATTTATGTTTTCCTGAAATTTGCACCTTCTACAAGCTTTGTGCATAAACATCATGAGCCACATCCTCATTTCCTGCAGACTGGTGTAACTGCTCTGATTCCAGTGGCTCTATGGCAGTTTGCAACAGCAAACAGAGGCTACAGTAGTAAATTCCAAGAATAAATGGCATGCTTCAAATATCTTCCATGAATTTAGTGTTTGTTTTTTTTTTAAATCTGAATACTAAAGCAGGATTTATCCAACCCTCAATAACACTTATTTTTTTATGGGTATTTTCTTTCTTTTCGTTTCTTTTTTTGTTTTTGTGTTTTTTATTATCCAGGGTACCATCATGCCTTGTAAGGATGTCTCAGTCAGACAGAAGTCAGAATATCACTGTTTCCTGAAGAGGTCACTCCTTGACTGCTTGTCATACAGACAACAGATATTATTGACCAATAGCATTGACTTTAGGAAGGAAAAATAGTATTTCTTTTGTGAATTATAGTTATGAAAGCATAACTATTATATGTGCCAACTTACTTTCTAATAAAATTTTAATTTTTTAGTAAAAAAATTACACCATCCAACTGGTGTAATGCCATGGTTATAATTAAGTAGTCAACTTCTTATATAGATAGAAATATTTTCTCTTCTGGATAAAGAAAATAGCATTGTGTGATAATCATCTGCAAATCCAAATTTTCATTGACAATCACTTTATTGTAACTAATGACATGTAAACTTATTCATAGGCTCTGAGATATATTTGAGATTACTTTTATTCATTGCTACCTTTTTTTTTAATCAGTGTTGCATTACGAGCTGAGTATACAACCAAATTTAAGGGACCTTTGGAGAAGATTTTCAGGAGAAGAACTGATTAAAAATGATCTTTCATAGCTTCAGTTTTCGACCTGATTTCCTTGAAGTGACCCTCACTGGTCATCAACCAGGTCCAATAATTATCTCTGAAAACTTTAAACAGGTGACTGGAATTCTAAACTTGAGCTTTATCGCAGAAATGTCTGACAGGAAGAGAAATAATGAATGCAATGTGAAGGCAGGCATCTTAGGCAGGGACTCCTGATAGAGCAAAGGCAATGGGAAGGATATGCTTATCATAGGTGTTATGCCTTGTGTATACATCTGGCCAATTTTTGCTCTCAGAAAATCACCCAACCAGGAAAGTCTAAAAGAAAAGGAAGCAAGGGTTAACTCAGAGCAGTTTCCCAGTCCTCCACACCAGGCAATCCTGCCTATTCCCAAGCCAGAACAAGAAAAGGGGATACCAGGAGCCAAATGGGAGCACAGATACATAATGAGGTGGGCTCCTTGTGGAGGACATTGTGGTTTAAGATGTTTGCAGGACTGAGCTCAGTTACAGTTGTCCATATTGACATAATGCCATCGGTTTTCATGGGAATTGCCCCAAGCTGGTGGGAGAGTCCAGACAGCCTTACTGTAAGTGGATTACATGATTCCATTGGTTTGTCCTTGGTAAGATGCCGTACCTATCAAATTTGGCAAATGGACAAGCTCGGTGCCAAAGAGCTGTAAAGACACAGTTTTCCAACAGAACAGATTTTTAGCCACTCAGCATCAATACACGAATAGAGAGTCACCCTATGTCCCTTCCTCCTCCATCTCCCACCTTCCTGGGGATCATAAATACGTCTGCACAGAGTGTTGCTTTCAAGATTCAGTGAGGACAAAGTCCTGTGCTGCAACAGTCTCACATGCTGACCCATTCTGGTGTCTAAATAGGAGCTTCAGAAAGAATGGCCCTACAGGTGAGGGCTGAAGTACTTGATAAAATGTCACCCCTACTGTATCCAGTGCATGTGGATTAATACAGGAGAGAAGAGCTCACTTTTTCCCTACTCTTTATAAAAAATAGTTATTAATTGTATATTTGGTAACCACTGTGTGATCCATTGTAACAGGATATTTCTGGAGAGATGCAATTAAATCCAAATGTACATGGAGATACCTTCCCTTCTGATTAAGTTAGTAATCTCTTGGCTTAGCTCCTACAATCCAATTTACCAAGTCTTTCATCACTCTGAAAAGAATTCTTTCAGTTCCAAACCAGAATGTATATGGCTTGATTATAATGGCCCCTCCCTTATGATTATAGGCCTGTGCTGTTCCAGTTCTTTGCTTTTCAGTTCCACTTCTTGTGTCACCACATGACGAACTCTGCAGAGTACAATTAACAGCTGTTGTGCTGCTGGCAAGGGTGACACTGCATGCAAACTGCCTCCCTATTCAAAAGAAAAACTTTTAAAATGTTAAGAGATTGAAAACCTCTCACTCCCTAAGTTAAGGCGTACTATGGAAATGGTATTTCAAGCAACGGGCCACCGCTTGAAAAGGGATCACCTGAACTGTTATGGTTGCTGTTTTCCTCTTAAAAAAATACTCCTTAACAAAAGTCTCTGAGCTTTGATCTCTGTAGGAGAGAACAGGACCTCCAAAGACCCAAGTGCCTGGAAAGAATAAAGAAGGTACATCTGTCACTTGTTAGACATGTTGTCATTAATGGTATTTTTACTCCACGTGGTTGGATATTTTTGTCTATTTGTCTGTCAGAACTCAGGTTCATTGCCTGTGTGTGTCTGTGTGTGCTTAAAAATATCTGGGGTCCCCAGCACACTCCTCTGCAAGGGAGTCCAGAGGAGGCCACCAAGATGATCAGAGGGATGGAGCACCTCTCCTATGAGGAAAAGCTGAGAGAACTGGGATTGTTCAGATTGGAAAGAAGAAAGCTTTGATGTGACCTATTCATGGCCCTCCAGTACCTGAAGGGAGCCCATTAAAAAGATGGAAAGAGTCTATTTACAAGGGCCTGGAGTGGCAGGACAAGGGGGAATGGCTTCAAACTGACAGAGAGTAGGTCCAGATTGGATATTAGGAAGAAGTTCTTCCCTGTGAGGGTGGTGAGGCCCTGGCACAGGTTGCCCAGAGAAGCTGTGGCTGCCCCATCCCTGGAAGTGTTCAAGGTCAGGTTGGATAGGTCTTGGAGCAACCTGGGATAGTGGAAGGTGTCCCTTCCCATGGCAGGGAAATTGGAATGAGATATCTTTAAAGTCTCTTCCAACCCAAACTAACACAGCCCAGCTAAGGGAAACGGGGAAATCCACTCAAAGGGTCTGAGATAAGTTTTAGGTGGAATAGGAGCGAACACTTTATTAAGATGGCTTCCCCCTCATATAGGGGGAGCCGGGGAACTTTCTGGAATATTACAAATAGGAGGAGGGGTTTATTCAAAATAGGTGAGTATGGGAGGGGTTACAATTGCATATAGACAAGAGGGGAGGAGCTTATTAGAGAATCAACAAGGGGTAAGAGAGGGTGAATTTTTTACAAACATTACAGAATACAACCTGACAACCCTATTTTAACATTAAACTCTAACTTGATTCATAAAGTCCCCTGTTTGTAAGTAAAGTCCATAGCCTTAAATAAGGTCTTCTTTCTCTGTTGATTCTTTCAAAGCTGTGATCCATCTCCGGTATTGTTCTTCCTCTTTTTGCTCATCTCCCACACCAAACCATCCTATGATTCTATGATACATATGGATATATAGGATACATATTCACATATGTGTGCATTTAGCGTATTACTAGGAAGAAGAAGATGTTTGTGTCTTTTATATGGGGTTTTGAATTTCTGTGTTCATCCAGAGTATCATGGTAAGGTATGGCTAGTGTTGTCTTAACTTTCTCACCAGAACTTGAGGATGAAACCAGTCTAGCTAATATTTCCAGTGCTGTATTCAGGATGTCACTCAGAACTGCACTTAAAGAAGGAGCTCAGGATCATTTAGACTCAAATCTTGATTCTGTCACTGGTTTCTCATAGTGGATTAGAAAAGTTCTGTAACGCAGTTTCTCTACCTTATTTTCCTACAGACCAGGGAGCAGAACACCACTGTAAGGATACTGAAAATACTTTCATTCTAATGTCCTCTACTTCAAGGGGCCAATACAATTTGCTTGCATAGAGCATTGAAAATAGGATACACAAGTTGTTCAGCTGAGCTTTTTTGGGAAGCTGAAAAACATCTAGCAATTGTGAAGATGTGTTTTGTCCCTGCATTTTATTAACACAAATCACTTGTTTCTATTGCCAGTTCTAGGGAATTAGCAAGCTGCCAAGGTGCTAATGATCATACAGTCTGAATAGTATTTCCAGTGCTACGGGCCAGGCTGATGAGGAACACTGGTGAATATAGATGGTGCTGTCTTGACCCATCTCTCTGCCTTCAACTTGAATGAGCTCTATCCTGATCCAAAACATTTGTCATCTGCTTTAACTGGAAAAATCAGAACATTTTGTTTTGTTTTTCAATGAAAGCAGCATCGTTATGTAAGACAGAGAAATAGCCAAAGATTTTCTTCCACATCCTGAAGTCACTCAAGGAAGAGCAACTGCCTTTTGACTAGAGCAGATCTAATACTGAAACTAATAAAAGTGGCCACCTTCAAACATGTGGCTTTGGGCTTTTCATAGTTGTAGAATTGTGATTATGGTCGTTCAGTTTCTCTTCCCCATGTTACCAACTCCTCATCTACTACTCCTGTCCCTCATATCAATTTATATAAGAATTTGAGGTGTAGACATACAGGCAAAAAGAATTTCAAAAGGCAAGCCACTGAGTCCAGCTAACAGGGACTGAGTTCTTTCTTGTGTGAGAGTTCAATAAATGAATGTTATCAAATACCACTCTCCTGTCTCAATCCATGGAAATAGGACACTGAAGGGAATGATAAGGGCTTGTTACCATAGGATATGTATTGGGCTAATGACAGTCCACCACCATTCCCATGAGCAGCATGATGGACTGCCATCTTTTCAGATAGGTTGTCTGTATTCCTTGAGGCTTCAAAAGGAAAAGCTAATGCAAGGGTTCCTGTCAAGTCATGCAATGTTAACATTGGGAGCCATATATATTTTGTTGTAACCATGAGGATCAAAAGAATGTTATACAAATGCTGGCCTTTTAAAAATAACAAATAACTATGTTTGCCCAAGCAAATATGTTAAGAATATAGCACTAAAAATGGCTACCTGTTCCAACCCTAATAACTATTGACCAGGGACTAAAGGATCAGCAGAATAACTATTTTCTCCTTCCTAAATATAGAATAACTATTTCCTCCTTCCTAAATACAAAAAACTACAATTCCTATCCATATGCTCCTCTTCATTTGCCACCACTCTTAGCTGGTTTCTGCTACTTGCTATTTCATCTTTATTCAAGCAAGTAAGTGTAATAACTGTAATCCAGTTTACCAGCAAAGTGAAATGAATAATCACTAGTCTGGTGTTTGTTTTTCTAAAACATTTTCCTACACAGATCTTCTTAGGAAAGACAAAAAGTAAATTAGCTATGTTTTTCACTGAGTTCTCTGAAGGTTACAAATACCAGCCAAGTATCAGTAATTACAACAGACGCTGATGCGGGAACTTGAGGCTGCTCACCCTGCGTGCTGAATGCTGCAGGAAAAGGTGACATTTGGCTGTTTGCATTGTACATTCCTTTGGGAAAATAATTTCACTAGGTGCATTATGGGGGAGGGGGGTAAAGGGAGGGGAAAATCCCCAAATCCAGAGACTTTCCTACCACCCCTTCATTCTGCTCTTATCATAGATGCTAAATAACAAAAGACAAACTGAGATAATACACGTGTTGGAAAAGAACAGGTAGAACAGACTTTGTGTAAAAAATGCACCATAGCAGGGTTCTTTCGACTCTAATGCATCCTTCCCCAGAAACTGCTGGTCCAATCAAGTGGGTTTTTTTAACCTATCCTCAACATAAGCTTTTCAAACCCCAATGGTGGAGGTACCTGACTGTGCTCTGAATGATTCTGTTTTAAACTAAACAAGCATCCTGTATGGAGAAGAAACTTGAAATTCACTGAGTTCATTGCTTCTTAAGTGAGGATATTCATCTGCTTCTCACAAATAGTTCTTTAATGTTAGCCTCTACCATGTCTTCAGAGATCTCGCTTTGTTTGAACTGAATCTGACAGAGGCCAACATTTCCTATGATGTTTACAGCAAAGTAATATATACTTGCAAACAAATCAACTCGATTAAAGGGAATATGTAGTATTTTCTAAATACTTTCTACAAGTATTTTATATAATTTTAAAATTCCAGGAAATTCTTTGATGTTACATCCCTGAATGAACGTGAAAGAGAGCTTTAAGTCACATTCATGGTTCCCTGAATCCTGGGCTGCTGGATTTTTCCTAAGGCATGAAAATAAGTATTAGAATAATCCTAAATCTTGGCTTCTGGTAATAGCCTTTGACAAACTCTGGGGATTTATTTGTTTCTGGGGTACATCACTTTTCCTGATTCTCAGATCAAAAAATCACAGAATCATTTAGGTTGGAAAAGACCTCCAAGATCATCGACTCCAACCTTTGACTGATCACCACCTGGTCAGCTAGACCAGAGCACTCAGTGCCACATCCAGTTGTTTCCTGAACACCTCCAGGGATGGTGACTCCACCACCTCCCTGGGCAGCCCCTTCCAATGCTGAAGAACCCTTTCCATGAAGAAATTCTTCCTTATGTCCAACCTGAACGTCCCCTGGTGCAGCTTGAGGCTGTGTCCTCTCCTGTCACTTGCTGCCTGGGAGAAGAGGCCAACCCCCACCTGGCTACAACCTCCTGTCAGGGAGTTGTAGAGAGTGATAAGATACTTTGGTACAAAAGCTCTCCATGCTATTTCAATTCTTTTCAGCAAAACTGAAGGTTTGGCTGTTTATTTAAAATGTTCTGTAGAAGGAATGTGAAAAATAACAAATACAAAGACACTGATGAGACATTTTAACTTGGTAATCTCTAGCTTGTTGCTCATCCCCTTACATACCTTCCTCACTGACTGTCACAATAAAAAAGGATGCTGTTCACAAAAAATTATCATTGTGCTCTAAAACTATGTGCAGGATGAAATTATAAAAATTAAACCCCTAAAATTTAAAAGAAAAGAAAAAAACAGGAGCATTAGTCAGATGACATGGTAGCTGTCCTGGTATCTTGTATGTTGACAGTTAACTCACATCAATCAAGGATTTAATGTCATGACTGTTTTATGCCTAATGCTCAGTTTCAAAAAGAAATAAGTTTGGACAAAGTTCTTATATTTCTGATTTTGATCCATACATCCTCAAAAGCAATATAAGAAAGACCATTTAATTACTCAGATTCTCATACCAAATAGTGAAAAAAATAAAAGTGATTGGGAGGGAGAGGATTTGGAAGAAAAAAAACCTCAATGCTAATGCCTAAACCCAAGACTTCTGTGGTTAGTGAATTTTCTCCAGATGTTGTTGCTAAGCTTCACCAAGAACTACAAATTAGTTTATTTAACAAATATTTCATTAAGGAAACCAAGAAAGCACACAAGTCTCTGTATTTTTAAATAATGTTTATCAAGTCTGAATGAAATTCAGCCTTTCATCAGGTGCCTACTGTTAGAATAGGTTTATAAATCACTCTCTGGTGCTCTACTAGAAAGGATACAGCATTTTTGAGACATTCCTTGTTCTTAATAGAAATAATGGCAAATGTGTTCCATCATTCCCCTTCCTGTAGGCAAATGCATGCATTTTACATAGGTAGAAATAGAATAATTTTGTAGAATATGACCTCTATACTGCAGAAATTCCGTCTACCTTAACACAGTAGGTATAACTGAGAGGGCTGTACGAGATTTTGTTTGCTGCCTAGGAATTATGGTATTCCTGCGTATTGCTTTTTGCCAGCTTTACACAGCAGCAGGCAGGAGTGCTGAGTAAATTCCTCATGTGACAGGGACCTGCAGTCTGTGTAGAGCAGAAGAAGATTGTCTCATACCCTTCTAGGAGTTCCGCCATAAATTCTCCAGTGCCAAAGATACTGTCAGAAATCAGAAACCCTGAAGGAGATAATAAAATGGCTTGTGTGGAGATAAGTAGCAATGTATTTTTGGAAAAAAAAGAAAGCAAGCATGTTTTTTTTTGTTTTGTTATAGTCAACCATAGTGTATGTATAACTATGCCAATCTACAATAAACCTAATACTAATGGAGTAGTCAGGAAAAGACATAGCACTCTGTCAAAGGAGGACAGAGTTTGATATTAAAAACCCATTTAAATATTGCATTAGTATTCAGGCCACCCTCGGAAAAAGATTCAGCAGAAAGAGCACCCCAAAGCAACAGTGAAATTGATTAGAAGTGCAAAAAATTTTCTGTTTAAAGGAGGAGAAAAGATTAAGTATTTTTGAGTAGTGCTGGGATAAGTAAAGGGAGACAGAAGGGAATCAGAAATTAGAAACCCAGCCCAGCTAAAGCAGAACAACTGGGAAGCCTTTCATTAATTTTGGCAGAAGTTGGAGTATGCCCTCTGTCAGCTACTCCTGGTTGTTCTTTCACAGTGTAGCAAAAAAGATCCTGGATGAACTGCACAGTGGAATGATGTTTGCCATCAGAAGCACAGTGTATCTGCTGTACTCCCTACCACTAGACACTGACACAAGGAACCCACAGGAAAAGAAGGGTGACTTTTACACTTCTCCCAGGTACAAGAGCACATACAGGCACTGCTCCTGACTTAGAGCAGAAGGTGGTGCTCAGAGGTGGTTAATGCTCAGATGAGACTACCCCCCATGCCATGACAGGACAACATGGGCAGAGATTAGCAGGCTGCCCCTCTTTCCAGAACTAAAACCTGGCTCAGCAGCTCCCCTGCTGCTGCAAAGAGCGCCCAGGCTCTTTTGGAGATGCTCATAAGTTGGTCGGCTTGGTACATGCTGGAAAACATGTAGAAGACTTATTGTTTCTTATGTTGTACCAGTTAGGATATCGAGTTCAACAAGAGACATCTTTAGCATGTGTATAAGATAGCCTGTTAATTGTTTTTAAGTGATTTCTCTAGAGGTAGTCTAGAGGTAAAGAGGTTTAAATGCTTGTCCTAAGAATGTGCCTTTTCCTCTATTAAGTTTCCTCTAGTGCTCTATGTGTGATAATTACTGTTTCTAAACTGCTAATTAAGCTTCTGGAGACAGAGATGCCTGATTATAGTGAGTTTCAAAACACTAGTGCACTGGGAGCAGGATTTTCTCCATGAACTGTGCCTGAAGATTAGCCCTTGAGGGCTTGTACACTTAACATGATGTTACCAATCCTGCATGCTTTTGAAAACCATCTTTCAAAACACTTTTCTGATAAGAGATGATTTGGCCATCATACGGTGCTGAAACAGTTTTATAAGGAGTCTCATTGTGGCTAGGACCTTAGCTCTAATCTTTTATTGTCCTTTGCTGTGAATTACTCTTCCAATAAAACCTCCTTCTGAGAACACTAAATAGTTTTTGGTCCCAGGAGGACCTCAGCACAGCAGAAGCAGATGACACTGCCCTGACATTGTTCTCCCTATTTTCATCTTTCTACAAATATGTTCCATGATGCTGAGAGCAGTGGAAAGGGGACAGAGTAGGAGACAATTCAAGTACATCTTCTTCCAGCAGATCATCTTCAGAGCACACAGTAGAGCTGGAATGATGGGCATGGCTGGGGATACACTTCCTCTTCTGGGTGTCCTTCTTACTTGGGCTGGGAGCTGTCCCAGAGCAGCCCCTTGGGTGGCCTGTGACAACCCACAACAGGCTCTCTTACTCCAGCTCACCCGTGGGCATGCGTTAAAGGCTGATAACCCAATGCCAGAGGATGAATTTTGTGACTTCCCCCTACACACACCCTCCTCTCTTCCAAAAAAAATCCACAGGAGGAAGAAGGTAAAGCCTTGAATTGAAAGTTTTTCATGGATTGTTTTCAACATTAACATGAAAATGTATTTCCCTTTGTCAGCTAGACCTTTCAATTGTGTGTTCTAAGGACAGCACTTGGGAAGTAATAATTAGGGTTGTGAAATGTCAGAGAGGTTCAAAGGACTTGTCCCCTGTGGACAGAAGAAAATAAAAACTACAGAAGGTCCATAAGGTTGTTAAGTGCAAATTGTTATGGAATTCAAGCGCACCAGTTTACAACTGGCAATTTTACCCATATTTTTGGAAAATAACTGAAATGTGACTTGCCAAGACAGCTGTGAAGGGGAGGGGATTGGAGGGGAAGGAATCAACAACAAAAACCGAAGAACACAAAATAAATACCAACAAAAGGCTGATGGTGATCAAGAATAATTATTTAAAACCAAAAACCTGGAGATGTCAGAGTTTCTGGGAGTTATCTCCAGATCTGAGACTCCTTTATCTGCTAAATTCTTTTCCTTTATTATCAATACTATCTATAGGCAAAACTGTATAATTTTTCAAGCTTTTTTCCAGAGACAACTGTGGCCTGTGACCAGACAAAGACACAGGCAGAAGATGCAAATCCTTTGAAATAAAGTTCCCCACTTGGTACGAATTTTACTCTCAGCAGTTAACATAAAACTGAAATTTCCTTTTACACATTTAACTTGGCCTGTTGCATAAACTAAAGAATACACACTGCAGGGTAGTTAAAAACATGTAAAGTTGTTTTTCTTTGTTGACAGGCAAGTTCTGGCAGACATTTGAAAAAACACTGCGTTGATAAACAAAACAACCAGCTTTCAAGTGATTTGGCTTGGTGGTTTGGGGTTTTGTTGTTATCATTACAGAATAGCTAAATCCGGAAAAAAAAAATTCATTTATGTTTCTGTGTGAGCCTTCCCCTGTGAGCTGCCAGCAGCAGGAAGCCCTTTATGAGCAGAAACACCTGTGGATGTTTCTCATTTTTGTGTGCATACTTCAGCCTTCCAAAAGGCATTCCTCGACCTGCAGCTCTTCACGCAAAGTCAGAGACGAACCCTTTTGTTTTGTGAGACCGCGGGGTAAACATTTCGGCCCCTGGGGCCCCGTCTGTGGGAATTCTCACACGGGGCACTTAAGCGGCTATCAAAAATTACTCTTGAAAAACACTTCAGAGTATTGTTCTGGCCTGGTGATGGGAAACGCTTACTCCTGGGCAGCACGGACAAGGTGTGTGGGTTTTGTGCCAGCAGCAGCACCACGGGCACGGCCGGTAGCCCCTCCACCAGCGTGCCCCATCCCCACACCGCTCCTCGCTCGCCTTTACGAACACATTATGTCTCCGGGCCCAGCCTACAAACGATCACGGTTTCAGTCGCAGTTCACAAACTACCCGAGGACCCCCCTCAAACACGGCGGGAACAGGACGGGCGCTGCCTTTCGCGGCACTCCGGGGTCCCCGCGCCGGCCGAGCCGGGGCCGAGCCGGACAAAGGCGGCGGGAGGCGGGGAAGCGAGAGGGGCCGCGCCACGACGGGGCGGCCCCGCCGTCGCCACCAGGGCGCTGCCGGGCCGTCCCGGGGGCGGCTGCGGGGGGCAGCGGGCCCGGCCCGGTCCCTGCCCGGTCCCCGCGGCGCCGCCCGCCACCCTCCCCGGCCCGCCCCCGCGACGGGGCGGGCGGCGGCTCCGCGGCCGCCGCCGGCATGGAGAGAGCGGGGTGGTGCGACCGGACCGAGGGGCGCCCCGCCCGGGGGGGGCTGCTGCCCCCTGGCCTCCTCCTCCTCCTCGTCCTCCTCCTCCTCCTGGCAGGTCAGCGGGGCCGGGGGGCACGGGCAGCGGGTGCGAGCGTGGCCGGGAGGGCGGCGGGGGCCGGAGGTTTAGGGCAGGCAGGGGGGCTTTTCCTCGTCGGCGATGGAATTGGCAGCCGGAGTTGGAAGAGGCTCCCCGGGGTGTCTCAGCAGAGCACTCCCGGGCATGGTGTGCTGTGCGTGAGTCCCGCTGGGGCTGCAGGGAGGATAAACCTCGAGAAGAGACGACGAAGAGGGGGCCCCATTAATTGCGTATAAATATGTAAAGGGAGTGCGCCAAGAGGATGGAGCGCAGGTTCTGCTCGGTGGTGCCGAGCAATAGGACCAGAGGCAGCGGGCAGAAACTGATGCCGAGGAGGTTCTGCCTGAACATGACGAAGAACTTCTTTACTGTGGAGTGACCAAGCACTGGAACAGATTACCTAGAGAGGCTGTGGCATCTCCCTCACTGGAGATATTCCAGAACCATCTGGATTCAATCCTGTGCCATGTGCTTGAGCAGGGAGGTTGGACCAGATGGGTCCAACTGGGGTCCCTTCCAAACTGACCCATTCTGTGATTCTGTGAACCCGCGCCTTGCATGAAAGACCTGTGAGGTGCCCGGGCAGGGTGAAGGCACCTCAGTATCGCCAGGGCTGGAGTCAGGAGGGCTTGTCCCAAAGAAAGGGTAGCAGTACAAAAGCCTGGAGCGACTGGCATGGGGCATCCCCACGAGGGCAGCTGTGCCAAAGCCTTGTGACAGTCACCCTGCTTGCTGCTCCCTCATAGCAGGGCTCTCCCAGAGAAGGGTGTTGTGCTGGCTGCCCCGATTCACTTGCTGGGGGTGGTTGGCAGAACGATGGATCAGTTGTTCCATTTTTTCATGCATTGTTTTAATACCAGGGTAATCGCACAGCTTTAGGGCAGAGCTGCACAGGCTGACCCACGTTCTGTGTTGCACAGCCCTCTCCAGCCCTCACCATCCCTCACCCTCACTTGGTACTTGTTTTCAAGCATGAGCAGGTTCAGAGAGCTGACCTGCTAAAATCTCATGAGCAAGCTTCAGGCTGTGAGATGGACCAGCAGCATGAGCCATTCCCTGCACAGTCAGTGAGCAAAGGAGCCTCGGTGCGAGGTGGGAACTCACACCAAGAGGTGGGGCAGGAATAGGAGCACAGCAGCAGCTGGGATGAGGGGGGGTTGCCTGGATGCCAGCACACTAAAAGTTGGGCCAGCACAGATGAAAGGTAGTAACAGCAGTGGAAGAGTGGGAACCCTGCAGAATGAGCTGCTGCCTGGGGAACAGGAGACACAGCACACTGGGAATGCAGAAGCATAGTTTGCCATCTTCGTTTCCAGGTCTCTGTCATGGCAGTGTGTGACCAAATAGGTCACTAAGGGTGATGGTGTACAGGACAGGGAGTCTCTTTGGATTGATCCAGGCAACAGCTGAGGTCTTTAGAGCAGGGAAGAAGAACCAGGGATGAGATGTGGGAAGTGTGGGATCCCCAAGGGTGTTCTTACAGTGCAGTGGCAGTGCACAAAGACTGTGTGGGGGGACCTGACTTAGGGCTTTGAAAACACTGAGTCACGACAGCACAAGAGGTCAATGCCTTTAAAATAGTTTCTCAACAGCAATAACAAGATACGTGTTCTTCCATGCTTCTTAATTGCAAAGAGCTCTCTTACTGTTGTTTCACAGTTTGTTTTGTTCCTCAGTCCAGCATAGCGTTGCTGCTGGAAACACTCGTGGCCCCAGCTGGGCAGGACAGTCTTTGGCAGTGGGACAGAGAGGGCATCACTGGCCTCTGTGCTGGGTGCTGCCGCTCCACGCTGACCATGGCCCTGGGGCTGGAGCAGAGCCAGGGGAGCTGCTGCCAGCTGGCAGGGAGTGAGGGAGCCCCAGGCAGTCTAATTTGCATGCCTGGCTGGGGCTGGGCAAGAACGGAAGGGGGGGGACATAGCCTGTTCTCAGACACCTTCCTTCTCCTCCCTTGCCACCCTGCAGGTCAGCAAGACCTTGATGGAATGGAAAAAGTTGATCCATGGTGTCTTAACGTTTCAAAATGCTCTTTTTTTATTTTAAATGATTATGTATAAGAAGGAACTGATGAGGCCAGCTACAAGATACCCACACACAAAGCACCTAACTCGGAAATGCAGGACGAGTGGGAATGGGCTGCCATTAGGATTACAGGGTCAGGTTGCACCTCGAGTGAAGTCCTGTGATTGTATAAAACTGTTAGAATCCATTTTCTTTAAAGCTGTGCTGTACAGCATTTATTGTTGCTGCTGTTTGACCTCATGAGTGTTATTTTTATTCAGCAGAAGATTGTCTGGCTCAGTGTGATAATGACTGCAAAGCTTACTGCTGTGATGGGACTACTCCCTACTGCTGTTCATATTATGCCTACATTGGGAATGTCCTTTCGTAAGTATATTTGCGCTTCAGAGGAAAAACCCAGTGTGTTGTATTCTTGGGCTCGATGTAAATTTGGGTTGTGGGAAACTGTGTTTTGGCAGTAAACACTAGCAGGGTTTGGGTTTTTTGGTTTTAGTTTGGTTTGTTTTTTTTTTTCCTTGCTGGTAACAAACATTGGTATTCCTTTGAAGTCTCATGTTGCATATGTTTTTGAAGCAAACCAGAAAGCTTGCTAAAATTGGGGGTTCTGTCCTTAGTTTGTGTATAATAACATAATTTGTGGAAGTAAGCTTTAGAGATAGTGAGATCCTTGTTTCAAGCTCTTGAGATGAAAAGACCTATGAATAAAAATTTTGTGGGTTTTGTTGAAATACTTTGTCACAATATCTGAGTCAGTAATGATTCAGATTATTTGGATTTGAAATTCATTTTGCTTTGAATACTTTTTTTCCCCTTTTCTTTTTTATTGACTTATTTGTTTTTGTTAAGTGGTTTTTGAGTGTCGGTGGAATTTATTGAACAGATTGTAGGTGAGGGTAATCTGACCCTTTAACACTGTGGTATGAATAGCATGCTTCACAGTGCTTTAAAAAACACAGCAGGTGAAATGAAGTGGTTACGAGTATTTTCTATCTAGAGAAAAATACAGGAGAAAACTGTTGATTAAAAACACAGGCTCCAGTGCAGCTGTTTGTCTTTGCAGCGGTGAGGAAGAAGAGAAGCTTGCCTGCTGAAGGACTGACTCTGGCCTTAATTTAAGTGACAACCCATAAGTATTACATTCATGTGCGAGGGCAAACCTAAGCTAAACATAAAATGTTGTTCTTCAAGATAGGACATCTCACTTTCTGTTTTGTCAATCCCACCAGTAATTTCCTTAACCTTTAGCATGCAGTCTGTGGCTTATTTTTGGTTTATGTTCTTGACTAAAACCAGAAAACTTAAAAAAGGCATGGCATAGAGACTGCCTGGTGCTTGGGGGGGAGTGAGTGGGAAGACGATAGTTGCTTTTTTCTAAAAAGGTTCCTCTGATGCAGGTTTTGTTTCAGTCATGGTACCTGGGGAATATTCCAGTGTTCCCTTCAGCATATTTTATAGCACTTTGAAGGAGTAGGCAGAGTGATGGTTTTTTAATACAGAATTGATCCACAGTTTTTAAAGCAGATCAGATGCTTCCTGGGCTAAAGTAAATAAAATTTGATAGAGCACCAGAATCCTTCATTCATCTGGAAATGAAAAAGCATGTACTTTAAATTGATTACTATTGGAGGATGACAAGTGATTTTTTTCCCTGCTTACCTAGGGAATGCCTGCTTTGATATTTTTTTCTTTGTTTTTATTCCAAAATTGCTGTTCCATTTACAAGCATCAAAGGAGGTGCTCTTCTTGAATACCTTATTCTAGCTCACATGTGGTTAGAAATGATGGACACAAGAGCACAGGATATCACATTATAAGAAGGAGGCTTCCCACAGAGCAAGTGAATTTCATCTCCCACTTCCACATGAACATTGCTGGCATTTTCTAGCCTAATGTCAGAACTGTGCTTTGTTAGGGATCGACCAGGGGGTTCTTTAGAGTGACTGCTGAAATGTTCAAACCGTGCCCTCAGTGCCAGGTTGACACCTGGTCTTTTTGTGTGTTTATTTAACACATGCAAGCAGCTATTGAATTAGGGGTGAGTGCCAGTGGCTCTGACACACTGGAGGGGTTTGTGTGTATCTGGATGGGTTGAATACTGAAGGGGGCTCTTACAAGTGTTGTTTGCCACAGCATGTCTTGAAGGAGGCATTTGATTCTTCTCATTTTTTATGGTTAAGTACTCCAATTTATACACTAAGAGAACAGTCAGGAGTCATTATACTCTTCTGACCTGACATTTCGCACGATTAGGTCACAGATATTCTTTTTTCCTAAAAGCTGATTTGGGTGTGTCTTCTTCAAACACGTGTAATCTCATTTTGGAAACTTCAGGCATTAATGAGTTGACCATCTGTCCTGGTAAACTGTTCTATAGTTCATTTCCTAACATTACTGGGAAATTTTACTGGGAAATGAAGGTTGGAATTCCTACTGTCAGCTCTTAACTTATCTGCAAGTTTGAAATGTGGCCCTAAATAGTCATCATGACAGCTCTCAGCCTTATCACTGAGCCGGGTGAACTCTGTCAGCCTCACATGTAAGATTTGCTTTGTTTTGCTTTGCCCAGCTCAGGGGTCAATTCTTTGGCCTTCCTTTGAGCTCCCTCTCCTATATTCACTTCCTTCTTTAAGTGTGGCTGGCAGGACTGAGCACAGGGTTTTGACAGAAGCCTTGCTAGGACTATTTTTTCCTGTACCTTTCTTTGAGTACCTATTTTGAAGCAGCTGTCTGTGATGATCACTAAAGACATAAATGAACTTAGCACTTTGTTCCAGTTCTAAGTCTGTAAGTCTTCAAAGCATGTCTGCCTCTTTCAGCCTGCAAACTGTTCTTTGCTGGGGCTACTACCTTGGATTTGGCTGCATTGCAAAAGATTTTATTGTGACTTTAGCTATGCTCCATAAGAATAACCTTCTCTTTTCATTATTGGGCACTATATTGTTTTGTGGCGGGTTTTTTTTTATGTTCAAGAAGCTTCGTGTTGCCTCAGCCTCAAATGACAAACTCATGAAATGGCACTAGAATTTGGAAATGGTCATCAGCGACCTCTCTGCTTATGCCTTTCTGTTAACAATTGTGTACTGAAATCTTTAAAAGAATTGAATTTAATCCAACACACTGTGTCCTGATAATTCCACGTAAAGCTGTTTTTTCAGTATCCTTCGTGTCCTTCAGTGTCATAAGTTTTGATCCTACTGTCTGCACCAAACAATGGACATGATCTGCATGGGTGCTTTCAGAAGTGCCTTTTCACTGCCTGAACCACCATGAGGAGTCCTCAGTGCTGTCTTGTCTCTGCTTCTTCACAGGTTACTTATGCTTCTTCATTTGCTTACCTATAATGTCTGTGCTCGCTCTATTCTTTAAAAATCTGCGTGTGTTTCTGATGTTCCTGCTCTTTATCTTCTCTGAGATGTTTTTTTTTTTTGCAAGCATAACTCTTTCTCGCAGTTTTGGAAAAGCCTTTTGATGTGCAGTAGAGTCTTTTTAAACAATTCTCTGTTTTGTTTCATGCCTCTCACTCTTCTCTTTTTAGGCCCATATGCCAGCAATTGTAAAAACAGACTATAAACACCAGGCTATAATCTATACACTGATTTTAAAACAAAGTCAATGTGACTAGATGATGATTATTAATACTTAAGTTGCTTGTAGCCTGCAAGTGATTAACTTACTCTCTTCACTCATTAAAACAAGTTTCAAGATTGAGATATTCTATGTAGAGGTTTAGAATTTTCTATTTTAAGAAATCATCAGCTTTTTAGGACACCAGGGAATTTTTTTTAGTTAGAAGATGTTCTCAGCAAACATCCTTCAGGCTGTGTGCATGTGTGATTAGCCTGTTTTCCTTTCCACACTTGAAGAACGGATGCAGGTTTTTCAGCTCACTCTAGTATTTGGATTTCAGGGCCTGTGTGAGATGTTCCAGTAACTCCATCTTTAGCTGGACTACAGGTATAATCTGTAAGCATTCAAGATCTGTGATTGAGTCACTTGTAATCCCATGAGCATCTCTAATGTAAAATAACACATCCTTCCTCCTTCTCTCTCCTTTCATGAGAGCAAGTTGTTACAGTATTAATGTTGCAGTTGTATTTCCTTTCCTACTTGTTTTCAGTAGCTGCAGCCAGTCCTAATTTCCTCTGATATGTGTGTGTGTATATATATATATATATATATATATATATATACATTTCCTCCTGTTTATTTACTTGGCATCCAATGCTTAATAGATGTCAGTACAAAAGGAGTTTCTTCTGCCAGACCCAAATTTGAGTGTGTGTTCCTGACAGTGCATTTTGTATTTGCTTCCAAGAGGCTCCAAATTATCTGACCCTCATGCTTATCCTGGTGGATTTCCTGTGGGCTAATTCCCAGCTAAGTCTTCTCTACCACATTGTGCCTGATGTTTATTGTGACACACAGATAGCTTTTAACATACAGGTGGCTCTTTGGGCAGAGATGTCAATAGTTGCATGTTGTCAGGGCTGGTTGTGGATGTTGTCTTTGCTCTTCCACAGCACTTCACAGCCACACAGTTGGTATGAAATAATCCCAGATAAAAAAATGAAGCAAAGAGGACAAATAGTCCAGCTGCTATTTCAATCGAATGCTACTGGGCCAGCTGAATATTCAGTGGCAATGAAAGGACTTACACAGAGATTTGGCCCACCAAATTTAAGAAAACCATTGGTAAAATATTCAACCCTAGTGATTGGTCTGTATTTCCCTGGGTGAGTCTTTAAGGGGAGTAAACTGGAATATTGGCTTAAGCCAAAGAAGAAAGCTAAGATGCTACATTACATTGCAAAGTTTCTTAATACACTCTGTCTTCAGAAATGTCTTACTGTAAGGCAACTTTTGTTTAGAAAAACAACACAAAAGAAAACTTAAACACTTGATTGCAAGAACTTCAAAAGTAACTGGAGGAAAATGTAAATAAAAACTTTAGAGAACTGTGATCTCATTCCAGGTAGTGAGATGGTGATTTGCAAGAGGGTAGGTGGAAAAAGCAGAGATACTGATGTGCCACAGCCTGTTTAGTGAAATAGCAGATGTTGTTTACATGAACTTAATGTATGTTGGAGGGAGTGAGTTTTTTGGGTGGGTTTGGGGTTGTTTGGGTTTTTTTAAGTCTAGAGATTACACAATGCAGCCAGGAAGGAAGGAAGGCAGACAGAGAATGGGAGGAAAAGAGGCAGAGAATACATTCAGCATAAAAATTGTGTGTGTGCCTCAAGCCTGCAAAACTGAAGCAAAAACTGTGTGTAGTGTATCTAAGTGTGGCATTTGGCGTGGAGTACTTTTATCCAGTAGTACCTTTGATAAAAGCAGCTCACCTCAGAGAAAGCGATTTTTGTTCCCAAAGGGAGGAATGTTCCTTAAGCTGATTCACTTGATAAGGGAATATGGGATGGAGGGTGGATCTGGAGGAGGAGTGCATTAAAGGACAGAATTAACATTTTAAGGGTTAGGAATATAGAGATGTAGCCTCTGGAGTTCATATTGAATAAAAGAAATTCAGGAAGCTTGGCATTTGCTGCAGATTCCAAATAATTAAAATTAGACACTTTTGGGCATCCCACAGTAAATGTGTTTAGCAGCATATGGGTTGAGGATGGTTCTGTTTCTGCATGACAGTTGTATGGTATGGTACTCTGCCTAAAATAAAATTGTGTTCCTCTTCATCAATGTACTGTTCCAAATTTCCCATGATTGAAGCACTTCAGGACAATATGCAAAACTGCAATTTGTCTGGCCGTTGCCATTTCATGCCTCTGGCTCTGGGGCTTTGATTCCATGCCAGAGGTCTGCCGAAGGCCCAGTTCAATAATTATTTTTTCCATTTGGCTTGACTTTTGATCAGGAGAGTCTTCCTGAATGAGAACATGGAGCAGAGGCTCAGGATGCTTGTGCTGAGTACAGGGGACTGGCTATAAACATGTCATTGGTAAGGCCAAGACTGATAATTAACTGTTTTCCTTTCATTCTGTCCAAGAGTTGAATAGCAGTTCAGCCTTTTATTCCTTGGTCTTCAACATCTGGAGTACCTGTGGAAGCATGCTATCCGTGCTTCAGCCTAGGAAAACCTCTGCAAGAGAGGTCTCTCCGTGCAGGGGGTTGATTAACCACAGGCTAGAGAAAAATCTAGGACCATGTTTTCATTGTAAGATCTGCTGGAGAGGGAACGGGTATTTGAAATGTGACCTTTGCCAAACTGTTTGAACTACCAGTTGTTTTTTGTTCCATGCCTGTTGTCCCAGTTCATATCCTTTAATGAAGAATGTGCCATGAGATTTACAGCCAGAGCAGTATCTGCCCCTGACGACGGCTGCAGAGGAAACCCTTGTCAGCACCACAATTAAAACACAGGGCGCCTCTTCTCTAGCCCTTTGTGTTTTCATTTCTGACCCTGTGTTGTGACAAGCAGCTCAAAATGGGGGGAAAACTGGTTTGCTTGCCAAACAGCAGCTCTCAGAAGATAGCTCCTGCTTCAAGTCTCCCACCTCTTTTTCACTTGGATGTCTGAATAACTGTTTTGAAATGTTTGAGACTAACGGGTTCGCATTCTTTGTTTGATAATTTTTGGAAGTTTAGGGGTTTTTAGTTCAGTAAGAACTATAATACTTTTTTTTAGTGAAAACTGGAAATCATTGTGAACATGCAAGTTCAATTGTTCATAAGAAAAAGTCTAGCATGGTTTTGTGCTAAAACTTGAATTGTTGACATCCCTGTGGATCATCTGTTTTTCATCATTTGGAAGATTGTTAGAATTTGGCTTGAAAATAGAAGCATTAAGGTATCAATCACTGAAGTGCTCTGAGGCTTACAGAAAACTCTAAGGGGGAAAAGTAAACATTCTTAAGGAATTCAGAGAAATTAACTTGCTTATACTGCTCTATTTCAAAAATATTTTTCAGTGAAAAGGAGAGATAATTTTTTGTTCTCTGCTTGCAGTGGTCTGTTTTGGAAGCCTGCAGGATTTTCCCATAAGGTTCGGCCATGTAGAAGATAAATGTTTTCTTAACACTTAGTAAGACTGACATAAAGACTGAAGCTGGGATTATGTTGATCACAAGAGGGCTGTCCTTTCTTCATAAGAATTTTACCTTCTGTCTGCTGTTTTATACCCACTCGCACACCTTTCCCTTTTTTCAAAAGGGGAAAAGGTCCACCTTCTGAATTTGATAAGAATCTGTAACTTTGTTTAGTCCTTTGTACATCCAGAATTTTCAAGAAAATTCAGATAGTGTGCTGGGCACCAGTTCAGCAAAGTAGTTAAATGTATTTGTAACTTCAAGGTGATGAGTAGCTGTAATAGATAGAGTCCTCATCCTGTTGAAATCAATAAGCTAATGACTTCAGTGGGGATCTTGTGCACTTGGCTCTAATGGGACAAGTTGTGAGCTGAAGTACCTTGTTGAATCCAGGCGTTTGAAAAAAACATTTTTTCTTTCTGTGTTTTTTTTGGTCACCATGGTACCTTCCACGTTCACTGCCACTTTATGCTTCCTTGCTCTTGGTTGAAGCGCTGCTTAATAAGGTGTGTCACTCCTGCAAGGTCAGGGGATGCAGAGGACAAATCCCCCCTCATCTGATTTATGCGTTCCCTGCACATCCAATGTGCACAAGCCTCCTCTAGCCCCAGCTGGGGAATTTCTGTTTTATTGGCTAATTTGGAGCTTTCCCTAAGCCTGCAGGATTCTCAGAGGATTAGTCTGTTGCATTTTGTACTGGTTGCTCTGTAGTGAGTAATATCACACCAACCTGGAGCAGGATTATTAATGAAGATACTTCTGGGTCAGAAGCTCTGCAAGAGGACCATTTGATGCTGCTCACAGTGTAATTGCAGCCAATCCAAATAAAACCTGTAGCATTAATTCAGTATTTGAACAAGTGTCCTAGAAAGAGAAACTCATTCTAATCTTAATGCACGTCTTGAAGGGGCAGAAACAGACTTCAGCACATATAAGTGAGTTATTAAAAATTAAAGGAAATGAACTGTTAATTCACAGGGCAGCCACAATTTCCTTCAAGATTTGTAACCACAACTGGGTAGAAATTCCACAGTTAATACAGTCCTTAGAAATCTAATGACGTTTTCTCAATGATTTTTCTCTGTTTAAAAAAGAAAAGGGCTGTGACGTTTGCTTTCAGAATCACTTCTGCTATAGTAAAAACTTTTTTTCCCCCTGCAGTGAATTGTTTTTGTAAAATGCAAGCTTGCTCCTGGAACTCATTCCATACGTGGGTATTTAGTATGGAATGGAGAGGCACTAATACCACAAACAGGCCAGGCATGTTTCATCACTGTGTCTCCTCTGTTGGCTCATTCACGCAGATAAGAGATTTTTACTGCTATCATTACATGGAGTTATTCCTTTTGCTCACAAGGGAGACTTGGTTTAATGCTGAATGTTCCAGCTTCTGTCTCTTTATTCAGGCCTGTGGTACACTTTGGCACAAGCACAGGCAGTACTAAGGTTGTACAGCTATTTTTGAAACATCTGCTCGTCGGCTAAGATTCTCTGAACCTTATTTTTCGGTGCCTCATAGACTTGCTGTGCTGCTTTTGAAGCGTAAAGGGACTGTGCAAACTATCTTTACTTCAGTCCTTCCTACAGTCCGTGGTCAAGATGATCTAATGAAGGTATAATTAGGGTGCTGCTGCCCTATAGCTATTTCCAGCTGCTGAGCAGCCCGTGGGGCACCAGTGTTAGTAAATTAGGAAAAACATATAAAATGCAGCCCCAAATGTATGTGCTTGTGCTATCACATTAACAGCATTTTTGGTCTCTGATGCCGTGTGCTGCTTATTCCGGTTGTGCCCTTGCATTTGACTTTTTCCTTCCCACAGCACAGTAAGAGAGAGCCTGGATGTAAACAGTGTCCCCTCCCCTCACCACCGGTGCTTCCTCCTCATGCCCAGTAAAAGGAACAGAATAGAAATAATCGTGTTGAACAGGAGGGGAGCAGTCAGCCTTGCAGAGTGGCATGTCCCTCTGTGGAGGGGGAGGCACCAGCTTCGACAGCAGATGCCTTGCACTTCAGAAGAGAGTCCCCCACCCCGGGGCAGTTTGCAACCCTCTGGGCAAGGCAATATCAACTGCAAAGGGAGGAGTGCTGCAGATCCCTTGTTCCCTGATGCCTCTGCAATAGACCTGTGCAGAAGAAGAGAAGCAGAAATATTCTGATAGCAGACTGAGGAGAATTCTGAAATGGAAGACAAGCAGTGGAGAGACCCAAAATTAATTACTTGTGTATATGTAGCACTTATAATATGATGGTGTTTAAATGGTACATGACAGCAGCTCTTAATTCTTTTGTTTGGATCAAATCCTTCAAGTCCCTGAGCTTTTGGGCCTCTCACATGCTGCTTTGGAAACGTAAACTAAGAGGAAGAAAATAAGCAGCCAGCATAAATTTAACACTTCACTTTTCATTGTTGGGACTAAGGCAACTCTAAGAGTATTTTTTAGCAGACCTTGTTGAAATATATCTCTTGGAACCTTACAGATATTCCTGGAAGCGTAACAAGAATTTTGTTAGTGCAATCATTTGTATAAAGAATACATTTTTTTTGTCATCATCTTTGCTTTCCACTTGTGTAGGATTGTATTCTGAATATGGACATTGAGAATGCCATTGATAAGCATATTCAAATGAAAACCTTGGGATGGAGAAGACTTGAATGTGAAGAGTCCTTGTGTGCCATGTCCAGCACAAAAGTGCTCTCAGCTGTGAGTGAGAAGCCTTAGTGTCAATGTAATGTAAGCAATTATTAACCTTCCTGCAAACCATTTTGTCATTTGCAAATGTTGCATTCTTTTAAGACAAGAGTTATTTTTGTCTGCCTTTTTGTTTGCTAACACCTCTTCTCTGGGCCATGGCCTTTCCCTCAGTGCAGTGTGCTAACCCTTTGCATGATCTGAGTCCCCAAAGACCTTGATGAGGCTGTGTCCCATGGTAGCTAATATATTTACATGGCTGAAAGCTAATATTGTTTATTCAGTCCACAGTGGTAACCCTGTGTTTGGCTTGGGAATAAATGGCCTATTTACAGAAGCTGAAATTATGAAAATGGATGACAGGATCACCCGTCTGCTCGCCTCACATTGCTTTCCTCCAGTGGCTCCTTGCAGGAATAATTTGATACTAAATTCCAGTGGAGAGCGAAAGAATAGAGCTTCAAGGCATGGGGGTTGAATTAAAAGTTATGGCCCTCATTCTCCATTTTCAACAACGTTTAAAATTGTCTGAAGTAAAGCACAATTCATCTTTGTTCCTGAACCTTCACATTCACTGCTGAATGAAACTTAATGATTGAATTAGCATATTTCCAAAAATGTAATAAAATGTCAGCCTGACAGTAGTGCTCTCAGACTTGCTACATGACAGGGGCGCTGCAAACATAGTGGCATGTCTGCTGTATGTTTCAAATAACATACTAACATTTAAGAAAAGATTCTGAGATTAGGAGGGGAACCATGGTATTTAACATCTGTATTTGGTAAGCTTATGTTGTCGCTGTCCCCTAGCATAATTTATTGTGCATTAAAATTTCATAGCAAGAGAGGAGGTTTTTCTTGCTTGCTCCTCGCACCCATCCCAGTCATCCTCTCTTCTGAAACTGGTGAGGATGAAAGGGCCTCTGTGTGCTAGCAGGGGATGGATTTGATGACCTAGAGAGGTCATTTCACATTAGCCACATTGTTCTGGTTTGGGCCTGGGCTGATTGAACATTTTGAAGCTCTCATCAAGCTGAGGTACAGGGTCTTTCTCCCGTACTCCCCTGCCGTCACGGGCTGACAGCAGCTGCTTACAAGCTGACCTCCAGGCTGGAATGTGAACAGCACACCATAATCAGGATCCCTTATCCAGCAGCGACAGTCACCTCTGCAGGTGAGCTGGGCTGTGCACTGCCAGGGAAACAGCCCTGGTTTGTATCACTCCGATTTAGAAAGTTATAGAGCAGCTTTGTCCCAGTGTCCACTAGATCATCAGATATTTTTAGGAGTGCAGAAAAATAACATCTGTAGTTTATCTCTGTGTCATTTGAAATCTGTCAGATACAGGTACTGTTAGGTCCCTTTGAGAGCAGGACCGTGAGAGATGGAAAACTGCTGTTTGGTACTCGTATACTGGGGGTTTAAGGGAGAGTTGTTCATGGTGTTTGTGCTCCATAACTCAAGGGAAAGGGCAGGTTGCACCATGAGCTCTTCCCCTGAGCCGCTCGCTCGGCAGGCGTCTGGCCCTGCTGCCCATCACTGGTTTTCATCTGCATTTCGTCCTCCCTGTCCTGCCCACGTTGTTCCTGGGAGGGGACAGGTTCAGGTACGTTGGTCTGACCTTGTGTTCAGCCTTTGCCTGGCGACTGGGGGTCACTGGAGGGGCCCCCAGTAGAGTGTAGGATGTTGACGAGGAGGACGCGGTGCCCTCTTGCATCTTCCTGGTAGGCTCCCAAGGCCTGTCCATCAGAATACAGTTCTTGCATTGGGGGAAAATGCGCTATCTCTTTCAGCTGATACAAAAGCAAGTACTGCTCTGTGAAGCCAGTAGCTGGAAAGTACATTACCAGTTAGAAGCACTTGTTTAAATCTGAAGGCACTATCCCTCAGTGTGGGTTTTCACTTTGGCTTCATTATGTGTCAGTAATTTAACATATGTTGCAGCTGCTGATAGGGCTTTTTTTAATGAGATGCTCTTGTTTTCCCAGACTGAATACTTGCAGTGCTCACAAAAAAACACTGGATGTGTGGATATGTCAAATATGTCAGCTGATTTATTACTGTTATCTGTCACTTGCATTGAATGGGTTTAATAACTGCCAGAACTAACAGCTCCTTCATAACTGCTGGTGGCACTGCTATAGCTGTTGCAATATTTTTATCACTCTTTTTTTTTTTTCCAGCCTGTGTTATGAGATACAAACTCAATTAACAGGGCAAAATCCTCAACTCACTTGATTTATACAGATGTACGCTGGCTGAAATTACAGTCCAGCATGAGAGGAGCTATGAGATTTTTCTCAAAAACGGCTGAGCAAAATATTTCGGGCTGCCTCTGGGCTGTCCACTGCAGGGGCTCTGCCACTGTAAGGATTTCCTGTGCTCCTCTGACCCTTCTCAGATGTGAGGAGTACCTTTTTCCTTGGTACTGTTGGCAAAATCCTCCTATTGGCTTCACAGGAGCAATCACAGACCTTTCTATGCAGGTGCCAGTGCCATAAAACTGAGATTGGAGGGTTCTCCTCCTGTGAGGATCTTCAGCTGTGGATTTTGTGCACTGACCTACTTAAGAAGTTGCTTGAGGCAGAACTTCAAACAGGCCCCTGTTTTGTAGCTAAGTGTTTCCAGTCCTGTTTTATTTCTGTGGGTTTTAGCTGCTTCTTCCTCAGAAAATAGCCAGCTGATTTTACTTTTTGCCTCTGTCCCACCTGCCTGGCCTGCCAAGTGTGCTCGGAAAGCCTTCAGGATGAGCGCTCAACACAAATGCCACAAGCGCGTTGCCTGGGAGAGCTCCCCCGCCAGGCGTTTGCTTTTATGCTGTAGCAGCTCCACACAGGCCCAGGAAGCGAAATAAAAAGTTTGGGCTAGAAAGGGCAGCTTATCACCACAGGACCTCAGTGGTTTGGAGGAAAAAGCTCACCTTCCTCTTCTTCACATTGGCTCGGAGTCATGGCTGCTGTTACCAGAGGGGGACAATGCTGTGCCTCCCCTGCCACGGGGGTGTGTGAGGGCGTGGATCAGCCATCCTGAGGAAGGTCAGGCTGCAGCCCCTGGGTGGATCAGGCTGGAATCCCTGGGAGTTAGATATTTTCCCAATATCCAACCGGAACCTCCCCTGCTACAGCTCCGGCCATTCCCTCGGGTCCTGTTACTGGTCACCACTGAGAAGAGATCAGTGCCTGCCCCTCTGCTTCCCCTCATGAGGAAGCTGCAGATCTTGATGAGGTCTCCCCTCAGTCTCCTCTTCTCCAGGCTGAACAAACCAAGTGACCTCAGCCACACCTCATATGGCTTCCCCTCCAGACCCTTCACCATATTCATAGTACTCTTTTGAATGGTCCCCTCCCTGCGAGCTGAATCCCAGCCCTTTTCTCCATGCCATGTGCCCAGGGAAGCACTCTCAAGGGACAGAGAGGTGATCTTCCACAGGACACCATTGTATGTAAGTACTCTTTCATTAAGAAGTTAAAAGGATTAAGAACTGGCTGAGATGTCAAAAAGTAGAGGCAACAGAGAATTATCAAGTAATGAGAGTTGCTTGCAGTGAGGTTCTTTGGGGATTAATACTAACAGGGAAAATTTTCTAGTGCCAGTCAGGACCTAGCATGTAAATGCAGAAACCTTGGTTGTAAATGTGTGTGTGAGAAAGATACACTTTAAATGAATACACTTTGGAAGTTCTCAGATGACAGATTTAAGGGTGTATTTGTGACCTTAATTTGTCCCTCTCCTGCATACTTTGTGGCTCAGCCTTCAATTATACGGTTTTCAAGTCACAGTGAGATTGTAATACTCATACATGTCTTCCCCAGCAATGTTTTCAATGTGAAAGGGCATGAACATCTCTATAGATTTAAACTTGGCCCCTTAATGCCTTTTGCATGGAGTAATGAAAAAGTCTCTCTGGTCTTGCTGGAGGAGATTCCAGACCTGTAAGTGGCTTGGGCCTCTGATGGCCAAAAATTTTTACCAGCTTATATGAAATATGTTGCTGGCCTCATTCCAGCAGTTACTGGTTAAACTCAAAATTTATCCCAGCTGGTGCCAGGCGAAATATTAGTTGGATAGCTCAAACCAGAAGCACAAGGGCCAGAGAACTGAGTGTGCCCTTTCCTTAGGCAGGCACTACCTCCTGGCCAGGACAAACAACAACCAGGAGGGCAGTGCAGGGATGCTTTTTTTCTTGTTTTCTGTGGCATAGCTTACCTGAACACAAACAAGATGTGTTCTTCTGTGGTATTAGCACATTAAAAAAAAAAAAATCAGCATACTAATTAAGTGTCATTTTTGTTGTAGTGTTTCAGGAATTTAGTGACAATACAAGGAGACAGTGATCTATTTAAAAACATAACAAAGTGCTTTCCAGCCCTTGTGTTCAAAAGTGTTCAGGGATCCAAGATCCCATTTGCAGGTATACAGCAAGAGGCTTGTTTCCAGAGGAAGGGTTTCAGGAGGCCTCAAATGACTCAGATTTTCTGCAGGTGGTCTCCTGTGGAGTGACCCCTGGCTTTTGGGACACTCCTTTCATGACCAAAATTTTACCCCCTGTATGGAAAACTGCATGTCTTTGTGTATGCTGATTTCAGTGCACTTACTTCCTGACTTTCTAGTCTTGGCACCACGCCTCTTTCCCGTTCCTTAAAAAAAAACAAAACCCACACACCCCTCAAAAAGCCCTTCCATTCTGTGCTTGCTCAATTACTCTGATTCTTGATCTTTCTGTGCTTTCTGCTGCATCTTTACATTATTTCTGCCGGATCATGACATGTCTAGCAGAAATAAACTCTTAATCAGATGTGACTGCATTTCTATTTTTGAAAGCCATCCAGCATGGCAAATTAAATCGGGGAGGGTGTTGGGGGATTGGATTGTGCTGTGATGTCTGATATAGGTTGAAATATAGATTGAAAATAGGTTGAAAACTCCTCTGAATTAGTGCCCTCAGGTGTAATACAAAATACATAGCATTTCAGGACATCTTCTCAAATAAAGGTCAAGAAGAAAGTGAAAGTAAGTTCTATCCTGTTTGAAATATATGTCAGTAACAATATGTTCATTATCTTAAGCTACTTTGCATATTTTTCATAGCAGAGTTATATTTAATCTATGAAACGGGGTTTTTTTTAGTTGTATTTTTGGCAAGATATTTTCAAGACTGTCTTTTAAAAATAATTTTTAAATCTGTCTTTATATGTATGTCTCGGGCTTAATTTCTACAGTCTGAAAACAAATTTCCAATGGTCATGAAAATGCCGACTTGATTTATCTTGAGGTCAATAGGAATCTTGTTGAGGCTGTGGAACGGGAGCGGTAATAAATGCCTCTGGTCTATGTGCACAGCGATGGTTGATGCATGGTTCATGTGAGCCATTTTAATATCTGAAATAAAATAGATGGAAATGGTGGTTGGAACAAAATCATTATAGCAAAGCATTATCAGCATAGAGTATTTGTGGCCTTCTTCCATCTCTTCGTGAACCAGGATGTTGTAACATCCAACTTCATACAGTAAATGGGCTCTAGAAATTTATCCAGAAACTGTCTGCTGAAGGGGGTTACCTTCCCCGGGGCTTCCTGCATGGACCTAGCAACTTTAAGACATTGCCTTGATTTAAAGCCTCTCCCACCCAAAGTCGGGGTGAATTTAACGTTTTGCTTCTTCTTAAGTTCTCAAAGTGTTTGATTATTCCCCGGCAAATCAGTTGTGCCTGCATCTTGCCATTTGATAGCCCTGCCAAGTGATTGGTTTGGTTTAATGTACATGATTGTATTAGTTCATGGTAAGGTGTCTGTCCGGAGGAGCTCACAGAGGTGGCAGGTGGTGACACCTCTCAGCAGGCATTGAGGGCATTGAGGGGTTATGGGCAAGTGTGTCTGCCTGCTCCAGGGGTGTTTTATGTTTGAGGAGGGGCAGGAAAGGGGCAGGAGAGCTTGTCATCGTGCCCCTCTGCTCAGCCCCATAGAGGCCTCATCTGGAGTTCTGGGCTCATAGGGACAAGAGAGACATGGAGCTCCTGGAGCATGTCCAGAGGAGGTCACAAAGATAATGAGGGGACTGGAGCATCTCTCTGACAAGGAAAGGCTGAGGGAAGAGACAACCGAGAGGGGACTTTATCAAGGGCTGTCAGTATCTGCAGGGCAGTGTCAGAGGATGGACCAGGCTCTGGTCAGGGGTGCCAGGCAGTAGGAAGAAAGGCAATGGGCAGAAACTGATGCACAGAAAGTTCCACCTGAACATGAGGCAGAATTTCTTTAGTGTGCAGTGACCACACACTGGAACAGATCACCCAGAGAGGGTGTGGAGTCTCCCCCACTGGAGATATTCCAGAACCATCTGGATGCAATCCTGTGCTATGTTCTCTAGGATGACCCTGCTTGAGGAGAGACGTTGAACCAGATGTGGACCACTGTGGTCCCTTCCAAACTCACCCAGCCTGTGATTCTGTGAAATATAAGCAGCAGTTCCCAGGGATCTTTCTTCCATTGTCCACCATGAGTAGCACGAGGAAGGGAAGCTCGTCCCCTCTGTTTGCCTGGCTCACCTGTGCCCACGTGGAGGTGACCACCCATCCCCAAGGTCTCACACAAAGAGAAGGCAGCATTTTTCTCTAGTGGGGTCAGCGAGGCGGGAGGGGACATGGTTTCAGATAGCCCATTGGGTGGATTTTCACAAGAAGTAGGGCATAGGAAAAAAACATCTACTGCGAAATATTGTGGTAGAAGTTTTGGAAAGCCTTCGTGTTTGGTGGGAGCCAGAGTAGTTTTATGCTGAGGTGTGTTGTAATAATTCTTGAATAATTTTAAAAGGGCCAAAGTTGTTAAAAATACTGTTTATTTTTTAGGTGCAAATTTTGCTGAGAGTGTGTGGATTTCCTGTAACCCATGTAAGGGTTTCTTTTTTTGTTGTTGTTTCATTTGTAATGAACTTCTAACCTGGGTCCCAGTTCAGCTCCCAGGGAATCAGCAGGAATTTTCATGTTGTATTTCGTGGGCTGTGGTGTAGGAGACTGGGGGACTGTCACCGTTCTAGTGGTAATGCCATCTTCTCCTCCTCTAGATGAGCAGAGGTGGTGTTTGCTTTTCAGTTCATCTGCTGACTCAACTAGTCAGGATCACGATTGGCATTGATTATATAATAGCCAGTTATAGCTTTTGGGACCTGGATCCCTTTCACTTCAGAAAGAGGACCAAAGCTATCAAACCATTTCCCTGCTTGATCTTACAGAAGTATTTCTGAACTGATCACATGGATATAAATTTTATTATAACTCCTCTGGATGTCTTAAGCTCTCAAACACTGAATTTACAAATCACTATAATTTCCATTTAGAACCTTAAGCAAAGTCATATTCTAAACACAAGACTGCAGAGTTTGGCTCCAAGAGAGGTGCTTTGATGTAAAGCTGATACAGTTTGAGTCTATTCACTTAATACCAGGAAGCAAAACAGTGAATATTGCAATATATAGCCCACATCTGGCAGTTTTCACTGCATTGGCTATACAAAGTCACAGAATGATTTGGGTTGGAAGAGACCTTAAAGATCATCTCATTCTACCCCCGTGCCATGGACAGGGATGCCATTCACTATACCAGGCCAACCTGGCCTTTGAACACTTCCAGGGATGGGGCATCCACAGCTTCTCAGGGCAACCTTTGCCAGGGCCTCACCACCCTCACAAGGAAGAATTTCTTCCTAATATCCAATCTGGACCTACTCTCTGTCAGTTTGAAGCCATTTCCCCTTGTCCTGTCACTCCAGGCCCTTGTAAATAGTCTCTCTTCATCTTTCTTGTAGGCTTCCCAGGTACTGGAAGGCTGCAATTAGGTCACACCAAAGCCTTCTCTTTTCCAAGCTGAGCAATCCCAATCTCTCAGCCTTTCCACATAGCAGAGGTGCTCCATCCCTCTAATCATCTTGGTGGCCTCCTCTGGACTTGCTCCAACAGGTCCATGTCCTTCCTGTGCTGGGGACCCCAGAGCTGGAGGCAGCACTGCAGGTGGGGTCTCAGCAGAGCAGAGCAGAGGGGCAGAATCCCCTCCCTCCCCTGCTGCCCACACTGCTTTGGATGCAGCCCAGGACACGGGGGGTTTCTGGACACCCAGTGCACATGGCTGGGTCATGTCCAGCCTCTCACCCACCAGCACCCCCAAGTCCTTCTCCACAGGGCTGCTCTCTATTTGTTCATTCCCCAGCCTGGATTGACACTGGGGGTTGCCCTGACCCAGGTGCAGCACCAGCACTTGGTCTTGTTAAATCTCATGAGATTCCCAAGTCTCAGGCTTGTCCAGGTCCCTCTGGATGGCATCCTTCAGGTGTGCCAACTACACCACTCAGCTTGGTGTCTTCAGCAAATTTGCTGATGAAGAAGGCAGAATGTAACAGAGACAACACCTGCAAAAATAGCCAGTGTGCTGTCATCTCTAGGGCTCCATTTGAAAGGCAGGGTGATAATGGAAGCGCTTAATGTTGCTCAGACATGAATATCTACTACCCTGGTCTGCAGGTCCTGCTGTAATTGCTCTCTAAATTTAAACAGGTACTTACTCTATGTGTCTGCACCAGCTGGCATAGGCTTAGCACAGCCTGTGCCCATAGAGAAATGGAGTCTTTTGTGTTGGTGCTGGTGAGGATATGTCCGGCAAGATAAATGAAGTATAGAGGTTTGTTCCCCACATAGTACCTTTCACTGAACTATCTGCCAGGGAAGCAGATGATGCTCTGTAGGAATGAATGACCAAAGGGGAAGTGATGACCCCAGATGGGAAAAAAGTTATCAACTTGAACAAATAGTTGATTTCCTGGAAGATGCACTGTATTGAGAAAAGTGGTTAAAGGAAGAACAGCTACCTCATAAAGTAAAAATGTAATCTTTTTAGCAACTCACTTTAGTACTCCCCTATCATCACTTTAGCAAGGCAGTGCAAATGTGTTGCTTCAAAGGATTTGCATCTGCTAACCTGCCTGTGATGCATCTGTCCTTTTGTGTCCATAGCAGGAATTTAAAATTCCTCAGATCATCCAAGTTAAAGCTAATTGTTAGTGTTCTGTCACTGAACTTAATCTTTTTTTTGTGGTCTGTTTAAACCAGGACATTTGGGAATTGCCCACTCCCTCTGAAAGCTGGCAGAGGCTGTGTGGCATGCTGGGTTGCTCAACTCCATGCCCATCTCTTGGCTGCCTGGGCTGGATTCACAGTGGTCCTGACATTTATAAGGATCTCTGCACACACAGTACCTCTGTGGAAGTCTATTTATAGTGCACACTTGAAGGCAATATAAATTAAGGCGTACACTAGCAGGTGACAGAGACAGGACATGTTTTAGAGCTGAGTGGAAGGCACATCAGTTAACCTCTGTTGTGCCAAATAGAAAACACAAAAAATATGTATGAAATGTCTCCATCTTTCATGAAAAATAAAAGTAATTATTTATTCTGTAATCAAACTACTTCAGAAATGCCAGAAGGTAACAACTGCTGTACTCTTGCTTGTGAGGTGCTATGCATCTGGAAATACATTCCTGATGTTTCAAAGGAAGTAAAATTGGGTTTGTTCTCCTGAGAGTCAATTAGTTCTCTGCTGGTAAATATTTCTAAATCTGTAGGTAAAAAAGGATAAAGCTTCATCAGTGCTACAGAGAGCAGGTCAATTGTGTAACTGCTTCTGCAGAATTCATTAGCAGAGCAACGCGTCGAAGGGGAAGGTTAATTTGCAGAGATTTGTGCTCCTCAGCCCCAAGTGTTCCAAGCTGTAAGAATTCTGCACTCACCGAGAACCCCAGTGCCCTCAGGGGACCAATTTACCAGCAGAAGTCCCATCTTGTGGTTTCCAACTAAAACAGAGTAACACATTTTATAGGTGTAATCTGGTAGAACGGGGGAATCTACCTGTCAGTGGCTTTTTCCACTGACGGCTTTGTATTATGGAAATACTAGTTTGGCCCTTAAGTTGTCAGATTTGCCACTATCAGTCTGTTATGCCTTTCCAAGGACCAGTTCTGTGACAGTGTGTCGCTGTAGACTGTGACCACCGTTTTAGTTTCAGTACAAGCTGCTACCAGGGAAAAGATAATTATGATACAAATGCTGTTATTTTTTCTTTTCTACAAAAAAAATATAAAGATGTGGTGTTGCGAGTTAATGTAAAAGAGAGCAAAATTAGCCCTAAGAGATAAAAATAGCTTAGTCCAAGTTCAATTTTGAGAAAGAAATTGGTTACAGCGTAAAATCTCTGCTCCTTTTATGTGGATGAAGGGTGGGGCAGGGCCATTAAACCCAGGACGTCAAACAAGTTGCAGATTCTTACAAGTTGCGCTCATCCATTTAAAAAAATCCATTACACTTTTTAAAGAAGGAGGCTGTCCCTGTCCCCCAGTTTATAAATATTTCATGCTGAAATAATGCATGAGGTAGCAGAGCTCACACCATGCTGCAGGGCTGGAGTCGCTCTTTTCGGATTCTGATTGAAGTGGATCACTGGGGAGCTGTGCATATGCTGAAGCCAGCGGACCCAAATCTGCCCCTGCAGGGTTTGCACTCACACGGGTGTAGGAAGGAAGCCGTTTGGCTCTGGTGCTTGCTCTCTTACTCTGTGATGCAATTACCAATTCATTGCCCTTTTCACCAGGTAGTGGGTAAGTGCGTGACTCATTAAGGAAAAAGCTGCCTGTTTTTTCCTCTTCTTTTTTTTTTCCCAGTTCTCTGGCCCAGAGGTTCAAATTCTGGGCAGGTGGTGGTTAAATAGGGTAATTAAAGAGTCTGTCTCAGGAGACATTTATGGGACAGAAGGAGAAAACCTCCTTTCCTTTTTGTGGCTTTGAGGTGGAAGGGTAGATTCCCTGAGCATCAGGTCGGGAGTGTTTCACGGAAATGAGGTTTGGCTGCAGCAGCATGTGGTGGTGGAACCATGGGTGGATGGGTGAACTGCTCCCAGCCCGAGCCCTGAGGGGGTGGCCAGCCCCATGGCTACTCTTCCCTCAACAGAGGTGCCTCCTAACCCCTGGGAAGCTCCATCTGCCAGCTCCCAAGCAGGATGTGGAGAGAGGCAAAATGAAGTTGTGGGAATGCCGTGCAAGGAATGCATTAATGTCCATTACAGCTCATAATTTATCATGGAAATTAGGTGTACAGGGCAGACTGTATAGCGTAATTTAGTACTATTTGTATTCCCCATGTCAGCTCATTTTATCTACATAAACCACTTAATTTCCTGTACTCAGTTTCTCCTAGTACTTGATTTTGTTATGAACCCCACAGAATGTGGGGATTCCTGGAGGTCATGTGTTTCTAGTTATCTGAGAGGGAAAATGTGAAAGAACTGGAGCTGAAATTAACACTGTCAATTAAAATATTATAATGCTTCGTCTTCTGAATCACTAGTAATTTGCATGATCTGGTGAGAACTACTGGGAAAAAGCCCTTGGAGAAATATTACAAAATGCCCAGATGATTTGCATATTTGAACAATTTATTCAGCAATCTGTTAAATCTTAAACGATCCATTGAAAGAGAAAATACAAATCACCCAATATTTTAGTACAAATGAGGTTTCTTTGTTGAAAGATAAAACTTAATTGTACAATTGTGCATTGTACAATTGCACGTCTGTTAGCAGGATTTTTTATCCTGTTAAACCTTTATAAGGTCAGTGATTAATTGTTTTACCAAGGCAGTGGTTTGTTGGGGATTATCTGCATTGTCCCTGTTTCTGATACACGGGAGAGAAACACATGTTCCAGCCAGACTGTATTTCTTGTGATTCATCAGAATTATCTCAGCTAATACTGGGATGTCTTCCCTCTTGGTTCCTTCTGTGAAAGTATCAAGGAGAGAATTTGAGTTGAAATGCTGGGTAAGGACTATTGAAAAGTCATAGGTGAATTTTTGGCTCTGACACTGACGTCCCAAGCAACCTTGGGCAAGCTACCATCAGGTCAGCCTATAAATGCATTGAAAGAATCAAGTGGTCCCAAATCTGTGAGCGTGTGTGTACAGTCTTTTTTATTTTCTTTTTTTCCTGGCTGAGTAGGTTCACAGTCTTAGTTGAAACCCTGTGGTACTGTAAGTCATAATAAAGAATATTCCCTATTTACTGGATGCGCTTTGATGGAATTTAAGAGTGAAATTAAATTGGAATTACCTCCACATTTCATGTTGCCCACAATCCCAAAGCTGCTGGGAACCAGATACTGCTTTACAGCTCCTTTTGGAAGTAGCAGAAAATAATTTCTCTCCCCCACCCTCCCCCGTGTTTGCAGTGAGGCACCATGAGATGCAGGGAGTTGTCCAAACATTTTAAATGAGCAAGGGATGGAACTGTATCACCACTCACAGCCTCTTTCTTCTGATATTTGGTCCCTTGCTCCACTAACTGCATTTCTATGCAAATCTTTATCAGATGCAGATTGGCAGGGCCTGGCCTCCATCCCTGATCTTACCCTGCAGATAGCTGGCCCTGAAGTTGGAATTTGGTTTCTTTAAAGGTCGTTTTCATTGTTTGAAAAGAAACAGGTCGTTCTAGCTGCTGACACAGGAGACTTAGAAACTGATTGGCAACTTTGAATGCAGAAAACAGACTCTGGTTAAAATCCAAGTGCATATGTGATACCGGTTGCTTTTAACTCATTTTCTGTGGATAATTAAGTACTTGGAATTCTTTTGTCTTGCATTAGTTGTTTCAAACATCAGGAACACAGCAGTAGTTGTTTTTCTACAAAATGTAAACTTGTAATTAGGTTAGCAAGTTAAAATACTGACAGAATGGCAAGGAAGAATTATGAAATGTGAAACTTTAGTCAGGGAAAAAGGATAGCACGGGTGCTGCTACCTCAGCAGCCTGAATTGTGCCAGCACCTCCTGTGTTTCTGTGGTGGGTTGACTTTGGCTGGATGCCAGATGCCCACCCAGCCATGCTCTCACTCCCACTCTTCAACAGATGGAAGAAAATAACGTGAAAAAGCCCTTGGGTTAACATGAGGACGAGGAGATCACTTGCCCAGTACCATCATGGGCAAAACAGACTTGACCTGAGGAAAATTAATTTATTGCCAGTTAGATTGGTGTTGGATGGTAACAAGGACAAAACCTGAAACACCTTACCCCTGCCATCCCCCTTTTCTCAGGCTCAACTTCACTCCTGCATCCTCAGCTCCTCTGAGCAGCACTGAGGGACTTTGGGGATGGGAGAGTTGTGGTTGGTCCATAGCAGCTCCTCTCTGACCTCCTTTCTCTGCACACTTTTCCCAGGTTACAGTGTGGGCATTCTGTGGGCTGCAGTCCTTCAGGACAAACTTGCTCCAGAACCTGGAGTCCTGCCCATGGGCTGCAGCTTCCTTCAGGGCATATTCAGCTCCAGCTGAGGCTTTCCCAGATAACTGTGGTTGAAAATGTGGGGGGCGGGGTTGCCTGATTTTAAATCATGACATTAAAATTACATTAATTGGATTTACCACACAAAAATCCACAAAACCTTTTATAAGTCAGAAATTGGATGAACAAATCCTTCCATGCCCTTACAGTACAAATCCTGCCAATAAATCCTAAATATACTTTCAAATATAAATCCTTTCTTTACCCTTGGGATGGAAATCCCTGATTTATGAATCAGAATGGTAAAAATCCTGGGGTTCTACCAGGTTTACAAATCCTGGCATAATTTTTAAATGGAAAATTCTGGTCTTGCTGTTCTGGGTTTTGAGTGACTTTTTCCCTGGAAGAACATTGCGTGGTTTACATTTACCTCCACTTCTGCAAGGTGCTGGAGTAGGTTCTGGTGTTTTATTTAAGCCTCTGGGTCATCAGGAAGAAGTGTCCTACTGAACATGTCAGGAAGGAGAGGTTTTTTCTTTCTCTGTAGACTTCAAAAGGTTACATGAGAGAGACAGTGGAGTGTGGTTTGTTGATGGCCCTTCTTAGCAGTGGTGTGGCTCCCTTTGGCTGATGCATTTAAAGGTCAGCTTCTCCCAGGGCTGACTGGGCAGGTCACCCCCTTGCTCCTGATCCTGAGATGAGAGGCAGGACTTGTGGAGGTCCTGTGAGGATGGGAGGGGTGGGGAGCTCAGCAGCAGCCTTGGCAGGAGATCAGCCTGGCAAAATGTGGAAACCAGCAGGACAAAAATAATCCTGAAACTCTGCTCAGAAGGAAAAATCACTTTTGCCAAAACTGTAGTGGAAAGTGACATCTATTAAAAGGGATTTCTGATACAAGACTAAATCTTCTGAATAGAATGAAAAATAACTTTTGCATGTAAGAAGATCTTTTCTCCTCTTCTGACAATCATGTTTGTGCCTTCCTGCAGACTGCCCTGGTCTCCATCTTCTCCACTGTCTTCCCACCTCCCTGTTCCCCCAGGCAAGTTGTTTAGGGCCTGACAAAGTGAGGAGGGAACATAAATGTGCAAGATAGCTTCAACCACGTGTTCACACTGCACTGAAGTTGCATGGCTGTCCTTCTCCACGAGTCCATCTCACCTGACTCTTTTCCCTTGCAGCTGCAGCTCAGGTAACATGGCTGGGGGGCACTGGCGTGGCAGTAGCAGCACTCCTTGTGTTGCTTCATACTTTGAAAGACTTGAGTAACTTTCTGGAACAGCTCCAGAGACTTTCCACATGAAACTGTGTTCCTGGAGGCGTGGCAGAGGTGGCAGGAGCCTCAGTCAGCAGTGGCTTTTGTTGCAGCCCATCCCCTCATGGTAACAGAAGCTTTCAGAGCATTAGTCAGATAATTACTCTGTTTAAAAAATCACAGTGGTGAGATGGGAAAACCAAATGCTTCTCTGCATCAGTGGTCATATTGTCACTAATGGAAAGCTACCTTAAAGACCTCTTAGCTCCATTTTTTCAAATGCTAAGCAAGTGTCGTGTTATATTTTGCATAATTTGCTAGTACAAATGTTGTCATTGTATTCCTTGTACTATCATTGTACTTCTTATAATCCTTGAAAGAAATAGGGACTTGGATGTGATGAACAATGCAGGGAGAACCTGATACACCTGGGTCAGAGGACTGAATGGCTGGTAGGTCCATGCCAGCAGCAGTTGCCAGCTTGACTTCTGCTCCACCATTTAATTCTGTGTATTTATCCTGCTCACTCTACTGTTATCTAGTACAAAGCCAAGAGTTTAAATCATACTGACTTACTCAAGAAACACCTCCTTGGAAACCCCTTAAAAATTACTTTGGTCAGGTGAATAGTCACACTCCCAAACGGCCAGAGGGAGAACTTAGAAGAACATAGTTACAAGACAGTCTTTAGTTATCTTTAGTTATCTCAAAATCTGACTTTGTTTTACATTTGACCCACTGATAGCACATAAAAATTATTTACATGGTTTTAAAGTAGATTCAGACGAGATACAAGATATAAGGGATTTTACGGTGAGGGTGGTGAAACACTGGAACAGGTTGCTACCTCACCCCTGGAAACATTCAAAGCCAGGTTGGACACGGCTCTTCGCAACCCAATTGAGCTGAAGATGTCCCTGTCCATTGCAGGGGGCTTGGACTAAATGATCTTTAAAGATGCCTTGCAACCCAAACTATTCTGTGTTCGTATCATCTGTCAAACCCATCTTTGGCCATTCTCTTGCTATGCTTATAGAGATGAAGGGTAGGGATAGGCCACCTTAGTGCAGACCTGGTGCCATAGCCTGGAACTTCCCATAACCAGAAGGATTTCCATTGTGGACACCCCAAGGGCCAGACTCCATCTGGGCACTGCACACAGTAAGGCCAAAATTTCCGTAGTCTGCAAACCTCATGGGTAGGCATTATACCAGGGAGCCAGAGACAGCCTGGCACGGGTTCAGGTTGTTTTTCCTGAATATCTGAAGCCCTGTTCCGCCCAGGATGCAATGCCCTTACCACGAGTATGCAACACAGTACATAGGCATATGTTTCTTGCTAGGAACAAGTATTTGTTTTCAAGGCGGTTAATGAGAAGCTTGAGTTCAAAAAGCTGACAAAGGAAAGCTCAAATGTGACTGTGTCTTGCCTTATAAAAGTGTGAAGAATGTTAGCAGAATGTAGCCTTACAGATTTCAGGGGAAACTTAATGCACTTACCTCAGAGTAGCTTCATTTTTTGTTTTGTTACAGCTGGAATTACCCCAGGAATGACTGGTATGTACCCTCTTTATAACCCATGCTGTTACTTGTCCTGTGGTTGTGCTTGCTGTGAAGCATGCTCTCTCTTTGTGTCATTTTGAAGGTAGTTTATGAACAATGCAAACAAATTCAGAACTTGATGAGAAAGGAGAACAAGAGTGACTCTTATACTGATGCCAAACTTTGAGTCAGTGCTCAGAAATGGTAAATAAAAACATAGTTGAGAGGTCTTACTTTATGAGAGATGTGTGATTTTTTTTATTGTTTGCCAGGAATGCAGAGCTTCCATGACAAAGGAAATAGGGAGTCAGTAATCTTGTGTCCAACTCTGAGATATTTATAATGCATGGATAGTTTTGCCTGACAGGCAATGAATTTCAGAAAAGGTTGGATTTACACTGCATAGATAATAGGGAAAGAATTATGTTGCCAATGCCATCGTGGCTTCCACAGCATTTTGTGTTCATACGGACTCAATGCTGAGGTAAAATAAATGTTTCCAATCACCAAGTCCCGAGCCAAGAGCCTGCCTGGTTCCTGAAGTTGAGGAAAATGCATTAATAATTCCTGCTTTATTTGAAACATGGGGAAGTTGACACAAGCATTAAAAGAAGTGAAATGCTGAAGGAGGAGGGGAACACATTAGTGGGGATTTTGATCAGACTTGTTCTACAAAATATATTTTATTATATACCCTCTTGGCTTTTCTCCCTGGCTCAAAAGTGCATGGCAGTACCATTATGATTCCCAGAGGAGCAGGTACTGTCTTCTTGCATTACATTTGTGCCACCATTTCACTCCTGGCTTTTTAAGGTCTGAACGTGGAATGCTGCTCTGAGAAATGCCTGTTGCTTGTCAAAGAACTCACTCTTTGCTACAGCACCAGTTGTGTGAAAGAAGAAGCATCACAGAGATTGACAGGGGCTTAGAGCCATGCGTGGCCCACAGGATCTCAGCATAGGAAGGTCTCGGTGTTGTGCTTAAATGCTCTTCTGCAATCTGCCATGAGAATTTCATGGAAGCATTACAACCTCCTTTTTCCTACCACTTCTACCATGAATGCCAATTTTCTTCTCCCCCTCCGCCCCTGCTTTTCATTGTGCGTGTTTATACAGGAGCAAAGGAAGTGTAATCTCCTGCCCTTCTTATTTGCAGGCTTGGTACTGTCATTTCACATGAATACAAATGGTCACACCAAAGTAAAAAACACTATGAGGAATGGAATCTGCTACCAGATTTTTTTCCCTGTTTATTAACAGATAGGTGAGAAAATCTATGCGTTTTCTCACGCGGAGTAACTCCATTCCCCACACCTTCTTGCCCCATGACTAAGTGCCATGAAAAAGGAGTATTCTGTATTTATTTGGACTCCAAGAAAGCTGGAGGCCTCTTTTCCCCCCTTTTACACAATAAGCAAACCTACAGCACTATTCTTTGCCTTAGATTCCTTCGTTCCGTTCATCCTACAGTCAAAATCTAAGGGTTACTGTACAAAAGAGGGGAAATGCCTGAAGTTTACTACTTCCAGCAGCTACAGTAGCTTATCTGCAGCCATGGATGCTTCTGTTTTGAGCACATCAAGGGTTAGTGTTTCAATAAATGTCCTTTTTGCCACAGTGCCTGAGACAGGGGAAGCATCCAATAAACACAAAGTTGTTTTTTTTAACTGAAATGCCTGGATGAGATTGGAACTACCTGTACTGTGTTCTGGGGCTGCACTTTTGTATTTGTTGCCAGCCTTGCTTATACATCAATGCCCTGACCCATAACTTCTTCAGTTTTGGTTCATATTTAGCCCAGATCCAAATTAAAGGATGATGGAAGTTGGCTGGTAACCACAAACTGCTGTATGTTTATTTACCTCTGTCAGCCTCTTCGGGTGGGAACTTCTTGCAATTAGTGAAAGAAATTCAAGCCTGGAGTCAAACTGCATCACTGGAGGGGTCTTCAGCTCTTCTGGAGCACATTCTTTCTGTGCTAGATGCTTTGAATGCATATGCTGAGGGAAAGGAAAGGATCCTATGGCCTGCCTCAGGCTCTGTATTTCTGTACAGATCCTTGTGCTCTGACTGTCGAGGAAGCCTCTAGCTCTGCTTTTCAGTATCTTCACATCAGTGCAGTAAAATGCTTGGAAATTAGAAAGCTTTGTTTTGCAGTAAGGAGATAAATTCTTCTGTGAATCAGGTAATATATGCATGGACCTGAAATCCTGGGTTTATTTTTTCAGGAACTGCTGCAGTTCAACCTCTTTGTGCCTTCTCTTTTTTTGTAAAACAGGGTTGTTGTTTACTTACCTTACAGGAGTGCTTTTATAAAGCTAATTTACTCTTCTAGACAAGATTTGTAAAACCCAGTTAGGGACACCACTATCAACTTCCACAACTTAAAAAATGTGATTTTTAGTGTTTATCTTGGCAACGTAAACCTGCTACACAGGAGTAAATGGATAAATAATCAATTTGTCTTTTCAGATAGTGAAGAGTTAACAGGCACTGGAGGCACAATCCAGCCTTCGACCTCTGGTTTGTCCAGCCATGCTGTCCCTTCCAGCATGACATCTCCATTTTATTTGATTGCTTCAGTCAAACTTACTCAGATCCTGTCCCCAGGAGTGGAGACTGGTAGGGTGGAAAAGGACTAAATACCATCTACTTCTCCCTGTTTAGCCCCATGACAGCAGTAAATCTTCTTTCTGTCACCACTGTCACTTTTAGGCTATGATTTTCTTGGCTGCACTTCCCAGCTTTGCCCTTCTAGCACTTTTTCTTTCACAGCTCCATATAATAGGATGCTGCACTCATACTAAAAAAAGCACCTAAGTTTTCCCTGTAGAAGGTTAACAGAGTGGGCACAGAAATTGGTGAGAGGTGTGATTTGGCTTTATCTTCATAAATTTAGATGGTACATCAGGATTTGCTGAGTTCAGCCTTATAGACAGAGAATGTTTCTTTTCCTTTTGTGCTGTCGGATTTGCCTTTTTTTTTCTCCTTCCCTATTAAATCATGGACATTTTTGTTGTGGTGTTTTTTTCTGGAAATGATGGTTAACCAGCAACTATCAAATATTTGTAAATGTTATTGCACTGCCAAATAGGAAAATTTTTGCCTCTCAATTCTATTTTTGCTTTTCTTTTTAAACTATTGTCACTTATCTCCAGTGTTTCAGTATGACATTTTAATGAATGGCCTGTTCCCTCAACTCGGTTCACAAAAGCTGTTCTACCACTGATTTTATGTCATGTCAGCTTGAGACCAGAATAGGTGAGGTTAACCTCTGAGCACCTGTGTTACATTTTTAAATATGATGTATTCTTTGCTGCTCTGTGCCAGTTCTGATACCTCTATAGGGAATTGCTTCGTATTTGCTCTCACCAAGCAGAAAATTTTGGAAGAGGCAGAACTTTCTACTGCCCTGATTTGGAAGTCACGTTAACATTATCAAAACGACAAAAAAAGAGAAGATCACTTGCCAATTGCCATCATTGGCAAAACAGGATCGACTAGGGGAAAACTTATTCAATTTATTGCCAATTTAAATATAGAGTTGAAGGGTGAGAAACAAGACAAAAACTAGAACACCTTCCCCTTCCCCCTTCTCCTCCCTTAGGTTTTATCCCAAGCTCAACTTCATTCCTTCATCCTCAGCTACTCTGCCTCCCACTCTGAGTGACCCAGGAGGATGGGGAATGAGGGTATGGTCAGTCCATAAAAGCTCATCTTCACTGCTCTTCCTCCTCACACTTTGCCTTGCTCCAGTGTGTGCTGGGCTGTGTGTCAGTACCTCCTTGGTACAGTGCTAGGATTTGGATAAACTATTTCTTCCCTCACTGACTACAGTTTTGCACAGAGGAAGTACAGTAAGGGTCATTTGAAGGCTACTGAAGAGAAATTATTCTGAAACCCTCCAAGCAAGGTCCTTGGCTGGTGAGCCATCTGCATTAATATTTGTCATTTTCCACATTCTCTCAAGCCAGCTGGGGATCTGGAACAACTTTTTTGTCCTCTGGAAAGAAAGAAGAAGCTGTTTTCTGTATTGTGAATATTGTCACACATGCATGGTGTTGATTAATTAAAAAGAGGTGAGGCTCTTTAGGAAGCTGGGAAAGAGATTTCCCTCACCCCGAGATGGTGTGTTCACTGAGGCTGAGCAGAAGCACAGTGCAAAATGCTGGTCAAAGGCAGTCAAAAACCCAGTCTGGTGTGGAAATCCAGCACAACTGTAAGACTAGGAAAAGCAGAGTGTGTGATCATGACTTCTGTGTTGACACATTTAAACTCTTGCAGTTCAGACCTAACTGCTTGCTGGTAGTCTGAACTGTTTACGACTGATCAGGATTTACAATTTTGGTTTTGTAGAGTTTAATTCTGTAAGGAACTATGTATGGTAAATGAAACAGCTCTCTGTGCAATTGGTAAATGAGGAAAAGGCAAAATTAAAACATGGCTGTTCCTTTTGACAATTAAATAGGAACAAAGAATGCCATGGTTTAAATCTGTGAGCTTTCAGCTAAGCTGCTCATTACTGATGAAAACCTTTTTCTTCGAAATCTTCTGAACCCTGATTTTGAAGGGAGAAAAATAGGAAAAAATAACGTTGTTAAATTGCTGTTTTGAAATGGAAGGATTTAATTTATCTGTTTCTCTACATCCCAGAAGTTAATGTTTACAACAGGATCTCCAGACCACCCATAATCTGGTAATAGGTCTAGCACAACCTTCAGTTTCTAAACAGATGTTTATCTGAGAATTATCTGATAGGCTTGTGTTGGGAGGGTCATAATCCCCAAAGCCATTAAAGAAATTAGAGGTTTGTAAAAACATTTTGAAATAGATGAAACACCTTTCAAGAGAAGTTGCTTATAATGGAAAGCAAAAGCACAGTGGGACCGAAATGATTCCATGGATACTTCTTTCTACTTTTTTGGCAGCTGTAGTATTTATATCTTACTGTGATGACTGTATTATGCAGCATGTACTGACCAGTTATTCCAAAATAAATAACTTAGATGTTAGAAATACAGACAGATTACTTTTTATTTCACTATCTTATATTTACTTTTAAAAATGACAGTTGCTTCTTAAAAATAATGGTGATTTGTCCTTGACATAGTCCTGTTAGGAGCTTTGCTGTCTTTGGTGAGTGCAGAAGATGAAGGATATGAAAAATCAAGTGATATCCTGATGTTTGAAATGAAGGTCTTATAAAACATGAAGGCATGTGTGTTACATTATCCACGAGTTCTCTGATCAGAAAAAAAAAAAGAAGTTGTAAATAGCTTTCTTTACAATAATCTATGTGGTAAAGGAGGGTAGAAATACAATGCGGAAAAAAGGATTATTAAATAACTCCTAAGCAAAACCAAACTACAGAACCATTACAATACTTAAGTAGCTAGAAGATGACAAACTTCATTACTCACAAGCTGGCAGGTCATAAGAAAGGCAGAAGTCCATTTTTATGGCAGGAAATACATCCATTAAATTCCACCATTAAGTCACATACACCAGTTATTGTATTCTCTTGCTTTATGGGTTTTGTATCGACTTCACCTTCCATTCAGGGGTATAGACAAGAGGGTACTATTAAAAACAGGCAGATAAAAATGCATTAGCCTGATTGATAAGTCATGTTTTTGTTCAGGCATACATGCATCGCTGAAGTGTGTCATAGTGAAACTGCCAAAGAGCCTCTCAGAGTGTAAGATGCCCATTACAAAAAGTCTGAAAATCAGAACTGTAAGATGAAACAGCTTCATATTTTTCCCTGTTTTCTCTAGTTTCTTCATTATACACCATAATGTTTTGCTCTCCTCCTGATTTTGAAGTCTTAAATTTTTTTTCTTGTTCCTGGTGGTGCATTGCTTCTGTGCAGCGATTGAAAGTCCTCATGTACGAGAGCATCTAATTTGCTAATTAATACAGCTGGCTGAACTGCTGTTCTCATTCTCCATCGGTCTTTTTGCACTCTGTGTCTGGATGTGTCTTCATCATGTGGCCATCCCGAGGCAGGATCTCATTCTGTGGTGGGAGTATGTGTGTGCCAGGTGATACAGCCGTGGGTTTCTGGTGTGTTTCTCATACTTCTAGATGCTCTTGTGTCAGGTGTTTGGAATTGAAACATTCCCATTGCCGCCCCATTGCTGTCCTGTTCCTAAAGGATACCTGTGCCAAACTTCCAGTCTGGTTGAAATGTTCACTGATTCACATAAAGATTGAGAAGCAGCAAGGCCATTGCCTGAAAAACGAGGCACGAGCTGAAGGGGAGCACCACTGCTCATGAAATTCTGATCTGCTCTAGAGAAATCAGTGTGCCTCATTAGCTTCATGTCAGGATTAGACCTTCTCAGCCACTATGTCATCTAGACTGCTGGTTCTTAAAACCCTGTTAATTCTTAACTCTGTCCCAGCTCTTTCCATTTCAGCTCATGTCATGTACCAGGCGCAGTACATTCTGCAGCCTCTGCCAAGTCTCTACCACTTATTTTTCTATTCCTGCTTTCCTCGTTCCCCTTAAGCTCTGGAGTGCCTGTGCCACAAAACATTTAAACATATGTTTGACTCTAAGTGGTGAAGTGTTTTGTTGAGTCAGGACCTTTGCATTCAGCTCGGCCTTTGAGTGCAAGTAGCCTTTGAAGTTCGAAAGGCGCGAAGAGAGATCCTCAGCAGCTCAGGGAGGACCAATTAATTCTTTCTTTTATTAGCCGCTTTGCTTCTTCAATGTAGTTGCTCTCAGATTCCCATTTTTTACTTTCTTTACTTTATTGTACCATCTACCTTTTTGCTTCACATCACTCTGTTCTTTCATTTACCAATTGTCTTCCCCAGAATTGGAAAGTGTAATTCTACTTTGTACCTCAGAAAATTTACTGTACAGTCCAATTAGTTTAATTGAGCAGTTCAGGCTGGTTGGTCTGTGACATGCTTCTGATACCGTCAGGAAGGTGACCAAGAACACCACTCCTATGCCATGAGACCTGTCTCAAGGGTACTATCTCACCTCTGTTTGTCCTGATGGCATGAAAATGTCTGTGCTGGAGTAAATATTATCTTAAGGCAAAAGTGTTCCTGTGTTTTGTATGGAAACAGCTGATGCATGCAGCTGCTTCAGAGAAAAAAAAAATTTAGAGAAGTTTGAAATGGAGGCTGCTAATTAGATCCCTCTCTCCATCTCTGAGCCCAGAGCTTTCTGAGAGCTTTGGTGACTTAGCGCTGACTCAGAGAGACGTGAGTCCTTTTGATGTTTTTTTTTTTTGAGCTTTTTTTTTTCCATACCTACTGCAGCTTAGCTCTGAATTCAGAACTTTTGCTTGCATTGCACTCCCAGGTCACTGCAACCAGGCTCCTGCTTTCACAGGCAGCCCATAAATGTGCCAAGCTCAACGTTCACACCTCTCCAGTAGCTCATGCCTGCTGCATCTACTGGAAAGCTGTTCTACAGCCTTATTCTTCTGATCACTGAGAATCTTTTTTCTTGCAAGCTTCCTCTACAAGTGCATTAATTCTAGTAATATACCTCTAAATTGACTCTAAATGAGCCATTTTGTTATAAAATTGTGAAATAACTTTTTCATCCCTTCTTAAGTGATGGTTTCCAGACTGGAGTTGTTTTGAGGAGCTACTGTATGGCAGAGTATACATCCTTGTATGTATCACAGTATTCCCATTCAGTGTATTAGTTAACTGTGCACACTAAAGTACATTTCTTAATTTAAAAGAGTAATTCTCCTTTAGGCAGTGGGGTACATGCTTTTCTTATGCCAAGGAACAGAATTCAGTCTGGTTTCCTGAGGAAACATTTTTTTGTGCTACTTGACCACGCTGTTTACTGACCTGTCTGCTCTTTCCAGCAGTTGCACATGTGTCTGAAGTGACTGTAATGGACCCCATGAGCATATATCTTATTGAAAACTGTATTAATATGTGGTTTAGATGTTGTCGATGCTTTTGAAGTTTTGAATATTTTGCAAGCCATATAACAGCACTCAGTCTCTTCCTTCACGCTGTTGCAAAATGGTGTCAAGTTTAGATTAGTAGCAGGTCATGACATGACAGCAGTACTTAAAGCCTCAAGGGAAGCTTCAACAAAGTGTTGTGTTTACAGATTGTTCTGTCAAAGTACTTCAGATTGTCACTACATCTCTGGTTTTGCTGCCAGAGATATTTGCGTGGATACAAGCCCTCCTGGCTTGTGGATGCCATTGTTGCTTCACGGAGCCACAACGGATGCTGGAGCCCTGTTAAAGGGCATGGATTTACCAGAGCGCGCGGGATGGCGAAGGACACCTGAAGGTTGTCTGCACTTTGGTGTTCCCAGTTGTGTTTAACTGCTGTCAAATGTGATAATCACAGCATGGGAGAGCCTTCTGCCAGGCTTCCTCGGGCTTCTGAGAGGAGGGAGCAGAGCATTTCATTTTGAATAGTCAAGCGAGCGTCAAAGCTGTTACCTGAGGCAAAACTGGAATGGAAGGATAACATTTTAATCGTCTGACAGGCAGTGGATTTAGGCTTTTATTCAGCAAAGCACATGAAGTCTGTTGGCTTCATTGGGAGTGCGATATTTAAACCTAAGCATATGCTTGAGTTTGTTTCGAGGTTTGCAAGCAAGGCCCTCAGGGAAGGCAGTTCTCACCTTCCCTGCCTGAGAGGGGAAAAGGCATTAGGCTCTGTGCCTAAAGAAATCAGGGCACTTTATTTGCTACATCTCATTAGCATAAAAAGCAAGGAAAAATGACACCAAAACTGTGAGGAAGGGACCAGGGCAAAGGGGTCTCTTCTGCACAGCTCTACCGGAGTAAGCAGTGTCCCATCTCTCCTGGGCAAGGGGAGGAAGGGACTGGGTCCTCCGTCCGCGTTCCCTCGCTGCTCGATGGGGTTTCTCTGTCCTCCCTCTGGGCCGTGCAGGCAGATGAGCAAGGATTTCATGCACTTGCAAGGGAAGTTATTGCTGATTCATCAGTAACTGGCTCTTCTCCAGCCCCCAGTCATCTCCTGAGGTGGGAGAGGTCAAACCTAGCTCGACGGTACTTAATGTAGTGTGTGCAAACGTTTTTATCGTGTGGTGACTTCTGCATCCTCAGCATAGCTGCCTTCAGATAAAGCAGCTTTCATCGTTTTATGGAACTTGTAAGAGCCACGGCATGTTTTTGTGACTATGGCTGAATTTTCATGTTTTTTTAGTTTTCTGACTCATAGTCCTTTCCACCAGAAACATAAAATGATTCATATACCCAAGCACTTAACTCCTTTTACATTTGTAAATGGCACTTCATGCATGCTTAATGAGGGTATTCCAAGCCACTAAAACCATAATTTGCTTATGCTACACGATAAGGTTTGAATCCTGCAAAGACTTATGTAAATACTTTCAAGTTCATTGTAGGTTTTTGCAAATGGTGATTTAGAGCCAGAATGTCTGCTGGCTTAGCCTCAGTGGGTCTTTGTGGCCCACATAAGCTCTGACACAGCACCTGGGAAGAGAGAATGAGAAAGAAAGATGGAATTGGTGCTATAAATCTGACAGAAAGAAAAGAATGCCGAAGAGGCTCTTTTATTGCTTTCATGGGGTAGGATTTGAATATTAAAGTACATTAGAAAAAGGAGATGGAAAGAGAAGATGAAAAACATTTTTTTTCTTTCACTTTGCTTCAGAATTTCTAAAATTAAACTCACAGTGTCTTATTATTTTTATTGGAAGATATAAGGGAAAAATCCCTTTGCTGGATAATTCAAAGCTCAGATAGATTTATTTAGTCTCAAAATATACAATACTAGCTAGCACTGCACTTAAAAATGCTATTGCACTGTTACTCAGGCAATGCACACATTTTATGATTTTCTTTTTTAAAATGGAATCAAATAATTTATGATGCTGGGTTTTTAATCTCTTAATCCAGGCTTTTTCTCCCAGATCATTCAAGAACCACTCCAGATTATTCAATGTCAACCCCCTCCCTACATCCTTGCCATTTGTCTAATACATAGAATTCTAAAAGCAGTAAAATCTTCTAATTTGAGTTGAAATTTAATAAATCATAGATGCATTTTGGAGGCAGTTTATGTTCTGAGAATCAGATTTCTGAAAATGTCAAAAGGCATTTTTTTTCTGCTCCATAAAGTAGTGTTGTTTGCGGGCAGCTGTTCGTTTTCAGATATTTTATTGCTTTGTCTTATTCTACGTTATTTTCACTTTGTTGTTGTGGAAAAGGATTTTTTGGTTACAATCTTCCTCTTCTTTGTTGCATCATATGGCAAAATTCTGTCCTTCATCCTCCCTCAATCTCCAATAATTTAAAAAAAAAAAGAGAAAAGTTAATAAGCTTCTGCTTCAGGCGTGATTTATAGCTCATTAATGTCAGTGAAAGAGAAGAGCTGAAGCAATGCTATTAGTTAGGAGAGGACCATGAATTCCAGTTTCTGCAAAGCTTGACACGTGTCATGTGTGGAAGAGGCTTGGCTCTTCACCATCAGAGCTGGTTTCTGTTTGCAAATGTTGTCACCAGGAACTGGCACCAGCCCTGACTCTGCTTCAGGAAGTGGGTCCCGGTGCTCCCTCGCTCACCACACTGATGTCCACACAACATTCCATTAAAAGGAGCAGGAGCATTGCTGGTCTTTCCAGAAGGTGTAGAGAGAGCTAAAGCCTCCAGTTTGTTTATACCTTTTGATGCCTTTCCAGTGATGTTGTGGATAATTATGGTTTGCACTCCTGGCACTGCTGCATTCAGGTGTGTCCTGATCTCTCCCAGGACAATATTTATTTCAGGGAGAGGCAATTTAGGAAGAAACGGTGTGTTCCTGAAAAGAAACTGCTCTGGATGATCTGAGGTACCATTCAGGTTTTAAATAGAGTATGAGGATATATTCTAAGATACCAGGGGAAGATCTGTGATTCCCCTTGAGGGAAAATGATGGGCTCCTGAAAAATGGGCTGAATGAGCAGGGAGCATTTCAGGGATGAGAGTCTCTGTGATGCTCTTCTATTTCAGTTTGCACAAGAAAGGGCTGTAGTCAGTTTTGTAATATCTAGGCTGTGGCACTTTCTTGGTTGCTTGTCCCTCTGTGCTCTGTGGTCTTCATTCCTCTCACATTTGGCTTGGCTGTCTCTGTTGGGAGCTGATGGTGCACTTCTTTGAAGTGACTCACCATGTGTTTATTTAGGGGCTACATGGCATTTAGGCAGAATCTTTCAATATTAAAAATGTGTTTTAGCAATTTACATAAGCTACTAGATTGGCTTCTAGGCTACTTTTGTCTTCAGAGCTGACCACCAAGAAGGAAAAAAATGCTTCTGCTGGGCTCAACTTTCCCATAATAGGGAAGGAGATATTTGGCCAGCAACATGAAATTTTATATGAAGCACAGAATGAATGCCAAGTTTGGGGTTTTGCCTCCATTAAGAGTATTTTGAGACTGAATGCTTGAACCATGGCCTTCTTTGGTAGCCCCTGAAGGAATCCTAGAAAGTCCAGGGACACAACCTGTAAGAGCTGCATCTTAGAGTTATATTCATTGGCATTTTGCTTCTCAAAGAGAACCCTGTTATGGAAAGGATTTAATTGGCAGGGGAAATAATATGTTTTTACCTCGATTCACTCAGTTGTTGCATTTTAGCCAGAAATACATGGTCAGTTGAGTTTGGTATGTGTTAGTGCTGCCACCTGGAACAGGCAGGGGAATTTTTTTCCAGCCTTGCCCCCCTGAGCCACCCAGTCCTGGTCTCTGCTGTGCCAGAACACAAGCTCATGCTGCAGTGCTGGTGATAGTGGCTGGATGGCACAGAAAAGGCTGTCAGGGAAACAGTGTTACGTGGAGAAAATTAAAGAAAGTAAGGACCAGCCTTCACCATGCAAAACTTTGCAAGTGAAGTTGACTGGAATAGGTAAAGCTGTGAGAAACAATGAAGACGTATCTCCTGCTTGTTGGCACAGCAGTAAAACTAAGGGAGGGCACGGAAGATGTCCTGGAGCATGGCAGAGCTCTCCATTGGTTTCCATATCGAGACATTATTCTCTCTTTAGCCTATTGCCTTGGAAATCTTGAGGAACTACTCTTTTTCATACAACCATTGCAGTTCCTCCTTTTTTAAAATCAGTTAATCTGTGCATTACCTCCATCCTGCCTTGGTGCTCTTCTGCCTCACAAAGCAAGAGTTAAGAGCCCCGTCTTTTGACCCTTTCCCTTTCAAGTGTCTGCACACTTGTTTCACTGACCAAAAATCTGGCACATCAAAATCACGTCAAATCAGGCTGTCCTTGGGATTTGTTACAAAGGCACAAAGCAGGCAGCAGATGTGCCAAAAGGTGCTGAACCATCACGCTTTCTGGCAATCATGACTTGACAGGCTTGGCTTCAGGCTGGGTAAAAATACAGTCTAGATATATGCCTGGGTAAAACTAGGCTGGTTTGACTGTCGGTAGCTCAGAGATTTCTGGATCTGACAAGTAAAGATGTCCAGAAGTCACAATAGTAAGTCAGGCTCCTACAGCAAGAGCTTCCCTTAAGGGGAGCTGCAGGATTCACCTGCACTGAGCTCATGGAATGTGCAAGCATTTGCAGAAGCTAGTATAAATAAAATCACTGTCAGAAAGAGCATGTTAAGAATTACTAGAAATATAATATTTCTGGATTCTTTTAAGTGTCTACACTCAGTAACCCAGTTGCCAAAAGTGAGCTATAACCAGGGCTTATTAACTTTGTGGTTGCCTTGGAAGCCCACCATCTCATCTTGACCCCTCTTGTGCTTTGATGCTCAGAGGGCTGGAAGTTGGGCAGTAATTTCAGCCTCTCCCATTGCTGTTGATACAGAAAGGATTTTATGTGGTAGGCTCAGGCAACACTGCAAGACTGCTGGCATAAAAAAATAAATATCCCTACATTAAAGTAAAGGCTGTGTTAGGTACAGTTGTGCCACGTTTTTCTATTTAAGTAAACATCAGGTTGGGCCTTGAATTTCTGAGCACAGCAAGGAACGTTTTGGAAAGTGGAAATTGCATTATGGCTTCTGTTTCCTTTCCAGGGAAGCATGTGAAGCACATTACAGAGCCAGGGAAGGTCATGACTGCAGGGAACAGGATGTCTGAGAGGGAAAGGTGGGGCGAGAGGAGCTGCTGCAAAACAAGGACAGAGAAACAGCAGGAGAGCATGAGGGTGAAAAGTGGTAACTGGAAACCTTGCAATAGCTTAATCCAAATTCTTTCACATAAAAGGTCAAAAAAAGAACTTCCCCTGCATTGCTTATGTATTTCTGACCTTTATTTTTTTTTTTTTTTTTAATCTCTTGTTTTAATTCAAATCAGCATTGTTGGGTTGGGTTTTTTCAGATTCTGGCAATGTTCTGAAATTTTGGAACTGCCAGACAGATAGACTCAGGGTTTCAAAGCCAGCATCTGCATGTGTGCACATGTTGGTCTGATGAAAATGCTGGACAAGCTGGGACTGATCAAAATGTATTTGCTTAGCTGTGATCAATTAACACTGCTGTATATTAAGCATTGTGCTTGCTATATTTCAGTGTGCTCTCCCCAGCTCTGTTTCATGCATCATTCCCTCTGTCCGTAAAACTGTTTCTGGGCCAGGCCTGCACTGAGTCATAAACAGGGTGGAAGTGATGGCATCCCTCCCTCTAACCCCTCTGTCTAGGGGTGCAGGAGGATCTCAGGCAGGGGGAGCAGCTAGAGCAAGAGCTCACCTTCTTATATGCTCCTTTTACTGTGGCAGCTACCATGGCCTTTCCAGGATTGCTTATTTGAAGCGCTTTTGCAGCACTGCTGGCCAAGCGGCACCTCTGGCAGTGTGTTGGGGAGAGCAGCGTATGGTTTGGCATAGGGGAAGCAAGCATAAAATGTGTACGTATTTTTCAAAAGCCAAATTGTCTGAAAAGTCTGTCTGACGATAGCCCAAACCAGAACAAGCTGTAATTACATATCCTTTGGGTTCACAGTTAATGTGATATTTCTCTCTGGTTTTGCAAGTGTGCCACAGTTACGCTTCAGTGGCTCGGCAGCCTTTTAACAAGCTGTAGAAGGTACCCTGTTGCTCAGGCCCTGGCAGTACTGAAAGGCAGCATATCCTTTAACCCCGTGCAAGATTATGTAGCTTAACAACAGGGAGCAGTCTCAGAGCGGTGACTTGTCCACATGGAGCTGGGACAGGGAGGTTTACCCACTACCTTTTCATTGTACAGCTGCTACTCAAGGTAATTCGGTGCTTGAGTTAATAGTCCTACAAATATAACAAGGTAGAGAGGGAATGGCACGGAGGAATCTATTTGGAAGGAATTAGGCATTTACAACACACCTTAAATACAGGATAATAAGGAGTGAAAGAAGGGAAATACTGTCCAAGTACAGTCTGTACCGAGTTTTAACATGGGCAGACAGGATTTGTTTACGGAAGCAGACAGTCATCACCTTCCTCCCTGTGGTAAAAAGTGTGTTTTAAAAAAGTACTAGTTGGAATTTTGTGTAAGTACACCTTGCAAAACAGAATCTCAGAGGCAAGCCTGGTCCACTTGAGATGCCACTCTGTAAACTAATGACTTGATTTAAAACAGGAGGCAGTAGCTCTCTTGACTACTTAACTGATTTCCAATTTGGATGGCTTTTCAGTCCACTCTACCCTGGTGTCTGTGTTCCAGGGCTGTAAAACTGTTGTAAGAAGGCTGCTAGCTCAGCCCTGGGGTACCCAGCTGACTCGGCCACTCCTCCATCAGCTTTTGCTGTGAGGTTCTCAAGGCACCCGAACTGTAAAGCCAAAATGCCCTGGATAGCAAAGCCAGTCTCTTAAAGGATCAGTCACTAGGTGGTTTTGTCCTTATGAAAATAAAGGGACAACTGTGGGGAGGGGCAAACCCTCCAGAACAGGCCTACCTGCTCTGGTGGAGGCAGGAGGAAATGGCACGTGACCCTGCTGCAGTTCTGCTGTCGGTCCAAGTAACCCGGGGTTTGCCAACCAAATCAAGTAAATAGCCCAACACCGCCTCTCTCCAAAATCACATCAAGTCTGATTAAAGAGTCCAAGGAGTACTTTTTCCCAAACATGAATGGCTGGATCAGAATATCAAAGATCATCGATTTTTTTGTGTTTTATTTTATCTCAGAGAATGAGTTTAAAAAAATCCCTTATCAGCTTCTTTTTGAATGCCTGAAAGGGGAAAAAAAATAAAGGGCATTTATTAATATTAGCAGTAGTATTCCAAAGTGCATCGCATGCATTGTTATTAATATTATTCTAGAGATGCAGTGCCAGCAAATCATAGATACAGAGTTGGCAATAAATTAATTGGAGAACTAATAAAGTACTGGAAATTAGGAAAGATGATGAGATGGAAGAGATCAGCTGAGCAAAGAGAAGACTGAGAATGGCGTGTCTTCCTTGCAGTAATATGGTAATGAATATAGTGAAGGCAGAGTGGGAATACTGATCCTCACATGCTTCTCACAACTTGCCATGCTCGATCAAATTGCTGTAAAATTGCTAACGTGAGCAATTACAGGATGAAAAGACCTTTATGCCAATATAAATGCAGAGCACTGCCCCCTCTGCAATGATAGTTTCTAAATTGATACAGTATTATAGAGTGAGCTGGGCTTTGGCAAAGCTGGTGGCTCAAGCTCACCTGTGCTACTTTGAGCCTGTGTCCTCCAGTAGAGGACACAAGCCTAGGCACTGTATCAGAAAATCCAGGGCCTGTAAATACTACATAATGCATCCAGGGGAAAACAACCCAAACTCCCACATGACTTGGTGGGCTCTGGACGGACATTATCTCCCAGAAATGAGACTTGGTACTGTGGTAAATAGAGCCATAAAACCTCAGTTTCCCACTGTTTGATAGCCAAGAGAAAAATAAATCTAATATTGTGGATTATTTAGGAAGGAAATAGTGAAGAATACAACAAATGCTACTGTGCAGCTCTGCAGCTCTCAGAAAACAGCAGAAGAGGTTGAGAAAAAGCGCAAGGAGGGGTGACTGGGGTAATCAGGGTGTGAAGAGGTCCCTCTGTAGGCAGAACAGCCAAGAGATACTGGGCTCCTGCAGGACATCATAGAGTTGGCTGCCAGGGGAGATGCTAAAGGTCTGTAAAACCATGGTCTATGCAGAAGGAAGGGCTTGCTGGTGGGTGACGAGCTGGAGGCTGGGAGCCTCACGTGAAACTATTGGGCATTCAGTTCAGAATAGTCCAGAGGGGACAGTTTGTCAGGCACACAGTGGTTTTAAACTGACAGAGGGCATGTTTGTATTAGATATTAGGAAGAAGTTCTTTACTCAGGCGGTGGTGAAGCACTGGCACAGGATGCCCACAGAAGCCGTGGATGCCCCATACTTGAAGGTGTTCAAGGCCAGGTTGGACAAGGCTTGGAGCAACCTGGTCTGCTGTAAGGTGTCCCTGCCCACAGCAGGGGGTTTGGAATGAGATGATCTTTAAGGTCCCTTCCAGCCCTAACCATGCTATGATTCTGTTACAGTTAAGTTGGGGAACTCTTTGCCATGTGAGGCTGTGGATGCTAAAATTTGCATGAGTTTAGGATGAGGCTGGACAGATTTGCAGAGAAGAAATACAGTGAGTTAAAAATGAAACCGACCTGTCTGTGTCAGAAAGTTGCTGAGGAGGCAACTCTTTGGAGAAGGCCGGGAGAGAATATTTTCTCCCTTTTTTTAAGTGCAATGCCATACCACATGTGAAGTTAGGGCAGAACCCAAGGAGCAGAAATGGAGGCTGACCATTGTCCTGGCAGGATTTGGTGCTGAGAAGGTGCGACCTGATATGTGGAGTCAGACTGCTCCTGGTTTCACTGGAGGCCATTGTGAGAGGCTGCAGGTCTCTGAATCATGGTGGGTTTCCATTTTGACTCATTGTCAGAGACTGGCACAGTGTTATATATGTGTTCTGTTATATACATGTGTGAGAGTACATCTCCCTAAGTCCTCTCAAACAGGTCCTTTTCGAGTCAAACACTTGATTCCTGGGACAGTTTCATGTGCGTGGCACTGGGTCTGATGTGAAGCCCACGGGGACCCGTGAGCACCTCTATCCTGGTACTCAGTCAGGCTGTAACTGGATTGTAAAAGTGACCTATATCTTTTGCTCCGTCTCTCAGGCTCTCTTTGCGTAACCATCCATAGGTGGTCTAAATTTACCACTGCAGTGTGAAAACCTGAATCCACAGGCAGAAGTGGGTCTGCCTATTTAAACTGCTTTTTGTCCTGATTTCAGAACTGTGAGCAAGACTTGCGCTTGCCAGTTTTGTCAGCAAAGCTCAGCTGGTGAATATTTTCTTTTATGACCATTTTTGTTTCTGGTTCATGGCTATACCAGCAGGAGCTATGGTAGGGACCAGCAAAAGAATGCCTTAGAATTCCTTGTTTTACTTACTGACCTGGGTTTGCTAGGCTGGCAGAAGTGGCTCTTACTTTTCAGTATAGTTCTGGTTAGGCTGAGAGGCCTTCAGATGCAGGGACTTTCTACAGCTGTCTTACCCATAATGAGTGCAGCACATCTCTCAGGGCAGATGTCATGTGGCATCTGGCTGACCACTTCTGGAGCAAACAGGATACCTTTGCTTTTGGAGACAGCTGAGACAAACAGTTTTAAAACTGTGTTTAAAATGGGCTTTGTTAATCCAGGAATCTTAATCTAGCACTGGGAAGGTGACATGTGCTGCGTGTTACCCACTTCTGTGAGTTTTTATGATGGAGGTTGAGTTTTCCTCAGGGTGCAGCTGGTTGGAAGTGCAAGAAACTGTTGTGTTTTCTGGGATTTGAGAAGATCAGCTGGGCAGAGTGTCCCAGGGATGCAGGGTTATGCCCAGGATGCTTGGGCAGCAGTGTACGATGAACAAAGCAGAAGTGCAGTTCAGGACAGGAGGCCAGTGGTCAGCAGTGGCTGGTTCTGCTGCTGGGAATCCACCTGGGAGAGGGATTATTTCAGTGTAAGCGAGATCCCTGCAACTCTGGGATGCAGAGCTCACATAATTCATCCACTAAGGGGATGGAGCAAGAGCAGTAGCTTATCACTGCTGCTTATAATAGAGATGCTGTGATTTTTTAACTGTGGTATTATTAGAAAACTTTCTGGAATGGAGAGAGTATTGTGTTAAAGTGTCTCCTGAATCAAACTGTTGTCTCATATGGCTGTTTCTCTCAAGGTAGTGATAATGTTCCCAGAGAGAGCAGGATGGGAAAACTGTAAGTCTCTTGATCACATCTTCCAAGATCATCATACTTCCTTTTTGTTAGATGCAAGCTATTGTAGATGTGTTCCTCAGTTACTCATGGTGGTTAATACCAAAACACTTTAGCACATCGGTGTTTTGAGCTGCTGGTTTTATGGCCAGGTGTTTGCTGTCATGATTAAGCTTTTGTAAAATAGGTCTTTATATATTCTGCAAAATATTAACAGTGTGCTCTCCCTGCACACTCTTCATTCATTGCTACGTAACAGCAGAGAACAATTTAGCTCCCTGGAAGTGTATTTCAGTAAGACAGCAAGTGGTCTGTGTTTACTTATGCTGTACAATTCAGTGATTGTACTGCAAATCTTGGCCAAGTTCCTGAATATTTGGGGCCTAAAAACAAGCTCTTAAATTCATATTTAGGCTCCTACACAAAAGGTCTTGTTTTTCAGCTGTTGAGTCCATCCTGACTCTTACTGAGTGTTTGGAAGCCAACGGTCTATAAGCATTTTGAAAATTGGGCCTGCTATGTGTTTCCATGCCTGTATGGGGGAGCTAAGCTATGGTTTAGACTCCTTTTAATGTTTTTAGTATTGCAGAGCTTGTTTTATTCTATAGATTGCGGTAATTCCTACTGGGGCTTATTCACATTCACAAACTATCAGTTTGGATTGATTAAATATCCAATGAAAAGGTTGTCAGCAAGGTTGCTATTGGAAGACTTTGCTGGGAGATGAAGAGATGCACAGAGTAGGAATATTTCTGGCAAGTCACTGGGCTTTTTTCATAAAAGGGTATGCTGTAAATACCATCTTTCATGTAACATATGCTTCACTGCCTGTGGCTGACAACAAACCTGAGTGAAGTAGGGTTCATCAGAAAGGCTGATTTTGCCCTGAGTATTCCTGGGAGCTCTTCAGTGCCTCTTGGTGAGGTTTTTCTCCAATGTGTCAGTGCACTAAGGCTTTCTTTCCTTTCTCTGTGTTATAATTTCAAGGAAAGTCTGATTCATTACTTCAGGGGCTGAGTTAAATTTCCTCTGGACCATTTTAAAAGAAATCATATAAGCCTCAAATACTTGTGCTGGCTGCAGTGGCAGATGTGTGAAAGAGTGGGCATTCGCTTTACTTCGTGCCACTCATCCTGGAGAAGAGGAGGCTCTCCTTAATCTGTGGGCTTAGAAGCACAACAGAAGGACTTTTTGACCTAAGATGAAACAATGACAGTATTCCTGTGGAAGCACAGCATGCACATGGATGCTTCTGGAATATATTACTGGGGATAACTTGTGCTTTCTTTTCAAAAGAATATCATACCAATGCCTTAGAGGGAAAAAAAAGTCTTGTGTGATGAGGGGAAAGAGAAGGAATTATTCTTGATAGTATTTAAAAGTAGTTAAATTCAAATGGCCCTGGAATGGAAGGATTTAATATATGGTAAATCAGCAGAGTGATCTGGCACAATTGCAAAGGCAACTTTGGAAGTGTTTCTCATTTTGGTCTCTGAGATCATTCACTTTTGCTATTCACATGCCCCAATGGATCAAAATTTGCAGCATTTTCAGTTGTCAGTATGCATTTATTTTCTTAAATATGAGCTGTTCCTGAGAAAAAAATTTTGTTTTGTAAACGTTATTTGGCTGAGACTGACTGCATGTTTCCATTCCTCTTGCAGAGGCACAGCAATAGCTGGAATTGTTTTTGGCATAGTGTTTATAATGGGAGTGATAGCTGGGATTGCCATCTGTATCTGCATGTGCATGAAGAGCAACCGTGGGACTCGAGTAGGGGTCATCCGGACCACGCACATCAACACCATCAGCACGTACCCAGGTAAGGGGGCAGTGTGACAGCCCTGCAAGAGTGCCTGTGGTCATGGCAGGAGTGTTGTCTTTGGGTGCTTACAGCTCCACAGTGAGCGAGAGGTGTGACTACAGCAGGGGGCTCCTCTCTGTCCGGAGGGGGACGGCACAGCTCCCTGCTGAGGAACACAGCACAGCTCCGTGTGCACAGTGTCTGTCAGTGCATCACTCTGCCCGGGCTGATTTATTCAGCTGCTCAGTGGGCTAATGAGGTCTGGCCAGGTGCCACACTCACACAGCTGTGTGCCTTGCGGTGCCTGCAGGAGCGTGTTGAGTCCTCGCTCAGGGCAGTGCTGCATTGTACAGGACAGACCTCCCTGAGCCAGAGGCTCTCTGGCAACAGATCAGTTGTTCTTCTTTTGTGATCTGGTTCTTGTATTTGTTCTTGTTCACATGTAGCCAGCTCCTTTCCATTGTCCAATATAATGGGGGCCCGGCACACCACAGAGAGGGGAAAACTTGGACAATAAGGACTGTGGGTCAGAGTGCAAAGGCTTAAAGTGGTGATGTGGGGTCTAATGCAACCTGACCTGGCTGGTACTTGGCCAGAGCTCTTGAGCCGTGCTGGGGGCTGCAGATCCCCCATGACTTCTACAAAGGCCCCCTGGGCGTCTCTGCAGGGTGTTCTGTGCTGTGTGTCCCAGGAGGGACTGCTGGCTGGGATGCAGGGCTGGATCCAAGTAGCTCTCTGTATCTGCCTGGCACCATGCCTGAACTGAACTGATAGGAGTTTGGAGAGTGGTCATAGATCTTAGAATGGCTTGGGTTGGAATGGACTTTCGAGATCTTCTGGTTCTAACCCCCTGCCACGGGCAGGGACATGGTGCAGAGGTACCTGTTGTGCCTTGGACAAAGTTGGCTGAGTACTGGAGTTCTCAGTTCAGTCTTCTCTGTGGGTTCACACTGTTTTGATGTAATGGTTTTTTAGGTGCAGGCAGCAGCAGGGGAGGTGCAGAGCCTAAGCCAGGTCTGGCACTGAGCTGATAAGCTGTCACAGGCTCTGGGGCACCCCAGAGGACAGCAGGGACCCCTCGTGGGTCTGGTGCAGTGCAGTTGTGTCTGTAATGAGTGCGAGCTGGTACATCAGGCTATATCTGAGCCAGCTCTGTTGCAGAGCCACCCACTGCACCACACTTGTCAACTCACACCAGTCTGGGACTGGGGAACAGGAGCACCAAAAGAGGTGGCACTGAGCCAGCTGGAGTCTGCAAGGCTCATTTGTCTGGACTCCCCACCTAGCACATGAAAGTAGCTGCATTGTTGAAGAGCAAAGCAGACCCTGGAAGCAGCATAATGATGTTTATGCAGTTCAGTGACATTGTTAATTATAAATCCAGGAGCGATTGCCTTGGGATAACTCTGAGAGTTCACAGTAATAAAATGCAAAGGTGTTTCATGCATGAAGTCCCTTCATCCCACTCTTAGAGATTCCCTGCCTTTTTATTCCCTCCTGTTGCAAAGGTTGCAGCAAACCCCAGGTGGATTATGTATACTTATAGGCAAGCTATGCAATATTTGTTATGTATTCCTTTATCACACTTACCAGTCTTAGTGTCTGTTTTCTCCCTCATGCTCTTACTTTACAGTTAAACTGAAAGCCTCCATAATCATCTTTGTAATTGCAACATTGTTTTGCATAGAGAGATGTGAAATGACAGAAAACAGCAATATTCTCAACCATGTATTGCTGAAGAGCTACTTCAGAAACTCATAGTCGCTGCAAGCTGTAAAAAGAAGAGCAAACTGAAAACTCCAGGGTTCTAGCCTTTTCCTCCCCAAGTCTGCTCCTGCAATGACTCACCCTTATCTCTCCACCTCCAGGCAGTTTGACTCCACAGGCTCCCAGTTCCTGGTGCAAACATTAGTTCGAGCAGTTCTTCCTCTCAGCAGCAGCAGCAGATTTTAGAGGATGGGGAAGCTCTGAAATGATTTTTGTGTTCCCCGCTGTCATGAACACTTTTGGAGTAATGATTGATCTGGCTTTGGCTGAAGGGCTTGTGACCAACCCTCCCTCTGTTTTGGACAGGAATGGCCTCAGCCACAGCAACAGCCCAGTTTTCGGAGAGCAGGGCGTGCTTTCCATGGTGCACTGGGATTTGAGTCTCTTCCCCTCATCACAAACATCCTGGGCTTCTGTTTTCTCTCTATGCAAGTGCTATTTCACTGCCAGTCTGCCTGAGACATCTAGGGAGGGAATAGGAAAGCATCCGTGGTGACATAAATGGAGACATGAGCAGACTCAGGACCTTAACAGCGACATGGTCACATGAGCAGACTCTGGACCTTAAAGTTTTAGAGACTACTCTAATGGGATGTTGACATGGGAACCTGCAGTTCCTACCATGCTGTCATTCTGCAGCATTTACTGTCTTCTGTCACTGAACAGATCTGTCTTCTCTAAGGTGAATAGAAGTAGTTGAGAAAATGTTTTCAGTTGCTTGTGAATATTTTTGTTGTCTCCTAAATGCCTGACCGAGTTTACAAATGCTGGACTCTCCTCAGATGTCCCCATGGGTATGTATGAACAAGGGGAAAGCTTTGTTCTTCCTCAGCTCGAGCCATGGTGGGATGTCCAGTGTTTGCCCTGGGAGGTGAGATGCTGCTGTGCTTGCCGTGTTGTGGAATGTCACACATCTCCTGGGGATCCAGAGGGTGTTTGAGAGATCTGTGGAAATCAAGAGCCCTGGCTGCCCTGTCGTTTTGGGACAACATACATTCCGTGTTGCTGCTGAAGGAGGTGGAAGGGAGTGGATCTGATAAACACCCAGCCTTCCTCCCATGGCGACATCTGCTATACAGACATTCAAACACTGTTAGCAGCACAGCGTGTTGGTGGCACACGGCTAGGAAGGGAAGGGAAGGGCAAAAAGCGAAGACTCGCATTGATGTGAAGTGACTGTATAAGGGCAGCCTGAAAAACAACTGAGTGCATTGCCAGGAGATTTTGTATCAGTTGTGTGGAAATCTGGATGTCAACAAGGAAATACTTGAGGCTTGCATCTGAAAAACAGATTTTTAACTATGTCTTTTTTTTTCTCCCATTGCAGTGGCTCCACCACCATACAGTTATGAATTCGAAATGGAGTACCCAGCTGACCTACCTCCACCTTATACTCCAACCCCACAGACTTCAATACAGTATCCCCCACCCCCTCCATACCCTGGATATTCAGGGAAATAATTACATGTCTTCACATGGATATTGAGTGCCTATTGCAACAGCCAGCACTGTTGGGACAGTGTTACCGGCTCAGGGACAAGTAGGGTGGGGTGTGCATCAACACGTATGGCCCAGCATTGGAATAACCTGGAAAAGTTGCCATAGCTCAGGATGAAGAAAAATCCTGTCCATTATGGACCGTCATGTTTTGTGATTAAACAATGCATGACCAAAGAAACAGTTCCTGTAAGTTGGTGTCTGCTGAGTGGTGCTCAGCATCAGTCTTATCTTCAGCTGCAGCATGTGGGAGTGGGGCTTTTCCTGTGTGGGAACATGCAAGTGGTGCAAATGGTTCAGCAAGCTGTTTCAAAAGCACAAGAGCCAGCTGCTGAGGCTTATTTCGGGGGGAAAACGCCAACTGTTGTCTTGAAGTAACCACTATGCCTTCCTTGAAACAATAAGGAATAAGGAAGAACAAGGAATACTGAAGCTGTTTTTGTTTTCCACTTCCAGCCAATAATAGCCAATGATCACTGTGCTTATTGGTCTGATAAGCATGTTACAAAGAGAAGTGCTGTTGGAGTTATGCAGTAACTAAAAAACGATGGGTATTATTTTTGGCCAAGTGCAGGTTGTTTAAATTGCCGACAGTTTGAGACTAGTTTGTAAACTAAAGTGTTAACATAAAGAGCATTTTTGTATGTGAAATACACTAATTTATAGCTGATTTACTTTTGCCTGGACTTAAATACTCTATACATAGGAAATATGCTACAATGCCTTTTTTATCAGCAAATGATACTTGGATTTTATTATAAAAATACTGAATTGGCAAAACTCACAAGTGGTAGAAGAAATGCAAACCAAATATTAAAACATCTCAGGTTTGTCTTCAGTTGGATTGCATAAAGGCTTTTTTTTTTTCCAAGTCATACTGTTTACCGGTAATAAGGATATTCAGCCTGACCAAAGAGATGAGCATAGAGACTGTGAGGATCATGTTACTTTTGAATGTTGTCTTGGGCATTTTAAAAATCTAGGTCACTAAGTAATACTTTTTGCATTTGTCATGCATATTGTTCAAAATTACTTATTCTTTGCTATGTACAGTCCAGACCTTTATGATTTAAAATGTTCCATGTCTTTAGGAGGCTAACTATAATTTAGCAGCAGCTGTTTGACTTCAGAAAAGAATATTCTATTGCCTAAAGCATCATCCTTCAGTGGTAAGACTGTTATTTTTCTGAGATTTATATGCAAACTACAAACACGGTGGTTCTCTTCAGCGGTGTAAAAGTGCTGAATGCCCTTAGTTTGAATTGAGTGTCTGGGCAGTTTAAGAATGCTATAGCCAAAAATACAGCACCTGGAGTTCAGGACAGCCGTGACATCAGGTCCATCTCAGAGGGAGAGACTGAAAGTTACTGCTGATTCCCGGAGATCAGAATGCATTTAAATGTTTTCCATTGTAGCCCTCATCTTATTTTCAGGTGTATCCACGTAGTAATGAATAAAAAAGCAACTTGCAAGACATGGTACCATATCCCTGTGGAGTCAACTGACAACTTCTCATTACCCCCCAAGTCTGATACTTTGGGCATTCAGTCCTCATTCAGGGAAGAACTCAAGCAACATTTAACTTTGAGCATAAAAGTTATTCAAAGGCATTCTCAAAACAAGACCTTACTGACTGTTCTTGCTCAGGTTTTGCGGTTGTATTTGTCCTTTGCAGGCTGACTAAACTTATCCCCTCGAAACCCCACTTAAAAGCACAGATGGCCTCAGTCCTCATCAGTACAAGTTCAGAAGATCTGTGTTGTGGCCCTTGGCCAAGCTGAGCCTTGGGTCATCAGCCCATTAGCTACCAAGGCATTTGTGACCCAGTCGGAGGAAAACTGAGCTGCATCCCAGGTTTATGGTTGCTGCTGGTAAACAAGACTCAAATTCTCATTTCTGTTTTGCTGTTCAGAGGTGACAAGTCCTGAACTGGCTTATCCTTACAATTCTGCTCTGTGCTGTCTTCTGTGACATTTCAGCTGTTGCCCGACCTCTCAAGAGATCCCAGTTGAAATCCTCCCATGAAGGGGGCAACCTTTTGCGTGCGGTGTTTTGGCAGTCCCTACTCAAAACCGTCTGCTGCTATCGATGTGCCTGCCAACATCGAGACCAGCATGAAGAACAGAATAAACATAGGTTTCCCTGCAGAAAACCCAGTTCCTACTGCATCATTTTATGCTAGTACCTCAGCACTTTCTAGTTGATCACACTGGATGATATTTTGGTGCCAAAAAATTACCTGTAGATAATGAGTATTGTCATTTTCTCATTCCTGTATTTTATTTCTTTGTGCGGAACATCAAATCAATGAACAGTTTGTATGTGTTGAATCCATTCTTCTGAAGACTACAGAGAAAGAAAACTATCCTACAGATCGTAAATCTTCCCTGAGAGAAAGAATTTCTCCAGCTGTGACATTTGTCAGAACAAGTTATGAAACAGATTTCTTACTTAAAAAGGAATTTCTGGAAAATTACTGAAAGTCTTTGATCACAGAGTCCCCTATTTCTCAGCCTTGGGATTATGTGTTGCCTCTGATGATTTTGCATAAAGGTCATAGTGACCAAAGTACCTACAACGTTTACATGACTTATTCCAGGGAAAATTATGGAAATGGGAAGTTGAGAATTTCGTACTGAGTGAGAGCTGTTTGCTTTGAAAACAGCAGTGGGAATGTTGATTTTTGATGTTAATTAATGTTCTGCGGATCCACATAATACTGGGACATACCAGACATTGATTTTAATTTCAGAGGACACCACATGTCTTGTCCTTGCTAAAGGCATAAAACATAGGTGTTACCATTTCAGCAAACCAGGTAGAACTAGTACAGAGTAGCTTAATTTCAGAAAGAGGTGATGATTGCAGTGAAAATAAGTAAAACTGAGAGAAACGGAGAGGAGGAGGGAGTCTGAGAGATTTACAAAAGCAAAGGAATAGAACAAAGAAGTTGCTGCTAAACAAATGGAAGCACTTGCCAATAGTGAAGTTATATTAGTTAAGTTTAGTTGAAAAAATTGAAGTGTTCCAGTACCTAAAGGGGGCTACTAGAAGCCTGGAGTGGGGCTTTTTACAAAAGCGTGTAGGGGACAAGCGGGAATGTTTTCTGAGGGTAGAATTAGATTACATATTAGGAAGAAATTCCTCACTGTGAGGGTGGTGAAACACTGGAACAGGTTGCCCAGAGAAGCTGTAGCTGCCCCATCCCTGGAAGTGTTCAAGGCCACTTTGAATGGGGCTTGGAGCAACCTGGTCTAGTGGGAGGTGTCCCTGCCCATGGCAGGGGAATGGAATGAGGTGAGCTTTAAGGTCCCTTCTAACCCAAACCACTCTCTGGTGCTATGATTCTTTGTGTGGAAACATGTAACTTCTTCAACACCTCTGCATTCAAAGTTCCTGCAGCGCAGATATTGCCAGCCAGTGGTCCCTTATTCTGTCTGACAGGAATAGCTTGTGGATCAATGCATTAGTACAAAGAGTTTTTACTTAGTCACATGGACTTTTTTCATCTCATTGCCCTACATCATATTGTAAAGAAAAAAACCCTCAAATCTGAACATGTAATCTGTGGCTGAGAAAGGCCAAAGGATCTTTTGCTTTTCTCTCTTGGCAGCAGACATTATCACTAATTGGTTGGTCAGTGTAGTGTTGCCCTGGATGTTCATGGACTTGAACCAAATGCTGCTGGTCTTACAGTGTCAGGCTGCTCTACCTTTGGTTCACAATTTCTGGTCTGCACTGGGGAAGCCGAGAGGGAAGGTCTCCGTGTGAGGAGGACAGGACCTGGTCCCGTGAGCCTTTCTCCTTGGTTTCCTAGTTTAGCACATTAGATGGCTGCCTGGTTGCACAATTGCTGTTAGGGATTGGAAGCAGCAGGAATTGCAGGTGCTTACAAGGGCACATATGCTGGCATATGCTCTGCTGCCAGTCCTCTTTTGTGGGAAAAAAAAAATCTGTGTGATGTCTTAGTCATGTATTGGGGATATTTCAAGCCGTGATTCATTTCACAAACTTGATTTAGTCTGGCATTTCTTTAACTTTTTTTTCCCCCCAGAAAGAGCTACTTTGAAACCAGCTCACTCTCTGACAGCCTACTGTTTCTAGGGTATATACCAAACAGCAGGAGACATCTCTTTAAGAGCTAATGACCCATTTGGGAGACTTTACAAATTAGGTAATAACCAGTTGGAGGAGTTAGAAGGCCAAGGTAAAGCCAGGGGAAGTTAATGGGGTAGACTACCATTACCTAAATTACATACTCTGATGAAAAGATCATTAATGTTATTATAAGCCATTTTTAATTAATGAAAAATGTAGCTATTTGCTTTCTTAATGTTGGTAACTTTGAAAGATGCAGTTTTACCAGTGTACTAGACCAGATTTTCAATAGTGCCACAATGAAAAGATTAGTTTGCTCTGTAGAGCACCGGGATCGATATTAACAGTGTTCTTGATATAGCAGAAATAGAGTCTTTCAATTTAAAGCAAATGTTCTCAAGATTTCATTTGTGAAATCACAATGATATTTTTTTGGATGTAATGGGATAGTTCATAAAGCACTGATGGCTGTCTATTAGAATAGTAAATATTTAGCATTTCTATATTCACTTTCATCCTGGAAGCTCTCCAAATGCTTTAGTAACTAGAAAAATAATTATTTTAGTCACTGTGGGATAAACCCAATAGATATTTAACAGCACACAGTAATAGTGTCTAACACCCTGGGGCAGAAATTGCACAAAAGAATTAAGGGCATTTAAATATATTTCTTGTGTTTCCCTGAAACATCAATATTTGGAGAAAACACCTCAAGAAAATAATGACCAAAAGCTTGTATCAGGTGGCTCCTGTGATTACTTTCCAATGGGTACACCCATTTTTTCATTGCAGCAACGTCTGAGGAGCCCCAGTCCAAGCCTGACTTGTGGTGCAGCCATTGTAACCCCCCTCCCAGTCTGTTGTGATTTTAGTGTACAGCCAAAATGGACAAACAAGCAGAGGACTGAAGAAAGGAGAGGCGATGGTCCCTCATTTCAAAAAGGGAAAGAGAGATGGAGAAAAGCAAAATGGTCAAGACTTTTTTTGTTCTTCAGAAGACAGCTCAGTGTCACTTTATGAAGAGAAGAGTGAGCAGGGAGTATGTTGAAGAGCTGCCATAGAGTCAGGAGAACAGCCAAGGGAAGGATCTAGGGAGCTCCAGCTCCAGAATTGTGTAGTTTAGGGTTCAGGAGACAGTAACTAGTTTTCCAGTTTGCTGCGAAGATTAGATGGTCAATATTTACCCAGCTCTGAAAATGAAACTGGTAATTATTTTGTAATGCTGTGCACCATTAATATTTCCATCCATAGTCGGGAGTAGGAAAGGGCAGGCTTTGGATGCCATTGCTACCACAGTGATGACTAAGAGTGGACTAAAGCCAACAGAAACAAAAGGAAAGCCAAAGACTTAGGTGTTTCTGAAGAAAGTGTTTTTTAGGGTTTTTTTTGTCAGCCGAGCATATGGAGCTGGTTCCTCCATGGAGGCAGGCTGGCCTGCTGCCAGCAAAGGCAGCTGATTTTAGACAGCTGAAGCCTGCAGGAGGGAGGCTGGAGTGGGAACTGTGTAGTGCTGGTTTTCCCTCGGCCTGTGACTTCACCTGACCCCTCTGCTCACCTGCAGGAAGGAGGCCTGGTGGGAGACTTCAGGGCAGTCCTCCTTTCTGGCATGAGTGCCAAGCTGGCCATCTTAGCTCATGACCTTCGCAACACATCCCTGATGCGTTCATTTTCAGGAACATGGGCAAAGACATTTTTTCATGACCAGTAAGCAATGCCCACATTTCTCTCAGTAGATCCCACGTTGTATTGGTGGGAAGTCCTCCATTACAGGAACTAATCTGGGGACTGGTACCACCTTTCCCCAAGGTGTTTTCTCCCATCTTTGTATATTACAACATATTTACCAGTGGCTCATCTCATCGCCCTTATTTTACATGCTCGCTTCAAATCCCTCAGGGCTGTGTCCTTATTTTGTTGCTGCTTGCCAAAGAGCTTTTCCAAAGAGCACTGCTCGCAGGGAAAACACCTTCCAAGCAGACCCTTTCTCCCCTGTATCACCACCACAGGGAGTCTTGGCTCTGCAAATCATCCATACCCTGGTGTTAAGCATCACCTTCTCTGCAGGGGAGGAAGGCCAGCTGTTCAGCAGCTACCCTGAGTTCACTCTTAGCCCAGACTTTGCTTGTGATGAGACTCTGCTTTCTCTCCAGAAATCCAAATGTGGTCAGTAAGTTTAGAAAGAAGAAAAAGAAGTCAAGCCCATGTCTGCTGTCTGGTTTAGCTCAGGTCTGAGGGATGTCCTTTTCCCTGTACTTTGTCACCTATCAAGTTGACAGCATTGCTGTCTCCAGTTTTTTGAATGTCGCTGTTTTCCTTTGCTGTAGAGCATCTTTAACAGAAGGGGAGGGTATGTTACAGGCATCTGTGCAACTGCAAAGCCCAAACATTTCCTGGGGATGCCTTGTGATTTCAGTAGCTATAACTCCCTCCTTTGCATCTGGACCTTTATAAACAATCACTCAAGTAGGAAATTGGTTTTATGCTTTTTGTTGAGGTATAATACACTTCTGGCTTAATTTTTAGATATTTAATGTACCTTTGGTCTTATGCAGGCAGTGAGTTGCTGGTTACTGGGCTGTGCTTAAACAAAATGGTAATCTGTGCTGGGAATCCAGCAAACCCATGTACTGGGACTCAAACTCCTTCATTATACCCTGAAATTTGAACAATAAATCTATGGCTACAGATTATATAGATTGTACAGCAGGATATGCAAAACATACATGTGCAGTAAGTCTGCATACTTGTGACTGGGCCATGTTTGAGGCTGAGCATCATAGCAGTGAGTTGCTTTGGTTTGGTAATGGCCTTGTGGAGGTTGGGAACTTTCCTAGACATAAAGGGATGCCATGGTACCTGCCACTTATTGACAGCTAAGAGACAAGGTTGCTTCTGTACCTGCTACCTCACATAACAAGAATTTATGGAATCACCTCAGGCTGTCCTTGCCAATTATCATCATCATTATTTCTGTGTTTAAAAAACAAGACTGAGTTCTTGCAGGCATTCATCCAAAAAGTGCTGTGATAGTGCAGTCTCCACAACTGAGCCTTAGCTGACACCTTATCAGGTAAATTCTTGGGATTTAGGAATGAAAATAAATATGTATGTGCTGCATTGCTGTTCTTTGGTGGTGCTCTTCCTCTGAGGTGGAGAGTGGGGGACTGAGAAGTCAACCGATAGGTGTGTGTGTGCACATAATGAATTTGGAGATAAACCATAATAACTTCTTGCCAACTAACTGTGACCCTTTGTTTAAGACATCTGCCACACCTATGATATTTTGTTTATTCATCTTCATCATCTCTACAAGAGACTGTAGCAAGGTAGAAGTGGTCCCTGACGTATCTGGGAGACTGCTAAAGTAAAACCAAATTTTCCCTAGGTCTCATTATGTGATATGATCAAACCAGGGCAGCTGAGCAAGCCTTCTCTGCTGGGGTGGTCTCCTTCTGCACAGCCATGAATCCTACCTCCCCACTGTACCAGTACAAGAAGTCTAGGAAGAGTCACAGCATAAACATGTAGATTTATTGATGCTTATCTTTAAAGCCAGAAGAGTAGCAGCCTGATGTTCCCATCCCTTCCACACCTGCCATACTCATTTGAAAAAAGATCAGGAACCCAACCTGTCTTCTTTCTGTAGCTGCTGAAGGCAAAGAAGTTCCTTTTGAAGCCTGGTCTACTCAGTGGTAAACTTGGACAGTGATCCTTCTGACATAAATAAGGATAATAAAAGGGACCGATTAAGAGCTTAGATCTTGGCTGTATGTGAAGTGAGGGAAAACAAAGCATCCCACTAGTTGGAGCTCCAGATTCACTGAAGTTTTAAAGCCCTTCTCCATCCATGGGTAATAGACTTGCCTTTGATCTTGATAGTCAAGATACCTGACAAGAGTTTTCATTAATGAAATAAGACAACAGTGATCAGTTCTGTCTGCAACTGAATAATAATTCTGGTCTAGGGAGAGCAAAGCGTCTGGTTTCCCTGTTCACCATGACCTTCACATAAGACTTGTGAGAGTGATGAAGTTGAATTAAGCAAAGTGGGAATCTACATCCAGAAATACACTTACTCATTCTATATCAATTTGATGAGCTGGTATTTTCAACCTTTGCAATTGAAAAAGGCAGTAAGTCTCTGCCATTTTTTTATTCCATGCCCTACGAGTAAGAAAGGGGAGTGCAGGCTGACCTCTGGGACTAGCTCTGCCTATCCTTGCTTTCCTGCAGAACCTGGTGACAACACAGATGGAGCCTGAAGGGAATGGACACAGCTCTGAGCATCTGCATCCAGCATTGGGAGCTGTTAGGAAGTTACATGGCCAGCTTTGCAGCCTCTATTCTGTTAATTTTTGAGACAGTATAGTTGCATTGCCTAAGATGTCCGTATCCGTGTGCCTACCCAGGAGCTAATGATATTTTCTTTGCCTTCCCAGCTTCTGGAAAAAAAACCCACAAAAATCCTCCTTCCTGTATGAGTGATCTATTGCTATAAAAGGCCAGTTCCAGTGGCTCTAAGTGCTAAACAAAATTATAAATCTCCCCTGGGCTTCACCTGAAGACTTCCTCACTTCAGGTAATTAGCTCCAGTCTACCCTGGGTACCAGGGCTAGAAAATGACAGCCAAGGATTTCTGCTGAGGGGGATTTCTCATGCTGGGCAGCGAGCATGACTTTGGTGCTGCTTCTTTAAAATATGGTAATGCTATCTGTAATTTAGAAGTATTTCATTTATCCTGGTTATGAAAAGGAAACAGAACAACAGGAGGTAAGGGAAATTTTCAAGTGCAAATAAATCTTTCTGTTCTTCATATCTTGGAGGTCAGTGTTTGAAAGTAAGAAGCCATAGATAAAGATCTTCAACAATTTTCAGTCTTCTCTTGCCTATATATTTCCCAAGTGGCTGTCAAGTGTTATTTCTTCCTGGTGTTGTCAGCTTCTATTGCCTGGTACAGGATATATATTTTAATTGACAGCCAGTAACAGCCATTCCAATCATAGTGAAAACCGTATTTTATAGCCAGTACGGATGGAAGTCATAACTTGAGGATGTGTCAGTTACTTGTTGGAAATATAAATAATTGATACTGAACATAATACCTTTTCACAGTCTCTATTTATTAGAGACAATGCAATCAAAAATAGCTGCTTTTTTTTTTTTCCCCAATGGTTTCCTTTATGTGTGATTTGGTAGTCTGTGTAATTCAAGAAGAAAATTACTCGGCATCTAGTCAGGGTCTGAGTGAAGACTTGAACTTAGAAATGTGATCAGGCATGACAAAATATTCTGTTTTGCTCACAGTAATATTGAATACAAGGTTGACAGGTAAAAGTGTCATGCCATCATCATTCACTGAAGTGTGCTGGCAAGAATTCAGATCAGGGGTCTGCCTGGCAACGAGGAAGTGTGATTTTCACACTTGTACACCTGGGAGGGCAGTCAGAGGACAGGGCAGTCAGACCCACAGTGGGGAGTTCCTCAGAGGCTTTGGGGAGATGGCACCACACGTCAGGACCACTGCCCCTGACCCCTGGTCCCTGTGTCTTTGCTGCTGCCACTACTTGTGTTGTCACCTGTAACTTTGAGTCTGCATTGAGTCGAGTGAGATCTGATATCCCATCAAAGGCAGCGTGAGGACAGAGCCTTTTAAAGAAACCCTTTTGGTCTGAACATCCACTCACGTGAAAGGTGGAGCTCCCAAGGTGTATCTGACTTTGTCGGAAACTAACATACCTCATATGACCTCTGGTATTTCTGAGCCTGGCTAAGGCTCACTGTTGGCTTTTATCTTGAAATTTAATTTTTACTGGGGGTGGAGTATGATTCAGAAACTAAACCTTTTGCTGAGACCATGCCACTGACATCAGCTCTCTTGATGGCTGCAGGCCACCAAACTTGCCCTAAGCCCCTGAGTGGGAGGAAGGATTGTTACCCTGCATGTCAAGACCAGAAGGAATTTAAAACCATCTCAGTGGGTTGGGAGGTATCCATCTTCTAAACTTTGTACCTGATACTGTAGGTTACCCAACAGACAGCCTACAAGAAGGTTGTCTTTTGGTAAATGGAGGGTGAATACCAGTTGGAAAGGACAGTTTCATTTGGTTTGTTGACCCTTGAAATGAACACTTGGCCTGTGATTTTGGGAAAAGAAGGGGGTTTTTTACCCCTTTATTTTCCATGGTTGTTGAAAGCTGAATAAGCTTTCAGGACCTTGAGGCAAAAGTAATGAAATCACTAAATAGAGGAAAGCTTTCCACCTATTCTGGGTTTGTGGCCCACTTGAGCTGAGATGAACTCATCTCCAAGTTTTTATCAGTTTTTCCTCTGTCTTTCTTATCCATTCAGAGGGTTTTACCACAGAAGATTTGGAGGACCTTCCAAAATTTCCTGGGAATTTGCAGCAGACTCATTTAAGGGCAAGAGTCAGAGACAGGAAAGCAGCCGTCTGTCACATTGTCTGCCTGCACACATCCCCAGAACTGGTGGGTCTGAGAGGAGCAGAAGGGTCTTCAGCTCAGAGGCTGCTGATTGCCTGCTCCTGGTGGTAAATTAATTTTATCTTTGAAAGAGATTTACTGCGTCTTTGCAGAGCTTTCCAGAAAATTCAGATTTATTGTTTGTGTGTTAATATATCTGTCCAGAAATGCTCCAGGCTTAAATAAAGGTTGATGGAAAAAAAGGAGGGGAAAAAAAAAAAATGTTTTACCACAGGCTAAGCTAATAACCAGTCCAAGTGCAAAATCAAGTGGAAATAAAAGTCAGAGCTCTTTGTTTTAATACCGACGGCAACTTTCCTTTCCTCAACCACACTCTGCAAACAACAGGAGTCACTCCTACACGCAGTTTTTCAGTGGAATAATTAGCCATCTCAGAGATTAAAAAACACTGGCGAATTCCTGTCTTTCACAGAGGGGAGACACAGGCTTTTAAAATCAGCTGAGCTGAAGAAAAGAAGAGCTCCCTTGCCATCTAAACCTGACCCAAAGCTGTAATTTTTTAGGTTTTATGCAGCGAACAGGATGGATCCTGGCGGCTGCCCTGTTGCAGCACAGCACAGCACAGCACCGCAGTGCCTCGCGCTCTGTGACGGTGTCACCGGCGCCTGCATTCGGTGGGGTCCCTGTGCCGTGGGGACTCTGGGGCAGGGGGACATGGTGGAGCCAGTCGGCACTGCCAGCACAGCCGTGGGCTGCCCCTGCCAGCCCCTCTCCTTGGACTGCCTCCATGCCTGGCGGCTGGCACCTCATATCCAGCTGGGATATGCCAGTTTCTTCACGAAACGGTGACGGAAATGGGAGGTTAATGAGACTGAAGTCAGCAGGTAGTTTGGCAAATTATCTTTTTATGTCTGTAGTTGATTTTCACACATCAATTCCCTCTCCCATTCCTCTGAAAGCTGCCTATTGAGCCAAAATATGAGTATGTGAGTAAAAGTCCCTTGGCACCAACTCTTCTGATCTGAGTGTAATTCCTCCTCTCCACAGGGTGCCCAGCTTTGAGTCTTTTTTTTTCTTTTTCAAAAGAGGAACATGAATACTCTCACAGGTGAAATCCCAGCACAAGGTGACTGGATCATCCACAGATACGGTCCTTCATTGTGCCACGTCAAAGCAAGCACAAGAAAATACCATAAAAAACCCTTGCAGGTGGAAATATTATACAGTGAGACCTGAACTGTGCTCATTTGCTATCACTGGGCAGTCAGTTCATGGGTGCCCAAGCACAGATTTTGGCAAACTCCATAAGAAACCACAGCCAACATGTTTGCTCTGGAAAAGAGCCTTCCTCTCCTGGGGATCAGGGGCCAGTGGTCTGTGGTTTGAGGGCTACCCATCATGCAGCATTCAGTTCTCCATGCCATGAAATATCTTCTTTCTGACTTCATGCTTCACTTTGAGCTGAAACATCCCTATTTTATGCTAATAGCTGCTTTAGTAACTGAGATTGTTTTCCCCTTTTCTTCACTCCCCAACATATAATTAGGGTTCCTGTTGGCATGTGGATGCCTCATTTGGCTACTTTACACTGTTCTTCCTGGGTGGGAGTTATAGTAAGGGGGTTAAGTACCTTATACCATAGTTACACTGAAAGAAAGTTGTACTGCTTCACATGCACTGTCTGTTATTTAGTTGTAAGTGCTTCTCAGAAAGTCAAGGAAACTGCACATCCCTTTTATGTTACTCTCCAAGGCAGAGCCCTATCCCCCTTTTGGGGACTTTGTGGACACAAATCTGAAAAAAAACCCAAACTAAGACAAAAACCAGATGTCATTTATCTGGACTTCCATAAGGCCTTTGACGTGGTCACCCACAATATCCTTCTCTTTAAATTAGAGAGAGATGGATTTGATGGGTGGACTGTTAGATGGATAACAGTGGTTGGACAGTCACATCCAGAGGGTGTTGGTCAACAGCTCAGAGTCCCAATGGACATCAGTGACAAGTGATGTCCCTCAGGAGTCTGTACTGGGGCCAGTGTTAATATCTTCATCAATGACATAGACAAAGGGATCAACTGCACCCTCGGCAGATTTGCTGATGACACCAAGCTGAGTGGTGCAGTGACACACCTGAAGGACAGGATGCCTCCAGAGGGACCTGGACAGGCTTGAGAAATGGAACCATGGGAATCTCATGAGATTTAACAAGACCAAGTGCTGGTGCTGCACCTGGGTCAGGGCAACCCCCAGTGTCAATCCAGGCTGGGGAATGAACAAATAGAGAGCAGCCCTGTCGAGAAGGACTTGGGGATGCTGGTGGGTGAGAGGCTGGACATGACCCAGCCATGTGCACTGGGTGTCCAGAAACCCCCCGTGTCCTGGGCTGCATCCAAAGCAGTGTGGGCAGCAGGGGAGGGAGGGGATTCTGCCCCTTTGCTCTGCTCTGCTGAGACCCCACCTGCAGTGCTGCCTCCAGCTCTGGGGTCCCCAGCACAGGAAGGACATGGACCTGTTGGAGCGAGTCCAGAGGAGGCCACCAAGATGATCAGAGGGATGAAGCACCTCTGCTATGTGGAAAGGCTGAGAGAATTGGGATTGTTCAGCCTGGAGAAGAGAAGGCTTTGGTGTGACCTAATTGTGGCCTTCCAGTATCTGAAGGGGGCCCCACAAGAAAGATGGAGAGAGACTATTTACAAGGGCCTGGAGTGACAGGTCACGTGGGAATGGCTTCAAATTAAAAGAGGGTAGATTTAGATTGGATATTAGGAAGAAATTCTTCCCTGTGAGGGTGGTGAGGCTCTGGCACAGGTTGCTCAGAGAAGTTGTGGCTGCCCTAGCCCAGGAAGGCCATGTTGGATGGGATTTGGAGCAACCTGGTCTAGGGAAAGATGTCCCCCCATGGCAGTGGGGTTGGAATGAGATGAGCTTTAAGGTCTGTTCCAACCCATTCTATTATTCTATGATCTCTTCTTCCAGAGCCAGCTCAGCCTTTTAGGCTTTGGCTTCATACAGGCCAGATGGGATCTTGCCTCCAAATACAAGGTAGAGCACCACTGCAAGCACAGTATAAACCAATCTTTTTCTTAGGTTGAAACATAACTACTATATAAATATATATAGTATAGATTATTTATTTTTTTTAAAAGAAAATTTTGTCTTAGCGTTTTCCAAATTATTAGGTGGTATTTCCCACAGGGCAAGATGCTGTGGTGTTATCTCTAAGCAGCTGCTGTTTCTTTCTTGTATGAAGCTTTGGAGAAGCACACTAAATAGGAGTTCTTAAGAGAAACACTGTGTCATAAGTGGGCACGGGCAAGCCTTGCCCACCACAGTGGCACAGAAGGAGTGCCTTTTGGAGGGCAGAGAGCAGACAGTGTACAGTGCAATCTGCCTCCGAGCTCTGAATAAAAATGCAGTACATTTATTTTAGTCATCTTTTTTGGAGGGACAGTTAGCTCCCTGACTTTAATAAAGTTTAGAGGATGAAGGCCTTCTCTCATGCTTGACCCTGTTCTTGTCACCAAATAACTATGGTGCATTTCAGGACCTCTGCACAGCCTGGCAAAACAGAGTTTTTCAGCTGACCAAAAGAAGAGACATTTCTATGAATGCCACATAGACATGAGGTGGTGTCACCTCCCTGCATCCCTGCATTTTTAGGATTTCACTTTTTTTTTTTTTTTTACTGTGGATTCCCCACAGGGTTTCTAGGATAGGAGAAATTCTTAGAAGTAAACTGCTAATGAAGCTTTCCTTGACTAGGCACACAAGTACAAGGGGGTTTGGTATTCATGGTAGTGGGGTGCTCCTATCCCCCCCTCTCATACATGATAGCTCTGGGGTCAACGTTTCCCCCTGGAATTACAGGCTGCAGAGGGTCCTGCACCTCTCCCACCTCCCACCACCCCAGTGCTGGGCCATTGGCCCAAGCCCAGCAGTCCTACATAGGTCGTGTCTCAGCAACACAGTCCCCTCTGAGGATTTCTGATCTGTTTCTCCCTCTCCTCAGCAGTCTAGAGAAGAGTATTAAGTCAAAGCTGAGGCATTCAAAGGCATGGAGTCACTGCTGGGTTGCAGGTGGCTTCAGGAGGGGCTTGGGAATGCACATACAGAATGGCAGGTGTCAGTACTACAGAAATGAAGAGTTTTCTTGGCATCTCACAGAAAAGAGAACTTTCTTCAGAGGCAGACTGCACCAAATTCCTCCAGAGCCCAGGGCATGTTTCCATTAGGGATGAAATGCACCTGTGTTAACTAAAGCACCAGCTCCTACCAGGCAGCTGTAGACGAAGAGCAGGACACCCAGCCCTGGTAACACTGGCTTGTGCTGCCTGGGGTGGGGCTGTGCTGTTGAGGGCTCTGTCCTGGTCTGCACAGTAGAATGGCAGAATCCACCAAAATCAGTGGAAATACTCTCACTGCAACATGCAAAGTGCATCCCTTGTTCTTTCAGGTATGAGAATCCATGGTTATTCCATTGCTTTCTTGATGTCAACCTTATTTTACATCAATTATTTAAAATGCATCATTCCTCCAGCAGTAATACACAAAGTCCTTTCTCTTCTGCGTGCCATTTCTCATAGTTTCAGATCAAAAAAGCTTCTGCAACAAGCATTTATTTGTTACACGTATGTTACACGCTGATGTGAAGCCTGATTTCCCCGCAGCGCAGAGAAGAGGTGGAATAGTTAATATCCCCTCGCTCCAAGAAAGGCTGCAGAATAATAACACGGGGAAGCTGAAATAATCACTCTGCCATCAGTTGTTCTCCCCAGGGCCTGCCCACAAGAAATCATATGGAGAACTGTTAGAGGCAGGCATTGCCAAAGATTGCCTGCTAATTTTACTCCCTGTAACATAATCTGTTTATTCAGGAGATGTGCTCTATCTTCTGTGCTGTGATTCAGAAGAATCTTAATCTGATGTGATTGCTTTCGTTCTCTCCCCTCAGTAATTAATATTGCTGCACGAAATCGGAGGCTCACTCTTTATTGCGAGCAATATATTATGAACTGATGCTTTGTGCTCAAGAAAACAATCTATATTATTAACTCTCTAAATCTGCTTTTTTATATAAAATAGCATTGTCTTGGGAGCTGGTTGTTAAATGTTTAGATTTTTGCTTTTATCGCAAAAGAAAACTTAGTTAAAATGGAGGCAGGAATAGTCAAGAAAAGTATAGTTTATATTTAAACACAGCCTGTATTTGAACACAGCCTTTGTTTGAGTTTCAAACAGCTTCCCAAAGGTGTCTGTTGATAATCCTATTTATGAAATACCCAAGGGACAGTGGTTCTAGCTGACTTTGCAGAATGGCCAATTTTCCTTTTCTTATTTTTCTATTTTGTTTTTTCATGTTCCATTTGAGTTTGGCCTGAGTTTCTGAAACCCGAGTGCCTGAAGCTGTGAGCCAGAACAAATCTGAGTCCCAGTGCCTCAGTTTGAATTAAGCAGTGCCCGGAGCTCCCTGTGCTCACAGGGTTCAGAAGCAGCTGCCCAGCGATCAGTGTTTATCAACCTATTTACAGGACACACTCTCAAACCAGTAACCAGAGGTTTTCTTCTCACTGTCCTGCTTTTCTCTTTTCTGCTTTCCCCCAGGCTCCTGGATCAAATCAGATAATTCTCCCTCCTCCAGCAGTGTTTCTCATTCCCAAACATCCCACATCCACAGCAGCAGTAAATGCAATATGAAAACGTGCCCCAAATGCCAGTTTAGTTATGCGACAGGGGACGCTCTCAAGCAGGCAAAACGGAAAGCAATTGCCTGATTACACATTAAAATCAGTTGATGATAAATCTTTCTTTCCTGTGGTCCCTTTCTTTCTATTAATGTCTCCTTCCCTCATTATTTTACGCTCAATATTCTCTCCAAATATGTGACTGTTAATGGACAGTTGAACGAATAGGACACTCACCTGGGACGTGCTTTGCTTTTGCTTGTAACTCTGCTGCAGCTATGATTTTCAACAACTAATCTTTGCCATGCTTCAGTTCCCTGTCTGTGAGGCAGAGAAGGCATTTCTCCAGAACACAGGAGCACTGTAAAACAGAACCACTTAAAGTCATCAGGTGGCTCAGGTATGGTTGTGGGGAGGCCCTTAAATAGCCTGAATAGATTAATGGAGTGGTGTGCCCCTGTCTGCTAGTGAAAGAGCTCTGAGGAGACTTCCACTCACATCATCTGTACTTACATTACCTGTAACACCAGGGAAAAGGGGCTAAGGAGGTGAGTGTGTGTGTGTGTGTGCGCGTGTGTGTGTGTGTGTGCGTGTATATAAAAAATTGCTTTTGACCAAAAAAAAATAACTGTGAGTTCCCCAAACTTGGCTTATGGATGGTGGAGAGGTTTTTGCAGAGGAAATAGTGTTCCCTAGCAACAACTGAACAACACTTTGCAAGACCCCTTAATGCTCTCTCGAAGCCATGTCTCAATTCAAGACACTTTTTCTAGGATGGGCATTTCTCACCCAAAGGTGTGTTAGGAGGCCAAGAGGGCCTGGATCTATAAAGGCTTGCCTACCCTGCCCATGCACAGTAGAATGAAAAATGTGAATATCGGTGTTGGAAGAAATAACTGAGATTCCCCAGTGAAAAGCTGAGTTGAGCTCATAGCCTAAGGAAGCACATCACCAGCAAGGCTGATTCATGGGTCAGCTCCCTGGGCCAGGTGAGTCCCTGTCACAGTGAGTTGTCCCCTGCTTCACTCAAGATCGATACACTCGTGTGCCTCCTCATAAAACCCTTCTCCCCTTCTCAGCACTTCTGACACTTGTAACTGCACACACAAGCAGTTGTTCCTCTGCATTTGCAGTATGTTCTGCGTAAGCATCACAGTGGCAACACCAGGGACTTAATATTTCAGCCAATCCAGGAATAAATTACTGTTCAGGACTATAAAAAGGGCAAAGATAGGTGGTTTAAACAAAAGATGGTACAGCTCTGTGAGCCTTTCAGGAGAATCACTTGGAGGGTAACCAGAGATATCCTTGTTTTGCTTGACCTTAAGAGTCCTGCTTGTGCTAATTTTTTCCTCCTTTCTTTAGTTCTGCAGCATTATTTTTTTTTTCTCTAGTTTTCTTTCAGAACCACAGCATTCTGCAAAACTGATGGGCAGAGCAAATAATAATAAAACTGTATTTTGTGGCACATATGCCCTTGTGATTGGGGATTGCTCTGTAATTGTGTATTAACACTGTAAAATGGTTTGTCACATGGCTGTGTTGGCTTAAATCACCAAAGAGTCTGAGGACACAGGCAGAAAGGGGGCAAAAAGGCCTTTAGATTCTTGTTCAGCCTCAAGAACATGCAGGAACTCATTTCTTCATGGTCCAGAGAACAGAAGCTGGAAGACTATGAGGACTCTGACAGATGCTAAAAATTCATCTTCCCTCAAGGAAGGTGATCAGTTAAGGTCTGGACCAGATTGGTGCCTCACCTGGTGATGAGCTTCTAAGTGTAAGAGACTGATTCATGCGGTTGATTTGTTCTCAAGCCCTTTCTCCATATATCAAAACGGGTTGATCCTGCTTTTCAAAACAGTTCGTTGAGTTATACATCACACTGGGATTATTGTAGGGATTATTGTAGGGACGACCTGAACTCATGCAGATCTGTTGGATCAGCACAGTGGATGCACCCCACGCTCATGTCAAGAGCCACAAGTGTGAGGATGTTCCAGGAGCAGATCTCAGCAGCTTGGTGGAAAGGAGGGGTCAGAGTGAGGTGATGCTGGGGAGGTGGTGTTACACCCACAGGCACGGCACGTGGGTCACTTGGCTATGCAGCTTGGCCTAACTCCTGTGGGAGCTCATTTCCAAGAAGAGTGTTCTCGACAAGAAATCTGAAATCCGTGAAAGGTGGGCAGAACTGGTGTAACCATCTGAAGTCTTAGAAAATATGAATGAATATTCATGCAAAAATGTTTTCATTGTTCGGCTCAGCCAAAAACCTCACTCTGACTCTGTTGTTCTCCTTGTTGAGTAAAATGGGTTGCAGTAAGCACAGCTTTTCAGACCACAGTTTCCTATATTTGTGTCATTCTTTGGACTTGTAATTAAATATTGAAGAGACAAAGGAGACTTGGCAGGCAGTCATACAGCAGTCTAATGTCATACGGTTTCTCTGAAAGAAAAATGTTCTGAAACAGATGAGACAATGTACTTAAATCTGAAAAAAAAGCCACTAAGCACTCACTGGGCAAATACTCTCATAACATTTTATCATCAGTACAAGAAAATCAATGTTTCTAAAACATCTGACTGTGACAATGGCAGCTGAAGGTCCATGTTAATGTTAAACCAGATTTTTGCACTGCAATCTTGAGTTTTCAAGGACCACTATTTTTCTGCTTCTCTCCAAGCAAATTAGGCTCCAAGAGGTGGGAGGCCAGCTTGCAGACATCTCTTGAACAGTGTATTCCTTTTTATGCAGTGATGAGTAAGAGGTTTTTTTCAGGTTCTCCTAGCTTTTGGTGAAAGGCCATCTTTTCTTCTCCTTCCTATTGAGATTTTCAAAAGAATCTCCAATAAAACTGTACAAACACAACTGCAATAATTATATTTGGCCTGGTGAAAATAAAGGGTTGTTGTCTGCCTTTCCCAGAAGAAGGGCTAAACTTGATGCTTTCCTGGAAGCATGTGAACATGACGCACCCATGTATCCCTGACCTCCTGTTGCCCTCAACTAAAGATTGCTGAGACTGAAAGAATAAACAAATACAAATTTTTTACAAGTTTACAGCTACCTGACATGCTCCTGCCACAAGCAGCCCCCAGAAAAAAGACTGCAATAGGAAAGTTCTGTCTTACAGTCTATTCCATTTAATTGGCATAATTCTTCACACAGTTTAAGCACGGAGCGAATAACTCCAGAAGCTTAATTCTAAGTAAAACATGGCTTATATTTGCATAATACTTTCTTCTGTAGGATTCCACAAGCTTGTGTTCCTGCTAGTTTTATACCTTTTCTTCAAAAGAAGAAAAATGGGCTTTCTTGTCCCTGACAGCAGGATCCAGAGCCTGACCTGCGCAGCTCAGCTGACATCCCTACAGCTAAATCCCTTCTCAGCACAGGCCTGCCCTGTCCTTTCCATGCTAAAGGCTCTCTTCCCCATAAAACTAGGGAAGAAGCCAATGTCTTCCTCCTCTTTTAGATCCTCACTAACCTAAACATCACTTAATGGCTTAGTCGTGTGTTTATGCTGTGTGAAAGTTAAACCACTAAAAACTCAGCTGAATAGGAAATTGCTTGCACTAAAGCTGCTTTTGCAACTTTGTAATGACTATAAGTTGAATTTCTTGTTTTGGCAATATTGATTAATACCACTGCTTACCGTGTTCCTCCTGGGTTTTTTTCTGATTATGAGTCCTAAAGGTCTTTTATTTTTCTTTATATGACAGAAATTTCATGTCTGGACTCCCTGAAATTTAATCAAGCTGAACCCCGCACTATAATTTGTCAGTCCTTTTGTGAAGAGAAGGTTGCTTCTTTGGGGAAACAGGGACACCCAGACTCTTGACATCTCTACAGAAAGGCAGGCAGACAACAAGATCCTGGTTCATACTAAGCTGGAGACAAAAGCCAGGTCTCAGGTTTATCTCTGTGGATGCAGAGGATGGGACCTGGTTAGAACAACTCAGCAACTCGACTCTGACAGCCTTCAGTCTCTCTCTGTACAATGCCAACCAGGTAGAGCTGGTGTACTATGTGAATTATTTTCCCATAAACCAGATCTAAATTTGAGCTTATTACACCCTATCACTTAAACTGTCGTCTGAACAGAAGACAGTTGTTTGTGTGACTTCTGTTCTGTGCCATAAATTAAAACAAGACAAAACTCAGATTCTTGTAGCCAAAATGACACACAGGATTTGTAGTATGCAGCACTAAAGAAAACTCTATTTCCTCATTTTCTCCCGTCTTCTCTGATTCAGTAAATTCCATTTCAGAAGCTAATCATATTAAGTAGCTTAACTTATTATAGGCCTGATGGTGGGCAAGCACACGAAAGTCTAATACCCAAATTATTCTTAGGGAGACAATCCATTCTGTCAGCTAATGATCAAAGCTTCCATTTATATTCACAGTGCTATATACAAAATGATTTAATTTCAGCATCTAATTTTTTAATTATTTTTTTTTATCCAGAAATGATTATGTGATAAACAAATCATTTGGAACATAAAAGAGTGAGATCATTGTAAATAGCTCTCTGTATCTCAACTTACTTAATAAGGGATGTTGAAAATCTAGAAAGCTATGACCCAAAATGGTTCCTTTGGCTGCTCAAGAATGAGAGAGGATACGGGATATCTTTACAAGAGATTTTCTTACTACATTTCTGAAGGCACATGTAAAGAGGGAACATTATTAGAAGTGATCCTGCTGTTCTCTGTCCTCCCTGAAGTTGTACTCCAAACACAGGTATTTTTATGTTTTTGCTTTATACTGTAAGCCTTGTTTTAAATAAGGAACAGAGAGCTCTTTTGGCCAGCCTTTCCTTTGTATTGTCCATTAAAATAAATAACTGGTCCTCTTTTCTGAATAAGATATCACATTTATAGCAGAAGGCGACATCCTCTTCATGGAACACTGCAGAATTGATTGATCTCTTGGAAGTAAAGACAAAGTTTCTGTGAATTCTGGGATAAAGTATTCTAAAATAACACCAGCTCTTTCTTAGCTGTTTCATGATTAAATAAAACATCATCTCCACTAAACACTTACAGCACTTCTTTAGTCCAATAGTCAGCATTTGCCCCCACATCACTGTCTCAGTGGGAAAAAGATCAGTCAGTACAGCTGCCAGTCATGAAAATCTTTTGTGGGCTTTGGTTTGTATTCCCATGTTTACATGTAGATAGAGTTGAACATCCTTGGGATTATTAACCTTAAACAGGAGAAGCAGCTATAGAAAGAATCATGGAAAGTCTTAAAAACAACCCAAAGTGCTCTTGAGATATGAGCACTTCTAGAAAATATTGAAGAGAAACACATGGGTCTTTTTTCAACCCAGTCACAGATGTCATTCAAAAATTCATTTTCTTTTCATCATCTCTGAGCACAGGCAGTATCTGTGATGGTTTTTTGCTGGCTCCCCTTTAGTTGTGTCCAATGCTGAATGTCCGACTACTGATGCAGATTTTGGGTGGCAGCAGTCTGAGTCTCAGGGTGTGAGGAACCTCCTGTTTCCTCAGCTCTCTACCATTTGCACAACTGGATCCTCATCTTCCTCAGGAAAAAAATGTCACTGTTCTATTTCCAGAAGCTCCTGCTGCAGGTGCCGCGCTGTCGTGGGGCACAGCCCTGCCAGCACCAGGGCTCAGCGCCGAGGTTTGGGTCCTCTTCACCTCCGCAGCCTGTCCGTCAGTGTGGTGGCCAGAGGGGCTCCGAGCCTCACACCAGCCCAGTGAACAGTTCCTGGGTGTGACTGTGTGAGTCAGTGTGGACCAAGAAGCCCATGGACAACCAGGATACACAGGGGAGCCGGGGCTCAGGGTGCTCCGTGGGCTCAGGCTGCTTGGTGGCTACTGCTCCCAAGCCCAGGGGACAGTCATAAACAGGTTTGATTTACTAGTACACATCCAGCCTATGCATATTGGCTTTGCTTTTGAAAATTACCATAGATTTCGGGTCTGTGGCAAGTCCTTTCTCTGCTATGTGTATGTATAAGTATATATATATGTGTACTGAGCAAATAGAGATTTTCTGTTTCATTTCTTTGTTTGAAATTCTCCGCAAAATTTGAGGTTTATGTACCCAGGGATGCATGATAACAAAAATATAATCTGATATTTGGTAGCAGAATAATTATTTCCTGCCTTTTGTTCAGGCCACTGTCAATTTGCCAACTTGGCAAACAAACTTTCAGTTTGTTTTTTTTTAAGGCCTGAAATGGCCTTCATGCAGGCAGAAAGTCACCCTGATGCCATGAAAAGAAAACAAGAAAACAAATAAAAGCTACATCTGTCATGTTGCTTAAACTATATTGACAAGAAGGGAAACCAGGCCATAGAAGTGATTATGTGTATCAGATGTCTGACAGCCTATGCTGTCAGTGTGCTATGACTTAAATACTTAGCTAGAAAGAGAACAATAGTGCCTATAAAAAAAGATTATCTGAAGAGGAAGTATGCCCTGATTTTCTAGAGTTTGGGATGTTTTTTTACTTAGGCTTTTTTATTCTGCTTTTTTTAATTGTTTTTTTTTCCCCAGTTACCTTTAAGGTAGGTGAATGTGAAATTTACTGAGCTTCATAGCAATAGAAGGTATTGGCACATCTCTTTTAAAATGTGCTTTTTTTAGGCTATCTGAGACTCAGCTCTTGAAGAAAGAAAAAAACCCCACCCATTACAGCCTAGCTTTTAGATAGCTGATAAGTCAGATGAATCACCTGCTGAAGGCATCTTGTTCTCTTCATTGCCTGCAGATGGATCCTAGATAAAATGTGTACTCTGAACACCTGGGGTGGGTTTCAGTTGCTTAAATATCAGTCCTCATACTACCCTAGCTTTCAGCTCCTTGGAAGGGTAGGGTGGGGCTGGTGGAGATGACCTGGGACTGGTGGAGCCACACATCTTCTGAAGTAGCAGGTAGGTTAGGGAGAGGGTGCCCGAATGACAGTGGATGTTTGTGGGTTTGTTATGGATTTGTGCCTGTAACGCTGCAGTGAGCAGAGGGGAGTATTCCTGTGGTCTCTCCCTCTCTGTTACTGCGGAATGTGCCTTGTTAAGAGATCTGCAGCTCTTGAAATTTGAAGTGAGACAAGAAAAGCAACATAAATCTCTTGGCTGTTTCAGTGTGAAGAAAAAGCTTTCATTAAGTATGTGATAAAAAATAAGCTTTAGGCCACAAGGAATTACTGCAACCGCAGGAATTGTTCTTAGCATTCCCTGTAGCTCTGGGTAACACCCACTGTGATCTGCTGTTGTGACAGCGATGAAATCAGTTGTAGGTGTGTGGGTGTTCATGTGTGTATCTATAAATTGTGGTGGGTCTCTGACACCTCTGTAACTACAAGAACTCCAGACCGGTGAATCTGTTGAGTTTCCAGTTCCTTTTTTGAGGCAGCAAGAAATGTTTTTCAACTGTGACCCTTTGCTGGGGCAGTGACATTAGTAGTGCCCAGTGCTTCTGCTTCTGGGGCTCCTCAGCCACGCACACTTTGGCTGTGGTACCTACTAAGGCTCTTATTTACACATTGGCATGGTGAGTTGTTCATTGAACTTTAGTCCCATAACTGTTTGCTGGGTTTTGTGTTCTGATACAGAAGGTAAACTTTTTGCTTTAGTGCCACAGGGACAAGGCCAGTTCTGTGTATAAACGTGTTTTTACACATATATATGTGCCTTTGGGTAAGATTGTATAAAAATCCTGGAGGAGGGAGGGGAAGGCACAGAAGTAAATCGTTCCCTATCACAGCAACACAATAATTCAAATGGACAGGAAAATCCCTCTGGCTGGGAGGTGATTTGCTCGCCAGGACACTACAGTCTGTAAGACCCAGAAGGTAGTGTGAATTCTGGTTCTTCCCCAGCAGGCATGGGGAAGAAGAAGTTCAATGATTAGAAAAATTAAAATTTTTCTGTTGTTTTTTTTTTACTTCTTTTTTATGCTACTGCATTTCTGATGTAAACAGTGCTAGTGACAAAAATGAGAAAAAAACCACCAAAATCAGAGGGAAGGGAGGGATAACTCTGGAACAAAGCCGGTGGTATCTCATAAAATGCTTGGCGGGAAAATTTCTTAATTCTTCAAGTACTTAGCATTGCCCTTGAATATCCTTAAAACACTCACACCTCACTTTTTGTAAGTAAGTATCTACCAGGTGGCAGAACTCTGCCGAGCTCTGCAGGGCCTCAGGGCTCTGCCCCCTTGCAGAAGCTTCCTGGGCTGTGGCAGGGAGCTGTGCACCTCGGTAGAGGTGAGTGAGTCCTCAGCCCCTGCAGCTTTTGCCTTCTGAGTCTCTGAAGAGCTGTGTAGTTCAGCTCCCTGTCTGGTAATCCCAGTTAGTTGGATATAGCCTCTTAATTATGCCATGAATTTGAGAGGAAACTGCTCATATCTTTACGGTGAGGAGATTAAAATTAAAACTGTTGGTTTCCTCTGCTGTTGTCAGTTCAACAAACTAACACGGAACAGAGAACTATCCATGGAGATGTCACAAATGCAGTCATAGCAGCAGCTGGAAAGGCTGCTATTGACTTTATTGCTGAAGGAAATGTTTGCTTAGACTGCGTCTGCAGGTAACAATGAATCTATTAAAATAAACCCTGCATTCATTTCCTGGCACTTCACATTTCCTGAATGCCTAATCTCTGCATAGAAAATAGCATTGTTGCTGTTTGGGGTTTCAAGGATGAAACATAACAGGTCTCCAAAGATATATATGTTTAAATATTATGTTTATTAACAGTAGCAGGGAGGGACCTCTTGCCTCTTCTATTTATTATTCTTGTGATGAGCCAGGAGCTGCGGTGTAAAGATTTCAAATTTCATGTTTTTCAGGAAGCCAGTTGTTGTGTGAGGAGTTCCCTTCTTCTGTTTCTGGTGTGTACCAGATCAAAAGAAACAACCATTTCTTGGGTTTAATCCATCAGCCTTATCATTCTGGAGGCAATAGCATATTAATTAAAGTAGAAATTGAGTGCATAATCATTTTATTCACCTGCTTTGTGGAGGGAAAAACTGCTGTTCCACAGTGAGATTTACCCATGAATGTGAAAGAAAGGGGCAGCACAAGAACCATAAGTGTATTTGGGGGCATCACCTGGAAGGCAAATAGGACATACCCTCATGTCAACTGGCATTCAGCAGAATTTACTTCTTTTATGCTTAATAGTTAGTGTTTTGAATTTTATTTCATGTAAGAATGAGATCTAATTAGAATAAATACTAAATATTGCATTACAGATGCCAGATGTTCTCAGTATAAATTACCTTATGAGTAGCAAAAGCTCTTGCTGCTATAATACCTCAGAAGTACCAGACAGTGCTTGCTGCAGAGTACTCTAAAACTGTATCTTTCCTCTCATTCTTGACAAGCAGCTCTTTGTCCAAAGAGAAGCTCTGAATGACTACAGGAATATGTAAGTTTGGGATGCAGCTTGTATTAATAGAAGGCAAATCTTTCAGAGCTGTGAAATCCCCCTATATTTACCATTTCACTGTTTCACTGGATTAGTCCAATTGTATTTCTTCCTAATCAGAAATCATCTTGAAGTGGTGGTGTGGTTTAATCCCTGCTGGCAACTAAGTACCACATGGCTGCTTGCTCATTTCCCCACCCAGGGTGGGATGGGGAGGACTGGAGAGGGTAAACCTCATGGGTTGAGATATGAACAGTTTAATAATTGAAACAAAATACAACAATAATATGCTATTAATAATAATAATTGTAATGAAAAAGAGAGAGAGTAACAGAACCCAAGTGATGCACCCCACAGTTTCTCACCACCCACTGACCAATGCCTTGCCTGTCCCCCAGCAATACTTGGCCCCTCCCAGCTAACTACCCCAGTTTATATACTGGGCATGATGGTGTACAGTGTGGAATATCCCTTTGGCCAGCTCAGGTCAGGTGTCCCAGCTGTTTGTGCACCTGCTCACTGGCTGAGCATGGGACTCTGAAAAGTCCTTGACTTGGGGCAAACACTAGCATGTTATCAGCATTATTGTCACACTAAATCCAAAACACGGCTCTGTACCAGCTACTAGGAAGAAAATGAACTCTATCCCAGCCAAAACCAGGACAAATGGGATCTGGGATACAGACTTTGTCAAATGAGACCCAGTCCAGCCCCTTACTGGCTGTGGGATGTCCCTTCTACATGTTGTGGTTTAGCCCCAGCGGGCAGCTAAGAGCAATGGAGCTGCTTGCTCCCCCTTCCCCAGAGGGATGGAGAAGAGAATGAGAAGAATAAAACTCAGGGGTTGAAGTAAAGACAGTTTAATAGGGAATGCAAAACAAGGAATTAATTCATTGCTTCCCATGGGCAGGCAGGAGTTCAGCCATCCCTGTGAGAGCAGGGCCTCATCACATGTAATACAGACACCAGCACTTTTAATGTCCCCCTCCTTTCCCCAGCTCTACATGCTGAGCATGATGCCATGGGGTGTGGGATATCCCCTTGGTCTTTAGGGTCAGCTATCATGGTGGTGCCCCCTCACAACTTTTTGCCCACCCTCAGCCTACTCACTTTTGGGGTGAGGGGCAGAAAAGGCATTGACTCTGTGCAAGCACTGTTCAGCAATAATGAAAACATCCCTGTGTTATCGACCTTGTTTTCAGCACAAGTCCAAAACACAGCCCCAAACAGCTGCTATGAAGAAAATTACCTGTACCCCAGCCAAAACCAGCACAGTGCATAAGGTTAAAATGCATAAGTACAGAGATTTCACTTTTAATAATTATGCATCAAAATATTATGTGACTTCATGGAAGAGACAAAGAAATTACTGTAATGCAAATAACCATTAGATCGCTCTAATAAATGGGAATAAACTCTTTAAATAGTGCCTATACATGATGCTGATAATCATGGCTAGTTTTGAAAAGACGTGTATTGTAAGTCTCAGTTCTATCCTAGAATAAAAACTAAGGATTCTTCTATATAGCTGGAGGAAAAAATCTGTTCTCTAAAAATAAATTTCCAACTCTACATCTTTGTGCTGAGTAAGTGTATAGCATCACGAGTTTGTGGTTCGGTTTTGTGAGTGGCTTTTTTTCCAGCCACTGGTGAAGGAATTGTTGCATGGCTTTAGTTCTCATGGCGATGCAAAGGGTGGTTTCAAGAAGACTTTCTAATGCAAAGCTGGTACTTTGATGGAATGTACTTTCTGATGTGCTGTCTGGCAGTGGAAGAAAAGCAGCCAGTAATGCTGAGGGATTGAGGTATATAACTAGGAAATGGTCTGAGCCTTTCTCTTTATGGAGAGAAACAGACCTTAATGAGACTTAAGCATTTACTCAAAGTATATGCTGGGATGTTGACCTGGCACTGTGGACGATTTCCCGAATTTTTTTTCTTTTCCAACCATCAAGACATTGAATCTGAGCTTCAAGTTCACCTGCCAGTGCAAGTGCATCTTTGGAAAAAAGGGGAAATATTGGATTAAGCTGAAAGCATTGTTCTATATTGAAGAAAACTTGGAATTGCCAGTGCCTAGAAGAAAGACCAACCCTTTAGTGGAATAGCTGTTAAAGAAAATGACGCATTATATTCAAGATAAGAAATTACTCAAAATAATCTTAGAGGCTGAATCTTCTAGAAGCAGATTAAAAGCAGGAGTTTAATTTAGATGCAGTCAGTCGATCTTGCAGGACAGATGTATTTCTAGAGATAAAAGTTTGCCTTTGAATAATCCCAAAATCAGGCTTTGGCAACATTGTGATCGTATCCCTTAACCTTGGTATGACTCTTCAACTCAGGAATGAACGCTACTGTTTTGTTTGCTGCCAAGCTTTCAGTTGCTGGAAAGGAGATGGTGAGGTTTGCTATGGTAACATCTGCATTCTGAGGCGAAGTATTCAGCAAACAGGGCAGAAGCTGAGTGTGGTTTATGTGATGTTTAGTTTGATAAACTATTGAGCTGTTACCCCAGGCTTTGACTGATTGTAGATGCTGTCTGCAGGAATGATGGAATATGGCTAGTTAATGGCTGATTTGCCTTATCTTTCATTATGTGTAGCACAGTGCTACATTAAATGTACTTATAGTTCATCTTAAACCAGTTGGCATATCCTTATTGTCTGCAAAAATCTGCTTCTGCCTCTCCAGAATTATGACCTTTTCTTGTTTTATTTTGATCAACATTTTTGTGGGAGGTGACAGTAGGAGGAGATTCTGTGACTCTGCATTAATATATTTTTAACTAGAGGCAAGTTAGAACTATGTCAATACATGGTACAGTGGTTCTGTGCTCTGCAATTTTACTCAAGCAAAATAGGGGGCTGGGGGCAGGGAGCACAGAGGAGTTGTTCTTTTTGCCTTCATGAACACACTAGACTGTTCTCAGGGATCCACACTGAAGTCTAATTCACACGAGGAACACGGGATGCAAGTGGGGTGTGCATCCAACCCTAGAACTCAGCAGGTGCTACATATCCCTCCAATTACCTGGAGTTCCAGTTGGTAGCACCTGTAGATTGATGGGTTCAGGGTATGCAGGTAAGTGTATTTAACACTGTTTTGAGACATGCTTCTCTTTAGATGCAGAATTATCTCCTCCTCTCCGTTGGGTTGGTGTTACGTGGTGTCCTACATGGTTTGTGTGAGTGACATTAAAAGCCGCAAAATACAGAAAACACACTTGGTGTTGTGTGAAAATCAAACGCCAAATAGCCAAATGTGGCCTGGAAAGGGACTGAATGATAATTTCAAGTGAGAATACTTCTTCATAATCATCAGTTTGACTTTATAAAGTGGCTTGGCCAGTCTTTGCTTCTTACCATGGGTATTTTTTGGCTTCTCTACAAGCTCAGTGGAATCATTGCATCTGTTTGTACTATACCATTTTAAGTTTACTTTGTGCCACGTACACAAGAAATATAGCCTAAAAGCCTGCTTATATCATAGAGCGTATTCCTTTGGTAAGAGGCAAAATGGATTTTGTGGTAAATTTTATAAGCATTTGAATTCTTATGACAAAATAAACTGAGTATAGTGTCACCCCAAACTGGCAACAGTGTCTTGTTGGAGAATGAAAAGGATATGACAGGTAAAACTCAGTTATATCTTCTTTGTTTATGGTTTTGTTTTATAAGCAGGGGAAGGGACAGAGCTGCTGGTTTTAATTCATCCCTTAAAGTGTAGTAAATGTAAAATGGGAGTGGCTAAACAACAGTAAGGAGAATAATTTGTAAGTGTTGAAATACAGTAAGTATTTGGGGAATACAGACTGAATCTTAGGGATAAATTATTTTCATGTTCTTCCTGGGAATCCTAAGCCAGTCCGGCTCTCAGTAATTTTTGCCCCACATTCAAATGAATTCCTCTCTGGGTGTCCAAGTCCCGCCAAGTGGAAATGCAGGATTGCTGGTAACAGCCTGTAAAGCGCCCCATTGCCTCCCTTTCATGGGCCACTGGAAATGCTGTGCTACATGTTTGCTGCTGTCCCTTTGGCTCATCCTGTGAGGAGCAGCTCTAGTGAAATAAACAACTACAAATTGACTTTCAAGTGGCCGTCAGACACACAGAAACCCACAGCGTCTGTTTAATGGCAGCACAGGGCCAGCACTGTGAAATCCTAAAGTCAGCCAGAGTTACAAATGTGGACTGTATCCCATTGAGATACAAAACCACCGCATTCGGAGCCAGGCTTGCCATCAAACTCACAGCAGAGCTCAGTGTTTGAGTTATAATTCAGAGGATTTAATCCTTCTAAAGCAATATTTGTAGGAGCACAGAGAAAGGAACCTCTTGCCTTCATTATAAGATGTTATAAATAACTCCGCAGAAAAACAAACCCTTGCTACATCCCTGAAATCTAATAAATGTAATATTTTAGTCTTCCACACAGCATGGCTTCAGCCACTGATTAGATCTGTCTCTGCATATGCATGCACAAAACACAGCTGTAGCAATGGATATGCCTTCTCAGTTGAAACTGTAGCAAGTTTTCTGAACTCTGAATTCTTTGTTTTAAGCATATGGTGAAATAAGCCTTTATTTGGTTTATCCTAATCGATAAACCAAACAGATACAAAATGTGTGCCAATATCTTGCCTTGTTCCTTTTTTTAAAGAGTCTATAGGAACATTAATCTTCACACTGACCATGTCTGCAGCTTTCCTCCTGAGCTCAGCAGGAAGGAGAGATGCCTGAGGAAGGCTTTGCAGGAGCCAAAGCTGCATGTTTTCAGCGTTAGCTTTGCTGAGGGCTTTCTCTCATGGATTCTGATTGCAAATAAAATGATCCTGGGGGAAAGGGAAAACACTCAGGGGCTGGAAAATAACAAAATCATAATCCAGCTTTTCCAGCAGTGCTCATAAAACTGCAGAGAGAAGGAAGCCTGTAAAACAACACCTAAAAGAATATTTAATTACTATGTTAACCCTCCTTACACTGGATTTTTTCCCTAATACCATAATATAAAAAAAAAAAGGCTCAGAATCCCAAACAGTCTTTCACAACCTCATATGATTTTATATACTACTTTACAACCAATGTGTTGCACAGGAAACCTTTATAAATTCAAGGAAATGTTTTGCATTTAGCGTTTCTGATTTTTTGGTACTTCCTTGTTAAGGAGCAAGGACTTTTCAACCTATTACATTGCTAAAAAAAAATCCACTTTAATTCAGAGTGGGAGTGATTATATAGCCTTTTCACTAGTCTAGCTGGATTGGTTTTAGCTTTAACTTGATCCAAGGCAACTTGCTCTCATTGCCTCAGATATCAGCTATTTCTAGATGTGAACAAGAATGTTTTCTTTGGGAAGGCATTGTACTTAATGATCTGAAAAATATTCTTTCAAATATGTATACTCAGCCTCCTAAAAGAGTGTGTTAAAGGAGGTAATGTACTCATAATAGCGTTATTCTTTCTTGGCTTAACCATTAACTCTCTGCAAGCTGCAATAAAGAAAAACCTAACCTGTGTGGAATTGGGGCTGACACAGGCTGAGTACAGCTGCTGGGTACTTTTGAGGGAGGAAAAAGTCAAGCTGCCCATCTTCAGCTCACATGGACTAATTCACCAGGCACACGTCCCTTCCATTCTGTGGCCAGCACATACCTGAAAAACCTGTTCAGTTTGTCAGTGTGCTTGGGGGGTGGGAGTTCTTGACAGCTTGTAGTGAGGAAAACTGAAGAATTGAGAGGATACGTGACTTCACATTTCTGGAAATCTGTACTAGACAACCATCAAAAGAGGCTCTCCAGGCTCATAATCCTGCACCTGAAGAGAAAACCAACTGAAATTTTATGAGTGCTACTTCAGGGACTTTGTGGCACTTCAGTATGACATTTTTTCTTTCTGGCCAGTTCTCCAGGATGTTCCTGTTTGTGTGACACCTTCATAGGACAGCTCTATATTAATGAATGAGCATGGAGTTAGGCTGGCTCTGTTGATGTCCTAGTCTATACTAATGGAAGTACAAAGTGAGGTGAAACATTGGCTGTCCAAAAAAATGCTCCATTCCAGAACTTTCAGTAACTTTGCTGGAGTTTTATGCACAATACTTCAGTTCTTTGCACAATATACTGATACTCTATCTTTAGGGGAGCATAAAGCTTCCAAAATCCATAGGTGTTCTAAGTAGCAATGAAGATTAGATGACCTTGATTTATTGTACAAAATTCACAATATTCTGTGATATATACATGCTCAGGCTATGCAGTCTTTCTGTCACCAGGATAGACAAGGAAATATTGCTCATGTATCTCTCTAATTCCGTAATTTCTCCCATGCCTAAGTTGTCATTAAAGATCTTAACTAAAAATCATGCTATAATTTTGCTTGATGATGTAGCAGACCTCACTCAAACTTTGAGAGAGAAGTCTCTTGTAAGAGTGAGCTCTTTGGAGCTGTTGGAAGGTCTACCTAAATGAAATCCAAAGTAAAATGGATTGTTGAGAAATGCTGCTTTCCGCTGGTAAACAAAGCTGCTTCAACATGTGGGCTGATAGAAGAAAGAAATAAGGAGGGATTCATGAAAGCTTCAGTGAAGGATCTCAATTTGTGCTTTGGAGGGGGGGGCTGTGGAGGGGAGCTCAAAACACACCATGTAGCTGACCTGGAACAGAAGTGTGTTATAGGGGTGTACAATCTCTACTCTGCTAATACACTGCATTCTTTTACTTATAATTCACTTGTCCTGAAAGACAGAGATGTGAACAGTGTCCCTGAAGTGCAGTCAGGGATATCTAGAAGAAGCTCAGGCCTTTCCCTTGTCCTTGCATAGCCTGGACCTCCTCTGACACCCAGAGGTTTGCAGATTGAAGGAAATAACTGTTGGTCAGTCTCCACCAGGAACACCAAGATCCTTCACAGCTTTCACCTGCTGCTCAGATGAGCCTGCTGCCTGGCCCAGCAGTGTGTTCATAAGAGATTTTATGGCATTCTGTGCACCATTTATTTCCTCACTAGATATGCTCAGAGCTTCACTGTAACTCCCTAAGATGCTGCCACACAGCCAAATATAATTCAGTGCCTGAAGAATGTTGATGGCTTGTCAAAAACAAGGGAAGGTGGACTCTGTGAATTGCCAGAGGGAGAGCTCCTGGCTGCTGAGATACGTCTTGCTGAGGGGAACTTTGTCACAAACTTCATCCATTTTTCCTGAGAAATGCTCAGGTTGCACTTTCTGTGGGATATCACTCTGGGATGTTGCTGGCTGTTGATGCCTGGTCCATCACCACCCTGCAGCAACCATGGTTCATCCATCGCTCGAAGCTGAGGATGAAAAGTCGCTGGAGACCACAAATACAGACAACCTGCATGATCAGCCTCTCTGTGTCAGCTTTGGGAGCCTGTTTTTAATCTGCAGGGATAGCACTTGATCTTTGACAGATGTATACTGGAAATAGAAGTATGATTAAGGAGACAGAATGTAGCCAGAGCTCATAAAGGGCTTTATTTACTTTTCATCAGGTCTTATTTCAAGAAGATTCTAATCTTCTCTTAAAATAGATGTATAAAAAGGGAGAAAACCATCCTTCCTTGTCATGAATGAGTGACCTTAAAAGCACCCATTCACAAGTACTATAATTATTAACATTACATTAGCATGGCTATAAGGACTAACAGGGCTACAATATTACTGGCATCACAGGGATGTGGTGGGAAGACTCCTGTGACTGAAGTGCTGGAATGGAAGGATACAAGCTCTTTAGGAAGGACAGACAAGAGAGACCTTAGAGCAGTCTTCCAGTGTCTAAAGGGGTTCCAAAAGAAAAGCATAAAGGGACTTTTTACAAGGCTGTATAGTGACAGGAAAGGGGGGAATGGCTTTGAACTGAAATATATCTAATGTAAATATCAGGAAGAAATTCTTTACTGTGCAGGTGATGAGACAACTGTACAGGTTTCCTAGAGAAGCTCTGGCTGCCCCATCCCTGGAAGTGTTCAAGGGCAGGTTGGATGGGATTTTGAGCGTCCTGATACAATGGAAGGTGTCCCTGCCCATGGCAGGGGGGTGGAACTGGGTGATCCTTAAGGTCCCTTCTAACCTAAACCATTCTGTGATTCCATTGCTACCTTTCACCTTCTGGTGCACTGCTCACCTCTCTCCTGCTGAAATCTAGAGCAAAATTTCTAGGCAAAGCTGATGATCGTGTTTCCTTAAGTGCCCTCTGCTAATCAAAAGTAATTGCCAGGTTAGAAGGGTTTCACTGATCTCCTTTCGCAGTCAGTTGGGGTTCTGTAGGTTCATTCTCATGGGGCTGAAGAAAGCTCACTAAAAATGGAAATATGAGACTTTCTGCAAGGCTTATTTGGATTTGGGGTTTTTTTCCTAAAAACAACTTGTTCTAATTCCAGAGCAAAGAACCTAACTGTTATGCAGAAGGAAGGTAATTTATGTTGGACCTTTGATGTTCAGTGATCAAATCACTGAGATTTGATGATGGGATTATGTACCAAGGGTAATTTCCAAGTTAGAGCAAGAACATGTCAAGTGACGAATTTCCCTTTCTTCCTTCAGCTAACACTTTTGTCATAGAAATTACTTCCAGTATATCTGACTTCACATAGGAACTAGGACTGTTCCACAATTATTTTAGCCAATTACTTAAACCATGTAAGAAGCTTTTAATCATAGTTTACTGAAAAAAACCAAAGAATTGCAAGGTTATTGTATTTGTACATATCTTTGTCTTAACATATGTAGCTTTGAGAAATTTGTTTGTAATTTGCCAATTTTTCTTGAAACCACTGTTGTAGTCATTTTCAAATTTTAAAAAATGGTAGCACTAGGAAAAATAATGGAAGATTAAAAGGGTGTGTTTTCTTACTGCATGTATACCTAGCATTTATTAGCATTATTTTTAGAAGATAATTCGGAATAAAAAGTAATCAAGGCAACTTGCCTTAAAAATACTGAGCTGCGCAGGTTCTTGCTGGGATTAATGTTTCTGGGGCAGCAGAACAAGGCCACTTGCCGAAGACAGTATTTGACATCAGAGTACACCTATGGAGACAATACACTTGGTTTCACAATGTGAAAATCACCCATATTTCACAAGTGAGGCTTATTATATTGTGTTTTTTCTCTTTTTTCATGAAACATAGCATTACTCATTTTTTTAAGAAACTGCTTGCTCAAATGAATTCAAGGGAATTGTTTTTCATTTTTTAAATTTTATTCAGTGCTTGCGGGCCCCAGGCTGCAGGGAATTGTTATTTGGTGCTTTAAACTTGAGCTGTGGAGTTTAGCTGGAATTGATCAAAACTTTCTCCTTGTTTCCTGACTGACCCACACAATGCCATTTTGTTTCCGTTGCCAGCTGCTGGAGCAGCAATTCCTGTAATCAAGATGAGGGTGCTGCTGCTGTGTTTCTGTTGGGGACAGTATCAGATGATTGGGAATTCTCTAAAAACTGAAAATCACTTCCTTTGAACTCCCCAGGTCTTGTGTCTGTGCAGGTTAGGCTGCTTTAAGACTTCTTGATTCAGATGCAAGTTTAAAATGTAAGCGGGGGTCACATCACGTTCCAGTAAAGGTCTGTGTATGTGTGCATGGGTGCCTGGAGAAATCCCTAGCTGTTTCATGGAGCTGCTGTGCAGTTCTGGCAGAAGGCCTGGGCTGAGTGGTCCCCCACTGCCGTGGTCCTCTCCTGCTGAGAAATGCCTGCTGCTCCAGTCTGGCTTTGATTTTTATTTTTTTTCCCCAAAACATAATAGGCAATTTGTTCCCAGCAAAACTGACCCCTTTTCACTGTTTAGAGGTAGTAACTCAGGGGATAGAAACAGCAGAAAGTCAACCATACACAAATTCTCAGACTTCCCTAATTCCTCAGGAGTTCTAGTCCACGAGGAAATGTTGGCAAACCTTTTCTCACATACCTGAGCAAAAATACTCTTGAGCAAAGGTAAGTGCCCATCATCTGTCCAATCATCTATTCTTACATAACACCGTGAGAAGACAGAGTATCAAGCACAGGGATTTACTCTCAGAGCACGGTCACGAGTCTGCAACTGCAGAAACTCCAGAGGTGAATGTGATCCTCTGTCTCAGGAACAGAGGGATACTAAGGACTGAAGTCACAGTAGTGTAACAAGGACTTTCAGTGCCAGGTTTGTTCTCTGAAACTTAGTAACTCGTTTCTGTCTTCTAAAATGGCTTTTGTCCTTCAAAAACTCTGGTTTAAATGACACTATGCTCTTTAACAGGGTAAAACACCTTGTATCTGTCAGAAAGCTTTGAATATTTCTATTTTACCATGGAAAAATCATCTTGACTTCAGTTGATCGTGGTGATCTCTGGATCCCTTTCCCCCCATGGCGTGGGGCGGCCCAGTTCTAGTTCCATTTCCATCTGAGGAACCATTCCGACATCTTGAAGGATAGGGAACGGGAACTCCAGAGCCAGAGGTTTCTTCAGGCCCTGAGCCTGGAGGGGAGAGGTGCCCTCCCCTCCTTCCACCCACATGGTTCCATGGCCGGCACAGAGACAGCACACCGGCGTGGAGCGGAGGCAAGAGGGAGTTTATTGTTGGGGGGGTTACATTTATAGGGTTAGGAGGATTCACAGAGTAACCCATTACAGGTTGCAGGAAGGGGTTAACAACCAATAGGAAGGGGTTAAAGTGGGCCAATGAGAACACCTCAGGATATCTTCTCAGGACATTCTTGCATGGGATAACACTTGTCGTGGGGGGTGTTGGGAAGAAGAAGCATGTGTTTGCAAGGAGACCACAAAAAGCCATTTTGAAACATGTTTAAACAACAGTTTTCTCATATAATGCAGGTTTTGTGCCACAGTGATCTGTGCTAGTGTTTCCGCACGTTTATATGTTTGGGAAACCGTTTTGTGAGGCATAATATAGTTTAACACTATCAAGATTTTCTGCAAGTATGTTTCTTATTGACATGGGGTTTAAGCCTTTACTGTGAAGTTGTTTCGTGTTTACTGTCATGGGCTGCTTTGATAGCCCTGTGTTCTTTAAGAGCACGCACTCAATAGAATTGAAGAACAAATAAAAGTAAGTGTCACGCATCAGGTATTCTCATAAACCCACCCAAAACTTGTTCTGCCTGCTAACCAAACAAAAGAGTGTTCCAATTGCTTCCTCTTCATGCACTAGATTTTTCTGTGGGCTTACTGTCTTATTCTACCCTCTCACAGACATAGATTAGCAAAGTTTATTCCAAGTGATATGGATCAGCAAAGTAGAGAAGTGGCTTGTCCACATTTGAACCCCTTGAAAAAGTGCTGTATGTGGTAGAATGGTGTCAGTGTTATGCAGTGGTGTGGAATTAAAGAGGAAGGAAACAGCCATGGGAACAGGGCCTTACAAACTTGTTGTATATAGTCACAGCCTCCAGTCTCATTAATGTTGTTAGACATTGCTGGCCTCCTCTCTAGAGACCAGCTGAGGAAGCTGGGTGTGCACAACAGCAGAACTGAGCTCAAATTGTAGGCTGGCATTGATGCAGCCTCTCTGACTTAACTGGCTATGACTGAGAGCAGCATGAGGTGATTCAGGAGATAGGCTGGGGCCATGCTTTCCATATATAATTGTAGATCTCTCCCTTCAGAAGCTGCTTGTGGGTTATAAACAGAAGAGAGGGAGAAACCTCTCTGTAGGCACAGTTGAGGGATGTGAAAACCAGAGGGGAATGGGATGCAGGCACACAAAGGTTTTCTTTTCTAATCTTTAGACCATCCCTGAAGGCTCTAAATTGCAAACAGGGCCACTTATTGGGTTGGCAGATGATGCATCTACCCTCACTTCCTGGAGGCGGTGCACACCTAAAGCAGTCTCTGTGAAGGTTTTGTCTGAACACATCGTGTTGCCATCTGCAGTAGAGAAAGCTCAGTGGTTCATGGGTGACTCGTTCTTCCCTGTAGGAAGAGAAAATGGAAACCCGTGAGAGAAGGGTGCTGTGGGAAGTGGGAGACACCCACATCACCCACTATGGCAACATGAGATATAGTCCCTACTTGCAAGGCAGGGCTGCCTTGTACTGTTGGTAGATTTGGAACTGAGCTCTGGAACTTAAGTCCCTAAAATCTGTGAGTATGGACATAGGTGTTGGGTTTAATCAGTGATAGATGATTTAAAAAAAAAAAGAAGGCAGTATAGCCCAGTAGTCTGTCAGAGTTGTCTGACCCTATAGCTGGGATAGTGGAATGGCTTGTGAAATAATTCAGTTATGACCTCATATTACAGTGCAGTGGAACTAGTGTTGGGTTAGAGAAAAAACCCAAGAATGCTGAAAAGCAGATCTTTTTATTTAGAAGTGTACAAGTACAGAAGAGAATGTACAAAGGCTGTATGTGAAAATTTGCACCTGCCTGGGTTCTCAGTTTAAGCTTTCCAAGTTAAAGATGCCACGGTGATGGTAAAAGACATGCTGTGTTTTGTATTATCATTTATGGTTGTGGATTTCCTTCCATCTCTAAACTGCAATTAAATGTTCCTATCATCCTGTAAATTAGCCTTTCTCTTTTAAGCATCCCATTTGCAACTCTATGTTCATATAATCCTGTAATTATGTAACTATTTTCATTTCAGCACTGATTCAGCAATGTACTTAAGCATATGAATAATCTCTTTGAACCCAATGGGACTCCTCACATGTTTAAAATTAGGCAGGGTTTAATTACTTCACTAAATCAGCATCTATGCTGGTGTACAGAAATGGGGATAAAGGAGGTGGATTGAATCTACTGTAAACATCGTTATTGAACTGGACATTTCTAAACTCTAATTTTATCTTGCTACTTTTAATGTTTTCAGCTGAATCATATTACTAGAGACACCATACATGAAGTATTTGGATTGAATCACATCTTTTAAAACCATTTTCTCTAGAGGCAAAGCAGTTTTAAGAGGCTTGAGCCCTCCCTTGCCCTGTGTTCTCTCTTGAAGTTGGCTGCCCTTTCAGGCGTGCCATTGCAACTGGTTGGAGATCAGTGCCAGAGAAAGCCTTTTTTTCCATTAGAAGTGGAATGCCGTGCAACATGTTGCAGAGGTATATTTTACATGGTGATAAACTGATAATGGAGATGGAAAGGCTTAGGGCCACCTCAGACCACTAACACTACTGAAGAAAATGTACATCCTGAGAAAGCTCTACTGTGGTCTTCAATCCTAAAATTGCACATTGCCCAGGGCCTGTAACATTAACATTTTTAACCAAAGCTTATCCATGAAGTCTCTAGCATTTACCTTATGATATATGAAATAGGAAACTTGAATCATAGCCACTGAGTTGGAATTACAACTCTTCTATATTCAAACAAAACTGAACTTCAAGAAGTACCCTCGAAGAAAGAGGGAATGTAAAAGAACGAAATGAAACATTGCAGACTGCCTTTTGTAACAGAATATGCAAGTCTGTACCAAGTATCTCCAATTTTTACCATAGGAAATGGAGGCAAACAGGCAAAGTTCTTTGGAATTAAGTACAAATTAATGATTTCTAGAAGGCACAGTGTTATGATAATTTTAAAGGCTTTTTCTCCAGTGTCATAATGTCTCATGCAAGCATAGAAGAGTTTTCAGGAAGCAACGGCCTTGCCCTGAGTCAAAACAGTCTGATATCTTTGGTACTTACACAGGGATTATTTTACAAAACTATCAAGACAATCAAAATTCTCTACAACAGGACAGACATGGACAGAATTCTGTCCCAAAGTCAGCATTTAATCTTAGAACACAAAGCAAACAAAAAGTGCCAAAATATGATTAAGGACTATTTTAGAGACAGAATCCATACAATGGTGTTTAAGGTTCCTGTATGTGGCTTAATAAGCACTAATGGAGATGGAATTACCCAAAGCTGTGAACAATGAGAGGCTGCCCAGACAAATGTTTATAGAACAAGGTGGCAGCCTGCAGGCAGTCTGGATCTCAATTAAACAGCCAGAACACAGTCCTACTAAAAAAAAAAAAAAAAAAAAAAAAAAAAAAAAAGACAAAAGAAGCAGAGGAGGGATATTTGTACTTCTCGACTAGGAGAGCTATTTGGGGATATTCACAGAGAAAATGGGAATGGACCCCTTATGAGGAAAAGAGGATTTAGAAAGGATCAAACAAGAGGGGATTTGATCTATTTATTTCACAGATTAGGTTCTGAAAAAGAGACCAGTCTGTGAAGAAAAGGCCTGATTATTACTTTCTGGTTGAAATTCCGTTTCATACAGGTTTTAGTGGTAGTGAACTGGTGGTGGTAACACTGCTGAGAGCAAAATGACTAATGCCCTGGAAGCCATTACTGGAATAATTTACCATCTTGCACAGCTCCAACCATAACTTTACCAAATGGTTCTTTGCATCAAATCTTTACCTTCTGCCTGAACATACCTTCTAAGCATGTAATATTGATTCACAGATTTGCTTGGATAGAGAATAAATACCCTTCATCCAGTGAAATGTGTGTTTTTGCCTGAATTTCTCTAGCTTCAGCTATCAGACATCATGTGAGTCAGTTAAATAGGTCTTTTTATATCTCATTCCACCAAAAAGCTCACTGAGTTACTACATATTATACAAAAACCTGCTTTACCTTCTGATGTTCTCACAGGAGTCACCTCTGACTCCAGAGCTGGGCTGCTGTGGTCCAGGGAATCCAATTAAGCAGCCCCTGTATAAGAAAAACATAACAATGTTTAGCACTCCAGAATGCAATTTAGTTACCTAAAACCTATTTTATGCGACCTAAAATTGGGTTTGTAAGGCTCCTGTTCCTATTCACCTATGCAGACTAGACATAAATGGTGTTTTACATAAAAAACTGAGTTTTGCAAGTGAGAAGAAAGACCACAGGGTTATTTACTTAATTAATTGTTTATTTGATGTTTGTTTTGATGTCAAGCACTGGGACCACAGTGTCCTCACAAACTGGATGATGCCCCAGTGAATTTCTAGGCTCTTGGCCTCAGTGGAGCAGTGGTATTTACTGGCTTCTCACATGCTGCAGTAGGAAGAGCTGGGTACCATGGAAGGGACCCGAAAATGATACAGCTCCTCAGTCTGTATTTTGTCTGAATATAATCTTAAAGAAAATTAGGATAAGGGTATGACACAAGTTCTGCTTCTTTAGGGCTCTGGAATTTACTTGTCGCTCCACGTCTTCCTCCAGCTAGAATCTTTATTTCCTTGCAAGAATAGATCAAGGATTGTTTTCTCTTTAAAAACATCCCTCAGGAAAAGTTTTTCTGCATTCTGTTGCAAGTTTTGACTGCTGTGTGGAAAGTCCTTGGTGATGTACTCTGGAACATGGGTCCCTCCTCATTTTCTGCGAGATGACTGTATGGGACATACAGGTACTCATATTGTTTACTTTCTCAGATTTGTCACTGCTATGTAAAGGGGTAAGAGTTATGGCTCCTTGTTCCTATGACTCCTTGTTCCTGTCTCCTTTCTCATGGAATTCTTTGGGTTAGAAGGGCCCCCAGGAGGTCTCTGGTCCAACCCTGTGCTCAAAGCAGGACCAGCTCTGGGATCGGGCCAGGTTTCTCAGGGCTTTCTGCTGGCAGGTCTTGAAAATCCCCATGAATGAAGGTTTCTTTTCCTTTATTCCCCCATGAATGACAGCCATTACCCTGGGAATCAGACCATTCTCTTGAAGTAAGTAGACTGAACAGGCCCTGGCAGAATGAGAGCTTTGATATTTTATAGAACAAAGGGTATTAGCAGCATCCGCCTTTCCTACCAGGCCTGCAGCCACTACACATCCAGGTCTGCCAGTGGTTGTCCAGTGCCTTCTGTGAGTGTTTACTGAAGTGTGGGTTTCAGGAGGTGCATTTATTGTTGATTTAATGACAGTAAATAAAACAACTTCTATTGGTATTTACCTGTGTTTTTATTTACGAACACAGGGACATGTCTTCTCTGTAACGTGCTATTCCCTTGTCAGTGGTAGTCTCCAGTTTCAGCTCCTTGACGCTCTCAAAACATCCTTCAAAAATTGTACTGGAGTTACATTGTGAGCAAAAATCTTTATCAAAATTAAAGGACAATAAGTTCATTAATATTGATGAATAATGAATCATAGGATGTTGCCCTTTGATAAACCAGCTATAAACATTAATACAAGTGACCATTTAATGTAAACAGAAGTATGATGTTCTAATTTATTTTCTGTTTCCCTCTGTTTGCTAATTCATCAATGTATTAAATTGCGTAGCTGAAAAAAGGCTTTGCAAATAACAATTTCATTTGTTACACACTTATAAATGTTTAATATTAATAGTTTAGGAATTGAAGAGGGGAGGTCTGGAATGATGCAACCACCTGTGCAACATGATTTTCCCAGCTTGCCCTTATCATCCCATTGCTCAAGATTTGGATCACAGGGTTCATAATAATCTGACTTCTGTGTGCAGGACAGGGATGAAACAGCTGAGAGGAGCCTCCTGCTTGCCATGTGTCCTACCATCTATGTGAGTAACCAGTGTGCTGAAGGAAGAAGACAAATATCTCAGGCCCCCATGTAAGGTAGCAGATGGGTTGAGACATAACAGATTTAAGGACTGTGTGCATCAGAATCTGTTTGTTCTGCTGAATTGCATGCCACGCAAGGTACAGAAATTTTATGCTTGGTGCATATGTCAGATTCTTGCTAGTATTGCTTTGCTTTCTCACTGCTTATTAAGAAATTGTTCACACTTGTGATGAGCATCACACAATGATGAGTCATACAACAGCTTTTTTATGCTACTTCTTTCCAGCATTCACAAAGCTGTTTAGGGTTGCTTTAGGAAAGGGAAGTGAGTCCGAGTAGCTGCTTAGCTCCTATCTCTTCCACTTTTTCTACTTAATTTTCTCATGACTTAAGTTTTCTGATGTTGTGCATAGAATTGTTATGATGCAACTCATGATCAGTAACTCATTATCATATTACTGAAGTGATTCATTATGGGTTATAATTTTTTACGATAGGAGGGTGGTTTCTAGCTGAGTAGCTTCAGTGCAGTTAGACTGCAAGCAACTACCTCTGTTTCTCTGCTCATGGAGTTCATTGGAGTGGAGAAGCTGCCTAATGAGAGCTCATTAAGGATCCTGTGGGTTTGTGAAGCATAAACAAGCAGGTTGTATCATGACCAACTTCCACAAATAATGTTTCCCTATTCATTCAATAAAAATGAATTAATAAGCTTTCTGTACTCCTAAACTCTTTATTCTGTTCATTGTTTCCTTAGGATAGCCTGCTTTTTCCTTTTTTTTAAAAAAAAGAGATCTAATTTTCCCTCATAATTTCTGTTCAATTAACCACTCCATTCATATGACTCAATTGATCTTAATAAAGCTATATCATTAGTGCATGTGATCCAGTGAGTTTTAAAGCAATAGACTCTTTACTTATTTTATCCTACATGCACTTGTTTCTTTAATTTTTTTTCCTTACAAGTCATCTGATGGCAACATTCTTATTTTGTATTATAAATACACGGGTATTTGTCTTCATGGGCTTGAGCTTGGTTTGTTTAGCACGTCCTAATAAACACCCTGATTACCGTGAGGCTCTGATTATAACCAATACTCAGTACATTATCTTCAACCTTCTGAAGTAAGAATTTCCTTAAATTTCACAATGCTATTCAGAAAAAAAGTAAATGTTACTTTTGTGTTTTGTCTTGTTAGCAATCATTGTCTCTGCTCTGTGGCTGGTATAGTTTGCCTCAGAGGATTTATATAGTGGTTAAAAGAATTTTTGAGAAGACAAATTCTTTACTGTGAGGGTGATGAGGCCCTGGCACAGGTTGCCCAGAGAAGCTGTGGCTGCCCCATCCCTGGAAGTGTTCAAGGCTAGTTGGAAGGAGCTCTGGGCAACCTGGTCTAGCATAAGGAATCCCTGTCCCTGCCCATGGAAGTGGATTGGAATGAAATAATCTTTAAGATCCCTTCCAACCCAAATCATTCTATGATTCTGTGATAAATCTGTTTAATCATTAGAGCCTAAAACTGCCTTAACATCTTTTGTAAAAACATACATAGTCCCCATGTTGAGATTCTCTGTGAAAGCTGACAGGTGCTTGCAGCAGGAACACATTTTGTGCTGAAATGCACCATGTGTTTGTCATGACTGCTATAAAAATAACATTGTTATTTTTCTAGAAGTAATTGGTAAAGATTTAATATCCCCACTTTTGTTTTTATAACACTTAGAAATCTACTTAAAAAGTGACAATGGAGTTTTCTGGAAGAAGCTTGAAAGCAAAAGAAAAACAGCCCTGAAACTTCTCTTGTTCTTATTTTGCTGTCACGCTTTTTCAGCACTGTGAGAGATGATAAAGGGAAGTATGGTCTTGGACTGTTGTCACATAAGGAGGAGCTGAAAAAAGCTGCATAAAGAAGCATGACCAGCAGGTCAAGAGAGGTAATTCTCCCCATCTACTACACCTTGTAAGCCCCTGTTTACAGTATTGCAGTTCTGAGGTCCCCAGCACAAGAGAGACATGGACCTGTTTGGAGCAACTCCAGAGGAGGGCCATGAAGAGGATCAGGGGGCTTGAGCACCTCTCCTAGTAAGAAAGGCTGACAGGGTTGGGGTTGTTTAGCCTGGAGAAGGGAAGGCTCTGTGGAGACCTTATAGCACCTTACAGTACCTAAAGGGGGCTTATCAAAATGACAGAGAGATACTTTTTACCAGGCCCCAGCATAAGAGTTTCAAACTGAAAGAGGGTTGCTTCAGATCAGATGGAAGGAATGGATTTTTTACAATGAAGGTGGTAAGAAACTGGAACAGTTGCCCAGAAATGCTGTGGATGCCCCATCACTGAAAGTGTTCAAGGACAGTTTGGATGGGGCTTTGAGAAACCTGATACAGTGGAAGGTGTCTCTGCCCACAGCAGGGGTTTGGAACTAAATGATCTTTAAGGTCCCTTCCAATCAAAACCATTCTATGATTATATGAAGAGTGTAAATGAATGAATTTCACAGTGCCTACAAAAGAAAGGAATGACTCAGTCATTTATATAATGCACTGGTATATGAAATTAGGAAAAATGTGACTTGACTTTTGTTCTTATGTACTTTTTAATTCTCACTAGGAAAAACCTTTGAAAAATTCGATGCTGGCTAACACCTGCAAAATTTACTTTTCTGCTTAACAATTTGTTTTAATGAATTGAAGCCTGCCTTTACAAGTTTGTAGCTGCTGCTTGGGCCTTATACATAACTTTCTATTTACTGTCAGTGCTCCATGGAAGTTCAAAGCTGCTGCTTTGTAGCATAGCCCCAGGGGTTTGGGTTTTCAGACTAGGTATACCATACGTTTTCCATGAAAAGTAATGGAAGATTAGTGTGTCTTGTGTAGAAAACCGTAGCCAGGACATTTATTTCATAGACTTAACTTGGTAAAGCAGTCTAGGCATGTAATCACTTGAGATGTCTCATAGACTAGAGATAAGTGCTGTTACACAGAGATGTGTTGCTAATATTGATGGGCAGATACTAATCGCTTCGTGATTCCTGGTGATGTATCCCTACATATGCACCCAGAGTGCAGGAAGCAGGGAATGATGAATTTTAAAAGATACTTTTGATAATGTCTTTGCTGTTCTATTGAATTATTAAGGGCTACCTTGGCTTGAGTGCTCTGGGTATCTATCATGCAGCCTCCAGGAAGCACTCCAAGTGCGCCCGAGTGAAACACCCCCAGGTCACCACCCCTGTCCTAAAGCCCCCCAGTTACCTCCAGCTGCTCTTGGATTCTTGCCCAGGTGCCGGCTCACGGGCCACTTAAAGCCTCCTATCCCACCAGGACAGGTGTCAGAAAGGACACCAGGAAAGCCTTGCCTGAGGTTGCCCCTCTGGAGAGCATGGTTCCCCCTCCAGCATAGCACTGCTCTGGGGTCCAAGGGCCCATATCTCATCCAAGCAGGACAGCCCCCTCTGCCAGTGCCACACTGTGGGGTGGAGGGGAGAGCCAGGGAGAAGCCAAGCTGCCACATCTCTTATCTGCTGAGACTGGATGGCAGGGAGGAGCCAGTTAGGACAGGCAAGAATGCCCTGGAAAGGGATGTTCACAAATGGTGACAGTGTAGCTGCCCAAGAGCCCAAAGTCCTGTCTGAATCAGAGTCCCTGAACCTCCTTAAAGGTGTACAGTTCACGTGAAAGAGGATGAGTTGTGCTGCACAAGCCCTTGTGCCTGCCCTGGGCAGAGGATTGCTATTTATTTCCCCAAGAAAGAGACAGCCTGGTTTTTTTGTTTGTTTATTTGTTTTGTTCTGTGGTTTGGGGAGTTGTTTAGCCAGTATTTGGAACACAAACTGAGGCACAAGCTGCATCTGTTATCTCCTGATCCTTGAGCTGATCTGTACTCATAAAATCAGGGCATTTACTATTTTTACTTCTGCATCTGAGTACACTGTGCTGATTCCAACAAGGAGGCCCCTCTTGGCACACTGCTCTCCAGGAGATGCTGAATGTTTCCCAGTGAAGAATAAATTTGGTGAAATGCCTGGGTTTTGTTATTTCAAATGAGCAGTTCCTTACGGCCAAATCAAAATAGTTTGCTCAGGGTGGGTAAGAGGAGGGAGGTGTAGAAATGAAAAAGTGAGGAACTAAATTCACAGACCTGAGGGGAATATTAGTGTTGCCTTTCCCTCCAGTGCCTCAAGTTTCCTTCTGAATGCTCTAACCCTGTGCTTCTGGGTAAGACAGAGTCAGTGGTACCAACACTGGCTGTCTAGGGATTCCAACAGAATCAACTGGCATGTTTTGAATAAACTTAAATGTACTGTGGAAGATTTTCATTCCTATAAAGGAAATATTTGAAGGTACCTGAATTATACGTGCATGCACCTTTTTGCTTCTCTCACGGTCCGATTGAAAATAAACCTAGTTTTTGCACCACTCTGTTAAGGGATCAAACAGAAGAAAGAGTTGTTGCTAGAAAGGCCCTATATTCTTGAACAATTTTTAGTATATGTTTTGCAATACCTGACTTATGGTCTGCTTCTTCATGCTAATGTTTATGAAATGCCTATCTTATGTGTAAAAAGGATAGAAGAGAGAGGTAAGGTTCTTTGACTGTGACTTCATTAGGGCTTCTATAAATATTGGACTTGTAGTAAATCTTGTTGGAAATGATTGCCCTTTTGTATATAAGAGAAAGGAGGAAGATGAAAACAGGAAAAAGCCAAAAAAAAATTCTAGTGCAAATGCAAAGCTGTTGAGATCAGGATGAAAGCACCAAAAAGGAATTTTTATGCTGTATTTTGTGGAACTTTATGGTAGAGCTTTCAGAGAATACCGTCCCTCTCAGTTCTGTCCAAAAGGAAACAGGATCTGGTCTGTTCTTTGCAAAATAGATAAAAGTGTCATCCAGGTGTTGCACCTGTAAGGATGGACACAGGCTGTGTACACCAAGCACCACAGAGGTGAGAGGACACTTGCTGCTGTTTTAGAAATGTGAAGATTTGGAGAAGACTTCAGTGTTAGTCCTTCTCTCTCCCATGAAGAAAAGCATGTGTCCCATTTTCAAACTGCAGTTATAAAAACCTAAACTACTAAACTGTGTTAAAACTGAATAACTTTAGAATGTTATTGACATTCAAACAAAAGCCTAAGCCAAATGTAGGAGTGAAAATTCTGCCATTCCCTTTAAACACAGTATAAAATGCTTGTTTTCACTTAAATAAATGGTTATGATCATTGTAGGTGCTGCCTGTCCCCAGGTATTGTGCCTTAATATCTCTTGAACCTAAACCTGAAGGTCTAGAGGGTAGGGGGCCTCTAGGATATAAGTTTATTTCTAAATATGCACACACAGACACACTCAGACTGAACTGGCTGGAAGTACTGTTTGTCCATGGGAAACACCGAGGGAGAAAAGATTGCTCTTCATATGGATTTCTTTTCTCCTTCAGGATCATTCTAACACATAGTGTTCTGTTTGGGTGGAAAAATCTATCTGCCCTTCATTCCAGTCAGTTTTAATTCCCCCATCACCTAGGAAAGTGGTGGATAGGGAGGGCCTGGTGAGGAATGGGAGCAGAGGGCAAGGAAAACATTGATTTTATCCAATACTACAATAGTTTCCCTAACCCTGTGCATGGGTGTGGATGGTTGGTTTGTAGGCACACCAGAGGGAAGATAAGTCAATAAAAGCTGTTCTCACAAGTTTGAAATTAAACGCTTATCAAGCACTTATAGAAAGCAGGTTTTGTCTTTAAATTTTTCCACTAACCAGAATGCAGTGGAAATTTTCATGAGCCTTTTTTTTTTTTTTGGCTTACAACAAAAGTTGGGGTTTTTAAATTTATTTATGGTGCTAGACATGACTTTAAAAATTATCCAGTTATTTTGACTGAGAAAAGATGTTGATGTGCCTTCAGGGTAACAGTCAAGAAATGATGAATTCTTATGTTGTAAAGATACAGATTTTTATTGCTGTTACTTTGTTGTCAGATAATTTCATGACTGGTCCTTCTACAGGATAGAAAAATTATAGCCTTGGAATAGGCTATAATTATAGCCTTTAACATCTGTCAAATGCCAATTAAAATGTTTTCATTAATGAAGTAATCTCTCTTGTATCAGGTAAACAATATTTTCTAATTCTGATAAACTTAATTTAATATGTTCATTACCTGGAAGTCTGAGGGGCTGATGATGAGAAAAATATTATTTGATGAGCTGTCCTTTGAGTCAATCAATATTATTCCATTGGCAAAAAACCCACCCTCCAATATTATTTATTGAAGTTTAACTATTGCTCTTACTTCTGAGGAGAAATGGCTGAAGAATGGGGAGGAGGATGTTCTAAGACTACCTTAGCCAAGAAAATTAATATCTTGGAGAAAAGAGGTCTGTGGTTCCTGTTTTCAGGAAAAGTACTTTCAGTGTATGGTAAAGGGTAATAGTACAGGTACTTGGAATAATACTCCAAGCTCAATTCATTCAATATTCCAGCTCAATTCATTTAGTTCACAACAACTGTAGCATTTTCATTTTTTTCTGTTTATCCCAGCTGAAGATCAAGTCTCTTGACTTTGCTAAATGGATATGAATATTTGTGTGCACAACAGCAATGCTTTAGATTTTCTTTTGAGAACAGAAGTTATAACTCATATCAGCATCAGGGTGAAAAGCACCCAGCTCAGGCTTGTTGATTAAAAAATAAAATCACTGGATTCCAAGGTAAAAGATGAATCCTTGAGGCATATGGTTACACATAGGAAAATAATGTCCTGATTATAATGTTAAGGAAAACAATGTTCCTTTGAGTTTCAAATATGCGCTTAGTTAAAAAACAGACCCAAATTTACTTCCATTGGCTCCACTGCTCTTGGTGCTCTGGCTGTAACACTTTATATCCATTCTTCTAAATATTGCACGTCCCCTATTTAAAATCCAACCTTGGGTTTGGATGCATACAGGTTGAAATTCACTTCCATTTATTAAAATGGAAAACAGAAAACAGCTGTGGTAATAGATCTGTTATAGAGTCTAAAGATAAACTGTATAAACAAGTGAGGAAGAGCATAGAAGATGCAGGGTTAAGTGATGATGTGAGCAGAAACTGAGCTCAAAATTGGAGCTGTTATAAACTGAGAAAACAACATAGCTCCAAGGTGTATTATGGTTTGAAAAGCTATTAATTCTTTACCTAACGTTACTATTAGTTACTTAGGTAGGTTGTATTAAAATAAAGCTGAGAGTTAACTGAACCATACATTTTATAGGTGCACGTTTAATTAAATTGTATGTTTTATCTGTAGTAATAAAATATGAGACTCATCTGAGTTAACACAGAGTTTTACAGTTTGAAGGTCTGAAACATCTTCAGTGTCTCCGTTCAGGGCTGTTTGGTATATGAGCCATAACACCCACTGGGGGAAAGTGCTAATCTCTGTACCTTTCCATTTGCGGCTAGAAAGCTGTCCTGCTCATCATGCTGGTGCTGTACTGAGCAAGTAAATAAAACAGCTTCCTCTTCTGGAATAAAGTGAACCTACGAACTCAAAGGAAATTCTCCGAATCATCAGAGACCACTTAGCTTTGCATGTGATTTAAATTAAAAAGCATCAACACAGGACAGTACTATGAAAATGTATTCAAGTCAGGCTGAAGGACGCACAATGATTTCCTGTTGATGTTGGAGGACAGAGGAGGACACTTTCACATAAGGCAGCAGTACACTAGAAACCCTTATTTAGCCATCTGCACTGTTTTTGCAGTGGTTTGCTGTGGTTTGTTGACAGTGAATAGGCTTTTGTATTTCTCCCTACTACAACAGGCTTGATTTCAGGTATGACCTCAGAAAAGACCTGATTCAGTATGTCCTGCTGCTTCAGTTTTGTCTGCAGAGGGACTGAACTTGCTTGATGTGTACTTTTAGACTATGATTTTACAAACTGGATGCCCAGAAGTTTAGATGGAAAACTGATGACCTGATCTGTCACTGCTCCCTTATTACAGTGCAGTCACCTGAACCTTCCTGGTTTTGAAAACTAATAAGTCTTCAATCCAGTTCCCACTCAAATCAGTGCAGAACCCCCTCAAGGGGGTTGGCTAATGAGGTTGTCTACATTTGGCAAAGAGATTTTTTAAAAAAATCTGGATTCATCTCTGCAAGCATTCCAGTGGCATCACTGTGTTTGAAAGGAAGAGGCTGGGAAGTTGTGTTTGTCCTGCACATTGGAGGACATCTGCCAGGCCATGGTTGCCATTCCCCTGGCTGCAGCTCAGAAACAGAGGCTGGTCCTATCTCCAAGAAAGGTTTAAAACCAGAGCATTCTTGGGTTGTTGATTTTATTATGTGGAGCCCAGAGCTGTGCCTGTCCAGGCTGCATGGCAGAGAGCTGGGGTACACCAAGACATCCCAGTGTTAGGAACAGGCTGGAATTGGCCTCATTTTTCTTGTGCATAAATGAATCAGCACTTAGGAGCAGATTCAGATCACTGTCAGTCCATCCTGGCAGATGACTCTCATGCATCTCCCCAGCTCTGACAACAGAAACTGTATGAAACTTTTAAAGTAGAATCAGACATGGTGGAAAGTCATTTACCTTTGTCTTAGCCAAACCTATGAGAATAAGGAATGATCTGGACAAAACAGATAAGAAAGATTTCTGCTGAAATTTGGCACAAAATTTATTTGCAGAACTTTATTGTCCATGAAAACTCAGAAAGATTTTCATGTCCAGTTCTGTTGAGGTCCAAGATGATTTATTGGGACAAGTCATCTGAAACTAATTCATCTAATTTTCTCTATGGTGTTTGCTGTATTTTGACTATTCTTTGATGAGCTTTGGAGAGAAGAAGAAAATAACCTTTCTTTTTGTTTGTGTCACTGTCTTTCAATGAATTTTCCAACTACAATGGATTTGCAGCACTCATGTAGCTGCAGTGTTCCCTAGATGCCAATGGACCCAACAAAAACTACTGCAGAAAGAAATCACTACCTCCTGGAGATGATCATTGATTAGTAATGGTATTGATTTGTGTTCATCAGAGGGCAGAACACATCTATCATCCAGATAAACAATCTGTTTGTTCTTTAAAACACTGCTTGTAGGTGTAAACACTGCTTCAGAGATTTCTGAAGATTCTGTTTTGGAAAGGTTGGGCGTATTTAGCTGAAACATAAGTCTTAAGTCCCTGAAATACAAGTTTGTGTTGCCTAACAATGTCTGCTGCATAGGTATGTAAAAATGTATGACACTATAACCTTGATTGTTACATCGAGTGGAAATGTAGCTTTTGATAATGCTTTCTAAGGTTATTAGCCTTTTGAATTCTTGGATAAACAAATCCAAAAACTGGCTTTTAAACTACCTTTTATTAGAACCCTATACCTTGCATAATCTTTCCCAAGACAAATAGCATTATGCTGGTGAAAGGAAGTAATGAGTCATGCATGTTAAGGTTTGGTCCTCGACTATAAATAAAGCAATGATAGTATTCATTCATCTCTCTGTAATAGCACCCTGGGTTTGATGTTGAAACTTGGGCTGTTACAGTATTGTATGCCTGTAACGTTGCAGTGCATACACATTTACTGGGCAAATCTGGGATTTACATGTTTCTCTGTTTAGTTTGCACCCCAGAAGAAGAGAGGAAGGAAAGATTATTTGAAGAAATATTTTATTATCGTGCCTGACCAGCCTCTCTGCTCTCTCTGGCAGGATGACTGGGTGTGTGATGAAAGGGAAAGCAGAGGGTGCTGTATACCTTGACTTCATCAAGTCCTTTGACACCACTTCCTACAGTACTCTGGCTGCCAAATTGGTGAGATCTGGATTGAATAAGGAGACAATAAGGTGGGTGTGGAAATTTGGCTGGACTACTGGGCTCAAAGGGTGGTGATCAGCCATACAAAATCCAACTGGCAGAGGATTCCTGGTGCCATGTCCCAGGGATCAGTAGTGTGGCCAGGACTGATAATGGCTTTATTTACAATGTGGACAATCCCACTAATTGTGGAGGGTGATTTTCATGCAGGGAGTCACAAAATAGGTAGGGTTGAAAACAAGCAGATGTACAACACTGTGAATAGGGCAGCTCTCCTTGTTTGTAAGGAGCACTTATTGCAGAACAGTGCATGACAGAGTGTAAATGCGGATTCAAAACACGCTGACTTCATCTGTTCCATAGCAGGAAGGAAGTGGCGTAGGACTGGGCTGGAAAATTCTGTCCTAAGTTGGTAATGCTCCTGTCAGCTGAGTTACTACTCCTAGGACTGCCTCTTACAAGTAAAACACATCAGTAAATATAATGGTATTTTCTCTTTATGCTGAAGAGGTAAGACCAGAGAAGGTGGATAGCCTTTATGTCACTTCAGATGATTCATGTTTCTCTAGCACACGCCCCAAAACCTAGATCTGTGATTCTTTCTCAGGACAAAAGTGGTATAAACACTGCTGTGGAGGTCATTTATATGAGAAAAAAAATATTGCCCTGTAGTAGACAATCAGTTTAGTATATGTCTAGAAAAGAAAAACTTTCCAAGAAGAGAGGTGGCAGCCAGCTTGATTTAATGGTTTGAGGTTTGGAACTTTTTTATTGGTGTTTTTTGTGGACCTCTGTACCAAAATAGCTGTATTTTACCCTTGAAGCAATATATGATTTTGGGAAAATAATATAAAAAATCCTTTGGCATTTTATCCATTGGCTAGTTATTTCTAGACACCTATTTCCACCTGCTGTTTTGTAAACTACAGATTTAAAGCACTTCAAGTAGTCCACAAGACATTGGTCTTCCTATTTTGCTGTTCTGTCTTCTGTTTTCACTGTGCCTGATGTACAAGATATGAGTCATCCCTGTCACTTGTACACTTCCTGACTACCTGCAGTTTGGGATGAGACTTGGTGGTTTTTTCCTCTTAGCTGACATTTTCTTTGGGAGTAAAGGGCAGGGAAATGTTTTGAAGTAAATTTAGTGTTGCAAAAATAGTGCAAGAGCTTCTCTCCTCATTGAAATCTAAAAAGGCATAAATTTCATTCATTTCCTGCTGGGATTCTTTTATCCTGACCTGAAAGGAAAGCCTTAAGGATTAAGAGGTCATTTCACTTTACATACCATCTGTGTTTCTCCACCCCACCTTTTCCTTGTCTTTTTCCTTCCAATTTTTATTCCTGCTCATACTATTTTTTTGTTTCTTACTCATTTCTTCCTCCTACCTCCCTCACGTACTTTTCCTACAGCTGCATTTCAGGCTCCACCTCAATTTTTCAATTTTATTCTTATTTCAACCTTCTATTCACTTCTAATTATTTTCTGTCTTGCTTGGGTACCAAAGATCTAAGTTATATGCAAAGAGAAAGCAAACATCTCATCATATTGCAGAACTACATTGTCCTGATGGCTACTGGCAAAAACCCCACCAGTACTTCAGGGAATCATCACAGAATCATAGAATGGGTTGGGTTGGAAGGGACCTTAAAGCTCATCTCATTCTAATCCCCCTGCAGAGGGGCAGTGACACCTTCCACTAGACAAAGTTGCTCAGAGCCCAGCCCAACCTGGCCTTGAACACTTCCAGGAATGGGGCATCCACAACTTCTCTGGGTAACCTATGCCTTTGCCTCACCCCCCTCACAGTAAAGAATATCTACTGAAGTAGGAACTTAGGCTCTTCTTTTTCAGTTGGAATATTTTTCCTCCTAGACATCATCTATATTTTTGGCTACATTTTTAAGTGGAGGTAAGAAAAACCAAACAAATATAATCTACAATATTAAAAAATGTTACCAGTAACATACAAATGCACAGGGTCAGAACCTTGACTTCTTCCATGTTTCGTTCTCATTTTCGATTACAGCTGTGCCTGAGATGAGACTGGGTCACAAAAACCACAGCAAAGAACAGATACAATTCATCTTGAAACACTGCAAGGCTGCCATATTTGTAAATCCTTATGACAGACAGTAAAACATCAGTTTTATACTTGCACACTTAGTCACCATTTTGTTTCATTTCCAAAGTCACAGTCCACAGCAAAGATGATTGTGTGATATCAGAGACAGCACATAAAGCACACTTGGCATCCATCTAAAGAAAATTATATCATAAAAAGCTTTGGTTTGCCACATTTAGTAATGTCCAAGTCTTCTACAAGCCAGTTAAATAATGCACAGTGCTATTTCAGAGCAACTCTTCTTTCTGTAAAAACTACTTGCATTGGTATTTCTTTCCCCCTTCCTATTTTAACATATATACCTTTTTTAAAGGAGCAAGATTGAGGGTCTTTTTTTTTTCCTTTAAGCCATGATTTATATTCTCAGGTTGGATTTGTGTTATTTGAGTCATTTCTTGTGGAAGCAGAAAATCAATAATCACCTTCAAAAAGAAAGCATGTCAGAACCTGACAGAGTAAAATGTATCCCCACCATGCATACACCTCCAATAGGTTCCACAACTCTACTGCTGTCTCTTGTAACCTCAAAAAGGAAAAAAAAAAAAAAAGAGACAGAGAAAAAAGAAAGATTGAAATCCAGAGATCCTCACTCTGAATATTGGACTTCTGGTGTACTTTGAAATCAGCAATGCATTAAGTGTCCCATTCTGGTACTGAGACAACCAAGTTGTTTCTAGACATTCTCTAGAAGCATTTATCATGCACTGACAGGAACAATGAAAGATGCCCATTTTTGGAATGTCCTGAAAGATCAGTTTCCACCTCAACACTCAACCACAGAAAAGTTTTATGGTACAGGTGGTGCTGCCTCAGATAAGGATTTGCCAAATAGGCAAGATCTATGACCAGACTGGATAAAGGACCTTCCACCCACAACTTCCATTTGCCAGGATAGGAACTTAAGAGTTTTCAGTTGGACTTTTGAATTGATGCTGCACACTCTGCAGGATCATTCCACTCATGCTGTTGATCTGAATACATCCAATAACTTGATAAGCTATGCAATTGAAAACATTTTTATCAGGAGATAATTTCTTCTAAAAACTTTAAACACATTATGTCTGTTTTATTAGCTGTAGGAGCTTAGGGGAAATTTATTAAAACAGTTGTATTTTTACAAGCTCAGAAAGAGGAAGGGGTATTTAACTGCCTCTCCTCAACACTCAGTCTTACTGAGCCCAGCAAAGGTCACTGTTTCATTGCTCAGGGATAGGTACCTACTAGTGAGCAGATGCTGTTTTTTCAGCATGTTTATTCGAGTGCATGGAGTTGTGCACGTCCTTAAATGCTTTCCTGAGTCAAACTCTGAGATTATATTTTTTTGATTGACTTGGCCATCTCCTATTTGTCTGCAGTCTTCCTCACCAAAATGATTGGTTTTGTTCTGCAGTGTCTCAGCAAGCAGTCAGAAATGTCTCCACAAATCTTTGGATGCCAAAAGTGGCAAAACAAAGGTACTCCATAGCACTTTAGATTATAATTTTCACTTTTATTGACAAAACCTCATTCTTTTCAGCAACTGCATTTGTCTGTTTTGATTTATTTTTATGTGCATAGATTTTAGCATCACAGCAAAATGTTGTTTACAAAATGAAAACCAACTGACGGTAGGTGGGAATATCTAGAAAGCAGGAGCACTGTTCAAAGCACTGATTTCAAAAGATTCATTAGTTGTGAATATTCATTCCTCTTGACTTGTTTCTGTTGCTCTGTTCACTTCTGTTATTTAGCTCAGCACAGTACTTGCTTCAGTGTGAACTCAGTCTGCCCTAAAGGAAAAAAATAGAATCATGCTAAATCATAATATCTCAGTAACAGTAAGAGATAATATCTTCAGTTTGTTTTGCCTGTAAAAACGTCTAGGCCAACAGGACTGCCAAAGCTCATAAAACTCTTGCGTCACTACCAATTTATTGGCATGAATCTATCATATCTTCCTTTGATGTTTGCTGGCTCATGCCAACATTAGCTTCCCTTGATTTTAACCCTCTGCGTGTGCTTGGGCATCTTCTGGTAGTGGATATTTTTGGTTTGTTATGTTTATGTCTTTTTTTTTTTTTTTAAGAGAGTGTATGTTTTCTTCTTGAATACTGAGGTTAATGTGGACTTGAGCCTAAAATGATATGCCCTAGTATTTTCTTACTTGAAAAATTATATTTAAATGTCAATACTTCAGACAGTCTTTTTTTTTTTCCTTAAAAGACATTGAATATCCTGCTATGATGAGACCCAGCTCTTTATAGTAGAAAATGTAATCAGCCACTTTCCATTATTATATTGTATGACAGTATGACTTCATTCCTAACACAATTTACTTAAATTAAACATTTTGGCAGATGTGCGCGTGAGACTGGATGAGCGGAGCTTCTACTAAATCCCATCCTGAAACAATAACAGACTGTGTTGTAGATCTGGCTATGCAGTAGTTCCCAGCTCTGCTCATAACTTACCGCCCGTTATAGGAGACATTAGGAAAGTACACTCAGTAAAACACTGAAGAACACTCCACGATATGGCCAGAAATGACAGGCATCGATAACAATTTGATTTGTGATGTAGAGGTTTACACAGCACTGCTGCCTAGACAACAGAGGTCAGTAAACACGTCCACTTGTGATTCGTGACACTTATGAGAGGAAACAAACAAGTCTTCAGTGAAAGATGCCTTTTTCTTCTCCTCTGCTGTGCTTTTATACTGTTTTCCTTAGAATAAGTGACAAACACAAAATGTGACTCTTTCTGCCGGCTGCAAACTGTGCAAGCACTGTGGGGGTTTTAGGAATGGTTTGTGTGTGTGAATGAGTTACTGGTTATACTATACAGTAATGAAGGCAGGTAGAAGAAATTCTCTTTGCACTTGGAATAAAGCCTTATCACTTTCTGACAAACCTCCATCAACAAATTCAGAGCAACCTCTGAGATCTGTATCTCCTGCTCAAACACAGGGGTGCTCACAGCAGGATGCTGCTTGAGAATGAAGCAGAATTGTTGACCAGAGTCTTTGACCCTGAGGAGCACTGAGGTAATTTCTAAGATATGTTGAGCTGAGGGACAAGTTCTAGAACTTGAGAAAATATTAAGTGGAAAGTCAGACTGCATCAATATTCACACTTCACCCTAGTGCTTCCTTCTTACTGGAGGGAAGTCGTCTGTTCTAGAGCTTTGACTAGGATAGTTTCAACTTGACTTAAGTACATTTTAGACCGATCACAGGGCAGAAATATTCCACGTGAAGGATTAGATATGAGGCTTTCTGTACTTTGGTCTGAGATATGAATTATTAGCATTACTCTGAAAGTATTATTGGTTCTCTACAGCATCTAAAAAACCAAATTATAAAACCCCACCCATGACGAAACTAACTCCATTCTGAAGATCATGAGTTTTGAATACGCTTTACTGATTTTCTGAGATCATAAGTACAGCCCAACATGCTCAACAAGCGGGATCATCAAACTTGAGTGCCATGGGAAAATAAGCTTATCTCATCTTTAATACTATTTCCTCTTTTCTTGACTTCCTGACTTGTTTTAAAAGACCTATTAGAGAAAAGAAGAAGAAAAAAGTAACACTGGAGGTGCCACTTGAGCTGGTAAATCATTAAAGAACTTAAATCTGAATTGGGTAATAAAACAAAGTACATCAAAGATTTCAAACCTCTGACCAGAAAAAATTCTTAGAACTTGCCAGAGTTTAATGACTTTTAATAAGCTTCTTCTTCCTGCTTACCAAGAGCAGTGTCACGTAGGTACCTCTTCCTGCACCAAACCACTGTTCAGAACTGAGCCTTCACATTTCAAAAGATAAATTTGCAGCTGATAAGGCTCCTGCCTATATATATCACCTTGTCTTCCAGCCCACTGGATCTTTTGTCCATAGTGGTACACAATGGAGCAAGAATGCAAGATGAGCCTTCAATCAGTGAAGCCCTCTGAAAGTGCTGTGAGATTAGAAAGACCTAAAAGGGACCAAAACTTAGTGGGCCTAAAATACCAAAAGGCAGTACTCCCACATCTTGACATGAACTTTGCTACATCCTGCAGTAGCCAGGCCTTGAGCCAACAAAGTGCTCGTATGGCTGTTTAACTTCAACTGCACCAGCAGCCTCCCTGCAGTCAGTAGGATTATTTGTATGATAAATATTGACAACTGTAAATGTGCTGGCTTGGAGCCAACAGGCATTTCCTTGTCTCAAAAGGCTGTTCCTTCAAAGAAAGGAACCACCTTTAGTGGCAAAAGGAAAGGTCTGCTTAGGGAAAATGGGAAGTAGAAATCTACCTGAGTGTAGAAAAGGGTGGGTTTAGCTGTGTTGTCTGGTACTATAACTTCTTTTAGACTGCCTGGGACTAACTCATGGATGGCTCTGTTAAGAGTCCTCATCTGCCCACTGGAAGTGTGAAATGTCATTACTAAAGAGTCAGTGGTGTCTAGTGACCTCAGAAAGCCTGGAGCTGTGTCACCTGAGGCAATGGAGTTGTTTTCCATCCATTCCTGCCATAAATGAAAGCAAAAAGTGTTAAAGTTTGTCTGGGTATTTCTTTTTAGTTTTCTAGAGTAGTAACCTATATTTAACTTCAACTTTTAAAATTAAAAGCCTGATCTTTTCAGTTCCTATTTCTACTAACAGTCCCTATTCATTTACATAAATATACAGATGGAAAGCTATTTTCAGAAGTGTTCAGCATTGGCTTATATTCTGTAGAACTCAGCAGTAAAACTCCTACTGATTTTTACTTGGGAGTAGAACTATGTCAACTCTGAACAGTTTTGAAAAGCACAATTTAAGCATCATTTTGACTAAATGCTGCCCAGGTATAATCCTGAAGAAATGAAGTCAAAACATCTAATTAAAAATGTCACCATATTTCCAGTCCGCATTTTCTCCTTAATGTGGGTGCCTTGCCTGTACAGGCAGAGACAGAACAGAAAATAAGTCTCATATTTCCTATGGATGCTGCTTAATTCAAGCTGCTGTTATGACATGTTTACCTGAAATGCATTGGAAACATAACAGCCATTTTGTATCCTTGCTGCAATACAAAACTCCTTTCCTTTTTTCTTTCCTTTTTTTTTCTTTTTTTTTTTTTTGAATGCAGGGATCTGAGAGAATTTAGATAATTTATGAGGTTGAGAAGTGTACTATTAACATCTGACTAAAGACAGTATATGATACAGATCGTTAAGAACAGAAAAAAGCATCCTTAATCACAGTAATTCCTATCTATTTACATTCATAGATATGTACATGGACATTTATTTTGATAATTTAGGCCCACTGGTTTTTAACATCTTTCCCATCAGATTCAGGTGCGAAGAACGAGGCTGTGGTTTCAGGATAATTTAAGCATACATGGGTTGAGATAACTACACAAACAAAGCTCATCAAAATAGACACTGCTTGGTTTAAGTAGCTGTGGAATTCCACCAGAATATCTTGAGTACTTCCTGACATGAACTGGAGATTGTAGGATTGTTCCCTTCAAATCCTGTCTGGTATCTGCTTTTGTTGATCACAATGAGACCGGGATCAGCCTGTTAGCATGCAATAAGAGCAATAAATGTGCTGCTTTCTTAAACATTTTTCATAAGATTAAGTGATCAGTGATGGTTCAGTCAGTTTCGAATGTCTCCAGTGCTGCTGCAATGCTAATGTGTTGCTTCCACCAGCTCACATGATTAATGGAAGTCGAGGCTGTTTTTCTCATCTAGACAGATAGTGACATCAATAACTATCTTAACAGATATATAGCTATAAAATTCACCACAGTGAGTGTATCTGGTTATATATATCTATATAAGTGTATATCATATATATATATTTAATATAGTTATGTATAGAAATAACTTCTGGGTATAGATATAATGTTTAAGTGACAGGAGGAGGGAGATGGAATAGTTACTTTCACAGTGTGTCAGTAAGAGCTGTACTGCATTTGGTATAAAAAGCATGAGAAGTCAAATAGAACAACTTTGATATTGCACCCACTAACGTTGGATTTATCCTCTTAATTTCCTGCAAAATTTTTTTTCATTTGAGACTTTAGAGTCTGAACACCAGTATTTATATCTGTTTATTATTTTCAATATATTTAGGTTTATAGCCATGGTTTAGTAGATATATCATACAGCTATTATGATATAAATATTTGTACATTATACTTGGAGATGCTGCTAACTTTTCATTCATTTTCTCGCCATAAGAATTTCTCTGTCTCTGAAGACTGAATTTATGTTCAAAATTTTGAGCCAATGACAGATATATTTGTCACCTCAGCTGTGCTGTACAACCTCTTGCCACCTTTTTAAAAACGTGGGTTTGTTTTTTTAATTTGAAAAACAATTGAGACTCAATTTGGGGCAATGAATGCGTAAGTAAAATATGTCAGGTGATTGATTTGAAATAACCTCGGTGATTTCAGAGTCAGTTGACTTCAAGTGAGATGAAGTCAACCTCGAACAAATTGCTTTTCAAAATAGAACTTTATGAGCTTTAACTGGCTGTTGGCTTTTACAGCTGGATCTGACTCCCTCTGTGATTCTGTAGTTCAGTAGCTCATAGTAAACTAAACTGAGAGCTAATTCTCAGGCAGGTCTTTCTGTTATGTACAACGATAGGCTTTTCATAAGCAGGTGTCAGAATCTGTTCCCTCTATGCTCTGTGTTGATATTATGAAAAAAGTGGATGGTTCTTCAAATGTCTAATATGACACTGATCCTCTTTAACTCCTCGTGTTTCCATGCTAATATAAAAGCAGCTGCATCACTTTCAACGCTTCACTAGTAGCTCGTTAAAAAAATGCAAAGGATAGTGTCAGCGTCTCTGTTACAATGGATATTTAGACATCCACACCCCCGGGTGCCTGAAGGCACACACCTCGTTGATCTGCAGAGATGCTGGACGCCCAGGGGCAGGGCAGGGGCAGCCCACATTCCTCTGGCCCCACCAGCCACTGAGGCGGAAGGTACAGTGTGTACCAGCCCTCTGCACCCCGTGAGAGCAGGTTATGACACTGGATCTCATGGCAGGAGCTTGGCTTTAGCTTACCCGTATGCAGAGTCTAGTTTTAGAGCCTTTTCCAATAGAACCAGCCTTGTCTGTACCATTTGTCTCAAAAATCCTGCCAAGGGGGAAGGAAATTTCACCTATTCTACTCTCAGTGTGTTTTTGTGTCTCTGCTAGAAGTCAGAGAACGATATTTTTTGTGTGTGTGTAAAGGAATAAGGCAGATGTATGCCAAATCAACTTGAACAAATATTTTAAAATCCTTTTGCTGAGAGAAATTGCAGGGTGATTACAAAACACAGAGGATCTAAGGATGGCATTGTTCTTGTATACAAAATAGGCTGCAGTTCTTCATTGCAACCTCCCTCCTCCCCTTTCTTCCACGCTAAACCATCCATTACAAAGCTCCTGCAGTCACTGATTTATGTGCTTGTGATCAAACTTTCCTGCTTCTAATACTGTGAGCATATTATAGAAGATGGTTGCGATTTCTAGACAGACTGAGCGTGCCTGTTCCTGTGCTGTTGTGCAGCTGCTTTGTTATGCTCCTGGCCTCTCATCAGTGATTTCAGTCTTACTATGAGACTCTACAGAAATTAATCTCTTAGAAGAGTTCATTTCTATTTTGATGATCGCCTAATCTGCATTGCTGCACTGTGCAATATGCTTTGTGATAACTCTCCATGATACCAAAATCCTGATAGCTTCCCTACAGCCAATTTGCAAGGCCACATGAGATGATACGAGTCCTTGTCCCAGAACAGTATCAACTGTCTCACCAAGTAATCTGATCTGTACTTTCTCGTGTGTGCATATTAGCCTGGGCACATTATTTTGAGCACCAGCTAACAGATGAGGAGATGCCTCATGTTCCACAATTACATGTGAATTTCTGAGGACACTGAGTCAGCTCACCTGGCAAATGTGAATTACAGCTGCAGGGAGGGTCCACACCAGGACTCAGCAAGCAATGTAATATTCTGAAGTTTCCTCCTCCTCCCTTCTTACATTTTATTTTGCAAAATAAATTTACTTCTGGATGATAACTATAGGAGGCATTAGCAATCTCTGCAGTGCGTTAAAATATAGAAAGCCAAAAGGAGCAATACTTTTAATTTAAAACAAGTATGTTTCCTTTATTTTCAGGTCTAACACTTGGCTTGAACTGTGGATCTCGAGAAAAAAAAACTACCAGCTTCTGGTAATTGGGATGAAGGGGGAATTATTTTCCACTTTGTTACTCTTTAATAACAGCCTCACACATATAGGCACTGCACCATGACACTCTTTCAGAGCCTCCTAAATATGAATTTACAAACCGTGAGCTAAGGGAGTTACAAATGCACACTTTAGCCTCTGCCTCCCACTCCTCCCAGCATAGCACTGGGGATGCAAATGGACCTTCACTGTGGAGGATGATGGCAATTGTCAGAGTGAAAGCCCCAGTCACTTACAGAGAGAGCGTCTGGGGCCACGGAAGCATCACCCTTGTTTACAGCTCCCATACAGCTCCACTGGAGCCACAGTCTTTCAGGTAATGCTTTTAGCCTTTCAAATGGCTGTATAGGGAACAAAGAGACAGACAACTGTAGCACCTACAAACCCCACTGCTGCTGAAATAATCGAACCTGAGTAACAGTTTCTTGCGTTGGGTGCTTTTTGCCCACATTGGAAGTGAAGGCTTATGGCTCAAGAGACTCCCTTGTCAGCTGCTGAATATCAGTGGAGTTGTGTTCCAGCTGAATTTGTCATTTATAACAAAAAGGTCTCAGACTTCACTTCGTCTTAACAGTCTCTGTTAGCTGTTTCAGATTTTAACAGCCTTCAGAAAACTACTACATTTTTTCTGCACAGAGATTTGAGGAAAGGCTAAATTATGTGGTGAGTTCAGCCTGCTATAGCTAAGTTGAAGAATGGGAATGCTTTTCTTAAAGTTTGTTGACAGTTTCTCTGTATTAAACGGGGTCTGATAATGTTCTTGCATTTATTGGATTTAAGTTTGCAATTGCAATCTTGATGGGTCTTTCAAAATTGAGTCAAGCATTGTATTTCTAGCAACAGGTGGTAGGATGGGTCTTTGAGCATCCCAACCTGCTGTTTTAGCAATTAAGCAGGTATTTTAGGATCTGAGACACTGTGCTGAAAGAATCAAAATAACAATGTATTTTCTCCTTCTGTACAAATGTCTTCAGTTAACTGAACTCAGAATCTAAGATATATTTTTTGTGTATATATACATACATACATAACCATCTGCTAAACTTCCTGTCTTTTTATTTCAGTTCCAAAACACTGTTGAAACAAAGCATCATGTCTGACTTTGTACAGACAGCTTCTTTTGCCCAGTCAGAGGCCTCTTTTTTTATCTTGAGGTCCATTCAGGCATCCGTGGAAGGCTTGCGTGGGCTGGAAAAAGTGGAAGCTGATTCAAAAGTACCAAGATTTTTGTTTAACAACTTCACTACCTTCAAGTAGAGTTGGTTGATTTATCAGCAGTACTCTTCTCTCATGTACAAAGTCTGCAAGAGAAATAAGGTGTGTATTAATATGTTCAATCTCATACCCTGAAAGAGGAGGTAACAAGAGTCCAAAAGCTGGGAGGAGCGTTCATGGATTCCTGGTCTTTGGGGCTGGGCAGAAAAAATGACAGACAGCAGGACAGCTCTGGGCAAAGCTACAAAAGAGGGGACCCCGGTGTGGAGAAGGCTTGAGTCTGTGTCTGTGGAGAGATGGGTAAAATACTGGGGAAACACAGGAAGAAAAACACAGGAGGGGATGAAGTAAATTTTCGAAAGCAAAAAATAATTACTTAATGACTTCTGAATAGTGCTAAAAAAGCTTACTAGTACACTCAGATATTGAGAGAAATCAAAGACATCCTGTTGGTAGCCTCTATTTTTGTTAAGTATTAATGATTTGGGATATTCACACCACAAACTGTAATGTTGATTTATCTAGGAAGACAAATCACAGCAGAACAAGCTGCTGAAAGGATGCCAAGAGGACCATAACCATCTCATCTGGTGGCCTTCATGACATGCAAAGAGCACGTCATAACTTTCAGTTAAATGAGTGCAAACAGCCAAGTGTGATTTGCTCTGGAGTTCCTGTGGAATTAGATGTTCTCAAGGGTTTACTTTAATCATTCAGAAATGCTGATTATTTTCTGAGGAATGCCGAACATGACTTGTCTGAAAAGAAATTGTTGGGAGAAGCATGTTAGTATTGAGTGGTTTGCATATAGGACAGTAAGGAAAAACACCACCAGAAAGCCTGCACCTGCAATACTTGCCTAGTAAACTGATCACACAAGGCACGAGGCCAAAAATATCTAGGAAGATTCAGTGCATGAAGTGGGGAAAAAAAAAAGGAATAGATGTTAAACTCTGATTCTGCTAGGAATATTTGCATTATGTAGTAATTGGGTAAACAGAATCAAATGAAGAAGCAGATATCCTAAAGATCTGCCCTTTACTGACACCATCAGCAAGAATGACAGCTTCTGCCAACAAAGGGAGAAGCCATAATACCACCATATTTGTTTGGCATGGAGTGGTGTCCATGTATGTTCACATCCTAATCGCTGGAGCAATTACCGTTGTTCGCATCTCCATTTCATTTCCTTGGCTGAGCACTCCGGGGATTTTGGACTGTGATTTCATTATTCACTTGGCTCTGCCGTTTGTATTGTGTACCTGCTCCAGCAGATATCATCAACTCTTAATACTCCTGTGCTATGCAGAACAAATCATTTGCATTTGAGAAGGTCGCTATGGCTACTGGCTACCTAACTGTGTACTGCATCTGTAAAAGCCAAAACTGAAGGTGCTTTGCAGAATTCAGACAAGGATCAACTGTTCACTCCTTGAAATCATATCCGCACCCATTGTTGTGGATAACAGCACGTACTTGTGTAGGGTTGATTAGGTACAATCTCTTTCTTCCTCTTTTGGATTAATATTTAGACAGCCTCTTTCTCAGGGCTGCAGGCTGACTCCAAAGGAAAAAAAAAATGTCTCTAGAGGACACTTGCATGACGGTCAGCAGATTAGTTATACCTGCAGTGGTTCAAAGTGTAGCATAAAGCCTAAAGGTTTTCCATTAAAATTAATGTTGTGCTATTTGAAAATACAAATTCCTCCTGGAGTTGTCTGAAATAAATCTGGTCATTTATGCTGTAGTGCTTTTCAGAGTACAGAAAAACTCCTTAACTGGAACTAATACAGAAGGTGCCAGCTCAGCAGGACCCGAGTCTTTAACTAGCAGAGGTTCATTCAGAAATACTAACTCTAGTACTTTGTTCTGTTTCACACATGAATCACAAAGGCAGGGAAACAGTATTATCCCCTATAAAGAAAATAGTGAGCTCTGAAGTGAAGCGACTCCAGAAGGAGACAGTGAGTCAGCATCAAAGTCTGGACCAAAAATCAAGTTTGCCAACTTGGAACCCTCTCCTCTGAGATGAGAACAAATGGAGAAATCATCTCTGTGAAAGCACTGGCTGCAGCATTGTTCAGAAAGAATCTGTCTGAGGAAGTATCCCTAATACAAATAAAATACAGCTGACAATTGCACTAATTACACTAATTTTGTTGGTGTGAAGGAAATAGGCCACTATCATCAGAAATCCAGTGAACATTGGTAAGTGGCAGGGTTCCTGTAAAACCACTTGCACATATTTGGAGATATTTGGCAATGCTGTCATTGTGTCCATGTCATGGGCTGCCTGTCCCCCTTCAGAAGCCACGTACAAGTTCTGTTCTCTAATTCATTAGGTTATGAAGCAGGTTGAAGTGGTTTATTGCCTATTGTAGAGTAATATCAGCATTTGTGGATAAGGTCCACTTGCTTCATGAGTATTCAGTGAAAAACTGAATGGCTGAACAATGTTTGCACATACATAATATATTAAAATGAAAAGGCTGTAAAATAATATTAGACATCATTTGCACAAAAAGATACACAGACAGAGCACAGAAGTGGCCAAAACTGAAACTTGACATACATGCTTGCTCATCACTTGGAAAGTTATCACATTAAGACTGAATAACAAAGCTCAACAATTAAAGGCAAAATCACGTTCAGACACAGTTTGGGATTATTTGCTGGAAGCACTGCATTAGATTTGAATGTAAGCCCTATCTTTTCTGTGCTTCTTCTTTGGGAAGCAGATTTCCATTGTTTGCCCTCTTGTGAAGTAGTAGTGGGCTTCACTGTTCTCCAGCTATGACAGCTTCCAAGGTCTGATAAGGCTGGATTTCTAGTCTGAGATGAAAAGTACAAAAAGCAAGGGAAAAAGTGTATTGGACTTTCCGTACAGATCCTGAAAGAAGATAGAGAGTGGAAAATAGGACACAATCTCTGTTCTTTTCCCTGTTAGCAGGTCATGTCTAAATTTTGTAGACCTTACAAACAGCTTTCAACTGTTTTACTTCTGACCTTCCAGTGGGTAACTTCATGAAATCCTAAGCAAATATAGTCACTGGTGTTTAGTGGCTGTAAATGGAAACACCTGTTTCATAGACGTCTCCCAGTACCTTTGACTTTTCCCCATCTTTTAACTTGAGCCTTTCCTGCCCTCCCCAAAGGTGTGAAATCTCACTCATAGCCACAGGCAAAAGGGAACTGCAGCCTTCCTGCACGCCCACCTTGACAAAGGAAGCAGGCTTGGCTGATCCAGAGAAGCAGCAGTTGAAATGCTTTTTGATTTTAGCACTAGGAAGAAGTGATTACAAAAAGCTACCAAGCCAACTTAAAATAAAAGGGCTACATGAATCTATTTTGGTTTTCCATCCATCCCATCCAGAAGCAATTTTTTTTTTCCCCCCCAGAACTAGGAAAGAGCTTCCTTCTGATTGCCTCCATTGTTTCAGGGAAGAATTGTTTTTGAATGATCTCCATCAGCTTTAGCAGGATGTTGCTTATTTGCAGCCATGGTGCTGCCTTCCCAATGGCTGAGTTTAGAAGCCAACTGGTTAAAACAAATTGCACAGCAAATCCTTCCCTAACCCTTCAAAGCCATATGATCATTATCCTAACAAGCAGATAACAGTGTTGAATTATTGCAACTAAGCCTGCCATTGTTGCTGTTTAACTAATTTTAATTTACAGGTTGTGTTGTGTCACTGGCGTGTGTTTCTTAAAAGCATCTACTATCTGTACTTGTATATACTTTGCACCTGTACATTCAGGGGGGAGGCTCATCTGTTATGTGCCTGTCAGAGATCTCTCAAATTCAGCCAGTGTGACTCAAGCAATTCCCCAAAAGCCTTTGTACATTGCCAGTTCATGAGCTTGTATGAGAAGATTCATGTCTGCATGAGAATGGTCTTCTAACTCTAGGGCCTGGCTATGGGGCTGAAACGCTGCGGCACTATGGTCTCTCCCTGCACGTTACAACCACCTGACACAGCAGCCCAGGTTGCTCTCACCATCTCATCTCATCTCATCCATCTGCATCTGGACACAGCTTTGGCCAAGATGGATTGCAGTTCTGACTTCAATGAAAGATGAGTGTGAGAGCAGCAGTGAGGACAAGGCTGTACAGAGCCATACGCTGGGGGGATGTCATAGAATCAGGCCCTAGAATCACAGAATCATTTAGGCTGGAAAAGAAATGTAAAATCAAGTCCAACCATTAACCCAGCACAACCAAGTCCCCAAGAGCCACATCCGTACATCTTTTAAATACCTCCAGAGTTCATGATGCAATTAGTTCCCTGGGCAGCCTGCTCCTTGACAACCCTTTCTGTGAAGAAATTTTTCCCAATATCCAACCTAAATCTCCCCTGGTGCAACTTGAGGCCATTTCCTCTTGTCCTATCACTTGTTACCTGGGGGAAAAGGCTGACTCCCACCTCGATATACCTTCCTTTCAGGTAGTCACGGAAAGTGAGAAAGTCCCCCCTGAGCCTCCTTTTCTCCAGGCTGAGCCCCCCCCATTTCTCTCATAAGACTTGTGCTCCAGATGTCCACCACCTGCCCTTTACGAGACTGCAGGTCCGTGTTGCAGGGAGGGGCTATTTGCTGCTGTCTTGGTAGCCTTGGTGGGAGCAGAGATGCTGCCACCGAGTCTGCAGGTCAGAGGCAGAATGGGTCAGGCTGTGTCACACTGAATTTTAGCTATAACAGCAGCTGTTTCAACGTGAAACTCCTAATACTGACTCTTAAGCTCTCGTTACAGGTTTAATATACCAATTATAACAAATGCTGTTGAGAAGGCAAGACAGTAAGTTTGCATTGGGCTCTTGATTACATGGTATTTGACAAAGTCCTGCATTTTAATTTGATTTCTTCCTTGTTCACCTGCCATAAGCCCCAGCTCTGCCGATGCTCTCGCATATCTTTGTTATCGATGGTGTGTGTCAGGTGTGAAGGGGCTGTGCTGACTCATCACCTCCGCCCGGCCAAGAACGGGAGATCCCAGCAGGGTGTGCAGCCTTGCCAGGAAAGGCAGAACGTGTTAAATAGGCACTAAATCACACAATGCGTTTGGATTTTGGTGTTTTTGTGCGCACCTTGCAACGATGTTGCTGTACACAGCCCTTCGGGGGAGGGTGCGGTGCGCGTGTTCAGCGCACCAAGGCATCGCGGCCCCCGCAGGTGCGGTGCCTTTGGGGCCGGGTGCCGGCGGTGCCCGAACGGGCGCGGAGGGGCCGGGATCTGCCCCGGGAACACGGCGGGCAGGGCAGGGTCGGTGCGGAGCCCCCGCGCCGCTCCCGCCGCCGCCGCCAGGGGTCCCCGCGGGCCGGGCCGGGCCGGGCGGTCGCACCGCCCGCTCGGGGGCGGGCCGGGCCATCAGCTGACCGGCCCCGCCGCCGCTCCCGGAGCCGCCGCACATCAGTCGCCTTCCTCGGCAGCGCCGCGGCCCCGCGGATTTACAGCCGGACCCCGCCGCGTCTCGCCGGCCGGCATCCCTCCTTCCCTTCCTTCCTCCCTCCCTCCCCGCTCCCGGCCGCCGCGATGCTGCCCCACTTAGCCCTCCTGCTGCTGGCCGCCGGCGCCGCCCGGGCTCTCGAGGTAAGCGGGGCAGGGGGCGGCCGGGCCGGGCGGGGGCTTCCCCGCCGCCCTCCGCCGCTTCTCCGCGGCTTTGTCTGCCCGCAGCTGCCCCCGCGGCGGGGGCTCGGCCGCGGCGGGGCGGGCAGGGGGTGCCTTCCCCAGGGGGTTCCATCCCCGGCTGCCGCCGCTCCCCCGCCGCCGAACAATAGAGGCGGCGAGCCGGGGGCAGGCGGGGGCGGCGGGGCGGCAGCGGGCTGGGAGCCGCCGGGGAAGGCACCGCCGCCCCCGCCGCGCGTGTCCGGCTCCTGCGCGGGTCCCGCGGCCCCGGCGCTGCCCCCGTAACTTCGGCTGCGTGGGGGTCCGCGGGCAGGGCAGGGCGGGGGCGTCTCCGCCGGGGACCGGAGAAGGGAAACTTTCCCTGCGAACGGGCGCTCCGCGGGCGACGGACCCGGTGGCATCCGCCGAAGGGGCAGGGGCCGGGGACGCGGAGCTGGACTGCGGACTGGGGACCACATGGCATCCCCCCGCTGGGGACGGCGGCGCAGGTGTGCGGGCGGGAGGGACGGAGGGAGCTCTCAGCCGGCTGGCGCAGCGGCCCCGCGGGAAGGCGGCGCCCGGGGGGCGGTGGCCGGGGCCGGCCCGGCCCCCCCGCGGGCCGTCGGCGCGCGAAAATGGCGCCTCTGCAGTGCAGCAGAGAGGAGGCGCCGCCGCCGTCGTGCGCGCTGCGGCCGCCCGGCTGCCCGCGCCCCTCCGCGGCCGCCCCTGCCCTCCCTCCTCCCCTCACTGCTTGCCTGCCTCCCCCTCCCTCCCTACCCGGGGGCAGCTCCGCCCGCCCCGACCGGGCGGCACCTTGGCCGGGTCCCCCTCGGTGTGGGGTGGGGGCCGGGGGTCCCTCCGCCGCCCCTCCGGCCGGGGCTGTGCGCGCATCGCGGTCCCTGGGGCGGCGTCGGGGCAGCGCAAGCCCGGAGCTCGAAGGAGGAGCCGACACGGCGGGGTGTCCGTTCTCTCCCCCCCCCCCCCCCCTTCCACCCCCCAAAAAAAGGTGTGGGAGGGGTGAGTCACCTCCTGGTCTCCTTCGCTCCCTGCTTGCCAACCTTCTGCCTTGAGACATCGGCTTCTGTCCTCCTCTAGTGCTAATTCCCCCTTCTGCCGAGGGAGGCTCGGGGGCTGGGTGGGAGTGAGGTGGATGACAGCATTTGCGCTGAAAGCAGAGGCTGAAGCTCGGGCTCCCCCCGGGCATGGGATGCCGGCCCGCGGCTCAGGTGCCCTTCCCGGGAGAGACCCTTGTACGCGGTGGATGAGAGGGGACGGCTTCATACCAGCTCTCCATCCCCGCCGCCAAGGCTCTTGCTTTGAGGCGTGATCTTGCCAACATAGAGCAGGGTGTATCAAGCCGAGCAGTTGTACAGACATTTAAAGCTTCCAGTTATAAGGCTCACTTGGGTTTTAGCAGCTTCTTGCAACCATTTGTTGTCTGAATGGAATAGAAAGAAATCTCTGCCTTGGATGCGCAGCTGAAGTAAAAAATGGGGGTTTATAATTAAGACCGTGCTTTGGTATAGACCTCAGAGGGATGGGCGTTTTTGCTGGGTCCCTGTCCCTAGCCTTACAGAGACGTGTGCAGGTATTTCTACTGTAAAGGTGCTTGGAAGAAAGAGGTTTGGATTTTGCACCAAAACCGTTCAGGGGAGAGTCCGTGTTCAGAGACCTCTGCAATGGTGTCTGCCTTAGTGATAGTCAGAATTTTCCGTGACATACTTTGCCTGGAAACGTTTACTGAAATAGGCATTGATGTTTCTGCAGAAGCTTTCAGTCTTGTTCTGTCATTCCATATGAATGGTTGAGGCTTGGTATTTATCCCTTTTCTTTATGTTTGATGGCGGAGTAGGTTTTAGCATATGGTGGTCTTGTGATCGGGCATTTGTCAGTCTTGATGCTCCAAGGTTGATATTTTGAACAAGCCAGTTGTTTTTATGACACTAAAATATTTCATTATCGAAATTGCATGTGTGCTTGTTCTGCACTTGGACTGTCTTTGTATGCTAAAGGGTGAAATTCTGATGTTTAAATTAGATTTTCTGTAGATCTCCTTTCTGAAATGAAACACTTTTCCTGCCATTTTAACAAATGCTTTCTGGAAAGCAGCAAAGAACCTGCGCTTTGCTTTCCACAGGGAATGGTATAAGGAAGAGGAAAAGCAGGAACAAAACAAATTCTTTCTATATTACACATGAAGAATTCCTTTCTAAAATTACGAGTAGATTAATATTAATTTATGCAGCCCTAAAGGAAATATTTCTTAGTGATGTTGTGGTGATGCCGTGGTTGCTTAGCATGTTGCTTCTGACACTTATGTGAATCATTCTCACTGGGATTAGAAAATCCATTGGTCAAGAGCTGTCATCATATTTTGCAGTAGCTATTTTTGCATTAAATCTCTTTTCAATAATTTTCTGATTTCAGTAGATAAATGCAACAGACAGTAACTACTATCCTTGTGAATTTGTGTGAATGATCCTGGTTTATAAATCAAGATTTCTTGTCATTAGCACACTGAGGTTATCAGGATTTCTACCATGCCTGTTCTGCTCCAGTTTTATGTTTCTAAGCAAGACTCCTTTACCAGCTGACTGAAATGAAGTTGTTAAGACATTGGTATCATACAAGCAGGCCATCAGAAGGTTAGTTGACAAAAAGGATGTTGCTTGACAGATTTATTTGTTTTTTAACTGGGTAACGTACTGCTTTGTAGGTTCTTATTTTTGTTTGGGGTTTGTTTGTTTGTTTGTTTCTAGTGGAAGGCTCCAAATATTTGTTTCTTCATTGCTTAGTTTCATAGTAGATCTTTCGAGAAATGAGTTGTGTGGGAAGAGGAGTGAAGCCTTTCCTTTGTTTCCATTATAGACTTACAGTTCCTCTTTCTGTTGATTTTGTTCCCAGATTCCCCTGATGGAGGCTTGCATTTGTTGCAGGGTCCCTTTTGCACTTCTTTTTAAGATGCTGACGTGTTGGGGTAGGTGGCTGTGTGGGGTTGTGGGCTCTGCTGCTCCACCAGGATCCTTGGCAATCAAATGGACAAATGAGAGAGTAAAGAAAGAAGCTCCTCCCTTGCTCCCTCATTTGTCTTTTGTTTGATTGATGATCAACAGGCAATTTTGAGACTTGAATGATCTTCAAATGCCTTTTCTGTGAAAAAAAACCCCACATGATCAGCTACCGTGCTTATTCACGAAACATGCATGAAAACCTGAGGAAGCTTACAAGGTCTTCATGTTGTTGAATTTAATTTTTTTTCCCCATGAGCTGTTTGTGTGACAGACACAAGCCATCTCCCCTATCCAGTTTTAATTGATCAGTGCTGAATTATATGGCAAACCCACAAGAAGCATAGCTCTCCTTTGGCTTTTCATGACTTGCTCTTTGCATGTGTTTAATAAACTGTGAGGAATAATAAACAGTTTGGTTTATAAGTTGTATGAAGAAAAGGTATGACAATTTCTTTTAATTGGTAGTCCTTTTCCAATACAAAGCTTAGCAAAATAGCTGAAGAACATAGTAACTTCTTGCTAATTGCTTGACAAACTGACAGCTATTTGTCTGAGCAGAATAATTATTTTTAGTGACTCAGTAAAATAATTAACACAAGCTGTTGGGTGTGGAGGCTTGGTCAAGAAATTAGTAGATAGGGTCACAGGATCTGTCAAGGAGGTCTGGTCTGACCCTGTGCCCAACTCAGCAGTTGAGTCTTGAAAATGGAGCTCTAAGGACGGAGCTTGCACCACCTCGCTGGGCAGCCTCCTCCATCCATGGTTTGGTCGGTTCATCTCTGCGTTGAAACATCTCCAAGTTGTTATTTGTCTGTTTTTAATGCAGTGCTTCTAGGCTTAATTGACATCTTTAATCCTGAATACTCTTGTCGTTTTTGACATGTGTCAATGTATGCAGTAACTAGAAGTTGAAAAGTTTGTATTTGGGTTTAATAAATAAAAATCATATTTTTCAGATGTCCATATGTACGTGTATGCATACACATAATGCATTAAACCCATCTGAGGTATCATATAATATATATAAATATACCTAAACCCCTAATATATTTGCATATTTAAGGTACAACATTAAAATCACTATATGAATACATCTGTATGCTATATTAGTACATAGACTCTATTAAACCAGCAGTCATTACATACGTCCTTACATCCAGGCAATGAAGAGATGAAGTTCTAGACTGCCACTGATAAAAATATAATTGGGTTTATGTATGGTAATAGGTTCATAGAAGTTGTTAGGTGAGCTGTCTGGGGTGGTTTTAACACATAAGTCTAGAGCTGTGTGTTATTGGATTTAAATTCTGAGGATTTTGAAAAAAATCCTATGGTGTAAGAAGATTAAAAGTAAAGCAAATTGAAAAAATACTGAATGAAGACTTTCTGTAAGCTTGGCTAACTTAGAGAGTGCTCTTGTGATGAGAGTTTACAGCAGTTGCTGCTAGGCTGAGGATTGCCAGGAGCAGTGTTGATAGCAAGCTTGAGCCTGGAGTAATTTGGACACAAAGGACTCCTCTTAAGAGAAGTTGAACTTTCACTCTGACCTGTTTTTTGGTTAAAACCGAATGCACTCAGTCTGATGAGCCCTCATTCTCACAACCTGATCTGGAATCTGCCCTCCTTACCTGACTCTGCTTCAACCTACAGATGAGGTTTTGAAAACATGTTTTCTGACCTGTTTGGTTACCAGCTGAGATTATCAACCAGTAATGGGTGTGCATAGTTTTGAGTCTTAAGCCCTAAATAAGTCACTTTTCTGCCCTTGATTGTAATGTGGCATTGGTTCTGAAACCTGGATATTTATCTTCGGTTTTTATTCATTTGAAGTAAAAAACGTTTAGAGAGCTACCTCATTATTAAATCTTGTTGTGCTCTGCTGTAGATTCCAGAAGCTCTGGAGATGCCTCCAGTCACCAAAAATATCTATCTTTCCTTGTGAGAATTTAGTCATATAACAAATGAGAAACAAAATAAAAGGGGATAGTGGTCTCTGTTCAAGGAGATCAATTTGAATGACAGCCAGTTAGTATGTGTGTGTATGTATGAATGCCACACCTGAAGCTCCTTGCTCTGTGGAGGATACAGGATTGTTTTGATACATTTCTGCATTTTTTAGCAGAACAATGATCCGAGTAATTACAGATCAGAAATTTCACGTGATGGAAATCAGGGTAAGGTGTACTACACTCCAAAGGGTGTAATCAGTGCCAGAATCTTGCAGTGGCTTGCAAAATGTGCTTTCCAAATGGCAAGCAAATCTTTGGGTATGAAAGTAAAGATATTAAAGTAAGTGATGCTTTTTAGAAGGGTGGAAAACCTCACACCAGCTGACAGTAAGGACAACACTGTTCCACAGTTGTGTACTGTGGGTTTCTAGCCCTACCTCAATGTACAAAAACGGGAGAGAGCTGTAGGCATTGGGTATTGCTGGTTTCTTTACTGTAGCTTCCAGTGTAGGAAGTTTCTGAGTGCTGTGCCTTCTTCAGCTGGGAAGCAGGACTTCTGCGTTGGTGTGTTTTCTTCATGGTCCTCCCAGCAAGTTCAGAACAACTTGAATCTCTCTTGAGGACTGAATACTAGAGGATAAGTATAGATTGCAGTGATTTACAGGCTTTCCAAAAGAAGCAAACCTTCTGGTCGACTGATGATGTTTCCTGGACTGTAGGCTTTAGACAAAGCAGTATGTGAGCCAGAGTGCTTTTGGTTTTGCAGTCCAGCTGCTCTTTTTGCTGCTGCAGGGCTGGCAACAGACCTCCTCCTGCTACTTCCAGTGGCCACCGCTCTCTGAGTGCTCTTTGACCCTCTCTAGGCTGATTTTACAATCCTGAGCTGTGTCGAAAGAAAGGAGGTGTGCATTTTTGCATAAATGTCGTGTTCTGGCGAATGCTTCAGAAACCAGAGTTGGAAAATAGCCACAAGCAGTCAAGCTGGCCCAGCTAAAAGAGCAGGCGGCTTCTTTGGGGAAGAGGGCCAGCTTCTGAAACCACATTTGCTGAGGTTTGTGTAATAGCATTTAATTAAGGTTAGGCTCTTTGCCTTCCTCTGGTGACTTACAGCAGGGCAGGAACAGTCTTTCACATCTCACCCCTCTTGAGTGCCTGATTGTTAAAAGTTCACCTCAAGTCACTGCAAAGGCAGAAATCTCCAAGGAACTGTGTTCAGGGATGGATGACTCCATTCAGTTCCCACTGACCCATTTTGAACTAATCCAGATAGGAATTCCCTTTTCCTTCTTTTCTGGTCTGTATTCCCCCAGAGCAGAGCTTATCTATTCAAGCACAGAAGATAACATATGACAGGAATGGAGCAAAACTGGTTGTACCTGTTGGTAAAAGTATTTAAAAATGGCTCCTTTTCAGAGCAGGCTACAGAAGTGATCCAGTATGACAGTTTGTGCGATTTATGAAATGTGCTCGGACTTGCAATTAGTAAAAGAAAGCATATGTCTAATAGGAGTTCAAGATGGGGGCAGGGTGGGCAAATCCCTATATTTTTGGGGAACTGTGTTAATACTGGACTTTTGGGGTTTTTGAAACTATGAAACAAGAGTTTACACATAGACAACTCACATTTAGGTAATACAGTTACTTGATGCTAATGGAGTTGAAGTATACCATTAGCTTGTTTTCTTGTGGTGAAGGTGAAAATTGCCACCTCATCCACCTCCAAAAGTCAGAAATAGTGTCCAATGAACACAAACATTAAAAAAATAGAGATGAGGAAGGATTCTGGAGTTGTTTCCAATCTCCTTGTTGTGATATCGCACTGTCTTTGTGCCTGCAGCACACCTCCTCTTACCTTATCAGCACAATTTGAAAGGAGAGATTGCTCGTTCTGAAGATTTGACCCTGTAGAATGGATTTTTCTCCAAGTTATGGCCTCTGGAAAGGCTGGTTTTTGTCCCCCACCTGCTTTGTCATTCACCATGACAGAGTTTTGGGACAAACAACTAACCACAAACCTGTTTTTCTTTCTGTGTTTAGTTATGTAAATTAATTTGTAGATTCAGTTTTGGATCTGAAATATGTAGTACTGAACTGGTACAATAGTTTTATTGCATTCTGCTTTCTCTTCATTCAAATAGTAACTACAACTACATTTATTCCCTATGTCTTACCTCAAAACAAAGGGAGATAGATTTTTTTTAAGTATTATTGTTAAAGGTTTGATTCTATTGTAGTTATTTTTCAGAGTTTCTCATAAACTAAGTCATGTCTTCCAGTTGTTTTTTTTTTTCCTTGAAAAAAACTCTCTTTGGTATACATCCCATATAACATGTACATATTTGTTCACGTAAACAGTGAAAAATACAATATTATCTAGTGGAAGGTAAACTGAGAAAGGGAAGAAAACGCGGTGCAACAAAAAGGCAGTGGCTTTAAAAGAGTTTTCATTATTTTATATTTCTTCATAGGTGTTGTAAATCTAAATGTACCAAATGTTGATTGATTGTAGTCTAATTGTTGAGTACTTCCAGTACGGAAAAGGGAGGGGTTTGTGCATCCATAGCATTCGTAAGCATCTAGACCTGTCACATGTGTTAAACTGTTGGGTTGGTTTGAAGCTTGTTTGATTCTTTGCACCTCTGGTATGTGTACCTCGACTGTCCCGTGCCCAGTTCTCTTAACTATGAAGTGGAATAAAATTGTTTTTAATGACACATCTTTCAGCATCGTAATTTCATTGTTGTTTCCTTTTGCCAGTTCTGTCCTCAGTTCTATTTAGTCTTAAAAGGATAATATTAATTTGAAATTGCTTAAAACCAAGCTTTTTAAACTGAGAATTTTGGAACTCCAAATTGTCTTTCTTTTAGTGTTCCTTAGCTCCTAGAACTTCATTGTGAGGAATTTGCAGATGAGAATTTGTCTGTAATCCCAGCATCCAGGAGAATATGATTTATGATGAGCATATCAATTTTACTTCATTTAAAAAAAAAGACAAACCACTACCACCCCCTCAAAAAATTACAATTTATTGTTTAAATTTTGTGTAGGAGGATAAGAAGGGGAGTTGGAAGGCCTAAAAACTCAAAGACCAGAGGCTGAGAAACACAAACATGTGAGTGAGGGAGTTGGGAAGGCTCCTGAGGGGACCTGAACACTGGCAGTTTCTTTCGCTTTTACTTAGATTGATTTCTACTTTGGCATAGCCTTCTTTCATTCTCATAGTGGTAATATAAGTTGTTGGGATTTTTTTCCCTTTTTCCTGCCAGCCTTAGCACCTTAAGAGCCAGTTTCTTCTTTTCCATGTGTTCTTTGTAATTCTCTGAGCTGTGGAGGTGAAGTGCCTCACCCTTCCCTGTGAGTCTCCTGTTGGAATCCAGGCTGAAGCGATATCTGACAAAAATCAGCACTTGCCTGCTTGGGTCACCAACCATTTTATTTGGTGAATGGCCAAGATGAGGTGAGTGGGTGGGAGAGGGGTGAGTCCCAGTCCTGCTGTGCCATCAGGGAGGGAGGATTTACCTTGTCCCCTCACACTGATCCGCTGGCTCGCCCTGGCTGACTGGCTTCATTACATCCCTACTCTGGTTTGAGGGGTGTTCCTTTGGGCGGAGGAGCTGGTGCCTTTCTGAAGGTGTTTGCAAGGAGATCCAGTGGACAGCTGAGCCTTGGACAGAAGGTGTAATTGCTGATAAACTGCAGGATAAAATTACATAGAAGTACTTTGAAATCAGTCTAAACTATATTTCTGAAAACATATTTAAATAAGACTTAGGTTTTGTCAAACACCTGTAGATTAATTCATAGCTATAGTACAAATGCTAAACTACTAAGTTCCTGTTTAACAGAAGTGCTGTGGGCAATGGCAAAAATACTGAAGGTCAATACTCATGCTCTGGAAAGGGAGGCTGACACAGGTTACTTGGCTCATCTGAAGCACCACCTTTCCTTTGAGTTGGGCTGCGCGTTCTTGAATATCAATGCATGCATAAATGTTTGTAATGTGTTTTAAGGAAATTGTATCTCTTAACTGATAAGAGAAAGAAAGCTTTAATTAATCTGTCACTTGAAAGAAAACTTTGAAGTAACAAAAGGCTGTTATGTACTCCTTTTATGAGCTGAGAGAGAAAATGTGACTTGTACAGTGCTGTTGACTTGTGAGGCTCAACAGGAGTGGGTGGAAGCCTTGAGTTTGCTCTTGTTGCTGTAAGACCAATGTTTGTCATTGAGGCTGGTAATCAAGTGGCTGCCTCATGTTTTTAGGAGTGATGTTGGGGCCTGGAGCCCATATTGAGGAGGGGCCATGGGAGGGATTAAGTGTTGGGCAAAACTGGGACATCCACCTTGTGCTCAGCAGGGCTTCCCTCTGTCCCCCCTCACCGCCCTGAGACTGAGCAGTGGGACTTCACATCAGAGCATGGATTTGGGGTTACCTTGTGTGCTAGGTGTGGTTTTGAGGAGCTGAACCTACTCTCTCTGAGAAGGGCAAAGGGAAGAGAGAGCTGGGACAGGAATTAGTGGCTCTGTTGGATAGAGGTTGGGTTTTTTTTTTTTCAAGTTTTTTAATTCCAGCTCTGGAAGTAAAACTAGATGAGAAAAACAACCTAATTTATCAGTTTTCAGTCTGAAAAGTCCTTATTTGCCTCTGCAAAGAGGAAATACCAGGGAAGGGAAGGCATGCAGATAGGGAACTGGGGACATGTTTTGGCAATATGGGCTTGGGGCAAGTGGAGAATGGAAATAGATTTTTTGCCTCTAGATAAGAAGACTGCAGAACTAATTTTTCAAAGAGGCAAATACAGGATGTTGGGCTTAATCACTGTAAACAGGAGAAATGTAGTAACAACCTGTGGTGTGTAAGAGGTTAGATCAGATGTCTCTGTTCAAATCATGGGATTTAAATTCTGTTCCCACAGCGAACTCCTAAGTGCCTGAACCACATACCCTGAGGGAAATACAGTGGTGTCTAGTCATATCGTGTTTTGTAGACAAATACAGCAAAAGTTATTTGCTTGTTGATTTTAGGATATGAGTTTTGGTGTTAACAAATCATAATTAAGCCTTAAACGTGATGTATTTAGTTTTTTAAAGCTGTTGTTAGCAAGCATTTTCTTTGACAAACTGCTTATTATGGTTTGGGGCTTCACAGATAAAAATGCAATACTATTTGAACAACTTTTCAAGGAAAGTTGGAAAGTGTCTATTCTTGGTGTTAAATTGCAATAAAAAGTGAGTGATAACTTTTCTGAACCTTTTGAAAGGTTTATTTCAACAGGACTGATAAACTAAAGGCCCGGGATGCTGCTAGATAGTGCTGAACAAGTTTGTGTTGTATCTGCTTGTGGTTGTCTTTGCTCTATGCCTTCAGCCCTGCTCCGTGGCTCTCCAAAACGGAAATTTTAAAGAAAGAAACAATTTTTAAGAAATTGGCTCAGGTTGAATATGGCATTAATGATAAAGAGTACTTAATGCATTTTCAGATCTTCTCATTTTTTAAATGACTGAGTCTGTAGACAAAAAAAAACCCCTTGTGATGATCACTAAATAATGTATGGTAGAAGCAATAGCTCCCGTGTTTCTGTAACAGCTGAGGCTGGTGTAAAAAACCACGTGAGTCTTTGGGGAATACTGTGTTTAAGCTGGAGTTCAGACTTTGTTTATGTCCATTACTTACTGCTTACAGAGAATAATGTGGGTAAGGCAAATATTTAAAATTTGAGGGAGTGGACACATGAGAAATCTGCACATTAAACTTCAGTACGGTACACTTGCCTTGGCTGACAGCAGCTTTCCCTGGAATTAGGCTCCTGGTAAGGTATGAACCTGTCCAGGGGAATGAAAGAAAACTGAAGTAATTGTGGGTGTTTGCACCACTCCATTAACATATAATTTGTTTTGTTCATATTATGCTTGTCCAGAGTCTTAAGACAAGAATTCAAACAAATCTTTCCTTTGCCCTTTACAGAACTCTGGGGGGGTTCTCCATTCCCTTGCCAAACTCTACTGTTCTGGTGCTGTTCTCCTGCCTGTCTGGGTGATGGGTTGCCAGGAGCCATCCCTCCAGATCCTGAGGGGCTTGTGCGTGTCTTCTACACCACTGAAAAATCCTGTTCTTATTTACTGTGCAGTCAGTAAACCATCTTGTAATTCTTGTGAGGTTTGTCTCCAGATCACTGCTGTCTGTCAGGTCTTTTTTGGTGTTCAGCTTTTGTCTTACTCTAACAGTTTTAATTCTTGTTTCAGGAGAAACAATGCAATGTAAGGTTCATTTAGGGGGAAAAAAATGAACAGAACCCATCAACAAATCCCCAAAGAAACACCACTCCCACCCCCAGCTCTCATTCCAACCATTTTACTTTGAGAAATGTATGATGTCACTGGCTTCCTAGTTCAAAGACTGCTTTTAATAGTGACAGCAGCCCAATTGCTGGTCTATCTAAAGGCAATCTGCAAGGGAAGGAAAATGGGAAGACCTTATTTGCTGCTCTGTGGCATGTCTTATAGGAACCAGACTGAATGGTTCTCCCGAGTTGACGGGAAGAGGCAATAAACAATTTACTGAGTGTTTTTGGAAAACTAATGATTCTCTTGTAAGAATCAACGGGAAGAGTAGAGAGAAAGCCTTAAAATTTATGAATTAATCTTTAGGTGTTTTAGTCTTTCCTAATTAAAAAACCTGTAGATCTTGGCAACGTGTATCTTGCAGATTCATCCTTCTCCTGCTTGGTTTCAATGAACAGTATGTCATAGGATACCAAGTTTTCCTCCTAAACTAGATGGTACAGAAATCCAGAAATGATATGGTCTTTTTTGAGTTCAGAAAAGAAAGGGACAGTATGTTTAACCAACCATTCTCATGACTTCAATTTCATGACATAAAGAGCGCATAAAAATTCCTTTGAGAGGTGTCTCAATGTTTTGGGTCCTATACAGCCAGATCACTGATGTCATCTAAACTGGTACTTTGTCATGAACGTTGAAGGCTTTCAGTTTTGTGTGCCATGTCCCCCATGTCGTTCTACCTGTGCTTTGACAGGAGAAAATGCATCTGGGGCAGGAAGGGCATGTAGGCAGTGGGTGTCCTTCCTGCCCTGTTGGGATGTGGCTCCTTTATCCCATGGGAGTTGCTTTGCTACGTATGAATTTTACCTTTTCCTTTAGGAAGGTCACATCTTTTTGGAGAACTTCCTTTAAAGTAATGTTTGTATGTTACTTTGGAGACTTTATTTACATTGTAGGTGGGGGCATCCCAGCAGGATGTCACTAATTGCATGCTGGGTATCCTGTCTACACCCTTACCTCTGTCACAGAGGGTTTATCTCTAGCTGGTGTGTATGACTATCAAGACCAGAAAATTAAAAGAACATAGAAGTGAAGTAGGAGTTAAACTAAACAGAGTTGAGCTAAAATTTTGTATGTCTTTTTAAATGCAATTGTACAAATCTGTACTAGTTGTTTTAGTCTGCCTAGAAACTTTCTCTCCTCTCTATTTTTTTGTCTCAGATCTCAAATGATACTTAGTTTCCTAATTAAAAAAAGCAACCTAGCGATGAATTTTTGGGTGGGGTTCATTTTGGTTGGTTTGTTTTGGTTTATTTTTTTTTAGTATGTTTTCTTTTTTCTTTGTGTGTGTTTGTGTTCTGCTCTTGTTTTTATTTTTACAGAACCCTTGGTAGCTCCCTCTTTGGCATACTTCAAAAGTATTCTTGCAACTTCCTATACTAGTTCTCCCGTTTTTGTCACATCACATGTATTGTATTAAAAAGTGTTTTTGTTGCCCAGAATAGTGTTTGTGGTTAGTCTTTTTGCTCTTAGTCAGGTTTATGTGCAATATGTGGTGTTACTTATGTGCAGTGCCTAGATTTGGTTTAAGCATGTGAGCTGGATTCCCTTTTAGTAACAGTAATGGGCAAGTGGCTTGTAAAGCAACAGTTGACAAGTTAATTGCATGAGTTCCATATAGCTTTAAAAAAAACCCCAAACAGTCAAGAAATGGAAAGGATATAATGGCTTTGTTTTTAAAAGCAGCACACTGGTTATGAATTTGTGTTTGCAGAACAAAGTCAATAATGCAGTTCTACAGCTTGTGTTGTTTTGATTAGGTGTTCAGAAGTGCTTATCGTAATTGCTGGATTGCTGGCACTCACAACAGGCAGCTGGGACTTTTTGGGAAAGTGCTTGCTTAGAGCATACCATAGGAGTGTTGGGAAAAAATGAGATTTTGTTTAGACATAGCTAAAAATGCAAAGTGTTAATGAAGGAATAAGAGTGCTTCATTTCAGTGTCCCCTCAATCTTCAGTAAATTTTTAGTTCTGTAGTTGTTTCCTTGCTAATGCAAGGCATATTATGACTTGTGTGAAGAAACATTTGTTATGCACGCAGGTTTATTTCTTTTTAATAAAAATATATCCTTTTATGTAACCGTGGTAGTTACTGGGTTTTTTGGTTTCTTTGTTTTTCCCCAGGTGGGTTTTTAGATCCGTGTGCATAAATCCTTAAAACCTTCCCTGCACTGACACATTTAATAACTGGAGTTATCTGCAGAACAAATTCTGAGGTAGAGAATGGATTTGGTTGCCTGAAACTGTTTGAAATACGTAGCCCAGTTGTACTTGAAGGTACACATACAGCAAATATTTTATTAGTGCTGGGTTAGCAGACACACCTATGTCTCAGGGTGGATTTCTTTCTCTTCCTAGTTCTTAATGATGGGAGGAGATGAGAAAGGTGCAATAAAATTACATGCTTTGCTTGCAATAATTATCCCAGTATGTGCCTGTGTTGGCTCTGATGCTGGGAAGTCTTACAGACTTGTGCTGGGTCTTGTGCTTGTTGTGTCCCCCACACCATCACTGCTGTGCTGCCCCCCTCTGCTTCTCGGTCTCTGCTGTCCTCCCTTAGTCCTCATTCTGGAAGCTGCAGTACCAACCATGAGTTTCAGCTACATGCCATGGGTGTCTTCCAGAAGCAGCTCTCCTGAGCCCTCTGCAGGGATGGTGTTTGCCATCCTGCTTTAATGTTTGGTTTGCGATGGCGTGTGGGTGTACTTGACTTGGGTTGTTGTTTTCTCTTCTCCGTGTGCGAGCACATACAGTTCCCACACAGATAATTTTTCTGAGGTGTCAGAAGGAAACAGTTTTCTCTCAATAAAGCTTTGCTCCTAAAGATGTTCTTCTGGAGTGGGAGTGAGCAAGTGTTTGCTGATGCCCTTCTGGGGAAGTCATGCCGTGCCAAAGAGTAGGCTCTGGCAAGACACTGCAGTTCCCCTATCAGCCACATCTTTTTGTCAGCTTTGCCCATACCTTTAGGAAGTGAGGCACTCCCGAGAGCTTTGAACAGTTACTATGGCTTTGAGGGGGATTTCCCCCTCTCCCCATAACAGGTACCAGTTCTGAGTGAGTTCTTACTTCAGGGCATTGGTGGTCATTCTGCCATCAGGTGTGATAGTTCTGTGGACTATTTCTAACAAGTTTGTGGAAATAAGTGAAGAAAAAAGACCAGCTTCCATAAGCCTAGCCTTTTTGGGCTGGGATGTGCGTTGTGTACACCTATTTTTAGAGTCTCTTAGGAGGTGGAAACAATTGTGCTGAGTTTTGTCTGGCTATGTGGCATGTGCTGCAATCAGTTGATAAATCCTGGTGAAAAGACCTGATAAGCCTTGAAGATGGAAATAACACTGTGAACATGGAGGATGGAACAGATTGTTGTGATGGTACAGGATGGGTTCATGGAGCACTTTGGTTCCAAGAAGCTGATGTGACCTCACCTCAAGTTCTGTGTGCAGCTTTGAGCACAACGTAAAAAGGATACTAGAAAGTGCCCAAAGAAGGGCTGCAAAGATGGTGAAGGGTCTAGAGGGGAAGCCATATGAGGAGTGACAGAGGTCACTTGGCTTGTTCAACCTGGAGAAGAGACCTCGTTGCTGTATTCAACATCCTCAGGAGGGGAAGCGCAGGGGCAGGGCACTAGTCTTTTCTCTCTGGTGACCAGCAACAGCACCTGAGAGAGTGACCTGAAGTTGTCAGGGGAGGTTTAGGTTAGATATTAGGAAGAAGTTCTTCACCCAGAGGGTGGTTGGGCACTGGAACAGGCTCCCCAGGGAAGTTGTCACAGCACCAAGCCTGAGAGTTCAAGAAGCGTTTGGACAATGCTCTCAGGCACAGGGTATGACTCTTGGGGATGGTCCTGTGCAGGGCCAGGAGTTGGACTTGAATGATCCTTTTGGGTCCCTTCCAGCTCATGTTGCTCTATGATTCTGTGATTTTGGTGTTCCTTTTTAATTAAAAGTTGGTTTATAGACTTTATGCTATGCCTATATTGGCATTTCTGTTCAAATCACAAGCATGTGTGAGGAGAAGGTGATGATGCACTGGGCTCGATGCTGTGCTGCAGGATGGCCTTGGAGCCTCTTCCATGGCAAAACTCAACCAGATCACATTCTCCAGGAATGCACCTGAAAAATGCTGGCCCCTCACAGGCACCTATGGCACATAACTGGACTAGTTGTGACTGGAGGTGAAGCTCATTGAAGACCAGTGGAAGCATCCATTCTGCTTTGCAGGTCCTCTCCGTGTCTAGTGCAGTTGTAGTTGCAGAGGTGGTGGTCAGTACAATGTTTTATAGCTGTGCCACCTTGTAGAATGCTCTGATTCTCTAAGGTAGTGTAGCTGCCAAACCTGTAATCAGAAATGTAACAATGGATGCTAAAAAGAAAGAATATCAAACTCCTTTGGAAATTTCCTTGTGACTGGTTGGTGTCATGTAAGGAACTGCTGCCTCTCCTGTGTCTCAGCATCACCTGTCTAATAAAGGAATTGGGGCTGCCGTGTCCGTGGCCAGAAGCTGTGGTTGCACACCACTATCCTTCTGTTAGGGCTCCAAATAAAGGGGATAGGGGATATAGGGTCCTGAATAATCTTTGCAAAGAGAAAAGTTCTGCTTGAAGAGAATGTTTTTTTTTTTTGCACCTCTCTCCTTTTTATAGGGGAAAAAAACTGGCATGCAGCCATTGGTGGAAGACTGATTAAAGCAATCAGTATCTCTTACAAGGCACTTGGTGACTCCTTCATGTAATCTGTGAGCACATTCCTCTGAGGGCAGGGTCACATCCTCTGTGAAAATGTGCTGAACGGGCATGTGGCTGGGACCCAGGCTGCCCACGCATCCCTTCGGAGCCTCAAGGGCTTTGATGTTGTGTTTGTCACTTAGAGAAGCAGTGCAAGAGCAAGGGACAGTTTCCTCCTTTGGGGTAGCTGCTGCATTTTTCTTCTGGCTGCAAAGTGGGTGTTCTAAGAACATTTTGATGTGGTTTGTATGATATGGTTGGATGTAGGCTGAAGCAGGCAAAGCTCCATGCCTAACTTGTACCTGTGTATGTAGTTTTGTGTGGGTTTTTTTTAAGTGCTGACTACTTGGAATCTAATGAAATTCAGAGAAATTATCACTCACTTAAAATACAGAGGGTAGCTCAAGTTTTCTGGTGTGGTTTGGTTTTGGTGAAGAAAGTGAACATCTTCGTAGATGTCAAAATAAAATAATCCTTGCTAAAAGAATTGTGACACCTGTTTTAGGTGAAATCCAACAGTCTGAAATGGCACTGCAGGCTGTTGGGGTAGCTGACTGTGCGTGCTTGTTTGTTGACAGGTATACATATTAAAGATAACTAATGGTAATTATGGCTAGTTGTAGAGTGCCTGTCTGAGGAGAGAGTCAGATGGACAGGGTTCATTAGTACTTCTGACTTTGTATTTGCTTGCTGGAGTAGAAAATGTAAGCTTGGGGTTATCTTACACCCCCCTCCCCTTTAATAAATAGTACGTTAGATGCATCCTGCTTGTATTATCCTAAGGTTTATCTCTAGAGTAATAAAATTAAAGGTGGAGTGTAGCAGCTCAGGTAATACTGAGATCAGACTTTATTCGCTCTGATAGTTTGTGTCTGCACAAGGAAATGTAATGTTAGCTCCCTGTCACCAGGCAAAATCACAGCAGTGAGCACCCCAGCTCTCTCTGGGAACCCAGCAAAAGCATCTCTAGAAAATGAAAATGTTACACAATTGGAAAAATAAATAAAATGTACCCTGACTTTTTTCTATAGGTCAGTAAAGGTTTCCAGGAGTGTATCTGTATTTTTGTGCTCTTTTGCTGGAAGTTGTGATGCTGGTAAATTACTTTACTATTCAATACTATGCTGTTACATCTTCTCTGAGCACCTGATTTATTTTTCAGCTTTCATCTTTTACTTCTTCATAGGAACAACACAGGTTTAGCAGCAGAGTTCAGATGTTATGCTTGAGGTAGTTTTTAATAATTTTTATAAAAGGCGTCCATTTATAATTATTTTCTGGTCAGATACTCAGGTGACTTGCAGAACAGCTGATGCTAATACTCTAGCTAGCATCATGTATTTTTGAGAATTTTTACCAGACTAATTTAAATGCTACTTACCTATTATGTTTTTCTTAAACTAAGAATCTGTTAAGCGTTTCCAGCTGTCAATTAATTATTTTTTTTTCTTTTAGATCTGCTTGATTAAAATAAGAACTAAGAAGGAATATAGGAAGAAACTATCATAGTTTCTGTAATTTCAAAAGCTTTTAATTATCAGCTTGCTCATGCCCCTTTATGGAAGTGTTTTGTAGCATTGCAAAATTTTTACAGTCTGACATCCTGAAAGGAGAGGTTTGGACAGAACTGCAGTGTCTTCCTTCAGCAACTGCTGTAGGTGTTTCCCAATATGATGCTTGGAAGTGCAAAAATGATCAAGGTAGAATAAACCATGGTCAGTTATTTTTATCTGGATGATAGTCCCAGTTTGATGTTTCATTGATATATATGCTCATTTTTTCTTAAGTGCCTGGAGAGCTTTAATTACTAGTCTGCTAGGAATAAGGAATAAATGTGCGTTATGTGGGATCTGTTCTCTCAGTGCATTTTTCTGATAATTATCTGTCGAGTCAACCGATGGTAGATATTTAAAGCAGTGAAGTTAAATGAATGTCAGTTGCAAATCTAGTCTTGCAGATGGAATAAATGGCCTAATATAATTGAAGCAAATCTTGTGTTGACTATCATTTTGCATATGTTGAAGCTGAATGTACTTTGAGAAGCGATGACTGTGTACAGCACACACACTTCTCTACTCACTGCAGCACTGATTGCCAGTGTGTCCTCCTCAGTCACTGTTATTGCTGGAAGAGATGTTCTGTCTTACCTGTAATTGCAGATAAATCAGGCTGACAGAGGTGCTGCTGGGCTGGGCTCTGCTGCGCGTCAGGGACGTAGAAGCGAGAAAAGATTGGAGCTGTAAGAGGATGAAGAGGAACAGCTGGATATGGCAGCTCGCATCTGAGTGCAGGCTTTTCTTTTGAGGAGAGCAAGCAATGTTTTCAGAAGTATAATAAACCACACTGGATGCAGTAATACTCTCACCAAAGCGTTACTTTTACTTGTGGTTTTCAGATGTTTGCTGGAGTTGCTGTACTGGTGTTAGATTGGCAGCAGAGGGGAGATACATGGAGGTGGCCATCAAAAACCAAATGTTGAGTTGTTGCTCTTGAATGAGGATGAGACAGACAGTCAAATGTTCTGCCCATCTTGGAGGGAGATGTCTTAACTCTTTGATGCTGAAAGCCAGCCTACTGGCATTAAATTGGTTCTCTCGGGGGTGATATTTGGGCTCTATAAGTTCATGGGGGCAGAAAATATGTAAACCCAAGTTCATTTAGTTGCTGTTTTCTGAGTAGTGTGAAGTTCAATAGACACTGGTGCGTTATTGCAGGGATGAAGAGACTGAGGCAAGGGCTTTATGCAGTAGCCATGATGGGTTTATTTGTAAGTTTATGCCACTGTCCGTCTGCCCCAATTAGATTTGAATAGCTTGGTGAAACCTAGACTGAGGTTGCTTGTGATTCAGAATACAGAAAAAACAGATCTGAATCTAAATATACTGGAATCTGAATCACTGAATCTGCAGGCTTTATATCATATATTGCATCACACTGTGTATTGATCAGTCTGAGGACTGGCCTGGAGGCAGTCATCTGATACATACAGCTTGACTGAAGCTTCATATGCTGTGAGATCTCATCGTCGTGGGCAGCTACTTTTGAGGTGTGGGATAAATAAATAAGCACATCAACTTTTCAGTCAAAGGAGAGTCCTCCCAGGCTAGGAGTCATTCTTCTTTTCTGCACTTCTACTGTGCTTGGTTCATCCTGAAACAGGAGAAAACTGCCCTGAAAACAAATACAGCATCGTCGTGTTTGAGGTTATGTGGTTTGCTTAAGCTTGGGAGTTTTGAGGTCCTGTGGGATGCAGTAATTGTGCAAGAAGAAGAAGAATTCAAAGTGGTTTAGATCTTGAGGTTTTAACTAGCCAACACTCATACAGTGGGCACTACTTATAATTTTATTCTTCTGCTTTAACTGAAGTTAAACTGAGCATAAATAAGAAATACTGGGAACCGTTTGAACTTTTCTGCCCACCAAGCACTGAAAATGATTCTGTTTTAGAAGGTGGATGGTGTTTTATATGGTTGCTTGGCCTTTAAGGATCATCCTTCTCGGAAAGAACATCTATTATTACTACTGTAACCTTACAATTTTTGTTGAGTTGGGGTAAAAATAAAACGTTGGAGTCGTGTTTATAGTCAAGAGTAGTAATGAAAAGAGAGGCCAAAATGAGGCTTTTTTCTGTCACTGACTTCACTTTCAATCTTGTAGCTATTAAAAACCCACAATGTTGTTTTCAGTTATTTTTAGAGCAGTAGTCAGTGTTGCATCTGGACAAGAAGGCAGAGAGATTTCCTGTTTACTGTAAATTTCCATGTGTGCCTGCTAATAGTTCCCACAGAAATGCCCCACTGGTAGGTACAAGGCTCTGTACTTACCTGAATAATGAGGGGACTTGAATAATCAGGACGATGGTTCATCCAGCATGGAGGTGTTGCCAAGGTGGAGTCAGCCTGTGCCCTGCATAAAAACTGCATCCATAAAGGAAAAGCAGATGGGTCAGTTGTTGTAGTGCAGGAGCAGGTTATTCCCATGTGTTGGAAGAGGAACAGATGGGGAAGAAGATCAACCTGCCTGAACAGAGAGTCTGGAATCCAGGGAGGAAAAAGGGAGTTTATTACCTTTGAAAGAAGGGGCAGGCAACTCAGGAGGACAGCAAGGATGCTGAGAAGGATGTGCGGGGAGAAAATTAGTAGGAATACAGTCCAGCTAGAGCTTAATTTGGTTACGACCATAAAGACAAAAAAAAAATTATTTTATAAGTACACTGGCAAGAAAAGGAGGGCTAAGGAAAATCTCCATCCTTTATTGGTTACAAGGGGAAACACAGGGACAAAGGATAAGAAGAGACTGAGATATTTTATGCTGCCTTTACCTCAGTTTTCAACAGTAAGACCAGTTGTTCCCTGGGTACCCAACCCCCTGAGTTGGAAGACAGGAATGGGAAGTAGAATCAAGCCCCCAAAATCCAAGGGAAAATGATCAGTGATCTGCTACACCCCTTAGACACACACAGCTCTGGTGCTGCAGGGGATCCAGAAGAGTCTCAGGGGAAACCGTAACACCCTGAAACTACTTGAAAGGAGGTTGTAACCAGGTGGGGGTTGACCTCTTCTCCCACCTAACAAGCGATAGGACAAGAGGAAATGGCCTCAAGTTGCTGCAGCAGGGAAGTTTTATGTTGGATATAGGAAAAATTTCTTCAGTGGAGTTGTCAAGTACTAGAACAGACTGTCCAGGGCAGTGGTGGAGGCACCATCCCTGGAGGGATTTAAAAGACCTGTAGATGTAGCACTTGGGGATGTGGGTTAGTAGTGGACTCTGCAGTGTTGGGGGAACAGCTGAGCTTGACGATTTTGAAGGTTTCTTCCAACCTAAATGACTCTAAGATTCTTTAAGTACTTACAGTCTGTACTAGTGTGTTAAGGGCTGGTGCCACAGCCAGTTAGTTCTGTTACTGTCTGGAAGCCTGTCCTTGGATTAATTTGGTGGATTTAATCCATTTTCCACGCATTCTGCCTTCCATAGCAAAATAAGCCTAGAGTCTGCATATTAATCAATGCATACTTGGTTTATTCTTCTGCGTATTGTGGTCCCTGCCAGTTGGTGTTAATTAGGCCATGATTCTGTGTCATTGTTGCTGACAGACGGGTTTGCACAGACTCTTGCACTGTGTTGCTGTGCTGGGGCTGCTCAGTCTCTTGTACTTCCAGCTCAGGCACTTGCGATGCCTCTTAATCGATTTGGCCTCGGTGCGAGTGGATCAAATGTTGCTCTCTGTGATTGTGTTACATTCACATCCTGTAGCTTATACCAAGTGTTTTGATGTCTGCCTGACCACAGACAAGTTTATTTTCTGCTTTTTGTGATTTGTTTGTGATCAACTGAATGGAGAATTAGAAAATGGGATAACTTTTCTGTTAAAAAAAAATAAAAATCCATGTGATCCATATGCACGTGTACTTCAGTTGTGTTTGTATGATAGTTCATGATCTATCAAGGGTTGTCTTGACCCTTCAGCTTGCTGGTGGAAGAAGGACAGGCTCTCAGGCTGGATTGGTGGCCCAGGTCATCGCTGTCCTGACTTCAAGAAACTGGCAGTCCCTGGGATTGTCTAATAGTCTGCATTGTTCTTCAAAACAAGAGGTCAGCAAAACAATCTTTTTGTTGGTCTGTCTTGAGATGAGTGTTTTGGTTTATAAGTAGTTTCTGTAGCTTCAGTGGTAACAGGTTTATGGAGAAGCATTGCTCTGCTCTGGAAAACAAGGGATGCTCCTCACGGGTGTGTTGATCTGGTTGGGAGAGGAGCATTTCACACTTCACCTCTGGGTTTATTTGGAACACTACCCTGACTACTGTTTTGTTTGTGAGAAAATAATTACACCTTTTACTCTTTAACTCGTGTCCTTGGCAAACTGACCAGAGATATGTATTCCCCAGTGGATTTAGCTGATGTATGGGATGGAGTTGTATACATTATAGCAGTCTTGTTTGTGCAGGAAAAACAAAAGATTGTATCTTTTTTTTTTTTCTTTTAGTCTAACTCTTCTCCTCCCCTCTTCCCTGCCCAGTATTCTGGTTTTTATAAGGAGTAATACTGCTTTCGATTCTTTAGTTTTGTTATTAAAGTAACTAATTTTCTTAAATGAGCTAAGAAGGATGTAGAGGGAGAGTATATATCCGAGAAAATAACTGAACATTTTTAGTAAAATCTTTTGTTGGGGCCTTTGGTAGAGCTCCTGTATGTGCTGTGCTTTCTCTTAAAACTTTGAAGCACAAGGATTTAATTGCTGGCAGTGTCAAGGTGGATTTCATCTCCTGGCCTTGGTGAGTTTGTGAAAATGAGATGCTCAGTTTTGGGAAGGAAGTTATTTTGGTTGATTGTATTAAGGACAGCTTTGATAGTTGAATTAATGCAGAAGCATGTCAGTATTGATGAAAATGTCATGTTCCTTTCTGATCTCTCAATTGGGAAGGTTGATTTGAAAAAAATAAAATTGTATGGACTGTAAATGAACCTTTTGTGCCATGAAGTCCAGTTAGAGTTCCTGAAACTGGTTCTTGAGGTCTTGATTTATTTTTTTATTCCTTGAAGCTTGGTAGACATTTGATACTGTCTTTGTGAATGGTTTCCAAAATTGAATGCAGTATTTGGGGTGGATGAATAGCAAATGCTTTTTTAATTTTCACCTTTCGAGAGTCAGCAGAACTGTCTGGGTAAGTCCCGCATTGCAGGTGGAGTGGGCTAAAAGGGGAAAAAAGAGGGAGTACTTTCCCTTCTCCTTCCCCTCCTTTGGCACCCCCTCTTCCTTACTGTATTTGTTCTCTGAGAAGGGCCAGAATTGTGTTTTTTCTGAAGGGACCTGTTGTTGTAGGGTATATTTTTATTACAACTTATCCCATTTTACTAATGGCAAGAAAAGAAACGTCCTGTTGTGATAGAAGGATCCACTTTCCATCCCTTGTGAACTGGCCTGGGAAAAGAGAGAGGAAGAACAACTTACCTTGCCTTTGCACATGTACATTTTTTTACATGATAATGTAAAAAATTTGCCAGTGCATGTTCAGAATGAAAACATCAGGCATGTAATGCTGATCCCTTCCAAGAGTAAATGCCTGAGTTTATTGTGTTGGAGACCTGTGATTTGTGAAAGACCGAATGGCAGCTGGCACAAGGCAGGTTTTGTAGCCATGTGCTGTTTTCAGTAGAATAAAGAATGAGGCAAGGAGTGCTCAAATGGTGGTCTGAAAAAGCTATTTGGTAAACAGAATTGATTTGAGGTATTTGCTTTCCTAAGAATTTGCTGTTAACTCTCAAGTGTGTTTCACATCGAATTTTAGCAATAGTAAATTGCATCACAGCTCTGATTATTTTTTTTTCTGACAGACTTTGGAAGCAGTTAAATATACACTAACACTTCAATTTCCCCAAGTACAGAAGTATTTTTCTCAGATTTTTCAGTCCCTGTGTTTAAAGTTTCTGCCATCCTCAGTGATGTGTTTGGAGTAAAGTGATGCCAACATTGTGCTAAAACATTGATTATTTTAAACAGTCATGTGTCCTGCCCACCATGGCACCACCCTCTGCAATGGGCCTGTACTTTGTGCTATCTGGACTTTTAAAAATGGCTACCTAATTTTTCTAGTAAAATATAATGTTGTTTTGGGGGAGCAGGAAAGTCATCCCTCTGGGGAATCTGAATGTAGGAGCATTTCTAGGTCTTGTCCACCTTACAGCTCTGACCTAGATTTTCAGCATACTTTGGTAATGCACAAACACAGAAAGTATGATTTGCACTCTTACAGGTCTTTAATTCGGTTTCCTCTTCAATGGCAGTGATGGCTTTTCAGTGGTTCAGAAGGTTGTTTGGACATTCCTTAATAAAGCTTTTTATGTTTCAATGCAGAAGGACTTGACCAGTGACCTAAATGGTCCTGAACTTAGAAAAGAAACTTCATGGTGGTTTTGACCTTCCCTTGTAGCTGTGTCTGAAAACATCTTTGTGTTACTGTCCTGTACCTTGTTATTTCATGCAAACCCTACTGCAGGAGATAAAACAGTTTTTTAGTGCTTCAGATGTTGCTGTGTGTATAATCATACACATCTGTTGTGTGATCACTGAAATGGATTTGTAGTGTCTGTTTATTCAGGCTAATTGCTTTTGACAGATTTTAATAAAAAGTTTTGAATCAAGAGTGGGTAGATGCATGTTTTGACAGCTCGTATCTTAAAAATAGGAAAGTTGCCTGAGCTGGAGACAGAATGTAGTGTCTGTGTGAGGAAGAGAGGTTTGCAAGTCCTGTGAGAACAGGCCAAAAAGGTCTGATAACATGACCGCTCCAAAACTTTGCAAACATCAGAAAAATGCTATAAACCCCCCTACTTGTTTGAAAAGGCTAAGAACTGATGGCTTGACATTTAAAACAAACATGCATTTATTCTTCTATTCAATGTGGAAAGAAATATATGTTGTAGACTCTAAACTTGTCAAGCAAACATATTCTGAAGATTTACCAAGATGTTGAAAAGCATGGGTATGGAATACAATTCACTGTGAATGTGTAGGGAAAGCAGTAACTGTGGTTTTCCTGTTAAAAGCTGAGACATTGTTGTAAAAGAACTAAAATTCTCACAGCAGTTTGCATTTGCAAATCAGTAAGGTGAACAGATGTTTGCCAAGGTCAAGAGATGGTTAGAGGAAGAAAAATCCCTATGTGACAGTCGGTAGTCTTTGGAGCCTGGGATGAGCTCGTTGTTAGTATAGATTTGATGCTTATTTTCTGCCTTTATGTAGCAAAAGAAAATAAAAATGCATCTTAAACTAAGTATATGTTCTTCTGATGATACTCTTGAAACAAATTCAACTCTACTTATGGTTCTAACCATGCAAGTAAAAGCAGTGCTGGTGTGAATGGATGATATTCTCTATTGTGTTAGGAGAGGGAAGAACCACACAATGTAGGCTGACCCTGGAGAGTGAGTAGGGAAGATCATGTGGCCATGTCAGCAAATGGGAAAACTGTGCTGTTGGTTGGAATGAGTTGAGGGACTCTTATAAATCACTCAGTTTTCAGAGTAGTGTGATTGAGGATGATGTGCTGATACAGAGCAATACCATCAGTAAAGTCCCATTGGTATTCATGTACATGCTGGGAGTGCAATACTAGGAATTGCTTTCTTTTCCATAAACCCTCAGTTTGGGGTCCTGCACTGTTTGAGTGCCTCATCCCTGCAGGCTGAGTGTGATGTGGAATGCTTACCTAGGCTAAGCTCAGGCCAGACATAAGTAAGGGATCTGCTGTGTCCTCTCCTGAAGGTTTCCAGGGCTTCTGGAGCTGAACACTGTTCTGCTGTGGCTCCTGCAGTGTTTTAAACTGAACACTCCTGACATCTTGGCAAACGATAGGAACTGTGCCCACGTTCCTGAACTCATGGACAGGAAGGGGAGAGTTGGGGGAAGGCTGTTGGCTTATATCACTGTCTGGCCTCTCTCTTGCTGGAAGCTGGTGGTTGCCAGCTGCAAGGAAAAGGACCCTGATCTCCAGTGCAAATCTCTGACCTTTTTACTGTCATGGGTTGAAAGTATTAAGTAATTCTTGATGTCTTTCTGTATGAAGGTAGTGCTTGAGATGGTCTTAAGGCTCACATGAAGATGGAGACATCCCTACTTGGACCTTTCAGCTCTGTGATGTGCTTTCAGGTCATCTTTTTACTTTGCTGTGACATGTTCAGGGAATTCTACCAGTTACCATGGCATGGCTTTTGCTACTTTCAGCAGCACAACAGGGCTGGAAATGACAGGAAAACGTGAAGGGAGTCTTTTGAAGGTAGGAATAGGAAGGCAGCTGTAGGTTGCCCTAGATTACCTTAGCCTGTACATGGAATAAGAGCAGGGTATTAAGGTAATACCTGATATCAGCTGTATTTTGTGCTATGTTTTCAGTGGTACAGTTTCTTTCAACCTCTCAGGATAACTAGTGAAATGAAACCTAGTTGTCCAAGACATCTTGGTATTAAAGGTTACTTGTTCTGAGATTGAGTGTGAAAATGAATGTGTATAGCTTGCAGAGAGCATATTCTGTCAGAAGAGGAAGAAACATCCAAAGAAGAGGCTTTGTTGCAGCTTGGGGCAACTTTTGTCAGTGTAGGTCATAAGCAGTTTTTAGTATCTGCAAATAAATCTGTGAGGAGAATTGGAGGAGAAATAAACTGTTCTGTGTTGCTGCTCTGTAGTGTTTGGATCATGGACAGCTTCTGTGGAGCTTGTGCTCCACTTGTAATACTCTGGTCGAATTCACAAAGAGGGGTCAGCATCCCTGCTTAGACTCCTTGGATGTTGCATCAAGGGAAGTAAAATATATATTATTTCTGCTCTCACTGCACACTGTGACCCAGCTAGTCTTAAATAAAAGCTGGCAACCATCATGGTTGTTTCTCTATTAGTGTGTGGAAATAAGGCTTCCTTGTACTCCCTGCACATCATTAGTGTTCTGTAGTAGAGCACCAGGCTCAGTAACCAAATAAAGACTTTTCTTCCCCTCCACTGTTGGAGCGTGTGTGGCTTCTTTCATGGTACAACTCGTTTTTATTGCATCTCGATAAAACAACAAGCAGGAAGCGGGAAAGCATAGTATTGTTTCCTCTTTTGTGATGGTTTATCAGGATGCTACAGCTGATGAGTTTTGAAAAGCAAGATGACCTATTAATCTTCCAGATGATTCATTTAAAAGACAAATAAAAAATCCCCAAACGTAAGTCACTGTTTGAAGCATTTGTGTGTTCTAAACAGCAATAATACAATGGAGGTATTTAAAACAAAAAAATGCTTGTTTTTCAAATATGAGTTCCAACATGATTAAAGGAACTGGAGGATTTTTTTCCCCACTTAGGAGAGGGCTAATGCTTTGGGGTTTTTTAATACTTAATGACCTGTGGTGATTTTAGTCTACTTATTGGTAAGGAAACAGCACTTCATCTTAATTATGTCATCTTATTTGGGTCAGTTCTCTTGTATCTGACAACAATAGTTAAAAATGAATAATCTCATTTGTCTGCATCATTTGAGGATCTGAAAGTGCCTCCAATTTCATCTGAACCTCTTTCATGGAAGTATGTTAAATTCAATTAGTATGAATTTGAAATACAGTCTTTAAGGATGCTGCTTTTGAATGCATTACTTCTCATGAGCCTTCAAATCAATTGTACTTTGTGTATCTCTCTTCTGCTCTCACTGTTTGTCAAGATGGAGAGCAGCTGCTGTTAGTGAATGGACCTAGCAGAGGACTCTCAGAACCTTTAAGATAGTTAAAAAACCCAGAAACTTGTATTCTGAATTTTTGGTTTCTAGTTTACTTCTTCAGTGAGTTACTTTCTCTATCCTTTTCTGAACATGGGATGTTTGTGCAAGATTCTGCTAACTACAGTAACATCATGTCTTCCCATGGAAGAGCAAGAGTTGTCTGGCACAATTTTTCTCATGTTTCAATGTTTTTCGTAACTAAACTTCCATGAGGTACCTACTTCTCTTTTATTAGAAAATTATTATAAGAACAGTAACAAGAAGAAAGTTCTTGGATTTGCAGGATCTAGTCTCTACCCCCCAGACCTAAGCAACGATTGAGATACTCCATAGTGTTCAGTAAGATCAGAAATCCAGAACCCATGGTGGTAATGGAGATTGTGAACAGGAAAGAGTGAGAATGTAAACAGGGTACTCTGCTGTCTCTTCAGTTAACATGCCAAACATTGAAATCAGTAAAGCTTTTGCTAAAGGCTGTCTGTGGAAGAATTCAGATGAAGACTTTCTTGGGGGAGAGCTAATGTAAGGTACCTCAGGTAGGGTTTGAAAATTGAAATTAATCAGAAAACTTAGTGTACTTCTGTAGCGTTGGCCTTCATGTATAGGGAAGTGTGGCTTGCAGTTTTTTCCTCTTGTCCATAATGCTTCCTACATTATTAGTTGCTTTACTTCCTGTTGTTTTTTCTTGAATTGCATGATGGATTTTGGAAAGCCATAGGCTTATCATAATTATCTTTCCGATTATTGTGTCATTGGAGATTTATTTGAGGCTGAATTAATTCCTCTAAGTCCAGGTTTGGGTGGTTTGCTTGGTTTTTCAAGCTGGAGAGTCGTGTTCTATAGAACAACTAGCTTGTGTGGTCAAGCCAGTAACTCCTTTGGTTTACTCTTGTATGTCTGTCCTGATTGTGCAGAGGGTGTGTATAAACCTGTTGAGTGATCCCTGCTGAAGGGAGAATTGGTGCTGGGGCTCATCACATGTTACTGTTGCCCAGCCTGCTGAAAACAAAGGTGCTGGCTTGTTTCTGTGAGGGCTTCACTCTGTCTTCATTTGCTGGTTATTTTTCCTTATTCTTGTTTCTTGTTTGTAAGTCTTGGAAAGGAAGAAGTTCTTGGTTTTGAGCCTTAGCACCATGTCATGAAGGTCATGTGTATGGTGTACGTAGTGCAGTGGCACTTGATCTGTACATGCAGAATGTGCAGAGTGCAGAATGTACATGTAGAATGTGCAGAGTGCAGAATGTACATGTAGAATGTGCAGAGTGCAGAATGTACATGCAGAATGTACAGATGCAGAACATGCAGAATGCAAACTGTAGAGGTGAAACTTGAAATGTGCCCAGTTGAGAGAGTGATGGAATGTTTTAATTCTTCCCAAAACTGAAGAATCCTCTTTTTCCTGTTAAGCCCTTCTGAAGGTCTGTTTCTTTATTACTTAGGGTTTTATTATTAATATTTTATGTATGCAATAATGATGGACTTGTTTTTGCTCTGGTGAATGAAATTAAACAAGTTGTCTCTGTGTGCTAGAGCCAGAAAGCAGAGAGATGGAGAAATGGCTTCATCTTGGAGACCAGGAGAGTTGGACATAGCATCAGAGGTTGATGGCCAGACTTTCTTTTGAAAGGACATGACTGTTATGAAAAGAGCTTGTGGAAATGGAGTAGCTGCTCAAAAAAGAGCAGCTGGGTGCACAGTGATATGAAAATAGCTTAAGTCTAATGGAACAGTAAGGTTTGGGTGTGGTGTTTTATTTTTAGTAACAGGTGACTCAAGTACCCTAAAACCAGATCCAGAGCAGGATGTGTTTCAGCATGGGATGTCTAGTAATGCTGTATTAAGTTCCTTATCACATTTTTTCTCTTGTGAAGATGTTAAATTTTGTACATTTTTACAGAGGAAGAATTGGAGAACTGGACCTTCAGTTCAGCTCAGGATGAATCAAAATCTGTCAACCATCTCTTTGACTGTATCATGTGGCAACTAGTATCAGGCTTCTGTGCATACCTTGAAAGGAATCCATGTAACGTGTTACACTGTTTAATCCTGGTGTTGACAGATTAGTTCCTTCTGGCTTGCTCATATTGGTGTTTTTGTGTGCTAAAAAAGGACTGTCTAATTAGAGACATGTTGGCATTTTGGGTAGTATAAATATTTCAGGAAGGATCTTCTGGACATGCTCTTCCTCGTAGCAGTCAGCAAGTTCTCATCTTGCCAAACACTTAATGGTTAAAGTCAGCACATGCCAGAAATATCTTGTTAATTCATCTTCACATTGTTTGTGGAATGAAATTGGGAAGTTGTTATTTTTATTAATATAATAATAATAATAATTTTAGCAAGCCAACTAGTTGGGCAGCTTGCAGAGAAGGTTGAGTCACAGACTCCCTGCCTGAGCAGAGAATGGTTCTGCATTGAATGAAGATGAGAGGGACCTTTGGCACACATGTGGAGTGCTGTCATGGTGCAAAATAGCCGAGACACTTCATGTTAAAACTAGTGAATTACATCAGACTTCTCACATGGCTCTTTTCAGATGTTTGTGGCTCAGCCCAGTGGCAGTAGAGGACGATTCCATTCTACATCATTTGAAGGAGAACATAAGCAATGTGGTCTGTGGAAGAGTTGCTTTACCAGGGTAGACGGTGCCTCTGTCCTGAGGGTGGATAGTGAACTCTATGCAAAATAAATAATAAGAAGAATAAAATACCCACCTCTGAGCTTCCTTTAAATTCCAGTTGGTGCAGGGTGGAAGTCTTGTTTCACAAGCTAAATTTCAGTTCTGGTTGTGGTGAATTTTGCTCTGGTAGAGAAGTGTTTGTTCGGACTGAAACACAGGAAAAATCTGCTGAACAGGTTCCTTCTTGGTGGAGCTTACAAAATGCATTGTATCATTTCTCCACTGCAGTAATAATTCTGTAGGTTTTGAGTAATTAGTTCAGTCATTTAGTGTTGTCTTTCTACAACGGGAAAATGAGGCAAGCCTACAGGATTTTACGACTCTGGAAAATCCAGTATATCTTTTGCAAGGAAGTTTGTTTCGGGAAAACTCATGTGCCTTCTATACTCTAACTCACGTTGTCTAATTAGTATATTGTCAAAAATACAGGATGTTAGCACTTTGTAATAAATTAGTCATACAAGAGTCATGTTTGGAAGTGCAGCTTTGGCATTGTGGTTTTTGTACTGTTTTTTTAAAGTTATTATTAGTATTTATTTATTCATTTAGAAAGTTACAAGTCCAAACACCTAAACAGAGGTGTTTGAAATCATATTGTTGTCTGTTCTGGGACTGTACTGTAAACAAAGTCTGCTGATTTGTCCATATGGATCTAAAAAGAATGAAAAGAGCGCTGAAGAGGTAATATAGGTAAGTTATTTCCTTTTTTCCTTTCTTCCTCCTTCAGAATGCTTCTAGAGATCCTTCTAGAAGCCGTGCCGAGGCACATGGAGGACAGGGAGGTGCTTTGAGACAGTCAACCCAGCTTCACCAAGGGCAAGTCCTGCCTGACCAGCCCAATGGCCTTCTGTGATGGAGTGACAACATCAGTGGACAAGGGAAGGGCTACAGATGTCATTTATCTGGATTTCTGTAAGGCCTTTCACATGTCCCCCACAACATCCTTCTCTCTAAATTGGAGAGTGGGTGAACTGTTAGATGGATAAGGTGGTTGGATGGTCACATCCAGGGGGTGTTGGTCAACAGTTCAGAGTCCCGATGCACATCAATGACAAGTGATGTCCCTCAGGAGTCTGTACTGGCACCAGTGTTATTTAATATCTTCAGTAATGACATAAGGATCAAGTGCACCCTCAGCAGATTCACTGATGACACCAAGCTGAGTGGTGCAGTGACACACATGAAGGATGGGATGCCATCCAGAGGGACCAGGGAATTTTGAGAAATAGGCCTATGGAAATCTCATGAGGTTTAATAAGACCAAGTGCTGGTGCTGCACTTGGGTCAGGGCAAACCCCGGTACCAATCCAGGCTGGGGGATGAACAGATCCAGAACAGCCCTGCTGAGAAGGACTTGGTGGTGCTGGTGGGTGAGAGGCTGGACATGACCCAGCCATGTGCACTGGGAGTCCAGAAACCCCCCGTGTCCTGGACTGCATCCAAAGCAGTGTGGGCAGCAGGGCAGGGAGGGGATTCTGCCCTATGAGGGTGGTGAGGCCCTGGCACAGGTTGCCCAGAGAAGCTGTGGCTGCCCCATCCTGGCAGTGTTCAAGGCTAGGTTGGATGGAGCTCTGAGTAGCCTGGTCTAGTGGAAGGTGTCCCTGGTGATTGGAACTGGATGATCTTTAAGGTCTCTTCCAAGCCAGGCCAATCTGTGATTAAATGATAAAGGTAAAATTCTGTGAGAGATTGAATACTAATAAAATTTTTGGAGTCGAGGTAAGATGTAAGCATCCTTCAAATCTTACAAACTATCCTTTTACAGTCCAATTTTATCAGGAAAAGTTGAAAAATAAATAGCATAAAAAAGGAGTGAGGATACTATACAGAAGAAGTCTTCTTTTGTGAGGTGTTTAAGCACGGTGCTGGAAATGTGATGAATGAGATGTGAAGCTATCTTAAAGTTATCAGCTACTTCAAATTAGTTCCTGAAAACTGGAGGCTGCTATTCTGTTTAAAAATAAGTCAATGAATTGCCAAGCACTGACATTTGAGGGATAAAGTTCATTTGGGAAGCTGACATTGCTCAAGTGTTAACCTGTGTGTCAAATTCATTGAACTAGGACTGTTCTTCAATATTTGACTGAATAGATATAATTTAAATTTGATTCATGGTATTGAATCTGTCTCTGCATGTAGTAATTTTCCTTTTCACATCCTTCCCAGGTACATATGCATTGAAATAAGTTTAAAATATAACTTACATCAAAATTGGTTACCCTTGTGCAACAAAAAAGGTGTTTTAATATAAATGCAAACTAGACCTTATTTAGGGCTTTTTTTAATACTTGCTCTCCCCTTGTAGTTTCAGTTTTGCAGCAGTTTCATGGGTATGATAGGACTCCAGAAGTTATTATGGAGCTTGGAATAGTTCTGTAGTCCATTGCATTGCTGTGAAATATGCTCTTCTTTTCTTCTACTTAATGTATTTAAGATAAAATAAGTGATAGGGACTCTGAGTGTTGGAATAGAAAATACAGTGCTGGAATTAGGTGGTTTACTATGATTTATTTTGGGGCAAAACCTTAATTTGTTCTGTAAAACAGAGTCTTATGTTTGTTTTGGAGTAGTGATAGCCTTGCAGGTGATAAGATTTAAATGCAGAATCATAACATTTCTGCATATGTACCAGAAGAAATCATAACACTTGTCATATTTCTTGGTATCATTAAACACTTATATTGTCAAACTTGCATGCTTATTGGATTTCATCTTTTGTTTCCTTTTTTATTTCAGATGAATAGAAGATCATTAATTCTGACAGGATTGTTTTTTATTTGTCTGTTTCTTGTTTATCCTACTGCTATTAGTCAACACATGTAAATGACCAAAGCCTATTTCAAAATCTAAATGAATGACTTTGAAGCAAGATGAGCTTTTTTTTTTTTTTAAATTTCCATCTTCTTAATGCACTTTTATTCAGCTTGTAAAATCTTGATTTTCTTATGCCCCCTCTGCCCCCCATGTTAATGGCTAGTTGGTGCTGCACTAGATTTAATGCTTCCTAAAAGTCATTCCAGTTTTGGATAATTTTGGTCAACCTACTTGTTGTAATTTTTCTCTCTGCCAAAATGGCAGTTTTTATAATAAATTTTATAATAAATGGGACTAAACCATGTGGAGGTACATGCAGGCTGGGGAGACCTGGTTGGTGTGAAGGTTTTCAGTTACTCTTTATATCGATAGCTCACTGCGAGATCTGTAAATTTGACTGTGGACTCTTAAGATGACTCTGAAAGAGATACCTTTGATTGGGTGTGAGTTGTGCCCCTCACCTTTACTGATGCACATCATCACACACACCAAACTGCTTGTGCTGCTGTGTGACCAAAGTGACTTTAGATCTTAGAATAGAACAGAGTATTTCAGCTGGAAGGGAGCTACAGTCCAGCTAGTCCAGCTGCCTGACCAGTTCAGGGCTCACCAAGTTACAGTCTGTTGCTAAGGACGTTGCCCACTTGCCTCTGACAGGTTTGGGGCATTGACCACCTCTCCAGAAAACCTGTTCCAGTGGTTGAGCACCCTCTTGGCAAAGAAATGTTTCCTAGTCTCCAGTCTGAACCTCTCCTGGCAGAGCATTGAACCATTCCCATGCATCCCATCGCTGGATCCCAGGGAGAAGAGCTCAGCACCTTCCTCTCCACTTCCCTCCTTAGGAAGCTGTTGAAAGCTTCCTCAGCCTCCTTTTCTCCAAACTAGATAAGCCCAGCATCCTCAGCTGCTCCTCATGGGATAACCTTCCTTCCAGCCCTTTCACCACCTTTGTCCTCCTCTGAACACATTCAAACACCTTCACATCTTCTTAAATTAGGACACTCTGCTTGGAGGTTGAGGGAGTGTGGCTTTTAGGTGGTTTTTTTGGAAGCAGACATGTTGCTGGTAGGAGGCTCCATACTGTTGGCGGTAGGTAGAAAATTCTTGACACTGCACTTAGTTATAGACAAATGTATTTTTGTTATGTTCATGTAGCTGATGCAAAAATCTACCTTCTCTGACTTGCTAGGATACTCCCCCGTGATACTTCCTTGCATTTATAGCCATATATATAAATAGGGATGTTGATTTTTGTAGGTAAGTTTTAGTTTTTAGCCACTTTCCCAGGAAGCAGGGAAATGTTTGCATGATGAATGAAGCTGGACAGGACCCTGAGATTAGCTCAACTGGTTAGAGCATGCTGCTAATAACACTAAGGTGATGGGTTTGATCCCTGTATGGGCCATTCGCTTAGGAATTGGACTCTGATCCCTGTGGGTCCCTTCCAACTCAGAATATTCTGTGATTATTAGTCAGTTCTGTACACAAGTTGCACTTCTGCTGTTCTTGTGGTCCTCTTCATTGCTTGCTGGTGTTTCCAGGAGCCCTAGGCAGGGAAATCCCTCCTCTCTCAGGTGTGTGTTCACATGTGCATACGCAGGTCTGCTCTTTGTTACAGTCACTACAGCAGCATTTCTGCTCAAGTCTTGCAAATACCTCTTGTAAGCATTTGGTTGCTGGTTCGCTCAGGTCTTTGGGAAGGGGAGCATTTGCCTCCCAGTTGCTCCATGAGAGAACCTTGTGAACTCAGTGCTTAGTCCTGGCATATTTTTGGTTTGGTTTTGATACTTATTATGATTTCAGAGTAGACAAATGCCTGGTGCTGGGTTTGGGTGGCATTCTGCTAGTTTTTGGAACATGACCTGAGGGAAGCACTAAAACTGAGACTTATGGAATAAATGCAACATGTGCCTCAGGACTTTGTGAAGGGTGTGGGTGAGGAGGATGGCTGACTGTCAGGAGACAGTTTTGAGAGTAGTGTTGCTTCCTCTACAGGCTGGAAGACAGACTTGCTTTTAATTTGTTTGTGGAGCAAGTGATCCTTGAGCTGCTGTGGAGATGTGGGCACTACGCTGTTGTGGTGCCTTTTGGCATCATACAAAGTAGGACAGGAGGACAGGACACAGATATTTATTTGCACTTGGGTTAAATAGGTTATAGTCAGGGCAAGTAAACATCTCCAGTTTTCCAGGAGCTTTTCAATGGAACCTGTTTCTCAAAAAAATTTTGGATGATGGCTTTGTGTAAAGGAGATATGGGTCTGCCGAGGGTTTCCTGTAGTTTTTTACTGGTTGCCAGAAACATTTGTCTTCCAGAGGGAGCAATCAGTAAAATGTTTTTCTGACCTATTTTTCTAGGCTGTTGACAACAGTAATTGCCGCTGCTGTTTCTATATGAACATTATACAATAAAACACTGGTTTTAAATTATTCATGTTGATTTTGACAACCTCTTACTCTTGTGACAGTGTTCATCTCTAGGGAGAAGTAAGGAGATGGAAAATTTT